>NW_026126469.1:26917500-28117500 GCF_943737965.1 Phodopus roborovskii
AGCCAGAGGTTTCTACGAGTTTCAGAAGAAGGGTGAATGCTGCCCCCTTTTGACTAAGCGCTGGATGCACTCTACAGTCATTAAAAGGAAATCTAATGCCCAGCCAGTGGGATTGAAGATTCTACTTTTGTGGTGAGAAATCTGATTAAATCTGGGAAGCTGCAAGGTTAAAGAGAGCTCAATGTGCATCAAGTAAAACTC
This sequence comes from Phodopus roborovskii, assembly GCF_943737965.1. Lineage (NCBI taxonomy): Eukaryota > Metazoa > Chordata > Mammalia > Rodentia > Cricetidae > Phodopus > Phodopus roborovskii. Next base: position 26,917,702 of record NW_026126469.1, read on the forward strand.
TGGTTTTACCTCTAAGACTCTAGTTTATGTAGTAAAACAGAACTTTTATAGAGTTCTGGCATACTAGTCATCCACTGTCCATGTGTCCACATCTTCTCAGCTGTTTCATTCTCTTTTGCAGACTCTTCGTTCTGCCTGGAATAATCATTTGAGTTTAATGTTATGTACTCCCAGAAGTCACAAATTGATAGATTCTTTGAGAGCATGAGCTATTACCATCACTTCCTCTTCCTTCCTCTCGCCCAACTTCCTCTTCTTCTATCCTCTGTGACTATCAAAGATTTGTGCATAGCCGGTGCTCAACAATAAATGTTTTCTAAAATAAATGTCTAGCTGATGTCACTAGAGTGTATGCCTATAACCAGTTGTTTCTCTCAGAACTAATAATTCTGCTTGTGTTTAAAATTAAGAAATTCGAATAAGTGTTGTTATTCTTTAATACAAAAATCATATAAACTCTGCAGTATACATACTCAGTTTACTTGTAGGTTATGTACACCAAGCACTAAAGTGTATGCTATATGTATGAAAGCATTAAAAAATAAAAATCAAAAAGACAAAAATAGTCATTTTATACCAGCATAATGTTAAGTGTAAGAAATTTGACTTAAAAGAAAAAGAAAGAAACATGTGTGTGTGTGTGTGTAGAGTGAAGAGTGAAGTAATGTACAATGCAAGGAGCATCTTTGGAGGAACATTGGTTAGAAGGGAGCATGCAAATGACTTCTAGAATGTTACTGTTTTATTTTGTATTCTTGAATCTGGAGGCACAGCTGCATTCATGATGTGGAAACTCATTAAGCTATACACTTATGATATGTGCAATTGTGTGCATTATGCATCATTAAAAATGTAAGCAATATTTTTCTCAAACCCCAGGAAACAGACTTGCATATGAGCTAGGGCACAGTCTCCCCATTTTAGGATATCTGCTTCAATTAATGAAACTAATCAAACTCTCTTAGCTATTGATCAGACAGCAATATATCTTCAATATGTGGACATTTTTCTAGAAGAAATATCTGTACATCAGTTTCCAGTTGCTATGGCAACTACAGGGTGACTACTCTCTTTGAAAAGGAACATGTTCTTTTTCCTGCTTCTCTCAAGCCACAGATATATTAACGCTCAAATGAGAAAGTTATTTCATGCATGTGAAGCTATTTTGTGTAGTAAGGGGAGTGCTTTCACTGTGAAAATTCATTTGTAGATCCTCTGCAAAATGGTCTCATGGTCATGAATTTGAAAGAAAGCAAGAAGTATATGGAAGTGTTTGAAGGGAGGAAAGGGGAGAGAGACATGATATAACTATATTATAATCCCAAAATAATAGAAATACTGTTTTTTAAAAAGTAGCCTCACGAGGTCTTATGGGGAGTATTTACTGCATTAAAACGTGAAGCAAACAGGACCTGGCAAACTGTTGACACTTGATAAATTTCAGTTACTGGGGGAGATGTCTTGCTTGATCTAAGTCTGAAGACCAATGTCCTAGGCATGGTTCTGCCAGTCATTAAGATGAAACTGGAATTTACTCCAACTGTGAAGTGATCAGATGACTTTGCAGTCACAAAGGCTCATATTTAGAAATGAATGATGACTGAAAGAACAATGCAAAACTCTGCAGCTGAGTGAGGTTCAATTTGTCCCTGCTACATAATTAGGGTTTTATGACTTGCAGGCCAGTTACTTCCTTGGCTTTTCACTTTATTACTACAATTTCCTGTGAGAGTATAATTTCCTGTTTTTCTCTTGCCTTCCTTGTACTCTGCCTCACCACATTGTGTTGCTGGACCATGACGTTTTAAGGAAAGTTTCTGCAGAGTCCTTTGTGACCAGCCATTCAATTCTACATGAGTCTCCCAGCACATTGGATAACATTTTGGGTAATAAGGCCAAAAAAAAAAAAAAAAAAAAAAAAAAAAAAAAAACCAGGATTGGCTTCTGTTGAAAGGAACAACGGGGAGATAATATTTTAAAAGGAGGATGTTCATTATTAACTTTGCAGAAGCAAGTAAGAACAATGCAAAGCAATTGCTATTAAAAATGAACAAGATGATTCTAGTCAGGGAAATTCTGTGGTGTGTGTAAACAGAAGAAGCACAAGCTAGAAAAATAGGACAGATCTTAAAACAAGGGAGGACATTGTTAGAATTGGACATAACTCCAGAAACTACATGGGTGCTGAATCTTCGACAGTTAACACCTAAGGATATAGGAAATATTTATTTCCTATTTATTTATATGAACTATTTATATGAACTTGGAAGATATACAAGGATGTTGTGCTCTAATAAGGACACCGCAGCATTTGAATAGAGCAAATGGAGAAGCACATGATGAAGAAATTGATCATATACAACTTTTCATATATATCTCATTAAAATATTCTCGAGACAATAGCTGAATACAACTAAGATGAGATTCTGCAAGAACAGAAGAGTAGGTAAATATGATTATAACAAAGTAACACAAGACAGGAAAAAACATGCAAGGTTACTCTTGCTATCTTGGAGGCTTAAAAGATAGCAAGAGTAAACAGGGAGAAGCAACCTATACTAGGCATCTACGGAGAGGACAGATAACCAATGTACATGCCAGGACTGTCCACAGGAAAGGGCTGATGCATAGGGCTGACTTACACTCTGAGGATGCTTTAAGCCTCACTTAGAGAAGCCTCCATATCAACACTACCACCTATGTTCAGATACACAATTTTTTTCTGGCAAGGGTGAAGTTTTCTTTGAAGAGATTATCTTGACTTTGTCACATAAAATGAGATTTTTCTGACTGGTGGAAAAAGTTTATAGACTCCTGAAGCTATATACTTCATTGCATTACACACAGGAGACAGTGATGAAGGGTTCTTGACCAGCTTAAATGCAACTGTTGGATGGCAATTCTCCTAGGCCTATACTTCTTCATCTGTATTATAGATAACAATCACAGAGAATCCTGTTACGGTTCAGATTCACTAGATCTATAGCCTGAAATTGTAAATTCAGGTGCCCTTGAAGATGCCTATACTCAGCTAACACCCATACTGCAACGATGACACACTAATTAAATCCAAATAAACTTGTAGATTTTAAAAGGAGAAAGAAGCTTTAATGATAGGAGACATATGCTTGGTTACCATTAGTTATAGCTAGAGATTGAGTTATTTAATAACAAAGATGCTTATGTATTTATGAAATTCACTGACCTTGTGGAGAAGCTTGTATTACAGTCCACATGATTCAAGTCTATAATAGAGGTATGATTGGGGAGCTTTGGGGCTCAGAGATAGATAAGCCTCTAACAGTAAAGAGAAAGAAAAAGGAAATCAATTTTTACAAAAAAACCAGAGACAAGACAAGTAGTTAATATTATTCCAGTGCAAATTTGACTTAGAGGGGGCAAAACAAACAGGCTTGATAGGTAAACACAGGTCACTAAGAGCTTGGTTCTACATCCTGAGGCATTTGGTCACTACCCAAAACACATGCTAAACTACTGAATAAAACAAAGTGAATTATTAAATCTATGCATTTGAAAAGCCATCCCTGCTAAAGTGGAGAGTGTATATTAATATCCAGAGTACAAATCAAGGTGTCCTATGATGTATTGACAAGAAAGCATCAAGCTAAGGAAGGAAATCCCTCCCTTGTTTATTCTCCAGAAACTCAGTTAACAGATGACCTCAGGTCCTGTTAGGTCTGTTAATTTGTTACTTTATTGTACCTTTTTCCTTATTTTTTTTCCCCTAAGACAAGGTCTCTCTATGTTGCCCATGTTTGCCTCAAATTGGAGAACTTAAATAATCCTCCTGCTTCCTCCTCCTATGTAAATGGGACTACAAGGCACATGCCACTACTCTAGAGCCACACCTGGCTCTAGAGCATGTATTCATTTTAACTTGTGTAAATGTAATCATCAGTTTTGGCCAAGAAAATGACAACAAAATAATATACTATATGAAATAGAGTCGCAAGGTGAAAGACCTAGAATAAACTATTTTCCTACACGTGAAAAAGATGGGATAGGAAGCAAAAGCCATTCTCTGCATTCTGAAAGAAATTCTTTGTCCTAAAATGCAAAAGGCATGTTACTTGAGCATGTGAATTAACCACCGATCAAAGCAGTTTGGGAAGAGATTTAGAAAAAAAACAAAAAACATACATTAACTTATCATGTTGTGTTGGGCTCCAATGATTTGAAATAGGAAGGTTTATTTATTTGTTTATTTAACTGAGGTGTGTAGATCATAATAGCAACCCAAAATACATTTATTTGGTTGGTTTTTTTGTTTATTTATTTTGGGCACTAGGCAGCCCTGACTCACCTCAAACTCACTGAGATACACCTGCCTCCCACACTGCTTTCTATACCGGAACCTCATTTAATTATAGTGCCTGCGTGACCAGAGCACCGAGCTGGCAGAGGGTGTCATGATTGAAGCACTTAACAGACCACCACGAGAAGTGAAGAAGAAGCTGCTGTTTATTACAGAGAGTAATGGGCTTATTTACCCAAGCCAGGGGATGGGCTGAGCATAGGAAAAAATCATGTACCTGGGGTCAAGGTACTGGCATTACACACTGGAAAGTTCTGAGAACAACCTTGCTCAACCGTGAGAGTACGGAAGTTCTACAGTTGGGTGGGGAGGAAGAAAGTACTTAAATTTCTCAACAGTTCCTTCCTTTTTATTTTTTAAATGAAGCGATCCCTGTCTTAGGTCACCTGGGGAACAAATACCTCACCCATCGTGGGGAATGCTCTCATCATTCCCTGTCTTAGGCGGCATTGATCCCACTAGGAGTTGCCTGTCATTGGTTATTGCTTCTCCAGCATCTGCAGCCATACTCAGACTGATTCAGGTTACACTGCCTGTCGGGTGACACTTGCCTGTCTATTATACTGGTTGCAGAATCCAGGTGCAGGCACCGATACCCAGGACCACAAGTAGGAATAATGCAATAGAACCTGACAAGTGCTGTACCCCATCCCCCCACGTGGAACATGAAATTTCCTAGCCTTTACAAGATCCACACAAGTTGCATTAATTACCTTAATAGCGTGTGGCTTAACTCAGTAGTGAAACTGACAAAGGTAACATTCCATCAGAAACATTAACAACATTTCTAGGAGTCACACAAACAGAATAATAGTAAGACAATAGTTGATGAATCCATAAATAATCAACCTGTTCTTGAGCTAACGACAATTATTGATTTAAAGTCAATATTCCTAATTGAATGTGAGTATTTAAACTATTTTGGAGGTCCAAAGGTTGGCTAACTTTCTCTGAGCATTCAATTAAAATAGCTGGGGTCTGGACATTTTGAGAAATGGCAAATCCTGCTGCAGTGGCAGTGGTTTCAGAAATGACAATGTTAGCCACAATTGCAGCAGTAATTCCAAAGTCCCCTTTTTGTTGATACAAAGTCATTGTAGTCCTTCCATCGTCTAGAACAGGCAATGGAGCCACCACATACCAGTCTAGAACAGGGAGCCACCGCATACCATGAACCCAGCAATTCATCAGGGAGCAGTTTCTGGAAGAACAACTAAGAGTTTCCCCACCCCCACAGACCCCTTCCAGACAACAAAGAAAAAAGAAGGGGGGTATATTTACCTCCAGAACTGAGAGCTATGCTCACTGCCTTGGTCTATGCTATTATCCAGCAGCATGCTGTGGGCTTGGAGATGTGGTCACTGCCATTGCCAGCTCTGGTATACACCATTTAGTTGTTAACAGGGTTTCTTAAAAGCCTTGTGGGTTTTTGCCACTATGCTGAGCCAGGAAACCTCCCTTAAAGGAGCTGCGTAAATCTCTGCTTGTCTCTAACAAAACAGAGTCCCACCGAGAAAATGCTGTTACTATGAAGCCTTGCTTGTCTCTGTTCTGTTGTTCCTAAAACCCTTTTCTCTGTAAACAATATTTGGGCATTTTCAAGTCAAGGCATATATAAATTGGACTAATAAAGTTTCTTTCTTTAAGTAGTCCTCTGACTGGGACTCAGAAGATGTTAACCATTTTGTATCATTCTCTTTACTGGGGATCTGACTAATTGTTACTTTTCCTATGTCTTTTTGTTTTGAGTTTACAGATTGGCTAGTTTCCTCCTCTTGGACTTCTATAAAAGCCTCTTTGGTTGTCTCTAGTTGTTTATTCACTTTAACTTTGTCTGTTAGTAAGACATCTTTGACTAACCTCCACAAGGAGAAGGTACTTAAAGCAATTCCCATATTATTGTACATACCTTGTCCCAGTGCACTCCTGCCAGCTACAGAGCAACCCAGCCACAATTCCTCACTTTCCAAATCTCTGTGGGACCGCCACTTGTGCTACCAGAGTACCGAGCTGGCAGAGGGTGTTGGGATTGAAGCACTTAACAAACCACCACGAGAAGTGAAGAAGAAGAAGCTGCTGTTTATTAAGAGAGTAATGGGCTTATATACCAAAGACAGGATGGGCTAAGCATAGGAGGAAGTCATACACCACCTACACCTGGGGTCAAGGTATGAACACTGTGTATTGGAAAGTTCTGAGAACAACTTTGATTGCTCAACCTTGAGAGGATGGAAGTTCTACAGCTGGGTGGGGAGGAAGAGAGCTGTAAGGGACAAGTAATTAAATTTCCCAACATTTAATATAATCCATGAGAAGCATTTCCGGCTCCCTGGTAGCAGGGAACTCAGCAATATCAGCACTATTTCCTGAACAGTGCAACTGAATTCATCATTTGTGCATAGGGGCCTGCCTTTATAACTATCTCCTTTCTATTAACACCCCATCCCCTGCATTGTGATGTACCAGCACTGAACATTCATCCCTCCATTGGCATTCCAGCTACTCTCCCAGGAGCCATTATCCTTTCCAATCATGGCTAGGCACTGTTGCTTTCTTTCAGCTACTCTGAAATCTCAAAACCTATCCCCTCCTAGGCACAACTTGGTAGCAAGTGGGATGTCCCTGACCCTGACGCCTGACCCCATATATGATTGTGTGCACTCCTCTGTGTCATGGTGCTTTTTCTCCCAACTTTTTTTTTTTTCATATCCTCACTCTCAAATTTTATTTCTAATCTCTATACTATCCTGCTTTCCAGTCCCAACTCACAAAACAGAAATCCAAGTGTTGGTGGCTGCAGTCTCTGAGGTTCTAGAAAAGATCGTGCTTTCAAACTCACAGTTGTTGGTAGAATTTAGTTCCCTGGACTTGCAAAATTTCATTTCCCTGCACCTTTGACACATGGTTCCCTTTATCTTTGAATCAACAATTTCTAGCTCTTTGAGACTTCAAATGTCTATTATTAAACAAATAATTATCTCCACTTTCCGGAGCTTGTGTGATTGCATTAGTTCTCCATGGGTAATCTACATAAGCTCCATAGTCTAAGTTCTGATGACTAGCAGCCTTAACTGCATTGTCAAAGCCTGCTTTCCACCTTAAGTAGCATATTCATTAGAATAGCCCTAGGAAGTCAAGATTATAAGAACCAAGATTCTACCCAACACATGGAACATCCTCTTTGCACTCTAATGTTTGCTCTTCTCTGTTAAGGTTTCAACTCTAACTATACATTATGACCAGGTGGAACGCATTAGCAGTTGATGTTCACTGTTTTCAAGGCTCTTTAAAACTGAATATACAAGATTCATGTCTGCCTCCATTTGTGTGTTGTGTTGAGGACATAGGTGCCCATATGTGTATGAGATGAGCAACTATTTATGTAGAGGGCAAAGATCATCTATCGTTTATGTACCATCCATCATGTGTTTTACAACATGATTTCTCACTAGAACTCCCCAGTTAGACGAGGTTGGCTGGCGAGTGAGCTACAGGGAGCCACCTGTCCCCATCTGCCCAGTACTGGAATCCCAAGCACATGACAAGCCTGGATTTTTCACATGTTTTGTGTGAGTCAAGCTCCGGTCCTCATTCTTGCATTCTTACTATACTGATTCTAGTTGTAGCCTAACCTGAGACTCATTTTACCTTATTTTTTCTGGACAGTTATGTAGTTTTGGTTATCCATTCTATAGTACTTGGATTTTGGTCCATATCTTCATTCCTGAGTCCATCCTTGCTGCCATTTCTGACTCAATCTCTGAAGTGTCTTCAATGAGATGAATCCTTTGCAATTACCAGGTATTCATGTCACATGGTCTAAACACTTAAATCCCAGCTCAAAAGTGTCCTCTGCAGCATTTATATCCTGGGAAACAATTCTAATTATTTTATAGACTTCAAACACTTATATTGATGTATAGTCACTTTTGAATATATGTTTAGTACTCCTTTAAGAGGGATATTTGAAATTAGCAAAGATTTCTTTCTCTGCTGCCTTTGACTTGATTTCCTATTCCCAGCCCCAATATCATTCATAAGACCTTGCCTAGGAGTACAAAGCAACTCTCAAGAAAGTCTACAGTTTATTATAAAAGAAAATATGCAACATGACATTTTAAAGAATTGGATATGACAGTCCTCAAACTTTGGTTGTGAACACTCTCATCCTTCCTTGCTGCAATGCCCACTTTTAAATAAGTCTTTATTTAATGCTAAGCATGTGTCTTTGCCCATTGTAATTATACTCTACAAAAATTCAACATAGATGTCTTGTAATGGCTTCAAGTTCAATGTGCCTCAAACAAATTCACCAGATAGTATATGGATTACTCAATTATCAATTCATACTTCTTAACTCTCATATTTTCATACAAGTTTAACTTTGTACAGGGCATTCAGCTAAGGTAAATGTTACTAGGACACACACACACACACATGTGCTTGGGCACACGCGCGCGCACATGCATACACACACACACACACACACACACACACACACATATATATATATATATATATATATCAATTCAGAAACTCATCCCACTCACCTCTTTTTGGTCCTTTTTGTGGTAGAAAGTTAACACTTACATAATTCACAAATTGGTGTTTATTTTACTAAATTCTAGTGGTGCTAAAAATATAAATCATCTTCCACAGGCACTAGACTCTGCAAAGATTGACTCCCTTCCTCCCTTATGAATCATATTTAGATCCATTACCACTCTATCATTCCACGTTCATTGATTCATCAGTCCCTAAAACACAACTCTTTCTCCACCCCAGAGGTTCCACTTATGTCAATATTTCTATCTAGATCCTGCCCATCACCTTGTTAACATCCTTACCTCAAATGAAGCTTCTTCAAAGAACGTTTCCTTAGCTCTTCTGCACGAAATCAAATAATGAGCATCACATTGCTTTTCTATTAGACTCTGTTGTTCTGACGCTGTGCTACTATTCACAATGTTAATTATCATAATTACTAATCTTTAATGTGCATTAAATGCACCACTAGATTATAATCAGTAACCTGTCGGGAACTATGTGATTTTGCTTTCTTTTATATGTAGTGCTTTCTAAAGTTCCTAGTATTGAGTAAATAGTCGCCTTGCTAAACAAGTAAATAAGCATGTATTCATATCTTTATTTGATTCTACAAATTTCTTAAAGAGGATCATATAGCTTGCTGTGGTACTGTGCATGTGCTCAAAAAGACTACTTTTGCTGTCTGATAATGGAAGGGTAATAAAACCATGGCAACAAAAAAGTGTATCCATTGAAGCAAATCCCATAAAATTCATCTAATATAATATATATGAATTTATATATGCACATATATAATTGTATATTTAATGTATTGTACATTTATATAATACATATTATATAATATACATACATATATATATATATATATATATATATATATATTTCTAAGGTTAAAAACAATCCAATTAGTATTCTGATTATATTTCTACATTTTTACTATGTTATACTAAAATGTTGGTCATTGTCATCTGACCAAATCTTACACACTATTTGGAGGAAAAAATAAACCCTATACACTGATAACTGGTTTAATCTCCTCATTTCCTGCTTGTCCATATTCCAAAGAGTAAACACAGTCTTACAAATGGCCTTTCATTCACTCATTAACAGTGGCAGATACTTCTTGATGATAGTGATTTCCTGAAATCCAGTATCAACTGATCGTTTTTCTCTAAGGAAAACAAACATTTTAACATTTTACAATTCTATTGAAATTGGAAAGCACATGCCCTTTGACTAGCTCCACAAGCAATTATTATGCTTTTTTTCAGCCACTTATTTTTATTTGTGTTATTAACTTTACTGTTTGTTCTAGCAGTCTATGTGTATTTCATACATACGTTCTGTGTGGAACTCAGCTGACAGTTTCTATCAAAGAATGTCCATCCTTGCCGTTTCATTGTCACTCCATTTTTGCTGATAATCAATCGATGAGGCTATCTTTACCATATCCTAGTCATACTGCTATCTTGTCCAACTGAAAAACAATGCCCAAGTACAAAGCACCTACTAGATTGAAATCTTCTGATTAATATTAAAATAGATATTAGTGCAGTTATCATCCTTCTACAAATATCACTGTTTTTAATTCTGTGGTGGTTTAAATGAGGATGGCCATCACAGGCTCAGGTATTTGAATGTTCAGTTCTCAGTGAAGTGAACTGCTTAGGAAGGACTAGGAATGTTGTCCTTATTGAAGGAGGTGTATCACTAGGGATGTACGTTAAGGTTGTAAAGACCCACACGAGGCCCATTTCTCTGTCTCTCTTGGTTGTCTCATAATATAAGTTCTTATCTGCTACTTCAGCTGCCTGCCTGCTGCCACCATGCCTCCCACCATGACAATCATGAATTCCCCAATTAAATGTTTTCTTTTCCAAATATCCTTGGTCATGGTGTCTCTTCACAGCAATGTAACAGGATTTAAGACAAACTTCAACAGGAAAATAATAGTTTTATTCTAACATGTGAATTCTAGGCCTTCCACAACTCAGCACTCTTACTTTACATGGAGGAGAGTAGATAAAACTCTGTTACAATGAATCCACTGTTAGTAAACCAGATGATAGCTCAGTGTACTTTGGACTTTTAGGAATTCTGAGCACAGCCATACCTAACTCACCCATTTATAAAAATCTTACATGCTTTCTTAAGGCACACAGCTTTCTAATAATTTCAGAAATTCTATGATTCAATAACACACAATTATTTTCATTATCTCATTCTGTTTTCAGACATTTGGATGTGTCCTAACATATGTGAACTCTGCACTCAGGCATACCATGCTGTCTTACTAAGAAAAAAGAGACAATAGAACTGAATCTGAGGAAGCTATTTTGACAGCAGTGTTGTTACTTAAAAAGGTATATACATTTGATCAATTGAGGTCTATGCTAATATTTAGGAGATATTTATCACCTAAGAGGACAGGCTACTATAAAAAGAATCTTTGGGTAGTAGTACTGTATCAATACTATTTTACTATTACTGTTACTTACTTTTTGGTTTTTGACTGTTGTTTGAGTTTGTTTTGGAGTTTTGTTGTTGTTGTTATTGTTTGTTTTGTTTTCTTTTTCTTCCTTTTATTTTGGTTTTGGTTTTTTTAAGGCAGGGTTTGTCTGTGTAGTCCTAACTACCCTAGAAACACTCTGTAGACTAGACTGGCTTCAAATTCTGAGAGATCTGCCTGCCTCTGCCTCTGCCTCTGCCTCCCAACTGATGGGATTAAAAGCATGTGCCACAACCACCTGGATATATTACTATTCTAAAGGCAGTTAGGTTAATCCAATTTGAAGTGACCCTCAAAATAGGCCCAGTTCCCAGCTTCCAAACTAAGGAGGTGAGGCGGGGTGGGGAGAAGACCAAATCTCAGATAAATGGCTTGGAAATAAAGCCAAAGCTTTTGTCTCAGCGGGAAGCTGGATAGCAAATCAGAAAGGAAACAGAAGCTGGCACATGAACAGGCTACATATGTTGAGCATTACTGGGCATATTGCTCCTTACTGCAATAACAGGTGCTGATAGTTCTGCCTGGGACAATGAATGACATACTGGAAACCAAAGACTATTTTCAGACGCTCCCTACCTGCAAATCTGAGCCATTAAAACAATGACAAGTTTAGTTTTCTGTGCTTTGTAGTGCTGTAGATTAAATGGACAGGAGGGAGGCTGTTGGTGCGTAGGTCTAGATCGGTATCTCGGGGTTTCTATTGCTGTGAAAAGACACCATGACCACAGCAACTTCTATATGGAAAGTATTTAATTGAAGTGGCTCGCTTACAGTTTCAGAGATTTAGTCCATTATTATTATGATGGGGAACATGGTGGTGTGCAGGCAGACATGGTGCTGAAAAATTAGCTGAAAGTCCTACATCTTGAAGGCAACAGGAAGAGAACTGTCTATCACACTGAGTGAAGCTTGAGCAAAGCCCACCCCCACAGTGACACACTTCCTCTAAAATGGCTACACCTACTTCAACAAGACCACAGCTCCTAAAAATGTCACTCCCTTTGGGGACCTTTTTCCTTCAAACCACCACAATAAGATAAGGGGGGAAAAAAAACAAAGAATCAAGTAATATGTCCTCCTGAGAATATGAAAGTCAAATACCTGAGATATACAAATGCCTTTACAATAGCAGTAGCATAGCTGCTACTCCTCAGAACTGAATAGGAGTGTGCTGAAATATGTATAGGTGGCTGCAGGTGTGTGTGTGTGTGTGTGTGTGTGTGTGTGTGTGTGTGTGTGTTGGTTTAAAAGAACATGGCCTCCAAAGAGAGTGGCACTATTTGGAGGTGTGGCCTTGTTGGAGGAAGTGTATCACTGTGGGGGCAGACTTTGAGCTCCCTTTTACTCAGTGTAACTGCATGAGTTAAGATATGAGGCTTCTCCCTAGTCCCTACTTCATAGGACCTGTCAGATCTACATGACCCCAACTGGATGGCATTCCCCTACATATGGTATTGTGGTGGGGGGTTGGGAGGGGAGGGTGTTTAGAGTGCATGGGAGAGGGCAGAGAGGGCAAAAGGGAGGGAAGGAGGGAGGGAGGGCTGGAGGGGAGGGAGGGAGGGAGGGAGAAAGAGGGAACTGGGATCGACATGTAAAATAATAAATTAAAAAAAAAAAAAAAAAAAAAAACGCTTTGACTCCAAAATTTAAGTTGAAGAACAAGTTACTGGGGAAAAGTATTTCTATTTTTGTTTCCACAGAAAATGAAAAGATGTGGATTCCTTCCAGACTAATGTGGTTTGATCACGCCAGACCGCCTGAAACAGAGTACAAGCTGATCCTACATTCCAAACAGCTGGACAAAACAGCCCTGCAGACTACAGCTAGGATATCTGAATCTTCTTCGAATCCCCCAAGACAGCGCCCCTTACCAGCAGGAAGTAGTTTGGAAAGAACGACGCCCAAATTCCCAAATATTGTGTATAAATGTTTGTTTTCATTTAATTGGACTTTGTTATATAAAATTAAATAAAAATAAATAAATAAATAAATAAATAAATAAATAAATAAATAAAGGCTTCTTAGCTCCAGCACCACATCTGCCTGCATACTATCATGTTCCCTGCTGTGATGATAAGGGACTGAACCTCTGAAAGTGAAAGTGAATTACCCAAATTAAAAGTTTCCTTTGTGTGAGTTCCATGGCCATGTGGTTTCTCACAGCAAGGAAAACCCTAACTAAGAAGGGGGTATAGCTCATTTGAAAAAGCATATGAGTATCTGAATTTAAGTTTTCAGAATCCTTTGAAAAATGCTGGGTGTGATGAGCCACATTGGAACCCCAGCACTGTAAACACAAACACAGGAGGATCTCTGGGATTCCATGGCCAGCCAGTCTAACCTACTTGTGGAGGTCCAGGCCAATAGAAACTCTGTCTCAAAGGAGAAGGACTGTGTTTCTGAGACACCTCGGGTTGTCCTCTGGCCCCTTCCCACAAGAACACACACAGGTATCTGTACTCACATATATATGTGAAATCATACACATGCACATTACAATGCATGCATACATACATACATACATACATACATATATATATCTTTGTCTTTGTGAATCATAAGAGTTTTCAACTCCACACCCATTATATAAAGCTTTTGGGAGTGTTTTGTGCCTCTATCTCCTGGGAAAAGGCTTAAGAATAATAAGCAATTAATTTGTCCAGTTGATATATTATGAGATATACAGTATATTCCCTTTCTAAAGCTACACAAGTCTATAGCAACTCTACAGTAACAGCAATAGGCTATCTGTTGGGCTGCTAACCTTCGTTTCTCCAATAGTCCAGGGACCACTCATGTTTTGTGGTCATGAGGTTTGGGAATAGCTGAGACACCCAAGGAATATCCAACCTATTGTACTGTGACTCTTTCACCTGTAACTTTATGGAAATGGCTTTGACTTCAAAATTGGGGTTAATTTCACATATAAATGATTAGCAATATTAATAATTAGGAGTATAGTAGGAAGAGCTGAATTCTGTCTGATTGATTACCAGTCCTACCTCCTACTAATAACTGGATTTATGGTTCTTTCTTCTTGATTTCATATTTCTTTTCTTTTACTTCATTTTCTTTTTCTTTTCTTTTCTTTTCTTTTTTGTTTTTTGTTTTTTGTTTTGGTTCTAGTGATTGATTACATACTTCTTCATTCATGCCTTAAGAATTATTAACTAGGTTGAAAAACTGAAAAATGTAGTTTGGTACTATACTAGCCTAGCATGTACAAGATTCAATCTATAGTACCCCATAAATTAAGCATAGTGGTAGCACATTCATGCAATCCTAGCACTTAGGAGGTAGAAGCTAAAGATCAGAAATCCAAGGTCATGCTTCATTATTACATAATCTTAATGAGTTTGGGACCAACTTGAGCTATGTGAGACAATGTCTCACAATTAAAAGTAACTAAATAATAGATGCATGTTTTGTGTCAAGTATTGAACTGGAAAAGTGGAACTTAACAATGAGTAATAGCATTCTCTTCCCTGAGTTTTTATTCCAGGTGGAAATCTTTCATGGAGGCAGTATGGCTGGTGAAGTGTGTTTCAAGAGGAATATAGAACAAGAGGAAGCAGTGTTACCAGCCAACTGGCTAAGGTCCTTTTTCTCTACCTGGATGAAAACTGTGGGTAGCCAAGAAGAAGCTTGCTGACAATCCTTAGGCTCATCCTAAGGCCTAGGATCTGGATGGCATATCTAGAGGCTTATAACTCTATGCTTGGAGACCTACAGGAGCTAGGGTTTCAGATCTAGGCATTCTGGTTGGGGGGTTATATCACTCTGGAATTTAACTACTGGTAGCCCCAGCATTTCACAGCTAGTATTCTTAGCTTCCAGCTGCAGGGAGGTGTGAAAACAGATAGGAGCAGCCTGTAATTCCTTCTGGTGTGATATCTTTCAATATATATCCCAAGCACCAGAATCCTTAGCCATGTAGGGATAATAGTTTTCCATCCCAGGGCATTTGAGACCATTGGCCATTGAACTTTGTCAGCTTTCTACAACACTTTGGATAACCAGTACCCATCACTTCTCTTCTTCAGTCCCACATAGTCCTTGTCTTCATTATCTCTACTCCCATCATCTCTACCCCCCCCACACACACACACTCTCTGGACTCCTCAGTGTCTTTTGGTCACTCTGCTGCAGCTTCCACTGATAACACCATATTTGTTGTGTGCTACTACAGCTCTGATATCACTTCTGCCCGTTTCTGTCAGATAAAGACCAAACATGAAGGAAAAATGGCTACTTCAGAACATCTTTTACAGTACCCAATGTTGTAGCACAGTGGGGAGGGGAGCACAGGAGGGTACCTGTTTGTACAGCCAGAAGGAAGATGTGGCTACAGTGTGTGCACCCATCTGTCATCACTCACATAAATAAAGGACTATGTTTGGACCAGTAGTAGCTTGTTCTCCTTCTGGTTTCCATAAAAACAGCTGCAGAGACCATTACGGTATGACAGCAATAAATGTGGGTGCAGGTAGAATCATTATAAAGGTCTTCCTGCATATTCTCTTCTTTCCAGAAAATTCAGAGTTAATATTCAAAGTTCTGCTTAGGTAGCTGATAGGCTTGCTTTATTTCTTTTATTTCCTTAAGACATACAGATTTGATATTCTGATGATGTCTCAGTGCCCTGCAATAGTCTTTCATTTACACTGTGTAGCTGCTTTCATTGGTCAGGATTCTGCTTCCGCTGCACTCTGTGTCTTCTGCTTCCATTGTCAGGGGTTTATTACAATGTTCCTGGGCATTCATACTATCCACCTATTATTATAAAATAACAAGAGAGAGGAAATTTATAAATATGAATGCCATTCTTTGGGGAAAAGGTGTGCCAGTTTTTATTTAATGGAAGTAAACATTGGTGGCTCATTAAAATGTTGGCTCTGAGTTGCAGTCCAGAAAGCCAAAAGGTCTTGAGATGAAATGTAGATCTGCTTCTGAACAGCCCCCTCTTCCTAAATAACTCCCATGACCCCTCAATAAACATGTCTTTAAAAAAAAGATCCTTCTAGAAATAAATCTAGCAGGTATTATTTAAGGGAATGGAACCACTGCAATATGTCCTTATATGTCCGTATTAGGATAATGTCTGAAGATGATTAAAAAGCTAACGTTATGTCTATGGCACACCTGCCAAATGAGAACCCTGACATCCAGGAATACTCACTGGGAAATAGTTCCTTATGCAAACTTTTGTATATTAAGTTGTAGTTGGACTACACTAAACATTTTAATTTGAAGTTTTATTGTTATTGGTATCAGGGCCAAATTCATATTTATTGATTCAGATTATATTGACTCAGATTCTTTGCGATGACCATTCTGACAAGTGTGAGGGTTAATA
The DNA here is from genome assembly GCF_943737965.1 of Phodopus roborovskii. Taxonomy (NCBI): domain Eukaryota; kingdom Metazoa; phylum Chordata; class Mammalia; order Rodentia; family Cricetidae; genus Phodopus; species Phodopus roborovskii. The sequence goes on from NW_026126469.1 coordinate 26,934,451, forward strand.
TTTTTCTTCCCTGTTTGTTTAAAATATTTAAATAAATATTTTTTCTTGACAACTCATTAAGACAAATATATGCCAAAATAGATAATTTCCAAGGTGAGATGAGGAACTGGCATTTGTAGAGCAATAATAATTTACATTGGGAGGGAGAAAAACAAAAGTATGAAAAGTTATCAGTATTTAATATTTCAAAATACAAAAGAAAATTATTCAGCAGACTTAGAATTTAACTTGGTACTATAGAGATGGCTCAGTAGTTAAGAGCCCTGGCTGCTCTCCCAGAGGACCCAGATTCAATTCCTAGCACCCACAGATGACTCATAACTATCTATAACTACAGTTCCAGGGAATCAAACATTTTCTTCTGGTATCCATGGATATGGAGCAAACACGTGAGTACACAAATGGTACACAGACATAAGCAAGGAGCTAGACACATAAAATAAAATTTGTAAATAAAAAGTTAACAAAAAGCTTCTCAAACTAATGTGAGTTTCTTATCTTTCCACAATACTTGCTTTTCAAATCCAAACTATAGAAAAGGCAATTGTTTCACCTAAGTGCTACAGAAAATATTGTGAATATCTATCTATAGTGCTTCTATAATACTTGGCACATGGTTAATGCAAAAATCTCTTTATGTTTCTCGAATAGATACATTATTTTGCAAAATATGTACATTTTTATCCATTTAATTATCAACATAATAGGGAAGTAAATTTCTCTGGGGATAAATAGTCCATAATTTCTTCAACAATAGATCCATAAAATACTGTATTTGCTATAACATAACTTGCTTGTTCAGTGATCCACCATTGGACATTTACTTCTAGGTATAGTACTAACAGAAAATCTAAAGTAGCCAGTGGTGTATTTTTCTCCTTATTTTTTAGGGCAAATTTCTAAAGCAAAATTTTTGAGTAAAATTTTATATATACTTAAGATAAGGCCCTCCTAGTTGAGTCACTAGTACATAATAAATCCTATTAGAACTATTTTTCCATTATTGACACCTCTAGCAATCTGATATCTAAAATAAACTTCATTGTTTTAATTTAGATGTGCATAATTAACACTGAAAACATATCTATTTTATACAGTCATTAACTGGTTTGTATTTTTTCTTTTGCCTTTAATTTTTGTAGTAAAAGAAAATAGGATACATTTATATTTTTAACTTTTGTTCAGAACTGTTTTCTCCCTCTCTTCTATTTTTATCTTGACAAGTAGAAATTGTATATATTTATGAAGTACAAAATGATGTTTTGATACATGTACAAACCATGAATTATAATTAGCAGATATGACATCACATAAAAGCCCATGATTTGTATAATGAAAGAAGTGAAATATAAATAGAAAACTAAAGTCAAAAACAAATTGAGAAAGACTTCAGTCAGACTTTCTCTGTCCTGCCAGCCAGGTCCCAAACAACCACATGTAGACTTCTTACCAATAATAAAAGCTCAGACAATAGCTTAGGCTTGTTACTAACTAACTCTTATAACTTAAATTTACCCATTTTTTAAAAAATCAATCTATATGTTGCCACATGACTTATGGCACTTACTTGTCCTCTTGCATATCTTGCTTTCCTCTCTGTATGGATGGTAACTCCACCTTTCTCCTTCCCAGAGATCTCTCTGACTGGCTCTTCTGAAACTAATGAGAGCAATGCATCTTCATAGTGTACAAAAATATTATTCCACAACAAAAGACACATGTAAGGCAAAATATAGAAATAAACAATAAACTCAAAATAGAAGGATATGCCAAAATGGACACAGAAATGCAGAATACAAAACATAAACTGAAGCAAGAAAAGAAACATGTAGACACATTGACACACTGAGAAATGCACTGATTAAAAGCACAAGATAGATATCAAAAGTAACTAAAGACTCACAACAACAAATACCATGATCCAAATGAAAAGGTCATCTACAGAACATGAAAAATCTTTACCAGCTACACATTAGTTGACTAGTATTTAGAATATATTAAAAAAAAATACTGAACTCAGGAAAAAAAACCCAACAATTTCCAAATGGGAAAAACGAACTAAACAGAGAGAGAACAAAAGAAATACAAGTGGGTGAGAAATGTTTTTTGATTGTTTTGTAATTTTTTCAACTTCATTAAGCCATCAGGAAAATGTAAATTAAAACTATACTGCTATTTCATCTAAGCCAGTCACAATAGCGAAGATCAAAATAAATGATAACAAATGCTGGTGTGGATGTGGGGAAAGGGGGACACTTACTGTATTGGGAATGCAAACTGATGTAGTCACTATAGAGGTCAGTGTGGAGGTTCCTCAAAAAAGTAGAACTAGATCTGCCATGTGGTTCAGCTATACCACTCTTAGTCATGTGCTCAAAGGATTCTACATCCTACTACAGAGATACTTATTTATGCATGTTCACTGATCCTCTATTCATAATAGCCAGGAAATGGAAACAGCCATGCCCATTAATGGATGGGTGACTAATAAAAATGTGTTTCATTTACACAGAATATTATTCATATATTAAGAAAATTAAAATTGTGAAATTTGCAAAGAATTGGAAAGAATTGGAATCCATCTTTATGAATCTAGTAACTCAGACCCAGAAAGAAATAGCACTTGTTTCACTTGTGGAAGTTAACTTTGACTCTCTAGATACGTGTGTTCCACTTGGAGTATTCAGAGAGATCACAATGTTTGTAAGAGGCCGTGGAAATGTGGAGGGACTTTCAAGGAAGAAAACACATTAATGGAAAGGGAAGAATGGGAATAACAGAATGGGAAGGGTTAAAGTTGATGGGGATGGGAGGACAGTATAGAAAAGAGAATATGGAGGGGACAACTAACACTAAGCACTTTCAGAAAAAGTCATATGAAGATTACTATAACTACATAAATGCCACAAAATATAAACATATGCACATATAAAAAGAATTTAAATCAGAGTTACCACATCACAGGGCAACACTGCTCCTAAAGCTAATGCTCCACAGGCTAACAAACAACAAGCAGAAATTCAGGAATGTACTACTTCTATTGGAGTTGTTAGAAAATGACAACCTGTAGATCCCCAAATATTGCAGGCTATTACCATTGCTCTTGGTTATCCCCATAGAACTTGGGAGTAAGGCCCTATTGCTGAATATATCATATATTTGAACATAGAACATGGAAAAATCAAGCTAGTATTGGCCTAGAAGTTTCATCCCTACTGGTTAGCTTTCATAGTGCTAGAAGGTGATATGCATGCTACTAGAGGAGAAAATTAATCATCACTCTTATCCAGTTGTGAGCCTTGTGAGCTACAATATTGACCAACCTGGCAAGATATATCCACTTTTGCAATAGTGGCATAAATGTTATGATGTTAACAAAACATGTTCTGTTTGGACTTAAGGTCAACAACACAAAGTGGAACCAATACCTGACACAGATATCTGGGCCAAGAACCTGTAACTACAGAGGTTATAGCCTTTAGGGGAGAAACTACTACTATTATTCTCTTGTTCTACTAACGGGACACAATATTAAAATGACTCCTAATCACTTCTCATTACATTTATAAGTTAGTGAATATCTTCTTTTTTAAATTATGAAACTGTTGGCCAATGACTAGGGCTTCTTATTGGCTAGGTTTGTCTTAATTACTAACTTATTTCTATTAATTTAAATATTCCCACATGGTCTTCTCTGAAAAAGATGCTTCCCTTGAGTGTCAGTCCTTGCCTGTTACAGTGTTACAGTCTCTTCACTGTCCATCACTAAACTTAGGGCTATCTGCTACCCAAGCTTCCAGTGATCCTCCTGTCTCTGTCTCCAGTCTTACTGTATGTGCACTGAATTATAGATGCAGACTACAGCATCCAGAGTCTTAAGTGACAGGTTGTGGGATTCCAAACTCAGATCTTCATACTTGATAATCAAATGCTTTATCCATTGAACTATAACTTCATCCCACATTGAACAGATTTATTATGTAATAAACATTTGTGTATAACATAAAACACACACACACACCCAAAAAGAGTTTCAAGAAAAAAGATGGTCACAAAGCAATAGAATTAGCAATATATGATAAGCAAACTCAGAAAAGAGCCTTTCATGAATCAAAATCTAATAATATGGCTAATATTTTACCATAATAAAATATACTTACTCATGAATTAAAATTATATGATATTGTCACCTCTAGGAGGCAGAGTCAAAGTAAATCTTTCTTTCCATGCCTTTGCGGCTCAGCTAAATTAAAATTTGGGCCCAGATATAATTATAGACTTGCTTCTGTCTTTATTTTTGAATCGTTTTTTTAAGTCCTGTTAAGAAAACACATACAAACAATCCCCAGTTTCATTTGGCTATTTCACTTAAATGCACAAATGAGTTACGCATTTTTTCTTTCTTTAGACATACTGATGGAAATTTTTAAATCTTTCAAAATTTGTGTGAGCCCCATAGAAAGAACCACAGGTCACACCAGAGCTACATCTGTTATTAAATAATAACACAAAAATAACAGAAACAAATTCATCACTTTATGAATTACTGTTGGGGAGGACAGGGAGGAAAGAGCTGAACTAGCAACCAAAAATCCATCATCTGACAAGGTTATGGTAAAATTAATCTCACTTGTTTATTAAATTCACTTCTCCGAAAAGAAAGTTCCCAAACTGTCTGTTGGTAGAGCCACCTTACTATTTAAGCTAATCAAGTCAGCTGTGTGGAAATTCTATCAAGCCTTCATCAATCAAACCACACTGAATGACCAAAGCAAACAAACAAAAAGACTGAACTACAGAACCATCAATTCAGCCTCACACTGCAGGAACCACCAAAGGATTGCAGGGACGCATAAATATTTTGAAATATGTTTAAATCATGTGTCCTAACTACTAGTAAAATTTTTCCAAGCAAATGTTATTTAAAAAATGTTTGGGCTATCCGCAAATGTTTTTACAAGCATTCCAACTAGGCAAATCCTGAAGCCTCAAGGAAAAAAAAAATGTATCTGGCCAACAGGAGAATTCTTAAGAAAGCTTAGTGTTGAAGAGAAGGTTACCTATGAAAATGTAGACAGAAATATTTGAGCCATCAGAATAGTCTAAACACAAATGCATCCTGTATCATTAAAACAGAAAATAAGAAACCAGAATATACATGCAAAAAACCAGTAAGGTTTAAAAAATGCCCAAAGAAATAATTATGAGACAAAATTCCTAAATCCCCATTGAGTCATTCTGTATTCTACTGTTGGGCATAGGGCCTGCCCTTAAGTGTGGTTTGTATACCCAGTGAAACTCCACCACAGAAAACTATTTTTTTCTTTGCAGGCAGCTATCAATGGGAGCTAGCTTCTGCATTAGGAATGGGGGCTCGTGTCCAATTCCATCCTCAAACCTGAAACCCATCATGCTTCTTTTTGATTAGTTCTCAAAATCTGATGGTAAATATTGTTATTACTATTTAATATGTTGAAGTTATTAGCTAGGTAATTGTTTTTAGTAACTTATAGCACATGTGCCTTCTGAAATTATAAAATAGACTTTGAAAACACTGTATTCTTTCATTTCTTTAGAAAAATATAGAATGTATCAGTGACTAATAAGAAAATGTCTTATGTAATATAGGAGCAAACCAGGAAATGTGGGAGAATATATAAAAGTCTATTAATGGTTTGATATGATTTGATTTTTAGATTGATGTTTACTGTCTGACTTCTATGTAGATCATGTTGGCCCTGATAGAAATATGCCTGCCTCTCCCTCCAGAGTGCTGGGCTTAAAGGCTTATGCCACCAAACACTGCCAACACGTTTTTAAGATATCTGCTAGCCATTCACTACTTTCATTCTGTATCATTGTCAACATCATATTGTGTCTTAATATACAGCCCTGTGTTCCCAGTTTCTTTCTTACTTTCCTGACCTAACTGGGGATAGATTTCAAGTGTTGGATGTTGTGAAGTTCACAGCAAGCTTCTGCTTGAGTTGCCTAAACTTCCAGATCTTTCACTTCTGCTTCTTGTCCATCTCAACCCTCAACTGCAGCATTGAAAGAGTGAGATCAGTCTGTCTTTCCACTCCTTTGATAACTCGAGCCATTTGACTGTACGAGAAGGCTGTAGTAGCTTGGGAGATCAGGCTTTTTACCCATTGTTTTTTCTGGCCTTACTGAACGTCCATGTTTATCCCTGAGTTTCCAACTCGATGTTGGAGATATTCACTTGCTCCACATTGATACATCACATTCAAAATGCCTAAAGAAAAGTTCAAATGTTCATCAGCTTTCCTTCAACAAACTTAAAGTCCTCATTTCCATGGATCAATGCTATATCCCAGTCATCTTTTTTTAATACATCTGAGATGGAGAGATGACTCTTTGGATAAGTTGCCTTGCAAGCCTGATGATCTGAGTTTGATCCCCAGAACTGAAGTAAAGATAGAAGGGGAGAACTAACTCTAGAGAAGTCCTCCATATGCAGGCTATCTCATACACAGGCCATGGCACGTGGATGCTCTCTGTCTGTTTGTCTCTCTCTCTCTCTCTATATATATATATATATATATATACATATATATATACACACATATACATATGTGTGTGTGTACACATATATATAATCACAGAGAAAGTAATAATAAATAAAAAAATTTAAAAATATATTTGCTAGAGAAACTTTTTGAAGCATGGAATAAGACTATTGTGAGGGTAGGTGTAGAGAAGAGCAGTGTGTGTGTGTAGGGGGTAACATGAGCAAAGTAAAATGATGTATATATGAAATATAATGAAGCTCATTATTCTGAATGATAACTAAAATATTAACAAATGATTGTGATAAAAGATACAAATAAATAATGTAAACACCCCTGGGAGACTAAATTGTTAACTCCTATTGATTAACTATCCCGAGATCCAATCCTTCTCTTTATTTCAACCAATACTACTAACCCAGTTCAGCCAGCAGCCATCATCCATTTGCTATGGTTTCCTGACCATGTCTGGTTTCCCATCTCCTTTGCTGTTAGAACATTCTTCCAACAGAGATGAGCCATGGTCAAGTAGTAAAGTGAACCTCTGAAAATGACACTTCAGCCTCATGTCAGCCAGAACTTATAAGCTGGCTCATAAAGCTTCTGGTGCTTTCTTTTACTTCCCTGAAGAATGGAATAATCCAGATGGAGCAGCAGGAGCTTTGAAGGCTCCAGTCTCAGAAAGGCTAGTCTGTCATTGTGTGACATTTTTTATGCCATGGATTCTGTAGGACTCAAAGCTCTTCACAATCAAGCCGCACTCTATACATATAGCTATGTGTTTTGCTTTGAGCTATTCGCTTTAACGACAATAGCATTTATTTTCTTTGAAAAATGTATTTAGAGAGTCTGGGAATGACTCATCATTTAAGATCACTGCCTGCTCTTCTGGAGAACCCAGGTTCAATTCCCAGCACCCACATGGCAGCTCACAACTGTCTCTAATTCCAGTTCCACAGAATCCAACAACCTTTTATAATCTCCTAGGGCCATGTGCACATATGATACACAGATATATGTGCGGGAAAAATACCTGTATACACAAAATAATACAAATTTTAATATGTATTAGGAAAGACATTTTTTCAAACATTCTAACTATTACATTAAAGTATAAAATAGTACATATTTTATCCAAACATCATGTGTTCCTTCAAATAATTACCCACTGTTTAAATCAGTTAAAGACAACTTCTTTATTGTTTATCATCTTCATTTATTTATCATTATTGTGTGTGTGTATGTGTGTGTGTGTGTGTGTGTGTGTGTGTGTGTGTGTGCACCATGTGCATGCTTGGTGTCTGGAACTGGAACTGAAACTGGAGTTATGAATGATTGTGAACCACCATCTAAGTGCTAGGAATCTGAATATAGGGCCTCTGCAAAAGCAAAAGGAATCTTAACCATAGAGCCCTCTTTCCATCCTTAATACATTTATCATCTTAATGGCAAACACACTGAAAACTCATTGCTTTTTTGAAAGGTGTAATGCAGCCATTACCTGTGTTTTCAAGACCACTGGATACAATGGAATATCACAACTTCTTTCTCCTAACTCACTATCACCTACTGCCCATTGTCCAGTCTTTATTTCCCTTTTACTCTTGCCAGCTGCTAGGAACTACCATTCTCTTCTCAACTCCCATGAGTTCCACATTTTTAGATTCCATAGATGAGTGACATCATGTAGTTCATGCCTGTGTGTTACTTAGTTTATTTAATATTATGACCTCCATTTCCATTCATGTCACAAATAGCAGGATTTCATTTATGCTGTGGCTACCAAGGTTCCATGGTGTGTAATTACCACATTTTCCATATCCATTTATCAGTCCAAAGACATTGTGATTGTTTCTATTGCTTAGCTTTTGAAAATAGCACTGATGGAAGTGCAGATGTCTCTTCAACACACTGATTTCATTTCCTTCAGATATACACCCACTAGTGAGACTGTTGAGAAACCTCCACAATGTTTTCCATAATATCTGTACTAATTTACCCTCCTACAAATAATGCTCAAGCGTTCCCTTTCCTCCAGTTTTTAGTTTGTGTCATTTTTTTCTTTTAATCTTGGGGAATTGAACCTGAATCTTAAGCATGCTTGGCAAACACACTACCAGTGAATTGCATCCATAGTTTGTCTTTTTAGCTGGTCTTTGCATTTAGATTAGCATTTCCCTGATAATTACTAATGACGATATTTGCTTGTATCTGTCCATCTTCCTTTAAGCACCAGCTGTGTTACTGCTCTAGTTGGTGCCCTGGGAGAGCAGGGCCTAAAAATGAGGTGGATAAAGTTTCATGCAGTAGCCAACTTTATTCAGAGCATCAGATAATTTAGAAGACTCACCAGAGTAAAGTATATAATCATAAGGCCAAGCCACATATGGAAAAAAAAAAGTTTTCCAAAAGGCATATAAATGAAAAAGAGAAGCCAGCTATGAGCTCTAATCAGCTGTAATGAATAATGTGAAGTAAACTCATTCTTGTCCATTATACCTTGGAGCAGCACAAACACACATTCCAAGAACAACCCATGCTAAGGAGGAACAGAGATTACAAGACTCTAGTCTTGTTCACTTTGAGTTTTCTCACACAGTCTCAGAAATCTCCTCACACAGCTTTGTTCATGGAATGTGTTCTGACACAGCTGTTTGAGTCTATAGCTTTTTGGTTTTTTAATCAGGTTATTTGGTTTAATGCTATTAAGTTTGGGGGTCCTCATATAATCTAGATTGTAATCCCTATCCTCCATATCCAGTATGGTTTAGTCTGGGAAACATGACTAGGGTGACAAGGAAATGAATTTCTTTCGAACAGACATATGTACAGGAAATGGGATCAAACAGGCCATACTTGCTCTGCCGAAGAGGCACTAACTATAGGGACAATCCTGATCTTACTATGTTTATTATGTACAGCACAAGGAGCAGGGGTTAGCTAGTCTCAGTAGGTCTTTATAGGGGAACAGACTCAGATTACTGTCATTCCTGAGGAAAAAGGAAGCTGAAATAGCTAGTTTTCATACACACTGGCCAAGCATATGTAAACACCCTTGAACCAGAGGAAAGCTTTGCCATCTCATCTGAGCCTCACTTGGAAGAAGCCTTTGCCATAGGTCTGAGGGGTGTCATTGACAAGACCAGACATGTCAACAATACACACTCATTCAGGAATTCATCCATACCTTACACATTCACCCAGGGCTTGCTTGCCTACCAAACCCTGTCAAATTAAGTTTGAAAACATTTTATGTAACTTTCAAGGTCTTTACTTCATTCTAATGATTGTTTCCTTTGCTGTGAAGAAATATTTTAATTTGATGCAATTTTGTAGAAGGCATGAATGGTCAGAGATAAGCACAGGAGAAACCAGGAATGTCAATCATTCAGGTTGTCTCCTCAGAGGAGGAAATGAATGCCTGTTTTCTGCCCATAAGGCTGGGAATGGATGTTATTAATGATCTTAAGACATTTGCTATCTATAGAGCTAGACCTCACCCAAATCCTCAAGAATATTTATCCCAGACTCTCCCTCCCTAGATCTTTATCTTTACATTTGTTTCTCAGTCAGTAGAATCCATCCTTGGGTGGGCTGTTACATGACCTTTATAGCTTGCTATCTATTGCACTATTTGTATGACTGAAACAATGCCAGATCCTCCCCTAGATCCTTAAGCTAATACAAAACTATCTCTAGAAGCCATCATCTTGAAAGGAATGACAGTACTTTGAGTTGAGTTTGTATATAATTATGCCTCCTTGTGAACCTGGAATTGTATTATACCAGGACACTTTTTTCCCAGATTGTACTGTGTTTAAATATACTTACAACAAACTTCCTTGAGTCTACTTCAGAAGTTTTGACCCAGCACCAACTAAGTTTTCCATCTTGCTTCCTGTTATTCATTTGCCTGTCAGCTGCAGAGCTTTCAGGGGCCCCACACAATCTCATTCACTTATTTCTTTGTCTGTATTTCATTTTTATGGAGTCTTATCAATGAAATGTTTACCCACTTTAATGTCCTGAAGTATTTTGCTTATGCTTTCTTCTATCAATTGTATGTCTTATATTTAAGTCTTATCTAGTTTGGGTCTGAATTTTAGTATTAATGAGTGATAAGAATCACATTTCATTCTTCTGCATGTGGAATCCAGTTTTCCCAATACCATCTATTGAAAAGAATATCCTTTCTCCAATTTGTATTTTGAATACATCTATTGAGAACTACTTGGCTGTATATGTGTAAATGACTTTTAGGCCCTCTATTCTGTCTCACTGGTTTTTGTGTCTATATTTATGCCAATACCATGTTGATTTGATTACTAGAACTTTAAAGTAAGTATTTGAAGTCAGCTAGCATATGGCCATCTGTTTTTCTCTTTTTGTTTAAGTTGGCTTTGGTTATTTGGAATTCTTTAGTGGTTCTATACAAATTTTAGATTTATTATTTCTACTTATGTGAAGTGTGCCATTATGTTTTGATAGAGCTCTGTGAACATCAGACATCTTTTTAAGTTTTTATGTATATTCTCCTCTTAAATTTCTTTCATTGCTCTTTATATTTTTCATTATGTAATTGGGCTAAATTTATTCTTAGGGTTTTGTTTCTGTGTCTATTGCAAGTGAGAGTGAATCCTTGATTTCTATGTCAGGTAATTTGCTATTGATACGTGAAAACACTACTGATTTGTTAAGGTTGTATTTTACAAACTTGTCAAAATTCATTAATCAATTCTAATATTTGGAAGCAAAATAAAAAATCTTGACGTATTTGATGGGGGTGGCACATGGCTTTAATTCCAGCACTCAGGAGGAAGAGGCAGGTAGATCTCTGTGATTTTGAAGGTAGGCTGGTCTATAGAATGAGTTCCAGGACAGACAGGCAGACAGGGCTGTTACACAGAGAAACCCTGTTTCAAAAAAATACAATAATAAAATAAAAAATCTTGACATTACCAAGGAAAAGAAACTAAGAGTTTTAAAGTTTTAAACTTCCTTTGCACTTGCCCAATTTCTTTTTCTCTTCATGATATAGAGCCTACCACAAGATTTTCTTCATTAGTCCTGTGTTCATGAGTTATAACAATCAATATTGTTAAAAAGTTCACACTTTACAAGGGATCTAAAGGTCCACTGTACAGGCAGGACTGTCCTAAAGTATATTTTCCCAGTCTTATTTAACTTTTAAAATACATTCTAATACATAAAATGTATTCATATTACCTCTATTATGAGTTCTAGAAACAGCTTTATCTTTTACACCATACTGTCATAATTATGCCATATCCATAGTTTCTTAAGTAGATGAATAAAATAATGAAAGAGCTGGGATGAAGATGATATTGTACCTAGAATATAAGCAAGAAAGTGTAGTAAATGACTTCTCAACACCAGTTTCAAGAATCATTAGTTTAAGAACCACAGAATTGACTGCAGGTTAATTGTTCCCACTTGATTTCTATTCTGCTCATGATGCTGGGCATCTTCCAACAGATGGCCTATATACATAGGCTATCTACTTGCCTATCATTTTTTGCTTTAATTTTTAAAATACCTTTATTGACTTTTTATACAATTTTATAGTCATAGTAAAAATTATTGGTAGCTGAAGAAATATTTGTTATCTTCTTCCTCTTCTGGGACAGCTTTTACCACAGTAATATAATAATTGAAATTAAGTCTACACTGACATGTTTTTATCACTCAAAGTCCAGAGATTGTTAGGGTGGAGTAATTTGTGTCATTTTATATTTTGTTAGTTTAGATTATTTTACTGTCTTCTAGTTAAAATTGTTCAATTTTTACATGTGCCATGGGACTTTTTTCCACTTTGTAAGAGTTTTTCTGATTTCATGGATTTTTATTTCTTTTTATCACTGAATAACATTCCATCATCTGGTGTCTTAGTTACTTTCTTACTGTTGTGACAAAACACTGTGACTAAGGCAACTTAAAAAAGCAAATATTTAATTGGGCTTTGGTTTCAGAGGATCAGCATCTATAATGGTAAAGCAAAGGCATGGTAGAAGAAACAGCTGAGGGTTTCATATCTTGATGCTAAACAGAAGGCAGAGGGAGGGAGACAGAGAGAAAGAGAATTCCATACTGAATACCAAGAATGGCACAAGTCCTTTGAAACCATAAAGCCTGTCCCCAGTGACACATCACCTCCTACAAGGCCACATCTCCTAATTTTTCCCAAACAGTTCTACCAACTGGGGATTAAATATTCAAACGCATAGCCCTAAATTTGGGTATATTGAACTTTTTTTTTCTCATCTACTCAGAATGTCTTGGTTGATACCATCTTGTGGAATAATGAAACACCCACTATAAACATATATAAATAGGTTTTGTATGGATATACATTTTTAGCATCTTTTAACAAATTCCAAGAAATTAATTCCTGGATCATATATTAGAAATGCCATAGTTGTGTAGGAAATTGTCTTTATTGAGGTGGCTATGGAAACTGCATCCTGTTCAGGGTGATGTGCTCTTCCTGGGCAAAAGAAAAATTGTTCTTCATTTTCTCACACTAAGCACAGAAGAAACATTAACCATATTCTATCACAGGTTTACTGGGATGTATCTGACTTCTCTTTATTAATCTGGGTGAGTGTTTCAGGGAGAGAGACCACAGCAATAAAGTACTAATCTTATCATATCACATCAAAGTTATGGCCTGCTAATATGACTCACCATTCTTGATTTTAATTTTGAACATCCAGCTCTAGGGAGTGTTTGTCAACTTATTCTAACACAAAGTTACTTTTGCATTCTCCTTTTTGAACAAGCTTCTTGTTAAGAATAGTTATGCTACTGTTGCTGTTGCTGTTATTGCTCATTTGAAACAGGTCTTCAAATTATTATGCCTTTGAGCTTCGTATGCAGCTGAGGATGACTTTGATTTTCTAATCCTCTTGTTTCCACCTCCTAAGTGTCAAGATCACAGGTATGAGCTACCATACCCAGCTTATGAGGTTCTGGGGATGGAACAAAGTGCTTCATGCATGCAAGGCAAGCAGTCTACCAGCTAAGCTGTAGCCCCAGCCATGCCCTAGTCTACACAAGATAAGGCTATTGATTTTGCTATTTATATATTATGTAAAGTGATGCTATACTTTAAAGAGTTAACAATCAAAATATTTGCCAATTCCACAATTTCATTGAAAAAATATATAGTTCACCCATAAATAATGCCTAAGGAAATCTTTGTCATTCTCACTGTACAAAAAGATATTTGCTGTTGCTTACCAGTATTAATTCTTGGTTTGCATGTTTTTTCCACAAAGTCCATGTGTTGGAAATTCAATCACATGATTCCTGTGTTATTAGTATTAGGGGGTGTGGCTTTCAGGACATAATTAAGATTCAGTGAGGTCATGATGGCAGAGCTTCCATTTTGGCATTTGTGGCTTTAGAAGAACAGAAAGAGAAGAAAGAATGGAGAAGAGAGGGGAAGAGGAACAGAAATCTCAGCTGAAATGGCCACCCTATCTCATCATGTAATGACTACTGCCATCTCATGACATGTCAGAATATTTTCCCCCAACATAGAGCCGATCCAGGCTTCATCTACCAGAATACACAAGTTTTCAGAACCAAGAGCTAGATAAAGGTTTATCCTTTAGAAATTACTCAGTTTGTGGTGTTCTGTTATAGTAACAGACATTGAACTAAGACAACTACAATTAATTTTTAGAGATAGGGAATGAAATTAAAATCTTGATGAGAAATGTACTTCATATCCAGTAAAATGACTATGATCAAAATGTAAACAATAACAAATGTTCATGAGGATGTGAAGAAACTATATTCACTTATGTGCTGTTGGTTAGAATACTGCTAAAATGGTTTCCTGATCATTGGGTATTTTTACAATTAGCTAAGAACAAGAACTTCTGTTGTGCTTTGTACAGTATGGAAACAATGCACTATCCATCTCAAAAAGGAGAAGGAATCTGGAAAGTTTATACAATAAAGAAATGATATCTGTATGAGGAAATAATAATTTTTACTTGATTGTAACATCATGTAACATACATATATTGTAATATTAGACAATATCTCATTAATATATAAAATTCTTGAGTTTTATACATGAAGGAATTCTTTTTAGAAGTTTGTATGCTGTCAGGACTGACCCAGATGCCCTGAATGTGGTGTTATTTGGGAAGACTGGGCAATCTATGGGGCCTCTGGTAGTGGATCAGTATTGATCCCTAGTATAGGAATGGACTTTGGAGCCCATTCCACATAGAGGGATACTCCCTCAGCATGCACATATGGGGGAGGGCCTGGGCCCTGCTCCAAATGATATGACAGACTTTGAAGACTTCTCATGGAAGGCCTTACCTTCCCTGGAGAGCAGGAAGGGGGATAGAAGGGTGCAGGAACTGAGTTTGACATGTAAAACAAGCTTGTTTAAAATTTAAGTTTAAAGATATAAAAAATACAATTAAAAAAATGTGTGCTGAAAATATGGCTCGGTGGGTGAGAGAGTTTACTACTCTTCCAGATGAACAGAGTTTGCTTCCAAGTACTTACATTAAGTCCACCTCCACAGCATCCAATGCCCTCTTCAACTATCTGTGAGGCATCCACAAACCCATGACAGACACTCACACAAATGTATATATACATAATAAATAAATATGATTCTTATGGAAATATTGGTCACTCAGTAAAAGTTAAACAAAAATGTGTCACATAACTTAGTACTGTGCTCTTAGTGTTTACCCATGCTAGAGAAAACATGCCCATATTACTTGTGCTAATACACTCCAGTCTTATTTTTTGATAGCCAATATCTGAAATGATATGTTTTGATGTCAGCCAATGGATAAAACTATATGTGCAGCAAGGAAATAAAAAGTATACATGGTGTGATAGTAACTGTGGGTCAAAATAATAAACTCCCGACTCACCCTCATCTCAGGAAGACACCAAATAAACACGGTCACATTTCATTGTCCTCAGAAAGAGTGTCAAGATTAGTTGAAATATTTTTACCAATAAATATTTCTATAAAATAAGGGAAGTGATCCTCAAAAATTTAAGTCAGTTTCTAACCTTGGAGATGAAGGTTGGCTCATCACAAATAAAGCTTTAGTTATAAGGTTTTGAGGTTTCAAAAACCCACACCATATTATATATCCTTTTCTACACACACACACACAACACACACACACACACAAAAAAAAAACTAGAGTTAACAATGAAGGAATTCATTTGGAGTTAAATGTTGTGCATGGTGATAGATAGGCATTTATCTGCAGTCTTCTACAGGCCAGCATCCAGTTATGCCAGCACCATTTGTTGAAGATGCTTTCTTTTTTCCCAATGGTTCAAAGACATCAGCATAAATCAAACCACACTGAACCTCTTAGAAGAGAAAGTGGGAGGTACCCTTAAATCAATTGGTACAGGAAACTACTTCCTGAACATAACACCAGTAGCACAGACACTGAGCTTGACAATTAATAAATGAGGTCTTCTGAAATTGAAAAGCTTCTGTTAGGCAAAGGATACATTCAACAAGACAAAATGGCAGCCCACATCTAACAGAGGGTCGATCTCCAAAATATACAAAAACTCAAGAAACTAGTCACCAAAACACCAGACAATCCAATTAAAAAGTGGGGGTATAGAACTAAATAGAGAATTCTCAATAGAGGGCTCTAAAATGGTTGAAAAACACTTAAGAAAGTTCTCAATATCCTTAGCCATCAGGGAAATATGAATCAAAAGAACTATGAGATACCATCTTACTCTTGTCAGAATGTCTAAAATCAAAAATACCAAAAATAGTTTATGCTGGAGAGGATGTGGAGAAAGGGGAACACTCCTCTACTGCTGGTGGGAGTGCAAACTTGTACAGCTGCTTTGGAAATCAGTATGAAGGTTCCTCAGGAAAATGGGAATCAGACTACCACAAGATCCAGCAATTCTACTCTTAGGCATATACCCAAATATTCTATCTGTTCAACTATATTCATAGAAACATTATTTGTAATAGCAAGACCAGGAGAAATTGAGGAACAAGAGAGAATGTGATGTTATCCAAGGATATAAAGAATAAGTTTGGGGAGAGGCGGTTGGAGAGGTAGCTTAGCCATTGAGAGTGCTCCTTGAGAAGAACCAAGTTCTATTTTCAGCACCCACACAGCATCTGTAACTCCATTTCTAGGGGATGCAATACATGGTGCGTGGGCATGCAGGCAGCACTCACATGTAAGATAAAGTGAATACAACTAAAGTTTAAAAATGAACAAGTTCTGGGGTTGTATTGCCCTGGAAGAAGTCTATAGTTAGCAATGGATTATAAATTTCAAAACAGCTACAACAGAGGATACTAAATGTTTTGATTTCCACCCTCCAAATTCTAACATTTGAGATGACAGGTATGCTAAATACGCTGAATTGATCATCCCACAATGTTTATATGTAACAAAACATCAAACCGTGGTTTATAAATATATGCAGTTGCTATTTATCAATTAAAATTAAGGTTAAATAAAAAATACATTATATCCTACAAAGGGAGAATTATTCAGCAACCAAAGAAAGAAAACTACTAACACATTCTATAATTAGGATAAAGTCAAAGAACATGGTAAGAGGAAGGCATCATATCTTAAATGCTACATATTGTGTATTTATTTCTATTGAATATCCATAAATGTAAAATTTTTACATAGAATGTTAATTGCTTTCTAGGGTTTATATATGCTTTAAAACATTGCAAGTGGGCACAGATATGTAGACTGAGTTTCTGTCCCACCTGATCCCATAGTCATTTAGCCCCAAATAAATACAGAGACTTACATTAATTCTAAACTGTTTGGCCAATAACTCAGACTTCTTACTGGCTATCTCTCTCTTAATTATTAACTAATTTCTGTTGGGAGATGTCATTCTGCAAATGTGTTTTCCTTATTGGTTAATGAATAAAGCACTGTTGGCCCATAGAAAAGCAAGCTAGGTTGGACTAGGAGAGGTGGAAGATTCTGGGAAATGTAGTGGATCCAGATGTGATCTCAGGAGAGGATGAGAGTCTGGTATTCTCAGTAAGATAAGATCATGTAGAAATACATATATTAGTAATTATGAGTTAGTATTTAATTTGCCAATAAGAAATGCTAGTAACAGGCCAACAGCTTTATATCTAATACAGTGTCTCTGTGTATTATTTTGGGGCTGACACAGCTGTGGAACCAGGCTGGCGGGAAACTGCTCATAACACATTTCTGTTAATCTAAGAATTTTCACATGGTCTTGGCTTACAGGAGAATGCTTCAGCATGTTACTTCTTCGGCTCACTCTTCTAGTCCCCTCGCCAAAATTCTCCTCATCTGGTAGCCTCACTTACACTTCCTGCCTGGCTATTGGCCAAGAGAAACATGTATACAAAGGGTCATCTCCCATCACAGATGTTTCATATATTCTAAAAATGGATTATAGCAATTAGTCTCACAACTTTCTAAATTTAATAAAGATTGTTGAACAGTCTACTTTGAGTGCATACATTTATGGTACAAAAATTATACTACAACTTAAAAAAAAAAAAGAAGATAACATCAAGCTGGGCATGGTAGCACAAGCCTTTAATTCCAGCACTTGGGAGGCAGAGGCAGGTGGATCTCTGTTAATTTGAGGCCAACCTGGTCTATGAGTTCCAGGAAACCGGTCTCAAAAAAAAAAAAAAAAAAAAAAAAAAGAAAGAAAGAAAGTATTGTATCTGGTCTTCTCTGTGTTTGGATGGTCAGTTACATACCATGTAGGGACTATTTTCATTCCTGAGAAATAAAATACACCTTTATATATTTAAATTCTTCAGGCAAGACTTTCTAGTCTTTCAGTTTATGAAGTAAAGGTATCATTAACGTGTTTCTAATAATTTTATAACATAACTTTATGGCTCTTTAAATTTAAGACACAAAAGGTTAGCAACTTAGGATGCCATACAACCCTGAATTGTATGACGTAATTATTTATACATATTTCCACAGGATCTTATTAGTGGTGAATTATCTTGCTTCTTAGGAAATATGTAGCCTATATGTTCATAAACCTTAGTCTATTAAATCAGCAATGATTATCTGTTTGCTTTGTATGAGCTTCTAAAAACACCTATAATTTCGCTTTCATGCTCCATGGTTATTATTTCTTTAAAATAAACGAACCAAATAACTGTCCTATTGATTTAGAGTTCCAAAATTATCATCTCTGGTGAACTAGATAATCTTTTTAAAAATATTTTTTTAATGTGAATTTGAAACAATCTTGTTTTACATGTCAAACCCAGTCTCTCCACCCTCCTGTCTTCCCGTTACCTCCACCAACCCCCATCCCATTCCCTTTCTGCTCCCCAGGGAGGGTAAGGCCTTCCATGGGGAGTCTTAAAAGTCTGTCATATCATTTTGAGCAGGGCCCAGGCCCTCCCCCCATGTGTCTAGGCTGAGCAAGTATCCATATATGTGGAATGGGCCCCCAAAGACCATTCGTATACTGAGCATGAATACTGATCCACTGCCAGAGGTCCCATAGACTGCCCAGTCCTCCAACTAATATCCCATTCAGGGAATCTGGGTTGGTCCTATGCTGGTTTCCTAGCTATCAGACTGGAGTTCATGAACTCCCCTTTATTCAGGTCAGCAGTTTCCTTGGGTTTCTCTAGCCTGGTCTTGACCCCTTTTCTCATCACTCCTCTCTGTCTGCAACTGGATTCCAGGAGTTCAGCTCAGTGTTTAGCTGTGGATGTCTGCTTCTGCTTCCATCAGCTACTTGATGAAGGCTCTAGGATGGCATATAAGGTAGTCGTCAATCTCATTATCAGGAAAGGGCATTTAAGGTAGCCTCTCCACGATTGCTTATATTGTTACTTGGAGTCATCCTTGTAGATCTCTGAACATTTTCCTTATTAAACTTATAATGGCTCCCTCTATTATGGTATCTCTTTTCTTGCTCTCCTCTATTCTTTCCCTGACTTAATCTTCCTCCTCTGTCATGCCCACCTCTCCCCTCTTCCTTGTATAAATCTTTTACCTTTTACTACATAATCTTTTTAAATGTAGATTTTAATTTGGAGTCAGTTTTTATTTCTGCCAGCAGGTGGAACCCTTTAGATTTATTTTATCTCACAGTACTAGATTAAACCAGCCTTTTGTGATCATTTTCATTTTAAAAAACAGTTTTGTTTAATGTTTGTTTCTGGAACAGAATAAGTATGCAAGAGTAATCAATATATATTCCCTACATTTTTTTTATTAATGGAACTCGCATTGATATATTTAATTGAAGTTAGGATTTCACAGACACTTGGTCAAATTACACTTGTCATAGGGTAAATTCTCAAGATATTCTTTGCATCTTTAATGGTGAAGAAACACATAAACTAAAGGAGTACCCATTCTATAGAATAAGGGCTTTCAAATATTTTCTGTAGTCAGAGAGTAGTTTATGATTTGTGGGATTTGCATTATCTATTAAAAATATCCATTTCTATAGTGGAGCAAAAGCAACCACAGATAACATGTGGACTGGTTTGGTCTTAGGATCATGGTTTTTAACTTACCCCTGCTCTTGGTCAGCACCTCCTAAACTTGAATATGAATCTTAATCAATAGGATTTGTTAAAATTTAGATTGTGAGGTCAGTTCTCCAGGGTGTACATTAGGCACATCTCTGGAGGGACTTGAGCATACATATTACTAATAAACTTCTAAGTGCTGATGATATTGTTGGTTCCAGGTAACAGACTGTACCCAAGAAACCATATAATCATTTCTACTGCTTTATTGTTTATTTTTTAAATGTTTGCCTGTTTATTATGTAGTGTGTGTGTGTGTGTGTGTGTGTGTGTGCATGTGTGTTACACGAGCGCTGTTACCCAGAAGAAGACATTGGACCCTCTGAACTGGAGTTATAGGTAGTTTTGAACTGCCTGATGAGGTACTGGGAACTGAACCCAGGACATCTGGAGGATCAGCAAGCTCTCTAAACCCTATAGCCATCTCTCCAACCCCCGTTGCTTTATTTCTAGAATCTTTTTTTAAGCAGGTAAAATAGATATCAAAATATAACTTGTGATATTTCCTAAAGAGACATTTTATAAAGGAAGTGATTGGGTCAATGGGAAGTAAGACTTTATATTGTGACTTGCATGGTTCAATTATCACCATCTATTAGAGGAGTGTAGCATCTTTTGTGAAGAAGGATGCTATAGAAAATATCTCTTACAGAGGCTCACAAGCTGAAAATGTGTTGACATTAGTATGAGAAGGTGAGAAAAGAATCACCCACCACTGCTTTCATCCTGACATAATCCCTATATTTTAATGCACATTTTTACATAGCTAAAATCATATTGCATATTTAACTTTGAAATACAGTTTGTTAAGCATAGTGATCAGAATTGCAACCCTTGTGATTAAATACTATTTGTAAACATTATTTTTAATAGATATGTAATTTCCATCACATATATTTTAGCAACTGTTCCTACCCCATCCATAATTCTTGGATGTTTCTGTATTGGTATTTATTAAAAATAATCTTTCAGTGACTATCTTAGTGCATAAATTTGTTTGCATTTCAGATTTCAAAATGCACAAAATAGAATTACTGATATTTTTAAGGTTCATGATACATATTTGAGGTATCTTGATTATAATCATTTCCCCAGCGCATCAGAGGGACAGCTACACTACACCCTGTCTAGCACTTGCTATTTTCACTACTTTTCTTTGTTACATGCACACACACACACACACAGAAAGAGAGAGAGAGAGGGGGAGAGAGAGAGAGAGAGAACAAGAGAGAAAGAGAGACAGAGACAGAGAGTTTGGATGGGGCACATTTTCTTAATTATTTGAGGGGAAATTCCCTCATACCCTATTCCATTGTTTGCCCATTCATGCTGCTATAGCAAAGGTCATAAACTGGATGACAAAAAAACAAACAAACAAAAAAAAAAACAAACAGAAATTCCTTACAGTTCTGGACACTGGGAGTCTGGGAATTTAAAATCAAGGCTCTACCATGTTGTGGATTTAGGGAAGACCTGAGTTCTTGTTTTTAAATGATGGTCTCTTCTTTGTGTTTTTATGAGATAACACAACAATAACAAAAAGTGTAGGACATAAGGCAGTTCTTTGGGTCCTGCTTTATAAATGCCCAAATCCCATTCAAAAGTCTCATGATGATTGGTTTTAATGTCAGCTTTCTACAAATTATAGTCACTTAACAAGGGAACCTCTATTGTGGGACTGTCCTGATTGCCTTAGGTGATGTGGGAAGTCCCATCCAGAATGTGGGTGGCACCTTCTGGCAGCAGCCCAGATAAAAGGGCAAGGCACAAGGAAGATGACTAACCCTTTGTTCCCTCGGCCTTTCATCTGAGCTTTGAGTTCTTTCCCTTGTTGCTGTGGCCAGTTCCTCCACTGATACCAGAACCAGTGTTTGCAGGCTTCAGGAACTAAGGATCAGCATCTCTCTAGAAACCTTCCAGGTTCCCAATGCCAGATTTGGACTGCTGAAACACACAGCCTCATGGACTGAGCAAGTTCTTGACCTCTCCAGTGTGAGACAGCCATTGCAGAATTATTATGACTACCAAGTCACTCTGCCTGAAGAACCAAGCAACTATCAGTTCTGAGCCACTCAGGTGTCAGACAACTGCTGTTACCATTTCAGCATAAAAAGATTTGATAAAGTGTGTGTGCGTGTGTGTTAATATATATTTTATATACTATTTTATATATATATATATATATGTATATGTATGTGTGTGTGTTACACACACAATTCATTCACTCTGTCAGTTCTGTTCCTCATGAACCCTTACTAATTCAATGCCCTTGAGACTTATTGTAAAGCCCACCATCACACAAAAAAATTCAGTTTGAACAAATGAATATTGATAGAACACAAAAATTCAGATCACAATACCCATTCACTCTAATTCCTTCCTTCCAATCCCTACACACACACACACACACACACACACACACACACACACACACACACACAAATAAATGCACTTTCAAAACACTTGTTTTCAGTGGCAAGCATGGCGTTCTTTGAGTGCTTTGGTGCTTGGCAGAAATATTTGTATGCACATCTATAAAGGTGGAGAGCAGAAGCCCTTCCCAGGGCAAAGCTACATCCAAGAATGGACAAGACACAGAGCTCTCTAGCAGTTTCTCTCTCTGCAACCAGCATGGCTTGAATTAAGCCATGTGTGCTGGGCTGAGACAAAACAGTACTGAAGAGAGGATGATTTCACTTGTGGAAGAAACCGCAGATGTGTGGCTGTCACTCTAACACTTCTTGCCTTAGGAAAATTTCCCAAAAGACCACAGAGAAGCATCATGAATCTGTGCTCCACTTGCCTTTGAACACAATTTTTGATGGCTGGTGCTTCTCTACCTGTCTTGGTTTGGGCTGGAGTTTATTTATGGATGAGTCTGTAGCTCTCTCCTTGCAGAACGTTTCCCCCAGAGGCCTAAGCAAGATTATCTCACAGAGTCACAAGTTCAATAGAGAACTCGAAACCCATCTGTCTTCATTAAAATTTACTATAGAGGGGTGATAGGAAAGAAGCATTATTGACTATACTAAAATCAAAATTGGTGACATAATCATAAATTGTAGAACTATCCTTCTCTGCTTTATACTTCCCTCAAATTGTTTTCAGTCAAAAGTCTGAGAAAAACACATTATTGCAAAAGAAAAGTCACTCTGACCCTAGGAAAATTCAACCTAAAGTGTCCCATCCAATATGTTTGGCCTTGCTTTCTATTAATCCCCAGTAGAAGCTAGCATTATAATCAAGTCAGTCTTCTCATTGTCCTTGAATCAATAGCCATGCTCATGTCTCATTGTGTCAGCTCCTATTTCTTGGATCCTATGATTTCTGCCCCTGGAATCACTCTTAGTTAGTACCTCCTCATTAAGTCTACTCCTTTAAGACCTAATATAAGCTTTAGACACAAAAGGAAATTACCTTTCTCGGAGTCTCAGAGTTCTTGGACCCTTCTACAAAACACAAAACAAACAAATAAAAAAAGGCTTAATTCCAAGTTATCAGGCATTGTTGAAGACACTTCTGTAGGCTGGGTGACTGGGTGAGAATGGGAATGCAAAGGAAGCATTAAGTTGCTATGGTCACATAGTCACATAGTCTAAAAGAGAGTGACTTGAAGCCCTGATGTAGGCTGTCCTCTGTATACTGTGACTATGCCTTTATCTTAATGGACAATAAATAAAGCTGTTTTGGCCAATGGATAGGCAAAATTTAGCTAGGTGGGGAATCAAAACAAAGAGGGAGAAGGAGTGAGGAGACATCATGTAGTCGTCAGGAAAGCAAGGTCATCACTGGTATACTACAACCACGTGGAGATACACAGATTAATAGAAATGGATTAATATTTTAAGAGAAAGAGCTAGCCAGTAAGAAGTTTAAGCCATTGACCAAACAATTATAAATATATACTAAGTCTCTGAATGGCTATCTTATAAGTGGCAGTGGTAACCCAGTGGGCAGAGAGAGACTGGTCCAAGTGGAACCAGACTAGGTGAAGATTCCTTCTACACCTGGTGCCCAATGTGGGATGCCAAAATGTAGGCATGAGGATGGGAGTCTACAAGAGCCCAAATAAAAGGATGTCAAATATTTATTTGGTGAGCACTCACACAATAAAGGTAGAGAGTCACCACTTACTGACTTGGGGGTGCAGGAAACTGCGATCAGATCTCTGACCACCATAAAAGAGAGAGAGAGAGCATGCCTCTTCTCCCTGTTTACCAGTCCAGGAGTAGCACCTGAGACTACACCCAGAAGGGGCTGGTACCTCAAATGCTATTGGCTGAATGAATTACCACAACAAAGCCCTTTCAAAATCCTTCCCCAACATGGTAAAGAATGATAGGTAATTCTAATGTGAGCAAGAGAACTAAGATAGTGACTATTAAACTACATTAAGCAAGTTTCTTAAGAAGGTCTAATACTGAAGCACCGCAGCCAACTCAAGTCCCTAAGAGAGGCACTGTAGTAAATTTATGGCATGAATCGGGTTTTATCATCAGGAAGAACAAGAACCCAAGAGTATTCCTCTTGACAGACTGCTAAATATCAGAGGAGGAAGAAACTGCTTCTGACAATGCCAGGGCTGGCACATGCAACCTCTGACAAATTCTCCCTTCACCCAGCTACTAGGTTTTGACAATTTAGAAGTATTACATATGGACCTTAGGCTGAACATTGGAAGAACAAGGAAGTAATCCCACACAATTTGACTGGGATTTAACTGAAAAAAATAAAAATAAAAAAATAAAGAAAGAAAGGAAGGAAGGAAGGAAGGAAGGAAGGAAGGAAGGAAGAAAGAAAGAAAGAAAGAAAGAAAGAAAGAAAGAAACCACAGAGTTCTATTTCTTGTGAACTGACTGTAAGGACTGAGATTCAATGCCAAATTTTTGTCATTTTTTGATACTGTACTCCCAGGTATGACAGGGTTCAGCTTCCATTAGAAAGATATCCAGAACTGATGAGCAAAGTTTAGGCAAATGCATCTACATAGTGTGAATGTTTCGAACAGTTGGTAGAAATATTTTTGCATTGTGTTAATTAAGTTACTTGTCAAAGGAAGCCAAAATCGTTGATCTTCTACAGTTGTATCATTGATAGCTTCACCAAACTTGTAGAGAGGATAACAGCAGCAGACACCAATTTCTGTATTTATATTTCTTCTCAAACTTCATGACGAAAAACATGAAGCTGTTCAGAATTATTTTAACATTAAACACATTCATCCTCAGAACTGGAAAATGCTAATGCTTTCCTATGCCCATATGCTGAATAAAATTCAAAGTAAATAGAGTTAGAGTAATTTTGGAATTGCTACTATAGTCATCAAAGCAATTAAAAACTCATCTCAAGGTAGTTATTATAGAAGTATTTATTGTTATTTATGCCCGAAGAAGACATGCTTCAGCAGTGATATTATAGTATACACATGAACCACATAAAAAATAAAATATATCTATTTCAAGATTTTCTGAATTGGTTTTAAGGCCTAAAGTTTTCTGATACAATATCCTAAGGAGGAAGTCTTTTCTATAACTATGATATGTTTAATATTTTAAAATAAAGTTAATTTACAGAGATGAAAGAATAATTGGATTAAAAATAATAATGTTTAATTGCTTCACTAACACATATGAGCCTTAATTTATTTGACTAGCTTGTCATGGCCTTTTCATAAATTACAATGCTTTAAAGAATTAATAGTGCATTTCATCCTATTTTATCACTAAGTTTACCTGTTCTGATATATTTTCCAATATGAAAAGAAACACATTTAAATTCTGCTATAGCAACCTTATCTCTACTTTGTTGAATATTATCATAAAGAATAAAAATTTTCTGAAATCACTTTCATAGTTACATATTTATTCTCATATGAGATATTTTTGTGTTTAATCACAGATTAAACTCATGTCAGATATAGGGAACATCTTTTAGTGTCCCTTTTATTGCTAGGTGTTGTAGGTTTGAGCCATGCTATATGCCTGGGAAATTTTCATTACTACTTTGAGAAGGTTTCCAGGCAGCCTCCCTCATTTCCTTGAAATATGTAGACATAGTTTAGTGCAGAATCATGTTAACTAAATATAAATCAGGCTAACACTATTAAATAACTTATAATAACCACATTGAAAAAGTGGCTGCCATGCTTATGAATACTCCAAACATATTAATGGTAGAGGTCATTCTTCCTCTATGCTTTGAGAATTTAAATGATGTGGATATGAAAGGAGCCTGTGTGCAGTCTACACCTTTTCCAGCACACTGTAATAGCTATGTTGACATTTCTGGCCAACCCTACAAAGCCAAGATTCTTCTCTAGATGGACTTTTGATCTCAGATCTTGGGTTTTGAGCTATACCACTGGACAACCCACATGCACTTATTCATTATGGCCAAGTATCTATGCCACCATGATTTTCCATAGTGTTTGTGAGTATCATTTGACATTATAGAAAAGAACAAGGACAATCTCAGCTACCAATAGGCTTTCTTTTCCTTAAACCTTTCATTTTTTTCTAAATATAATATTGAATTTAGCAACAATACTTGGAGCCTGGGTCACCAAAGATTGACATTGTTATGCATGAACTTAAACAAGGAGAAACATTTCTTTTCAGAGTTTTTGACTGGGTCTTTTTAGGTTGAGTACAGTTTGTTTGGGGCTTTAAGGGAACTACCTCTTTGTTGTAGTGAAGCTGTGTAGTGCCTGCCATGTCCATAACCCTATCCCAGAGAAAGTGAAAACACCTATAGTCTCATTTTCTATGTGGCAAAACCAAAATAATAATAATAATAATAATAATAATAATAATAATAATAATAATAATAAAACCAAACAGCAACAACAAAATGTACCTTTATTTCTTAGTGGTGTTGCATTGATTTAGCTCATGTATCAATAGGTGCATAAGATGGGTCCTTGGAGGTAACTCAGTTGGAACACTTATGCCTTTAAAGTATCTCTCATTGTTTTCCTGGGTCCTATAAATTGGTCCCAGCAATGGTGAAGCACATAAAAGAAGGAACATAAGTCCCTTTAACCTTACGTGAGGCTCCACAGTGGTGTGTTGACAGGTCTATTCATTCATTTAACTAGGAAAGGTTACAGGGCCAGACTCAAAATAAGAGGAAGGGAAGAGAATCTGTGCCATCTTAAAACAGAAGGAAAGTGAAGTCCCAAGGCAAATGGCATTGATTCGGAAGAACAGTGTGATTTTTTTTGTGCCACCATGAGCTTTTGTTTACCTATCAATCATTTTTCTGTGTACCGTAAGCTGATACTATTTGATATTTTTTGGCAGGTAGAGAATTCTGAAGCATGCACATACCTGAAAAGTCAGAACAGATAGAAGCTGAGGAACACAGAATATAAAGGCAATAGGCAGAGAGCATCAGGCACAGAGGATATTGGTCTCAAAGATGTCTACATCCTAAAAACCAGAGCCCCTGCACATTACTTCTTGTGATAAAAGAACTTCGCAAGTGTGATGAAATGAAGAATTTTGAAGTGAAGAGATTGTCTTGGATTGTCTGTGAAGGCTTAATGTTATCATAGTGGTCTATATGAGAAGAACTCCAAAGTCAGTTAAAAAGAATGCAACAGACACTGTAAGGGAATAAATTCATGCTGTTTTGTTCCACTGATAATTTGTTATAGCTGTAATCAAGAAACTAATACGGAAGCTTGAGGAAGCAAAGCTCTCTGTCAGAAGGAAGGAAGTACAGAAGAAGAGAGCTCATTCACAGGTACCAGTAGTCATTACAGAAGTGGCAGTAAATGAGAATGGGGTTAGTGGAGTCTCCACATTAAGTTGACATAAGAAGCAATGGCTTTTGCTTCTGTTCTAAGTACTCTACAGTCTAAAGGGTCTTCTGTTTATCAAATGGCCTTTATATCTGCTACCAGTATTAAATTAGTTTTTCTCTAACTGATCTATGTTCTATACACATATTTGAATACCAATCAACTGAAGCAAAGAGAGTAAGATAGTGTTTACTATAACCCAGAAGAGACTGACCGACAGAAAGGAAACTCAATTAGATGAGGATTTTACAACAGTGACATTATTAATTGCTTGCAATTTAATTCTTCATTCTGGGGTCTTTCCCAAGCAGTGTAGGATTTTTAGCACCATCCTTGGCTTTCATCCAGCAGAAACCTCCTCATTTGCAACCCTAGTTATAAAAATCAAAAATGTCTCCAGATACTGCCAATGTATCCTGGCTGTCAAACTCACTCCTGCTCAAGAATTACTAAATCTTATTGTATTAGTTAGATTTCTGATATTATAACAACAAATCTGGGATAATTAACTTATAATAAAAGAGAGTTATTTGGGTTTACAGTTTCAGAGTGCAGTCTGCCATTAACCAGTCCCATTGCTTTTGTGCATTTGGGAAAGCAGCTTGTTAAGACAGGGAGTATGCAGCAGGATCAAGAGGGGTTTGAGATTCTACTATCTCCTTTAAGAGCCTACCCACAGAGGCAGGAAGACCTCCCACATGGCCCTATTGTTAATGGTTCATAGCACCTACTGGGAATTAAGCCTTTACCACATGGACCTTTATGGGGCTTTCTAGATTCAAAATGTCAAACATTAATTTCAGCCTTCATATGTATTCTTTATTAATGGTGATTATTATTATTATTATTATTATTATTAGGGTCTTTATTATATTATTTCTGACTAATGTTCAAAATTTTGAGAGATGATCACTAGCTTTAGGGACATTTTCAATTCTGTTTGCTCAAACATTGCTATAAAATAGCAATGGAGAAATGTTACCCATTCCACTACATAACTGTGATAACGATTACATGCATGTGTGTATACACACAAACACACACATATACATGCACACTCACAACATACTACACGCAGATACACACACACACACATACACACACACACACACACACACACACACACACACACAAACAGAGTGAGCTTAACAGATGTCAGAAACTTTTTCTGTAAAGACCAGGATAGTAAATATTTTAATCTTCGTGGGCCATGAACTCTCCTTCACTTCTCAATTCTATTGTCATAGTACAAAAAGCATTCACACTCGATATGGAAACAAACTAGAGTAGTTACCATTCAACAAAATTTATTTACCAAACCAAGTAACAAGCTACATCTGGCCCAATAATATTCTGTTGACCCATGATTTGAAACATGCTTGTCATGTAGTAAATATTCAGTTAAGTGTTGAATGCTTTTGCTGGTTTCTATTCCAGGTCTAACCCTCAACTAAAGATCAAAAACTACCCAAAGGCCTTTACTGTTTGATTTTAGTGAATTTCCTCTATAAGTGGTCAGACATGATGGTTTTCAGTGGCAGCCTATAAAAACCAAAGACAAAACTTGGAATTTATACAGGCAACACACTCTTAAGTCGTGTCTCTCATAAGGAAATTAGGATGGATTAGAATCTCGCCCTATAAATATGTGCTAGTTTAAAAAAAAAAAAACAAAAACAAAACAAAACCACCCGATATTGCAATTCTATTGTATTAGCCCTTCACAGAAACACCAAAAATGGTTTCTTCACCAACTTTCTTAAGTGTTAAGTCTTGGAGATCTTTGGGTTAGTCACAGTTACACTTAGATCTCAAATAATGCACTCAAAACTAAGCCCCCAATAGGAGAAAATCTGGATAATTCATTGGCATAAAATGCATCACTAATACCTCTTTACTTTCTGTTTTCTCAGTATACCTTTTTACAAGTATTACTCTTCCTGCTCCAACCAACCAATAGTTTGCAGGGAGAAAAATCTCCTTTTAAAATATGACCTATCTTCTGGACTTGGCACAGGAGAAACTCGACTCAGTGTTTGTGCATACTTTGCTTCCTTTTTATTTGAAAAAGATAACTGATATCTTTGCTGGAAAATTCTTCAACTTCCCACCAAGCTTCTAGACACAGTTGATTTGCTTCTGGTGTGAAGTTCTGGTCCTACTTTGGCCAATCTTCACCTTCCTTTCATGAGGGTTCCTCTGGGTCCTCCTCCTGCTTGTATTAGAATGGTTAATGGAACTGTATGTAATCAGCTTATGTTGATCTCCACTCTGAAACCATATATTTGTAGAGAGATCCACTTAGTGGTGAGGAAAAGAAGAAACCCTACTTCTAGCTTTATCTCTACAACCAGAAAACTAGCCTTTAATTAGTGTAAGTAAATGCTTACACATGGTTCTGGGCTTTTTTCTTTTTTTTTTTTTTTTTTTTTTTTTTTAGAAGTTTTATTAAAAATTTGTCTCAGTTACTATGAGGAACAATAAAGAACATTTTGTAGTTATTATTCAGGTCAATGCTCTCATGTTAGAATTCACCCTATGTGTTCCTTAGAATTGTATTGCTCATCACTCATCTCACAGTCCAGATCCCTCCCTGCTATGAGGTCTCACTTGGTATACTAGTGAACTTTCCTTTTTAAAACAATTTTATTATTGATTTGTATGTGCGTGTAAGAGTACGAGTGTGTATGTGTGAGTATTCATGTGTGTTTACACACATGCATATGATTGTGGCTACCTGTGGAGTCCAAAAGTGGACATTGGATTCCCCAGGGCAGTTGAGGCCTCTAGATTTGGATGCTGGAAGTTGAATTAGCTAAATTAAATGAGCTTCTCTTAGAAATATGAACTACAAGAAACACTCAAAAGACAGAGATTAAAAATAGACTCACAGAGTAGCTACATCACAATAATAATAGAACCCTGGTACTTGGCCCTTCTAGCCTCCTTGAATCCAGAGCAAGCTATCATATCAAAGCACAGAGCTTTCTCCCAGAACTCCATGAGATTTCATCTTTTGTATTGTGTGAGTTTAAACGAAAACTATCAGTGAATCCATTTGATGGTAAAGGGCAATACCTTCCTAAAACAGCTGTTGTTACAAGCTTACTTGTGTTTTGTGGTACATACCTGGCATGCCTTTTTATTTAGTAAGATTATCAGCTCTTTGCCTTTGTTAAGGCCAGGAATATTATGCATCCTCCCCAAGGAGTTAACTCAGCCTTCCAACACATTGAGATCTTCAGAAACAACATAATAAATTGGACTGACAGCAATCCCAATGTGCTTTCTAAACTCAATTTTTCAATTATAGAAAGATGTATTTTCTATCTATTATATAAAAAAGTGGCAGCTGAATTTTTCTTTCATTTGTGAGAAGTCCTCCAAGATGTCATAAGACTAAACATGAGCAGAACAGGTTATCTGTTATTTCCTTCTGCATTTGATTTACTTTTAGATAGAAATTAGCTATTAACTTCCTCAAGCAACAGCTACGCATTCACAAAAACAAATGTCTGTTGGAAAATTTTTATACACCTAGGTTCTTTGTAGAAATAAAAATCATACCTGGAGGTGTTTAAAAATATTCAGCAATCAAACATTATAGTGAGAAATGAGGGTGAAATAGAAAATATTAGCTGTATAGGTCCCCACCCATCAGCCACACTCATTTTGAGACCTGAAGGAGAAGAGGAGGTTTATTTGCTAGATTTTTGCCCCACCCACTTCATGACAACACTCTAGCAGCTCATTATATATAAGCATACAGAATAGCTCTGCAAGGTTTAAATTTTTCCTTTCGATGCTGTTTTGACATTTTCAACTATTAATCTTTAATAGAAAAGATATATCAAAGGCAGGGTATCTTGGAAGTATTTTATTTGGCAATATTCTTTTAAATTATATTTCATAACTTTGATCCTTTCCTGGAAGATCCTTGAATCTCAAACTTTTACAATATTTTAAGAATCAACCTTAACTTAAAAATTGCTCAGTAAAGATCCTAGAAAAACAATCACATAACATGTTTTAGAAATGTTTGCAGGATCAAGCTACTTGCTAATATTTTTTTCTAATTAAAAATTGACCTTAGTATTCCCCTTAATCCCAGCCATGAGCCCTTTTCTATTTGCTTAAGTTCATGTCTCAGGCGTCACGGCATTTATGTTGTTTGAAACTAAGTCTTACATGACAAGAAAGAACTGGGAAAATCTTTCTTATTCAACCAGTCTCTCCTACACCATGATTTTTTTCTTTCATTTTTCATTTCCAAAAAAAAAGATACCTTTTCTTTTGCATAGCGTTATTGTTACAAATCCCAAGTTTTACTTTCCATTGGAAAATATTAGCTAATTCTTTCATAATACAAATAAAAATTCAGCTTTTACAGTTTATGAATTCTAAAATTTAATTACTTTAGTCAGTATGTCTATGGCAGTAGACAAGACTAGTTTCCATTGAGGATACAAAATAGGACAGTTAGAGATTCGATCTAAATGCGTACAACAGGCTTTTTCCTTTGCTTTTTGTGCTTTGCATATCATGATTTAGAAAACCAAACTGAACAAAAAACAAATTGAAGTTTGTGATAGCCCTGCTTCAAATAAGTCTGATGATGCCATAGTTTGGACGGTAGACAATGACATATGTTTTTGTCACACTATGGTAATTGTCGGAACATTTTAAATATCTTCATTATTATTATAATATCTGACAAGATATCTTTGATATTGTTATGGAGATTGGAAACACCACAAATGGGTCCTGTATTGGAATGGTGGACTTGGTTAACAGATATGTGTTCCCTGACTGACTGTTCAAACCAGCCATTTTTACATCTCTGCATCATCTTGGCTCTTTCTCTTCTCAGTGATAGAACAATATTGAAATTTGGACAATTAATAGCTCTGTGTGCTCGAGTGAAAGGAATAATCATGTGCTTCTTCTAATTTTTAATCAAAAGTGCTTTTGATTAAAGGTTTAAGGAAGGGTATAGCTTAGTGGTTGGAAGGCTTGCCTTGTAATATTTGAGATTCTATGTTCAAAATCCTTTGTGTGTGTTTGTGCATGTGCGTGTGCGTGCACACGCGCACAAGCACACACACTATTATTAATAATATTAGGAATTGGAGGAGACTATGTCAAAAATCCAAGAGTGGTTACCTGGCACCAAAAGGAATGTTCCTGGAAGAAATTAGACATTCTACTTCAGAAAGCACACATAGTTGATAATAAGGTAAAACAATGTAACTACAATTGCAGATGTGGAGAAAGTTTTAGTTGTCTGAAGAGATCAGACAGCTACAGAATTTTACCTTAGTCTGAAACCAAATGAGAGAAGTACTAACTAAAATCATTTGATTTTATGAAGGTAGGGAGTTAAGGAAGGCACAGAAGAAAACTCTGAAGCTAACTAGTAGGGGTAGGATTCTTAAGGTGTAAGGGAAGTGGACTTTTCCTTAACATATGAAATGCAAATGCTGAGACAGAAGCTGTAGGAGGCTTTTGAATCTAGTCAGGATGATGGAAGGTGGCCATGTACAAACTACAGAGTTGAGGGTAAACAAAGCACCCACATAAAGGAATGTGTTAGCTGGGACTACTTTCTCCTCCTAAGGAGAAGTCAGTGTTTGCTTTCAGAGCTTCCAACATGAATGAGTGCTGGTCTGGGCTATGCAGCTATTGACTTCAAACTGATGCCAATGCTCAGCATCATGAGAGGACTCCAGACTGTAAGAATTATACTGTCTACTCTGCCTATGTTCTATAAATGGAACAACAAAGCCTGGGTGACAACACATCTGCTTACAATATGGTTTTCTAAATATTATAAGCCCACTGTTGAGACCTACTGCTCAAAAGGAAAAAAAAAAAAAAAAAAAAAAGATTTCTTTCCAAGGGTAATTATTCAATGTCTTTAGGTTTTGGTCATCCAAAAGCTCTGAAGGAGATACAAAATGGGATTAATTTTGTTTCTTCATTTCTGCTAATGAAACATCTAATCTATATCCAACAGACCCACAAATAAAAGGGTCACTTTGAAATTTACTCATATTTTTTTTTCTCCTCCTTCCTTCTTTCTTTTACTTCATCCCCTTGGACAAAGCTCCACAATAGCCCAGGTTGACATGGACCTCAAGGAATCTTTCTGCCTCTACCTCCTAAGTACAGGGATTTCTGGCATGTGCTTCCAACCTCTACCAAAACAACAACAACAACAAAAAAAAAAATCTTAAAACTACAGCTTGAGGGGTTAAGATGATAGTTTAAAGTGCTTGCCTTATAAATACAAGAACCTGAATTTAGGATCCTATAATACAAGTGAAATGCCACATGAGCTGTGTATACTTGTAATCCCAGTGCTAGGGTTGCTACAGCAATAGGATTCCTGGGGCTTGCTGACCATCTTGTCTTGCCAAATTGATGTGATCCAGGTTCAATGAGAGATACTGATGATGATGATGATGAAGAAGAAGAAAAGAAGAACAAGAAAAACAAGAAGGCAAAAGAGGAAAAGAAACTGACACCAACCTCTCTCTCTCTCTCTTTCTCTCTCTCTCTCTCTCTCACACACACACACACGAAACAGCACAAAGAAACACATGCACATACATGACACACCCATACACAAACTAGAATTTGCCTAGTGATATGCTATTAGAAAAATTCACTCTAGATTCCATTGGACTGCTTATAATTGATGAAAAGAGGTCAAAATAGAAACACTCATATGCATTTGGAAGAAGTTGGTACTATTGGTACTAGTCTTTATGAATGAGATTCAAGACTATAGTGGAAGAATTAATTGCAGATGTGATAGAAATATTTAAAAAAAAATACAAGTAGAGTCTGTAGATTTGCCCAAGTTGCCACAATTCTGTGATGGAACTTTAACAAATATTGAATAGCTACTTATAGATAGGCAATGACTTTTTTTGTTTGATAGAATCTCTGTGTGAATATACTGAGATTGTTGTTGAAATGACAAATAATTTGTGTTGTTGTATCAATTTAGTTGAGAAAGTAGTGGTAGGAGTGCAAAAAGTATGTCCAAGTTTCCAAAGAAGTTTGGCTTCATCACATGTTAACCAGGTATCTTTCATGGAATGGTCAATTGATGAAACTATAGATGAAACAAACAACAAACATCATTGCCATCTCATTTTAAGAAAATATCTCAGTCAAAAATCTCCAAAAACCTATGTTCTCAATGATACCCATAAACACTGAGTCACAACCTCACACTAGCACAGTGACTATGACTCACTGAGTGCTCCAATGGCCATCAGAACTTTAGCAACCAACTATTTATATGTATATTGTTTTGTAGACACGATGCTTAATAAATAACTTTTATATGCACTGGTACAATGACTTGTTTTATTGAGAAATGTACTTTACTCTGGCAGTCCGGAACTGAACCTGAAGTGTCTCTGGACTAATTATCTATAGTACACAACTATTGTTTTGATTCACTTCCAAACGTGTTTCTGCTAAAAGAACTCCTTACAATCTCCACTCTGAATCTAATGGAACCTAGAAGAGCTTGAAACTCGAGAAATTCTTAGCAGAGGAACTATTTTTGCACCTACTTTCAATCCCAGGACTTTTGATAAAACAATAGAGAAATATGCATTTTATCATTCTGGGACTATTGGCTGCTACTTTCTCCTCATTCCATCTCTCCTTTCATCAATCATACAGAAGCTGTCAGGCTTGGGTAGCATTAGTAAAAGCCCTATTCCTGAGGGGTCTCCAGCTTAGTAGAAACCAGCCAATAGAGTTCAGATACTCATATCCAGGACAGGCAATAGACGACATTGGCATTTACAGAATGAAATACAGAACTGGGTTTCTATTATTGAGAAGAGACACCATGACTAAGGCAACTCTTACAAAGGAAAACATTTAATTGGGGCTGGCCTACAGTTTCAGGGGTTTAGACCTTTATCTTCATGGCTGCATGCAGGCAGAAATGGTGCTCAAGAAGCTGAGAATTCTACATTTTGATCTGTAGGTAGCAGTAGCAGAAACAACTGTGTGTCCCATTGAGCAAAGCTTGAGCTTAAAAGAGACCTCCAAGCCCACCCACATAGTGACACACTTCCTCCAACAAAGGCCAAACCTACTCTAATAAAGACACACCTCCTAACAGGGCCACACCCTAGGGGGCATTTTCTTTCAAATCACCAAAATGAATACTACCAATTATTCAAATATTGGTCATTTTTTCCCTGGTGTCATGTGCATCAATAGGGATGTGCACCATTACAATACCTTCAGATGAAACAAGAAGAGTAGTTATATGTGTCCTAGAATTTTGATCAAACCATATCGAGATTACCACTACATCTGGATTTCTATCTGTAGCATGAACCAATAAACTTGTTATTTACTATTAATTAACTGAAGAGCACATAGATTATTTCAGAAGCTTTTATCATTTTTATTATTATGTAATCATGTCAAAGTGAAATAAAGCAAAGCCACTGTAGCAAGAATATTTGATTGCTGTTGATTCACTAGAGGTAACTTCTTCAGTGCAAATCAGTGTAGTGTCTTTTCTCATTTACATTTATCCAAGGTGGGTTTATTCTACTTGCCAAATGCAGTCCTTCCTAATTCATTATTTTCTGTAAGTTGCTTGATATAGGGACTCTGAGAAATTATTCATGTATTCTTTCATGAAAATCCTATCATAAGAAATAAATTTGAAAATAGAACACGAAGTGAAACAAACACCATGTTCTTTCAGAATTGAATGACTACTGGTCAGAAAAACTCTATTTTTTTGGTTCAAACAATCAATTTCTAATTTTAACAACTGGTACTCACTATAATGTTCATGCAAAGTTAAAAACTGGCTTGAATTACATTGCCTTCTTAGTATTTTCTTAATGCTGCTCTGTTTGATTTCATCAGGTAATTACAGGTTGCTCTAGACTCTAGGCTCCAAAGGAGGCTTAAGGCCCCCTTTCTAAAACACCATCAAGACAAAGAAAGACTTTATGTATTAATATTAAGTGCTTTGAGAGGATTCAGGGCTAGGAGCTAAATCTCATATATATTTGGCACCCATGAGGATTCATTTTTCTTTCTTGATGAATGTTTTTTTAAAATCTCCTTTCTGGATGTTTTCTTTGAAAATTTAAAAAGAATTACTTGTTTACATTTATTTATTTACTTATTAGTGTGTGTGTGTGTGTGCGTGTGTGTGTGTGTGTGTGTGTATGAACACACAAACCATGGTGCTTGTGGATGTCAGAAGACAAACAACTTGTGGGAACTGGTTCTCTACATTGTGAGCTGCAAGAACTGAACTCAGATTGTCAGGCCTTGGTGGTCTGTAACTTTACCTACTGAGCCACCTCATCAGCCCCTCTTCTATAAAGAAGAAGATTTTTCTTTATAGGAAGATACTACTTTAGACTTTTCTTCCACAAACTCATTGCTAGAGGAGTCTTGATACCTTTGTGCTAGTTACTTTTGTTTGTTGTGACAAAAATTGCTGTCAGGAATGACTGTAGGAAGGATGGGTTTATTTTAGCTTATGGTTTCAGAGAGATTTCAATCTGTCATATGGAGAACAGAATGATTGTGGGAGTAGTTGTCAGCAGCAGTGAAGCTATGATGCAATGGCTCTTCACATCATGGCTGACCAAGATTCAGAATTGGTTGGGTTGGTATCAGGGGTAGGTGTAATCTCCAGAGGCTTGTCCCTGATGACCTCCTTCCACCACCAGGGCCTCACTTCCCAATGCTCTACAGCCTTTAAAATGGTATCATAACCTAGAGAGTGAACATTTAAAAAGTGAGCCTATTGTTGGATATTTAAGATTCAAATCATAACACTCTTCTAAGAGTTTTTATCTCTCTATACTTTCTTTGTCACTAGAACCCCTACACCCTGAAAAATGAGCAGAACACTTTATGATGGTAATCATATGAGCCGACCATAAATATGCCAATTAAAATAGAGATGGAGAAGGAGAGCATCTATAGAGGGGATATTCCCTCTAGACAGTGGGGAAGATGTAGTAAGCTTATTCTATCATATAATAAAGGATGCCTCTTCTATAATGTACATGACAATAACTAAAATTTATTTTGACAGTCCATGAATTTGTCATGATTTTAACCTGTATCTAGCTTACAAAATAATTGTAAAAACTAATTGGATATGTAGCCACTGTATACTCAACAAAGATTGAATGGGAATGGGATTATTACATTTTTTTTTTCTTACAGCAGGCTACATGTTCATCAAGGTCAGACAAACTAATTTGTTCTAATATATCAAATATTCAGAAATATTAGCTTTTCAGTAAACTCTTGTCACACACCCCCCCCCACACACACACATATATACACATAATTCAAGCTTCTATTGTTGCTGGGGTACAACAGAAAAACACATTTTTAGTGTTTTATGATTTAAAGCATATAAAATTACATTTAAATCATTTTATATATAAATAATAGCAATTTAATAAAGTGACATTTTAAAACATTTTCTGCATTCCCAGTAAATATATATTTATATTGCCTGTGAATTTGAGGGCTAAATGGAACAAACAAGAAGAAGGAGAAGGAGTAGGAGGAGGAGAAGAGGAAGAATCAGCAGTAGCAGCAGCAGCAGCAGCAGAAGCAGCAGCAGCAGCAGCAGAAGCAGCAGCAAGGACTCATCTAGTATGAAAATATTCAAGTATACCAGGTTGCTCATAGTTCATAGTTAATCAGGAGGTAGAACTTCGGGACTAGGCCTTAGGTCTGCCCTTTGGTTTTCTGTTGGTTTTTTTTGTTTTTTTTTTTTTTTTTTTTTTTTTTTTTTTTTTGTTTCTTTGTTTGTTTTGTTTTTTCTGTTCTTATATGGAGGAACTTGAATTTGTTGGCTTTCAGTACTAAAATGGTTAAGGATTGAATTCAGTCAAGACTACCGTGAACTTAAGGTGAGCCCAACTTTAAATATTTCACATGATAATAATGAAACAGTCTATCTTAATGAAACTGTAAAATTGTCCATGAACATCAACTAAGACAAGCGATGAATTGTACGAATCTAAGTAAGAGTACCTTGATCAGTTAAAAGAAAGAGTCTGCTCATGGAATATTAGGATTCATGAAAATTGTACTGTTATATTTGTGGCAGTTGGCCACATGGTTGACAGAACAACTTACAAGAGGAAGATTTTATTTGGACTCATTATTTTAGAGGTTTGAGTCCATGGTCATTAGGACTATTTACACTGGCCAAATATTGTGTCAGTTGCAGGATGTGGCAGAGGAGGATGGTCCACCCACATCTTAGCTGAGCAGGGATATAAAGAGAGCATGCAGGCTCTCTACTTTCTCCTACTTTGCATTTTACTGTTTTTTAGACCCTAAGCAATGGAATGGTGCCATCTACACCATTGTTCTTTCTTTTCAACTAACCCTTTCTTGCCATGGCCACTCTGGTTTGCCTCACCTACATGCTTCTAACCCTTTAAATTGACATCACAGAGATAGATCTAGTTTTAGGATAACTGTGTCTGTGGATTCAAGTGGATCCCCAAGCCTTCCATCATGCTGGAAATGTATTTATTATTTTTGGTTTTCCTGTGTGAGTACTGATCCTCCTACCCACACATACTTGTGCATTTCAAATAAAACTATCAATTATATTTCCTCACATCCTATCCATAAATACCAAAACTTAATATTGAGTAGTGTTCAGAGATCAGTTCTTATTTCTCTAATACAGTTCATCCAATAGTCCCCTCCCTCATGATCTCTGGTGGTAATCTACAATCTTGTCAAATTGCTGCTTATGCAGAAGTCTTTTCCTCACCTTTTTTTTATTACATGTAACTAGTACAACACACCATAAATATACATACATACATACATACATACATATCCCTTCTTCCTCTTTTCCTGGCATCATGTACCTGTGTCCATTATATCCCAATTATGTGAAGTTTTTTTAGAAACTGCTTATGGTTTTGGTATGACTTCCCTTTATAACAAAGCTTTGAGTAGAAAAAAGAATGGGTATGGGAAGGAGAGTCTGGGTCCAGAGCAAAGCAGGGTAAGAAGTTTCTGAAACTCCAGGGAAGAAATATGAAGGGCTTCAGATTTCTACTGCATTGTAGGTTTGGTGGTTCGAGGCAAATTTTATATAAAGTTTCCAGGGGCAGCAAAACTTATTGCACATTTGGGATGCATGTGTGTTTACAAGTGTCCTCAAGTTGCTTTGAATATGAATCATCTAACCTTAATGTTTTGCATATGTCCTGACAAATTTTGCTGTCTAGTTCAATTTTATGCCCTTAGGAAAGGAAGATTTTTATTTCCATGTTTTTTCATAGCTGTTAATGTGCTTTTTTTTTTTAATTAATGAGCTCACGTATAGAAAAGCAGTGCTGATTCTCATATGGCTACAAATGTTAAGTGATGTGTATCACATACAGGCTTGTAAATTCCCTAATGGCTCTAAAACCCATCTCTAATTGACATTAAGAGTAGACATCACAGAGAATGGTTGGTTTTACTTCATTTTCTTATGTAAAGTTGATTGTTCTGCACAGACTATTTACTTACAACTTTTAAGGTTCATGCACAAACTTAAAAACTTTGTGGTTTCTACACTCAGTAGCAGTTTTTACAGTTGACATCATTAACTTATCTTTTAAGCATTTCTGAATTCTGAAGGCCACATCCATAAGCTTCAGGACGAACCTAAATGCATTAATGAAGTTAACGCCTTGTTCTTTTTTCTTATCATGGCTAATTTTGCTTATGGTTTGCCAGACTTCTACTTAGTAAAGCATTTGGTGCTGAAAGTATTCCGTATGTGTCAAGCCTACCTAGGTTAATTCTGGACTAAACTTACTTCAGTTACTAATAACTAATATTACAGTTTCTTTGTATGCCTCCTGTTTCTGACAAATCCCTTTCGTGACAAATTAAGCTCCCTAAAAAGTACTACTTCTTATTTTGGCAGGAATTCTTTTTCTTTGTAGAGTGAAAAGCTATTCTTTTTTTTTTTTCATCTCAGTCCTTTTAAGGAATTCTTTTCAGGAATCTATCCTTGGCTTCCTGCTGGCCTTGGGCCTTGGCCTCACCCCCCCCCCCTTCCTCCTCCAGCCCGCCTTCGCCTGACCAGCATTTGTTAGAATTTGGCTCTGGGGAGTAGTATGCTGAGTGACAAATGGATGAAGATGAAGGTTTTATTGAAGCATCTGAACTGCATTTAATTTTCCGTGTTGCTTTATTCCTTCTAGCTCCCAGGATATTGAATTTTGTGGGCTCCAGTTGGGTCGTCAGTACTTCAGGCGTTTAGTAATAAGGAACATAATCTGCTTTTTCCGGTAGGATAATAAATCCTCATTGATATTAAAGGCGGCTCTCTGCAGACTGTTTTACACGGTATTTTTCTGTAGGAACACAATCCGATCCCGGAGTCCTAGCACCGCCCTGGCCTTTGGCGCCCTGGTCGCCTCCCGCGCGGCGGTCCCTCCCACCGCTGGGATCCTCCTGCTGGCCAGGACAGCCAGGGCCAGCGACCGCGACAGCCCTCCTCCCTGCACTGTATCGCCCCCCTCCCGGCCCTCCCGCTCTGGCGCGCCAGACAGCGGGTAACCGCCGCCTCCGCTGGGGCATCCCGGCTCCATAGGCGGCGCGCGGCAGACACCTGCTTCTCACTGGCCGCCGCCGCTGCCCCTCACCCCGCAGCCCCCGCGACAATTGGCCCCAGGCCGCCGCCCGTCATCCTCTAGCCACTCTCGGAGTCCCGCCTCTATCCTCGGGTCATTTAAGTTTATCGCAAATAAATAAATAAAGGAGGAAATAGAAATGCGTAGAAAGTAAAAGCAGTCGGGAGGGGGGCGGGGACGTGGAAGAAGAGGAGGAGGGGGGGGTAACCGGAGGAGTAAACAACCAAACTTGATCGTGTCTGTCTCGACCAATCACCGATCACTACAGTCCGGTCTGACGGCCTCTGTCGACCAATAGCTGCCCAGCTCTTGGATCACTGAACAAGGAGAGACGGCTGGCCTCTCTCCACAGGGCGCTGGTGGGCGGCGAGGGTTGAGACCCACGACCAATAGGCTGTTGCAACTTTTCTGAATGAAGCTTCCGCCCACCAACCGGCGTTTGAGATAGCGGATTGGGTGTCTCCTAGGCCAATAAAAAATGACAGAGATGAGGGAAAGGGCAGTTAGGGGCGGGGCCACGGAGGGGAGGAGGAAGAGTGCATTTTGTTTATGGGCGGCAACCTCACGAGGGCCGTCCAATCGTTATTGGACAACTGAAGCCCAGAGTGGCATGAGGCCCACCCAATAGCGGGCCAAGCTGGAGGTTCGCGGCTTCAGGCGCCCAATGTGGGCCTTGTGCCGAAGAAGTAGGGGCGGGGGGAAGTTTAGGAGTTGAGGAAAGAAGATTAAAGAGCGCGAGGAGGTAACGCCAAAAACTCTAATTTGTTGTGGGGCGGGCGGGAGGGAGGGGTGTGTGCCTGCCGAGCGCGCCCGGGCGTCTGCGAGTCGCCGGGAGTCGGGGGTGGCGGCCGCGGAGGAGGGGGCGGGGTGGGGCCGCGGCGCGAGTTCCGAGCCGCAGCCCCGGGCTCGTGCCCCGCCCCGTGAGCCCTCCCGCCGCCCCTCCTCGTCCTCCCCGCGGCCTCGCGCGACCCTGCGGGGAGGGTCCGCGGCCAGCCCGGGCGGGGCGTCCCGCCGCTGCCTCCGAGTCTTGTCTCTCCTCCCCGCGCCTGGAGCGGCGGCTTCCCACTAGAGGAGCTGAGGGGCACTGGCCGGGGCTCCGGAGCTGGCGGCGGCGCCGGCTCCCGCCCCTCTCTTCTCCCTCCTCCCTCCCTCCTCCCTCCCGTTCGCTTTCCGCCCGCGCGGAGAACCGGCTCCAGTGAACCAGGGGCGGGACGGGTGGCCCCGCCTGCTCTGCTTGCACGGGTAGACTGGGGGATGGGGGGGGGGGGCTTGGCAAGGGACGAACCCTGTCTTTGCCTTTGGGCCACTTGGGGAACGTTTTGAAAAACTGTTAATATTCTTTCATACCTGAGACACAAAACTAAAACAAACAAAAAATAACAACAACAACAAAAAAAAACACCCCACCCCCCTAAAATTGGGGGGTGGTTCTGAAGTTCAAACTTGGTCCTCTAATTGTTTTAATG
Organism: Phodopus roborovskii; assembly: GCF_943737965.1. NCBI lineage: Eukaryota > Metazoa > Chordata > Mammalia > Rodentia > Cricetidae > Phodopus > Phodopus roborovskii. The sequence goes on from NW_026126469.1 coordinate 26,977,545, forward strand.
CATTTCTCTAAGTGTGGCTCTCAGGGTCCCTTTCAGCCCCTCCCCTTCCTAAGGATGCAGAAGAGGCAGGAGGCAGGGATTTCGTAAAAGTTATATTGATAAACACACTTGCACAAGCATATGTTAGGCGCACACACAGACTATAAACATTAGCGAAAAACACAATATGGCGTACAGTTACGCTACCTAGCTCGGTAATCTGATGATCTCTTACTCTGAACCGGGTCAAATGAGGTCAGAAGAGGCAAGACAGCTCCCTAGCTGAATTCTGAACAGGATAGGAAGAAATTTGGACGACTGTGGGTATGTAATGCTGTCCTCAGAATCATTGGCCCAGACTTAAGTTGAACATGTTACCTTTGTAGACAGTGAAAATTGCCTTTACTATTTCCTAACCACTAAAAATATCAAAATGTGACTAGTGGAATATTCTCACTCTGTGGCCACGTTGCAGTTTCTGCTGATAAAAATTTCAGTGTATACAGTTTTCAAGTGAACAGTGTTCTGAGTTACTGCTGCAACTTGTTGACTTTGAAAAACCTAAACTATACAAGTGTCCTTTTGTGGAAAATAATGTGAGCTCTGAATTCACAGATAGTTTACCTTGATTCCTGGTTCAGCTGCTGCCTCAAGGACCTTTTCGCATGTTGTGAGACTAGACCCCCTCCCTCTGTGCCTATCCACAAATGGGTGTGACAAGTCAAGGTTTGACTGTATTCTGTAATTTTGCTTTTCAGTTAGGAATGACTACATGTAGGAAGAGGAGAAAGAGACAAAACCAACGAATAAGTCTCTGGTTCTCATACCCCTTGCTCCATGGAATTATTAATAACTCATCCGAGTGATACTCAAGAGTGCCATTGTTTCTTGAATCTTCTCCTGAAAGGTTTAGAATTGTTGACAGAGTCACTGGTGGGTCTGGTCTGTGCTCTAGTGTAAAAATTCCAGGATTGGAGTTGTCCTCCATTTGCAGAACTTTAAGTTTGAGAATTAATGGTGCGGAAATTTGAAGAGTAGAAAATGGAGTTTTCTGGAAGTGTCTGAGCTGCTCAGTGAATGAGGCAATGGGGTAGTTTTGGCTTTGATTTCAGGTCTTAAGAGGAGTGAAATACAAGTCTTTCAGGATGTGAAGATCAGGTGACAAGTATACTGCCTACCAGACTCCAAAGCAATAATGCCCTTCCTTTCCCAATGAACTTCTAATGTCATTAGGCTAGAGAAAGAAGCTTAAAAATTATTAAATTTATCCTCTTCCAGGAAGCTGTCTTTATATTTATCTGTTTAGGCCCACATTTTGGGACTATCACTATACCAAGAAAATACAGATATAGATCTTGTATTTATTGACTAGATAATGATAGACAGTTGTCACTGATGAACTGGTGGAGGAAAAGAGAACTTTTTCCCTGAGGGCTGTAATGGGCTGTAGGTCTGTTAGTACTGATGTCTGCCTTTTTCCTGTTTAGGAAAAGTTTTGAGACATAGCCCACTCCTGTTTGCCTATAGGAATCAGACTCATTGATATAGGAAGCAAATACAAGAGAAAAGCCATTTTCTGTTAATTATTTTTGTGTTGTTTGTGCAAAATTTCAGAAGGCTTTCTAGACAAATTGAACTTCCTAGACTGAATAATGAGGCCATTTTAGAAGAGCAATGAAAGCTACAACTAAATTCTTGTAAATGATTTATAACATAAATGAATTTTAAATTATTTCAGATCTCATCAGGAGAAGTAGTAAGGAGAAACTGCTTTAAAACATTTGGGATATGGAAGTGGTGTTATTTTCTGAAATAATTATGTTTTTCTTACACGGATGGAGACATCATCAGCTTGTGGAAGACAGTTCTGGATACTTGGGATGAAACAATGAAGCAAAGGGGAAATTGTTGGTGTCTGTGGAGCTTACATACAGTTTGTACACTCCACATTGCTAAGAGATTTTTCTTTAAAAATTACACTTCAAAAATCTAGTTGCTTTTGTGTTTTACAAACTCCTGTTTTAAGGAGCTTACTAAGTTTGAAGGTGTAGAACATGTTTATGATTGCCAAATAAATAGAGGAAGAACTCAGTTTATTTAAATTATTTGTATCCTTTGTTATTGTGAAATGTTTTCATAAAATTTCAGTAAATCTTTGAGTTTTTTTTAATTCACAATTTTGGTCATGTCTTTGGAATAAATAAAATGTTGCTTTGTAGTAAATTCTTGTGTCTTCACATTTACTGTAAAATTCCTATGTCATATGGTCTTGATAGCAAACTGTGATAAAACAAATCCTAAGATATATATTTAACTTTTGCTTAGGATTTGTTTTAGGTATGTACCTGAAAAATCAAGTATCTTAGTCTTTTGTGGTTGTAGTGTTAGCAAGGGAAGATGAAAATTATAACTAAGTTATAGGTTACATTAAAGAGGAAATTCTTTTTTAGAGAAGCCTGAAAAAAAAAAAAAAAAAAAAAAAAAACAGAAGAAAGCAAAGCCCTGTTTTTTCTTTTTAACATTTTCTTTCTAAACTCGAAAATCATATGACTGACACTTCTCTCATTTAATAAACTTCTCTGATTTATAATGCAAGAACTATAGATTAGTCATTTTGTCTGTAAGAAAAAAACTCTAGGTTCTAAAAGAAAGTAACTAACTTGGTGCCTGGTTAAATGTACATGTGATTGACCTCTAAGTGTATGGCTTTAAGTAGTGAGAGTTTTATCTTTCTATAACTTTTGAGTCTGGCTTTGTTAATGATATATAAATTTACTTCTCATGGGAGATAGCTTTTATTGTACAGAGCCCACCTCACTCTGTCCTGTTAAAGGTTTAGATCTTCAGGCCTGCCTTAAATTTCTAAGCAAATATATATAATAAGCAACCTTTTTCCAAAAAAGGGGGCATATTGCATTTAGAGCATCTGGTGATTGCTTCTGGTTGATACTGTGTGTGAAGATCCTTGTATATGCCTGGCTTACATAGGGGGAACTGAGGGAAATACAGAGTTTTTTTTTTTTTTGTTTTTTTGTTTTTTGTTTTTTTGACTAATAGAATAGTTTCAACTGACTTTTCTTGTAAAAGGATGGTTAAAAGAATGTTAAAGACTGTTTTCCTATTTCTAGTAAGAATGGTTGATCAGTATGTGTGCATCTTTGTGGAGTATGTGTTTACAGATAAACAGTTAAAAGCATACTTTAGTGCTGGATAAACCATGTCTTGCCCTGTGGTTCTTGACATGGAATGTTTTCGATGTTACCAAGTGATTTTGTTTGACACAGTTTGTTGATTACCAGAACTTTCTTGTGAGCAACATAGAAACACAAGCTAATTAAATCTCTGTAAATTTTATAATACTTTGGGCTAAGATGTTATTTTGGAAGTTTTAAAAGCATGATTACCAAGCAGTGCATAAAATGAATGAAAACTAAAATGGAAAGCTTAGGGAGCTGGAGTCTGCATAAGATGATTGAGTTCTAAAGTGAGATGTGCTTAGTACAAAAGAAAAAATCTTGACATGTGTCATGTTTTTATGATAATAAAATAAACATGACTAATTGTATTAGAATTTGTATTTGTAAGGTAAGTCTAAGTGTGTGTACAGTGCATTTTAAGTAAAAATTTGGGGTGTTATTGGCTAGACATAGTCATTTCTTTGCCAGAGATACTAGGCTGTGTGAGGGCTAACCATCTGTCAAGTGATAGAGACAAAGAAAGGTTTTAATATACTAGTCTAAAATCCCTACAAACTTGTTTTGAATTGTATTGTCACTTTGTTTTGGCCTTCATACTCTGTGTTGAGTGTGTACTGGGTCAGTCACCCCACTTTGTTTTATGAACAAACCATTCAAGGCCAGATAAGGTTATTGTCACAGCTGATGAGATCTAGAGGCAAGATAAAATATGTTTTGATTTTGCTTTCATGTAATGATCAAAAACTCACAAGTGGGTTGGCCACCCGCTAGCAATTATACAGATGATTTCAAACATGCTTATTTTCACCCTCCCAGTCTCAATTTTGGTGTCTTAATTTTTTTTTTTTTGCTTTATAGATTCAAGCTTTATATTTAAGCAAATTCCTGAGCTGTTTGGAAGAAAAAAAAAAGTAGCAATAGGAATCCAGATTGCCTGTTTTAGGTACAATATGGTGTGATGTGAAATTGAAACAGCAGATTGGTGAGAAACTTCAGTTTCAAACAAATATAAACTAGTTTGTTTAGTGAAGTCATACACAAAACAGTCTCTATTGACAGGGCAACATTATTATTTTTTTCCCAGTTATTTCTACATCTTGAGGTCACCTTGGTTCTTTGGGTCAGCAGTCTATTTTGGAAGCATAATCTAAGGAAAAGATGTCTTAATATTGCTGATTATAATGATATACTTAGATATTGCAGGCCAAGGAATTATTTTTAGCAGTGCTAATTATATCAATAAAAATAGCAATATTAATACTGAGTGTCAAAATCGACTTTTGACAGTATGAAGTAAACAGAACTATAGTCAAACAAAGCAGCCTGCCTGTCTTTATTGTCAGCTCATGAATATGCACTTCAGGAAAAATATACACACAATTTACAGTTGAGTATACTAAATCTCGTTGCGATTGCTTTTGACTTATTTTTAAAAGAAAAATTTTGATGTAATGAAAGAAAATATTGGGATTTTTAATTTTGAAATTCTTGGTGCCCATTATCTTGCTGTCAATGGTAAGTTTCTTGAGATTTACCTATTTCTACTTCAGGGCTTTTATAAATGATCAGAAATTTGTTTTCTCTGTACCTTCATTTTTGGAATTCAGATTCCAAAAAAAGATGCATAAGAGCCTCTAAATGGCCAAACCAAACTGGCCATTGCATTTATATTCCTCCCTCCCTCCCCTAACTCCTGCCCACCCTTCTTCCCTCCCTCTCTCCCTCCCTCCCTCCCTCCTTCTCTTCCTCCCCCCTCTCTCACCTCTCTTCTTCCCTCTCTTCCTCCCTCTCCTCTCTCTTTGTACCTCTCCTTCTCTTTATTCCTTTTCTCCCTCCCTCTCTCTCCCTTCCCCTCTTCCTTATACTCTTTCTTGCCCAGTTCTTTCTTTCTCATACTTAATACATCTCTGGCCTTCTTTAGTCATTAGAGATGCCCTTTTCTGTGGTTTCTATTAAACTCTCTCTCTCTCTCTCTCTCTCTCTCTCTCTCTCTCTGTCTCTGTCTCTCTCTCTCTCATGTTCTATCATAAGTTTTAATTAATTCTAGTCAGTTTTGGTCTTTTAATATTATTTTACTGATGGTAGATAGTTAAGTAAAAGTAATTAAATCCAGGAGAAGTTTTTAAAAAACTTACAAAAGTATTTACCTTTTCAGTTCCTCCTGTTGACTAGTTGTATGAGCTTTGGCATGTTCTATCATCTGTGGTTTGTCTCAATATAGTGAAACTTGCTTTCAGACAGCACCCATAAATGTAGACACAATATCAGTTACTTGTTATCCTATATAATTAGTAAGACTAAATTTATTAGTTTACATATATTTTTCCATCAAGTCATCCTAGTTCAGGGAGCTATATTAGCAATAGAATTTGTCAGTGATTCTTTGTATCCAGCATAAAGTTGTTTAATTGGAGAAAGCTGGGAATGATAGAATGTGTTAGCTAACACTGATTTTCTAATTCTATACAATATATGTCTAGATCAATAGATGCATATTTTCAAGGAATACAGATGAGTTTGACTTTTATACCTCTACTCTAATAGAAAGTTTGAGTAACTAGGATACATCTCCATAGATCTTATTTTATTTGTAATTTTTAATTATTACATTTGATTTTTAATCCTACATTATACCACTCAGGAATAGATTCACATAAGAGAAATTATAATAAAGGTAAAGAAATTTGACTTTTTTTTATGTAGACTAGTGGAAAGAATCTATGTAAGAAAAGGCTTTGAAAATACTACATTGTTATATACTGAAACACATAACTGCTTATAATTCATGTGAAAAGAATTGATAGGTTATTGTTTAATGATAACCTTGGGATTTTCATTTAATATTTCAGTTTCTTTAATTGATATAAATTTCTTTTGCTGGTATGAATGATTATGAGCACTTGAAGCTGTTAAACAGCACCTATTCACAAAAGCAAACATAATTTGCAGAAATTCATAGTTCTGAATTCTTCTTTCCTAGACCTGTCCATAGATCCAGTAGTTTCTGGTACTTCATAGGGACATTTATAGTAATTTTCTAGTATGTTAGTTCATGCTAAACTATTGTAGGCTCTCAAATTCTAGGTAATAGGAGTTTCAAGAAAAATTTTGGATCAGCCATCAGGTTCAAAAACTTGTATGTTTCAATGTGTACAAATGATGGAAAAGATAATTGTGATTGATAGAAATATTTTTGAATGTTAACTGAAATTCTACACATGTGTTTTCTAAAGATATTTATGCAGAATTTTTAATGGCAATCACATTGAAAGGTAAATTATGTTTTTATCCTTTTACTAAATGATGTCAATAAAAACAACCATCATAGCAATTGTATCCACATTACTGAGTGTTTACTGCATGGATTGTAGCTGCATTTCTTTCCAGTTAGTTCTGCAATCCCATGCAACAAAGGCTAAAAACGGAAATGATATCATTTGAATGATATCATTCAAAGTCCCATAGGTAGTATGTAGTAGATGGGATTTCAAATTCAAATATCACTCTAATGAATGTAAGCCAAAGGTACCAGGCCTTCATTCTAAGACCAGTGCTTGCTGAGATGAGTGCTGGAAAAAGCATACTAAATTTGGAGAGGGCTCTTGAGGAGGACACAAGTGGCAAGGTTTGTAAGTAGGAGTAATAGCTGTTATGGTAGACTCTAGTTTTACGTTTAAACTCTATAGAATTATATATATATCGAGAGGACATTTACCATCTGCTTTAATAGTGAACGAATTCAGTAGATGCTGTCTGATTTGGCTTTATGGCTAACAATGAAGTAATCCTCCATTAAAACAGGCTGTAGGCATCACCAGTAGAAATAGGATACATTGATGTGAAAAGCCACATGTGCCAGGTTGAAAAGGAAAACTAAAGGAAACTATTTTGAGTAAGCAAGAGCTAGGGATCATAAACACATAACGTCAAGGAAGAATACAAATATATGTCCAAGTGGAAGATCCTACTGATTTTTATTTTTGTTACTTTATCCATAAAGTTGCTTTAGAAATCAGTACAATTAACAAGGGCCACTAAGAGTTTGTAATACAAAGACATGTTTTATTTTCTTTTGAAGGGGTGGATTATGATAATGCTGGTCTGGAGTTAGTCAATAAGTTTAATTTCATTGCAGAAAAAGACACTTTAGTGGAGTAAGTTGACTGGTAAACCACTTATTGAGTGTCTAGTCTGTGTCACCCGATTTTGAACTGTTTCTGGGGGAATTTGTAGGACTTTGTTTAGAATCCAGTTTTGAAAACACTTGTTAAATAGTTAGCTCAAACCATCCACTCATTTAATCCTCTGTCTATAAGATACAGCAAGCATCACATGCTTTAAGAGATGCTATGCCTGCTCTGCTCTGTCTACACATGTTAAGTTCTAGCTTCTGAATCCCGAAGGGGGAATGGCTTGCTGAACCATCACCTCTGCAGTTTTACTTTTCCCAATGACAGTATGTCCGATGTTTATTCATACTCTGATTTTTAGCACATTATGAAATAACGTACAGCAATAATTTTGTATATCTTAAATAGTTATATCACTGAAAAGGTACTGTGCTTTTTTTTTTTTTTTTTTTTTTTTTTTTTTTACAGTTCATGCATGGCAGCTTTTCTCTTCAGGTTCACTGTGAGTGGCATCTTGTATTTTTTCTTTTGACACACAGTGGTTCCTAGTCTTCATAATGGCTGTGCTGTTTGCAGTTTACAATCCTTTATGTAACTATTTCTCAGAGAAATACCTTTGAAAACTAGGACTTATAATAAAATTTCATGTTCTGGAAAGGGGTTACAAAGAAAGCATTATTGAGAAGGTAGGTCTTCTCAGCTAAAAATCAGTACAGGAAAGATGAACAGAATTCTAGGCCCTTCTCATTCAGATTTCTCTGTTACATTCTCTGTTATAGTTTTGATGTTCATTATAAAGTAAACCAAAAATTATAAGAGCCAAAAGTAAATGGCCATTATTTTTCTGTACTTCAGGTGATTATTCTCTTGTTCTGTCTCTGTCTCTCTGTTTTTCTTTCATTCGTTTATATTAATGGATGGCCCTGGTGTCACATAAATTTGATTTACTTTGGTGTTTCAAGTATAGTTTAACTCTACCTATGTTCAGGATTTTTTTTTTTTTTTTTGATTTACCATTTGAGAAAGGTAACATTTAGAGACATGTACTGAACTGCAGCCTTAAAGACATATGTGCTACTTTGTTTACCTTAGTGCTGGTTTGGAAGTTGTCACACAAAAGGGACTCATTGTTGGTCATGATATTTTACATCTGTTTGATGAATGTCTTGATTACTAGATATCTACATGCTCATTTTCAACTTATTTTGATTCAAATTTAATATTGTAAAAGTTGTCATTACGTGTTACATTCTCTGATATTCCGTAGCTAGACATCTTTACACACACTTATGATCCTGCATCCTTTTAGCTACTTAATGAAATTCTATCATAGCAGAAGTTTCAATAAAAATTATATTTACTGTAATTCAGAAAAAAATATATCAGATAAATCAGATACCGCCATCAATGGTAAAACAAATCTACTTCGATCAATTCAGGATATTGTGTGAAATAGAGTGCACAGAATTACATTACCTACCAATCCAAGGATGAAACCCAAATTTCATATCCTACATGATTATTCTCTAGATAGCAGCATAATAAACTATAGTACTTTGTTCACTTTAGAGATTTCAATTGAGATTTTAAACATTTTATATGAACTTTAAAATTCTTAAACAAGGAATGGCTATATATAGACTTTCATATAATTAAAGTTTCACTAATTTCTCTTCATCGTCAGAGTTACTTAGAAACTGAGACTGAACACCTTACCATTTGTGATATTCAGAGAGCAAAAACACATTTAATCAAGAACAATATGGAAAGTGAAGTCTTATATATCATGTGGGGAACATTTGAATGTCTATATAGTGAGTGACCAGGAAGTTTTTTCACATAGGCAAGACTTGCCAGAACATTTGGAAATTTTATCTGATTGCCCAGAGTTAAAATTTGTTTTTCTTTTAACTGAGGTCACACAAAATTGATTTGAAGTCGTGTTCAAAACAAAGGATAATTGTGTCCTGGAATCTTGAGTGGGATTCCACTAACAAGTTTTCATAGGATGCTTAGTAGCGGTATTGTATTTTAAGATCTGTTTTGGAGAGCATATGGGAAACACACCATTTATGTACTGTATTCAGGAATGTGCTTTTTGAGGAAGCTGCTGATTTGAGGAAGAGTTTCAACAATATTCAAACATACCCAGATTTATAGGTTCCATCTCACTCCCTGGGGATTTTAAAAACAAATCAACCTGTATGAACTTTTCTTCCTTTTCATCTTCAGTACAAGATGCTTCTCTTTCTGAATACAATGACTACTTTTATATATGTACAACTGATATGACACCATGGGCAGAATTATATTATTTTGAAAGTTTTCTTTGTTCAGTTGGGTGAGCAATTAAGAGAAACATGCTCAGGGTACCTATGAAAAAGCAGCAGACATTGGAAGGAACATGTGGGCTTCAGAAGTCTCTGGACTGCTCTGATCAATTTTTATTTATGTTAACTATTCAAGTCTCCCACCTTAGATTAGCTGAATGACATCTTTTCTATCCTCAAGGCTAAACAAGCAGAGGTACAAGAGCAGAGTTTGTACTCCACGTGCTTTGGCAGGGAATGGACAGAACATCTGCTTTCCACCCTTGTGCTATTTATGCCATTTAGGGTACTCCAGCAACCAGAGTTGAGAGCCTGTGACATAGCAACAATATCAGTCACAAGTGCAAGGGGGAGATTAGGTGGGAGGGTCAGGGCACACACCTCAAGCTACTGCGTACTGTTGGCAAAAGTAAATGAAACTCTAATTTGGAAAAAAAAAAAGTAATGATTTTTAGCTACTGAGAAACATCTCAGTCAAATAAACCAATGAATGAGTCAAACAGTGTCCTTGTTTAAATAGGAATTAGTGAACTAAAAGGGCAAATCAAGAGAGATATCAAACCTCATATAGAACAAAGATAAAACATGAAAATCTTGAAAAAAGATGGTCAAATATGGAGGCTATTGAAATACAACTTGTTAATGGTAGGAATTACAAAGGGAAATTTAGTGCAATTGGAGGTGTATAAAGTACTGAGCACTAAAAGTACTAAAATCTAAAAACTCAGCAGTCTAAGAGTGACAAGAGTCAGCGTGTGATTTGGAAGGGTTTACTGATTTATGGTCTTGACACCTTTAATGGCAGTATGAGAAAAATTCTCCATTCTAAAATGTGCGTTATGTGCACAGAAAAAAGGGCAGATTTCTACAGAAAGGGAGGAGTAGCAGAGTACATAGGACTTGAGGGCTGCATGACTAGTACAGGATTCGGGGCAGAGTGCAGTGTCATTTCCAGATTGCAAAGGCACAGAGAGCACTTCTCATTATACCCATCTAGAAAGTATTGGAATAGAAAATATCTTAGGTTAAGTAAGAATGATGCAGCTAGAGTAATAAAAAAATCTTTAAAATATGAAATCAATAAAATTACAGTAAACAGTAAAAACCAAATTCCAAAACCTGGCTTTTTAGAAGGATTAGTATAATAGAGAAACTCAAATTGCTTCAGTTCACTATAAACTATGAACATTGATACAAGAATCAAAAGCAGATGCGACTTGGCATAAAAATGAGAAAGAAATGTGGTAAGTTAAATGTTAGGAAATAGATAATTTTCATTTAGATTATTGAGGCTGTGCAAAAATATTGGAATCTTTTAATTTCATGTAATACTTCATTTTGATAAAGAATGTACAAAATTATAGTTGAATTGTGGTTCAATGTTTTTAGAGAAGTCAATGCAAAATTCTAAGCAAGTAATACCAACATTACATCAAAAGAATATTAGAGTGGGTCATAGAAAATTTATTTTGGTAGAAATGAGAATATGACTAAGCAGTGGAAACATATGCCAATTTATTATACTGATAAGGTTAATGTCTTTAAGACAGCATATTGTTTATTTTCAATTTTCTCATGATAGAGGACTTTAAAGCTATTAGTTTTCCAGTGATAGCCAATTTAGCTATATTGTATCAAGTTTTAAATAAGTTTTCCATTTTATTGATCGCCAGGTTATTATTTTCAAATATATAGCTCAGTTTTTAGCTGTTTTGAAAAAAAATTCTAATTTATGATAGTAGTCAGAAAAAACACAATCTCTTTTCTAAAATAAAAAGAAATATTAGGTTATTGCTCATCTCTTATTTGGACATATTGATATGAACAGGACAGTATATGAATATATAAAAATATTCTTAATTTTTTAAAATTTATTATTTAATTTTGGGGGGCAGGTCTACAGGTCACTTACTCTGTAGTCCAGGCTGCCCTAGGACTATGCAAACCAACTGTCCTTGAAATGATGACAGTCATTCTACCTGAAGCCTCTTAAGTACAACAGTATACTCAGCTTAATGACCAACCTATTAAAATTTGTGTTTATTTATGTATTGTACTTTTGGTTTTGAACCTAGCCTTTAATAGCTGAGCCATCTCTTCAGCCCTATCTGTTGTCTTTTATTTATTTATTTGTTTGTTTATTTACATTCCAATCCCAGTTCTCCTCCTTCCTTTTCTCCTTCTCTTCCCACTTCCTTCCCTCCATCTGCTTCTCAGAGAAGGTAAGGCCTCCCCTAGGAAATCTACTGTTGGTCCCATTATCTCCTTGAGGCAGAACACACCACAAGGAAATTTGCTCAACTATATTCATAGCAGCATTATTTGTAATAGCCAGATCTTTGGAAACAACTTAGATGCTCATCAACTGAAGAACGGATAAAGAAAATGTGGTACATTTACACTCAGCAGTAAGAAAACATGGCATCCTAATATTTACAGACAAATGAACAGAACTGTAAGAAACCCATCCTGAGTGAAGTAACTTAAAACCAGAGAGACAAAATAGTATGTACTCACTAATAAGTGGATATCAGACATAAAGCAGAAGATATCTTTTGTCTTTTTCAAAGTGAATTTTTCTTTTTGTTTTTTAAAAACACGTTTTCTCTGTGTAGCCCTGGCTGGCCTTGAATTCAGAGATCTGCCTGCTTCTGCCTCCTGAGTGCTGGGATTAAAGTTGTGTGCCACCAATGCCTGGCAAAGGTCAAATTTCATAATTACCACTTAAAGCATGTGACTGGACAAAGCCTTAATATCATGTTGTATTTGTTTCATTATTATTTTGAGCATTATTTAATTAAGAGTGACCCACACTGTGCATAATTGTAACTCAGAGTTCACTTTCACTTGTACATAAAATGAGTGACAGAATCACAGTGTATTATCATCTGTCTTGCTTCTTGTTTCTTCCCAACATTTTCAAGCAATGTTTTTTGTTAGGCACTAAGACTGGAGTTGCCGTTCTTAGGTGTGTAAATGCTTGATAGTACAAGTGGTTGTCATACTGCTTTTCTGGAGTTATGTCATTCATTTGTACTGTCATTAGTGGGGCACATATTACTGTTCATTTTCTTCCTTTTTATCTTACAGTACTGTCATATTTTAAAAATTTTTACCACCACTTACATGAATAAAATACATCCCCACATCTCATTTTGGTCTTGATTTGAATATTGTATTTACCAATTTGACTGTGAACACTTTTTGTTTGTTCTTTTCCCAGAAATGTTTGCTCATACCTCTACCTTTTTTGTATGGCTCTTTCCTCTTGATTTGTGTGAGTTCTTTTCATAATCTAGATACCCTTTCTGTCTCTTGATGTGTATCTTGTCCTTTTACATCCTTTAGCATATGATAATTAGTAGAAGTAGGTCATCATACTTAAGTTCATTCATGGTTGGTTATTTTTCTGCCTTTTAGTAAATAATTCCCTGAAGTTAATTTTTGCATATTATATAAATAAAATTAAAATAGTTTTCTAAAGGGACACATATCTCTGGTTACATTTGTTGTATGATCTTGCCTTTCCTTAGTGATTTGCCTAACTATCTTTTGTATGAGTGTCTGTTTAGACAAAGCTCCTTTTTCTGTGTTCTTGGTTGGTGGACTATTCCTGTACAAGCAACACATTTTGTTAAGTTTATAAACATTTGTAGTTGGTGGCTCATACCTTTAATCCCAGTACTCTGAAGGCAGAGGCAGTCAAATCTCTGAGTTTGAGGCCAGCCTGGACTACAGAGTGAGTTCCTGGACAGCCAGGGTGGTTACTCAGAGAAACCCTGTCTCAAAACAAAACCCAAAATTTAATAAAAATTTGTGATAAGTACTTTTATATATAGGGAAAAGTAGCTCAGACTTTGTTTTAAACTTTCTTTTCCTTGAATGTCAGTATGTTTTTACTGCATTCAATAAAACTATGATTTTAAAAACGTGTGTGTGTGTGTGTGTGTGTGTGTATATCACATACATAAAACTTAGTTGTAAATGCATATGTTTTAATATCTTAAACTTTGTTCAAAGAAACTAAGCAGTTTGGCTGAGGGCTTAATGAAGCCAGTTTGTTGGATTTAAAAGCTAAAAGCAATAACAAAAATGTGTTATCAATTTTATAATACTCCAACTAATTCACTTGATAAACCAAATTCAATCCATTTGTCCTGATTTCAAGTTTATGTCCTAATTTCTTATATACTGTATGTATATGTTAATTTATCAGTTATTTATTAATCTAAAGGCAAGGTAGTGAATTGAATCATATTCATTTTGAATCATAATTATAAAATTGGTCAATATTATACATTTTAATTCTTGTTACTATGTACCAAACAATGTTTAAATGGTTGACATACTTAGGATCATTTGTTTTGTAGGTCTCTTAGTTAATGGTATTATTCCCATTTTAAAGACGTGGAAGGTCAAGAGTAGTTGAGTAGCTTGGCTCCTTTGTGTGAGAAGTTTGGATAGCATATGTTTATAGTGTTAATCAGCTGAAAGTGTAAAACTTTCAGCTTTTCTCCAATAAAAAAGTAGCTTTATGGTATCTGTTGACTTCAGCTTTTCACTCATCTAGTCTCAGTACCAGATATTTTTTATTGTGGGGAATCAAAATAACCATTAACATCAAAGACAATTTTGAAAAGTAGTAGAAAAAGCAAAAGCTGATAATATTGAAGAAATCTGAAAGTTGCTTGGAAATTGTGGGTTGAATAGATGGTTACTGGGTTAGTAGTCAGTGGATTGTATATGTAACATTAATTAAATCTTAGTTGCTATTTAGCTTTAGCCAGTGGAACTTCTCTTACTCTTTGCTCCTTTTTCTTCTCAGGTGTCCAGAGCGTGTATAACAGTATGTTTGTTAGAGAATTGACAAGTGTTTCTGTTTACTGTTTCTTACAATGAAACACTCTTTGACAAGTTAATCTGCCTCATTCTTGATCCTTTTGTGTTTTTAGAATGCTTATCTCTTTTGTTTTCTATTTTGTGTGCCTATTTTGATTTTAAAATAAATTTTATGGTCAGATAGGCAAACACTGTTTTATTAATAAGCCACATTTAGCCTATTACTAATCTTCTGCTTTAGATACTGTTTGTTCAGTTACTTACGATACAGAGAAGGGGTCTAGGCTATCGTAAAAGTAGGTGAGTAGCTATTTTAGGATAGTGTGGTCAAAAGGGTAGAGAAGATCAATACACAGGAAAATTGATTGCTAGTACTCATTGGAAGAGCAGGAACATGGATTTTATGGAGAATTAGGACAAGTAAAGGCATGGAAGGGTGGAAATATAGGCACGTGAGCCTTTTGAGTGAATTAAAATTCATGGAGAACCAAAGAACTCAAATATAGGACTGCACAGAGTAGTAGTTTGACTTGATTTATATGAAATATGCAAAGGAATAATTTTGGTTGAGGTTTTTCTTTCTTTCTTTTTTCATTTCATTTAAAAGAGAAATGTGAGGGCTGAAGTCATGATTCGACTGCTAAGAACACTTGATATCCCAGAGGATCAGTGTTTGATTCCCAGCACCCACATGGGGTAGCTCACAATGGCCAGTAACTATAGTTCCAGGAGAACAAATGTCCTTTTCTTGCATATAGGTATACTCATGCACACATGTACACATGAATAAATACATCTTAAAAAATAGACTTTAGAGCAAGAAACTTGCTAACATTTTACTTAGGAAAACAGAGAAGATAATTATTTCCATTCATCGTATTTTAAAACAAACAAAAGTTACTAATAAGTGCCCAAATATGAGAAGGCACACATTTTCATATTTAATTACATGCTTTAAAACTTCAGTAGGGTTTCACTAGTTATTTCATATTTAAGTCCCTGACTCTTTATAAATTTGTCTGCTACCTCTAACTGCCAGTTTTACTTTTCCTTTAGTGATAAAAATTGAGATAGTTCGCACTATTTTTCCCAATCTAGATGTTTTAGGTAAACATATTTTCAATATAACCAATTGTAATAGTCTCTGTCATCACCATTTAGACTGGAAACTGAGAATGAGATTTGGAGAGCTCATAGGAATCCTCTAAGGTCTGGAAAAATGTAGCTTTATAAATATTTTAAAAAAGAATTTGATATTATTTACTTTATATTCTAATTTAAAATTCCAGTACCTAAAAAGGGAACACTGTCTTAAGCACATAAAAAGATGGACTACTTGGGACATAAAAATAAACTTAGATTTGAATATACTCATGTTTTAAAATACATAGTATAAGCTGTTCTTTGTATAGGTACTTACTGAAATATGCCAGCCAGATTAGTGATTTTTTAAAAAAATTTAAACTTGATGAAATTAATCTTTACGATCTTTAAAGAATCTACTTTTTACATATCTTTGAGAAAGTTTTACTATATTGTACCAAGTAAACTCTTAGACTCTGGAACCATTTTTGACAATAATTTAAATATTTCCTTCTGTTACTTGAAGCTTAGGTTAGTTTTTAATTTGACACAATCTAGAGACACCTGGAAAGAGGAATCTCAATTGAGGAATTGCCTCCATCGGATTGGCCTGTGAGAATGTCTATGGGGAATTTTCTTGATTCATGATTGATATGGGAGGGCACAGCCCACTGTGGTATGTGTGACCATTGGGCAAGTGGTTTTGGGGTGTCTAAGCAGGCTGAGCAAGTTTTGGGGCGTAGTCCGGTAAACAGTGATCTTTCATGGCTTCTGCTTCAGGTTTTTCCTCCAGGTTCCTCCCTTAAGTTCTTGCCTTGGCTTTCTTCAGTGTTTGACTGTAACCTCTCCTCCCCAAATGACCTTCTTCCCACTCACAGAAACATAAAGCAATTTAGGACACTATGTACGTAGTTTAATCATATTTTTATATTCAGATATTATTCTTTGTTCAGGCTATGATGGGGATACTTGAAATTACCAAATAATAAAATTATTATGTTGGAAAAAGTGGGATTTAAATTTCTTATTACATTATGTATGGTGTGTGTGTGTGTGTGTGTGTGTGTAAAACCTATATTGGCATATAGGTTATCCAGCCTCTGGTTCCTAGCCTTCCAAGCAGTGTAACTTTTTATTTGGAAGAGCTCATAAAACTGGTTTTCTCTTATGTTCAATTCTTTCATAAAAAATCATGGTGATTAGAATCATGACTCAGTTGCTAAGAGGTCTGGCAGCATGACCAGGGGACCCAGGTTAGATTCCCAGCACATCATGGCAACTCACAACCTTTTATAACTCTGGTTCTGCAGGGATCTGATGCCTTCTTCAAACCTCAATAATCTGTAGGGAAGTGGCACACAGACGTGTGTAAACAAGTACCCATACACATGAAATAAAATAAAAATAAATAGTGACAAATTGTAGGACCCCAGGGCACCTTGAGCTAGCCTGAAGCTGTTGGCGGGAACTCCTTGCCCCAAGGCTTTTGTTGGTACTCTTCCCGTGACAACACATCTTGTGACACACATCTCGTGACAACACATCTTGTGACACACACCTCTTGACAACACAGGGAGGAGCTAAGCCAAAAAATTCCTGTAATTTTCCACTGTGCTATAAGTCGGTATTTAAGCCCGTTCTTGCCCCTCAATAAACGGCATTCGGCATTTGGTGTTCCGACTTTGCCATTGAAGGAATGACCCGCTGTCTTGTCTTTATTTCAATCTCTAGGCCTTCGCCCACTTTGTGGAACAGATTGTAGCGCGGGCGCTACAACAAATAACTTCATAGGTATTAGAGTTCCGTTAAAAGGTTTTAAAATGTTTGGTTTAGCTTTGTTTTGTTCTTGAGATGGGGATGTAGCTCAGGCAAGTCTTAAACTCACTATGAAGGCCTGGCATTGTATTCTCAATCCTGTCCCCGCCTCCCGAAGCTAATCTTTCAGGTCCTCAGTCAAATACCATCATGTTTTACACTTATTATTCTTCCCTTTCTTTCTAAACATTCCATGGTGATCTGCCTACCTTATGAAATCGCTGCGAGTCAGATGGAAAAAATGAGCTATCAGATATGATCACATAACTAAGTATTACACATAATGAGCCAGGTTTTCCCCACCTTAGGTTTCTCATATGAAAGAAAGTGCTATGAAGAGTATTACTGGCTTGTAATGCATCCCAAAAGTAAAATAATTCTTCAGAAAATTCAAATTTTTAATTTTAGCGAAACAGATGGTAGACTTCATAGCATGTTTCATCATCATCATCATCATCATCATCATCATCATCATTATTATTATTATTATTATTATTTAGAATAGGCAATGGATTTCAGGTCAGTTGACTAATTCCCTACTTTTTACAGAAAATATCTCAGTAAAAGCTGCCTTGGAAACATTTCTCATCTGAGGTCTGAGGAAAGGTATACTGCAAGTCGTATAAATAGCCATGGATGCTATATTTTCAAAAGGTCTAGAGAGTCTTGTCTCTTTATGTAAAGAATATAATAGAATATAGTTAAAAAGCTGCACCTAACACTTTAACAAGAGAATACAGTGCCTGCAAAACATTGTACTTGTTTAAGACACATTGGTCATAGCAACACGGCTTTGCCTCAAGAAGCCTTAACATTTTATGAATGACATAGTCATGGAAACAACCAACTCCAGTTGACCTAATACATTTTAAACTTTTATATAATTGATCTCTTATTTCTGTGTAATATTAAACAAGTGGTCTTTATGTATCCATTTCCATTTCTATTTCCTTGTTCTGTATCAACACTATTTTCACGAATTAGTAAGCTGTGTATTTTCAGTGCCTTGTACTGTGTACGTTTGCAACATATGTTAACTCATAATCAACTGAATGTAGTCTTCAGTACAGCTCTCATATTCATATCCTCATTTTACAGATGTGTTCTGTGTCATGGTAAAGCAACTTGCTTTTGGCTAGCCTGTACATATTTTTCAAATTGAAGCTAAAAGACATTTTAGAGTAGTGTTCTCAAAACTTGATTTCATCTACTCTAGGAAACATGAAAAATGATGTAGTTGATTTTGAAAATATATCAAAACTTTTATGTGTATTTTTATTTGTGAAAACGTAAAATCTATTAATATTTAATATTCAGTGGATGCTGTCAGTCTCTTTTATATGCATAGTAAATTATAAAAATCATCCTGATTGGGGTATAGGAATTTATTTGATTGCAAACTGGAACTGCTAATTTTTATTTTTATTTTATTTTTACTTTGATTCATAGGTCATACTACCTAGCTTTAGCTAAACCTATTCTTACAAAACATAATTGACTGAAAAGCACAATTAAGATAATACTGATAATTCAACCACATTTGAAAAAGAATGTCTTAACATATACTATGAACATTTTGTCAGTTATATTATAAATTAAAAGTAATTTAATAATATTTGAAAATAAATTAACCAAATTATCAAGAAATGTCATTGAAATGTAGATTAATATTAGTCATCACTACAAATAAATCTCAAATTATAGTATACTTAGTATACCTAAAAGTTTTTTTTCTGATGATGGAATACCATTTCATTGGTAAGGCATTAATGTAAGTAAGCAAGGCAGACTGGATGGCTAAGTAGGCAAAAGCAATTGTCATGTGAGCCTCATGGTCTGATTCCCAGAACCATCTGTAAAGGAAGAACCTAGGTTCCTGAAAGTTGGCATACACACACACACACACACACACACACACACACACACCTACCTCTGCACGGATATACTGGGCCATTTAACATTTTAAAGCAATAGTTTTTATTTAGTCATTTAAAATTTTCCACATGCTTAGACTTTATTTGCCCTTCCTTACCTCAGCTACCACCCAACAGTTCCTTTCAGAACTCACCAACTCGTGTTCCTCTTAACTTCATGTTTCCTTTTTATTAGTATTGTTATTAATAACCACTTTAGTCCCATTATCATTGACCACATGTGCATGAGCATGGAACCATCCACTGTGCCAAATGTAATTTACCAACAGCCACACCTACAAAGAAAATTGTTTCACTCTTTCATCAGGAATTAACTGCCACTAACTTGTCACTTGGGGTGGGGCCTGGGGAGACCCTCCCCTATCTTTGTTGAAAATTTAACTATCTTGATATTGTGCAAATATATTGCAGGCAACCAGAGCTGCTGAATTGATGTGCGTGTCAGACATTTGAAATTTAATAATGAAAACCAAACATTCTCTTGAAACAGTTGTTCTTAAGAGCAAATGTGGCAGAAATAATGTGGAGAAAATAGTATATCAACAAGCTACATCTCCTTTTTTCAGCATAAGCTTTTAGAAGATGCATAGAGAACATATCTTAAAAAGTTAAGGAATTTCAACAAATTTTACAGTATAGAAGGCTTACTGTATAGTTATGAAAGTACTAGTGTTTGTAACACTCAAGCTGATGGTATTTGCTGGGTTCAGTTTTAGTAAGAATAAGAACTATATAGCTTACAAATACTAGTGGTAAGTGCTGAAAATATTTTAATAGAATCATTGTGAAACTTTGTAGAAGATGGGAACTGTCCATTAGTTTCATTTGCATAGCCTCAGACACTTCAGTTATTCAGTGGCAAAACGATTGAGAGACAATACTAAACTTATGGCTATTGTGCATTTTTCTTTTACAATTATGATCAATGTTCTGTGTTTACTGTACTATTTGTAGTGGTCTGCCTTTCATACATTTTATGAATAAATATACTTTATTTTTAAAGTATATGTAGATGAATTTTTCTGCCTGGTCCTGTAGCCGATTAGACCCAAATAAACACACGAAGACTTATATTAATTTATAAACTGTTTGGCCAATGACTAGGGCTTCTTACTGGCTAGTTCTGTCTAATTATTAACCCATTTCCATTAATCTAAGTATTTCCACGTGCTCTTGGCTTACTGGGTAGTGCTCCACCTGGCATGGCATATTACTTCTACTTCTATATGGAGTCTCTCTTGGAGACTCTCTTCAGCCTTCTCATCTAGTAGCCTTGCTTATACTTCCTTCCTGGCTACTGGCCAATTAGTGTTTTCTTCATCAACCAATAAGAGAAACATATCTACAGAAGGACATACCCCATCAAGTATATTTTTAAAGATGAATTAGTACTAACGAGGAGTGAGAAAGTAATATTTGAAACACCCATGGTATAGTCACAGCATTTCATATTGGATGATTATAATTACTTTTATTATTATGAGATTTTGTTACCAAAACCAACAAAAGTAGTTACTCTGTATATTAAAAACTGTACAAAATGCATTTTCATAGTTTTATAAATTTGACACATATTTTATAACTTGCTTTAATGTCTTGCAAATGCAGCCTTTAATATGTTTTAAATTTTTGTTTGAAATATACCTCATAGAATAATAATTACTGACATCAGGAAAAGATAGGACTTCCTCAATTATATTCAAGAAGGTATTTCAAATACTTGGTGGCTGTGCTTGGATTCCGGGCCTTGTGAATAGTGAGCACTGCTAAAGCCACTCTTCTTCCATCAGGTCTAATAGATTGTGAGGCTTTCTCTGCAACCTCTCTCATGCTAATAATTACAGTTACTGTCACATGATATCACATTATACCATCTTTTCTAATGACTATGTCACAGTATGTAGAATTAAGCCAAGATGGAATAAATGCCACTTTTTATTTAATCATATTTTTTATTGCTTTTAGTAAAAGAAAATGTTTAAAAAATATCGATAAAACTTAAAAATATGAAATTTTATTCAACTTTTCATTTAAATGCTTATTACTGCCAACCTATAATGTATAGAATATGGTAGTATATGTTTGTAACATTTATCAATAACTGAATAAACTAGGGTGTGGGCTTCTATTAATTAGTGCCATTGAACTAATTTAAATAACTTAGCATGTAGTATTAAATTCAGTTCCTAGCCTGTTGGAGAAATGAAAAGATGGCTTAGTGGGCAGAGTGCTGCAAGGTTGATGGCTTGAGTTTGGATCTTCAGCACTCATGTAAAAACCTAGGAAGGACAGCTAGAGAGGTGGACAGGTGATTCTGTCAAACTTGAAGACAGGCAGCCTCACACAATCAGTGAGCTGGGATTCAGTGAGAACAACAACAAAAAACAAAAACCAGGTGGAAGGTAAAGTTGACTGTCTTACTTAGCATTGACTGCAGCTAAAGCAAGACAAGAACCTTAGCCAGCCAGAGTTTCCCAGTTCTGCTTCTGAGCAGCAGCTGCACCCCTAATGAGTGTGAACAGCCTAGAAACCAGAATTTTGTTAAGTGCCCAGTTATCTGGACTTTGCAGTCACTTAACTTGTTGGGGCCGCTTTCTGTTTTCCATTGTTACCATCATTAGCAGCCCTGAAAGCAAGACCCTAAAGAGCTTCATATTAAAGAGGTTGCTTAAGCACCACTGTTGAGGCTGGCAATGCCAAAAAGCAAATAAGAAAAAAGAAAAACAAAACCAAAAACCTTTCTCTTTAATATTATGCCAGCAGAGCGCATTCTTGCAAAGCTTTCTGGGAAATGTAGTTTTCAAGCTCCACCACAGCAAGCATGTAAGGGAACCAGACTTATTCACAGGCAAATAATTTTAGTTAATAAATTCAAGTCATTAGTATACACAGTGCTGTCTAAGATATGATGTGATGATTTTTATTTTCAAATCCAAACTTTAAAATTTAGTAGAATATGTAACAAGGTATGAAAGAAACTTAACAGAATTTAATTTTAGCTAAGAACCAGGACTTGAAAATAATTATACTGGTAGGGAGTATTGTTTGTTGTTTTTCTTTTTTCTGTTTTTGCTTTTGTTTTTTGACACAGGATTTCTCTCTGTAACCTGGCTGTCTTGTAACTCACTCTGTAGACCAGGCTGGAGTGGAACTCATGGAGATAAATCTGCCTTTGCATCCCATGTGCTGGTGGTGATGGGGTATTGTTTTTTAAATTGGAGAATTGATTGCTTCAGAATGTAGGAGAGGTAAACTCACTGGTGAATTCGGGTTTTGTCATCTTATTTTAAAAATGGATTTTGGTTTGTTCCTGAAAGCTAGAGTTGATATTCAGGAAATACATAATGGTATTAAGTCCCATATTTACTTAGAACCATAGTAACATTTCTTACTAGTGTGACTCATCAGCTGTACATATTGCCCATGATTTACCAACTGTAAACATTTTGATTATCACTCAAACTTCTGAAAACTGAAATATTATTTTAATATAATTATTAAGATAACTTTAAAAGCTGGCTAGATTGCCCAGTAGGGAAAGGTGCTTGCTGCTGAGGCTGGCCACATGAGTGCATTGTCTGATACACGTGATGGAAAGAGAATTGATACCTACAAGTTGTCCTGTTAGCTCTACATGTACACTGTGGTATTCCTAGTTGTGTGTGCATACATGCCAAAAAAAAAAATCTAAAAAAAAATATTTAGAAAGGTAACAACAGCAATAACTAAAATGCTGGGGAAAATACAGAATTAAGTTACATTGGGCAATGTTTAAATAATATCAGATGTTTTGTTATGGTTACCATCTTACTGTGAATACCCGATTAAGCTGCTAAAGCACAAATCAATAGTTGAGTGAAGTGCTTAGACAGTTACTTTTATTGGTGGAGGGATACTTAAATAGGAATTATTGAGTTTGTTAAACAAAAGCTACACGAGACTCATTAAAATGTTAACATTTATTAATGTTTATTTTCTGTTTATTACTATTTTATACCGTTATATATTGCATCACGAGAGGCATGTTCTAGAGTCCCAGTTCATTAAGTTTATAAAATTAACTTCATAATTATGCTTGCTTGCTCTTACTTTTTCCTTCCTCCCTCCCTCTTTCCCTCCTTTCCTCCCTCCCTTTCTTTCTATTTTGTTTATTTCTTTCTTTATTCCCTTTAATGTTTGTTTGTTTCTTTCATGGCTCCTTTCATAATGAGTCCATATTTCATAACCAACAGTGCCTTTTCCTTTCTTATTGACTGATAACACTGCTTGCAGTGTCTAGACACTTGCTTTGTGTTATTTGGCACAAGATTAAGGATGATGGGAGTATTCTTTGCAATGTGGAAAGCTCAACTAAGTGATTAAATGTCACCAGTTCACAATAGAATCTTGCATCTTATTTAAATAATTGGTAAATCTAAATTTATGGCTATTCATCATGAAATAGAATTTGTTTTGAACAGAATACTCTTAACTGAGACATTATTTACAAACTACTTAAAACTAAAAAAATGTTAATTTTGGGATACTGAGAATAATTAAAATTTAACTTCATGTAATTTCAAGTTTTCATTTGATGAAAATTATGTAAATGTATTTGACATGTGTTCTTAATATATGATAATTTACTATTCTGCATTTGTTGTTAATGATGATCAAACCTTTAGATTATTCTATAAAACTTTTCATATTTAATACTTTTAAAAGATTATGACCATAAATTAGTAACTGTCAGAATTGAATGAGTTTTGTTACCAAAACAAAAATAGTAACAGCACATACTGATTTTTTTTTTTTAAACCCATTTGGAGCATTACAATGGCCAGTTGCCTCAGAGGACTTAGCAGGTTGCTATCATGGTGACTCTATTAATATCTGACTTCATAATCACTAGACAGGTTGTCATTGTGTTTTCCAACTCTGAAGTCTGGCTTATGTTTGCTTTGAAAGTATCTCAATCTTTCTTTCTTTCTTCCTCCCTCCCTCCCTCCCTCCCTCCCTCCCTCCCTCCCTCCCTCCCTCCCTCCCTCCTTTCTTCCTTTCTTCCTTTATTCCTTTCTTTCTATTTCTGTTCTTGGTAAGGAACCTGGGGCTTTACATATTCTAGTAAAATTCTATACCACTAAGCCACACTTCCAATATTTGGAAGTTTATGTATGTATTTTAAAAATGTCATTATTTTATGTCTATGTGTGTTTTGATTGTATTTGTCTGTGAAAAACATGTGTCTGGAGTCACATGTGGAGTGCTGGGAATTGGACCTGGGTCCTCTGGAATTGCAGTCAGTACCCTTGACCACTGAGCCATCTTTCCAGCCCTTGGAAACTTTTTCTTTTAAAAATGCTACTTTATATCATGCTTTCTGCAAATTTCACTTTGAGAAATTTGGTAAGCTTTCTCAAATGCATGGAAGATAAGTATTTTTTGAGTAACTTTGTTGAACCCTTTTTATACAAACCAATATCCTCTTTATCTCACTGTGTCTCTTGTCTCTCTCTTTCTCTTCCTCAGTTCCTCCTCTCCCTCATCTCCTTGTCCATTTAGGTTATTGTTAGGCTTGGCCTATGTTACTTACTAGATATGTGTCTGAGAGTTTATTTTCTTACCTGTAAGATGGAGACATCGATACTTTCTTAAATGAGGCAGTGCTTGTAGCACTTACTACAGGTGTAAAGCATATAGCAGGATAACATTTATTCTAAAGGTATCCTTCCTCTAGGCTGTCCTTCTAAGTGGATATCAGAAACTATTGAGTTAATATGCCTTTTATGTCTTTATGTAGGTATAATTTTTCCTAGAAAGTGTGTTGCTGGACTTTTCTGGGACATTTAATATATTTTTGACATATTTAATATATACTGTACATATGAATGTTATGTGTTAAAATTTTAAAGATCTGCTAGCTGCTGGCTTCATCCTAGATTGTTCAGTAGGGAGGACTGAGTAGGAAGCAGGAAGAGTTAACTCAGTATATTTCTAAAAGGTTTTTCTAGACCCAGGTAGATATTTTTGCAAATGACTTTAGTATTTTTTTTAAACATTGGGTTAGTATTTATTGATTTTTGTAATGAAAGTACTTTATGCCCTTCATTTTCTGAAGATAATCACATCATTTAAAGTTAAAGTATAAAATATTAACAGCATTAATGGTACAATAATCCTGTAATTCAGCATTAATCTCAACAATTTATTGTCCCCCATGGTCTGAGCTGTCCTGCATTTGGAAAAGGGAGATTGACTCATTTCCATATGTGAGTCATTCTACCTTAAAGTTACTTTTGATTTTTTTCTACTCAAGATTTACTATTTCCTAGCCATTGTTCACTCTAGTAATTGCTTCTGGAGTCTTGAGGGGGAGGAAGCATGCTTACTGCAGAGCTTTTAGTATGTGAATGAGTGTGGATTGACTTCTCTTTGGAGTCTTTGGTTTTTTATTACACTACTATGTAAGGCTATAGACACCATCCCAACTTTGTCAGAAGTTTGCAGAGAAGAAAAACATTTACCTTGCAAAAATACTCTTAGAAATCTAGATTAGGTTTCACTCCTGAGTGGGGGAAATCCACCTTCACTGAGGGAATTTCTCATTACTTGTTGTTTCCTGCTATTCTCTACTCTTCCTCCTCCTTCTCATTTGTTTCCTAACCTCATATAGTTGGGTATTTTTTTTTTTTTAATCCAGAACGGTTTATCCACACAAGGAGATTATCCAAGCTGTAACCTAACCCTTCCAGTTTATGTAGGTGTTTTCCTTAGATACATTTGTTCATTCCTATAGAGACTAACTTTAACTTTAGATTCTTCTTCAACATTTTCTGTGTATGAAGAAAGGAAATAAAAAGATAAACCATTGGCAAATGCAGATTGAGGTTTTTTTTTTTTTTTAAGTGATGGGATTTGCAATCTGCTATCAGGCTATTGAGATGCCTGAGAGTAGGTTAAGGCACTTGCTCCTAAGCTTGACAACCTATGTTCAATGACAGAATCCACATCATAGAAGAGAACCTATTTCCTCAAGTTGTCATTTGTCCTTTACATCAATATACTGGGTCATGTGAGGGGGACAGGCATTCAGACACAGTACACACACACACACACACACACACACACACACACACACACACACACTTACTTATTGTAAACAAACCTTTAAAATATATTAGAGGACAAAATCTTTTTACTCAGTATTTTATTGTCTATTTGTCTTTAAAATAAGGATTTTTTTTAAAAATATGTGAATTAGTAAATTTGAATGTATTACTTATAGGTTGTTTATATCATTCTTAGAACTCAAATTTGTTAATGTTTTAAACTAACTTATATGTTGTTACTTTGTTTAAGCATTTATCTTAGTTAGGGTTTCTATTGCTGTGAGACACCATGACCATGGCAACTCTTACAAAGGAAAACATTTAACTGGGTGGCTTACAGTTCAGAGGCTCAGTCCATTATTGTCATGGTAGGACATGGTAGCATGCAGGCAGAAATGGTGCTGGAGAGGTAGCTGATAGTTCTCTCCCCCCTCCCTTTTAAATTGAAATTTGAATTTGAAACAAGATTTTTTTGTTTTTTGTTTTTTTTTTTTTTTAAAAAAAAAACATGTCAATCCCAGTTCCCTCTCCCTCTCCTCTTCCCCTAGTCCCCAACCACCTATCCCATCCCATTGCTGCTCCCTAGGGAGGGTGAGGCCTTCCAAGGGGAGTCTTCAAAGTCTGTCACATCATTTGGAGCTGGGCTTAGAGAGTATTCCTCTAAGTGGAATGGGCTCCCAAAATCCTTTCCTATACTAGGGATAAATACTGATCTACTACCAGAGGCCCCATAGACTGCCCAGTCCTTCTAGCTAACACCCACATTCAGGGGGTCTGGGTTGGTCCTATGCTGGTTTCCCAGCTATCAGACTGGGGTCCATGAACTCCTTGTTCAGGTCAGCTGTTTCTGTGGGTTTCTCCAGCCTTGTCTTGACCCTTTTGCTCATTGCTCCTCCCTCACTGCAACTGGATTCCAGGATTTCAGCTCAGTGTTTAGCTGTGGGTGTGTTTGCTTCTGCTTCCATCAGCTATTAGATGAAGGCTCTAGTATGGCATATAAGGTAGTCGTCAATCTCATTATCAGGGAAGGCCGTTTAAGGTAGCCTCTCCACTATTGCTTAGATTGTTAGTTGGGGTCATCCTTGTTTATCTTGGGACATTTCCCTAGTGCCAGGTTTTTCTTTAAACCTATAATGGCTCCCTCTATTGTGGCATTTCTTTTCTTGTTCTTCTCTATTCTGTTCCCAACTCAATCTTCCTGCTCCCTCATGGCCTCCTCTCCCATCCTCTTTCTCCTCACTCCCTCCCCCTCCCAATTTGCTCAGGAGATCTTGTTCCTTTCCCCTTCTTAGGGTGCCATGAATGTCTCTCTTAAGGTCTTCCTTGTTTCCTAGCTTTGCTCGTAGTGTGAATTATAGGCTGGCGATTTTTTGCTCTGTGTCTAAAATCCATATATAAGTGAGTACATACCATGTTTGGCCTTTTGTTACTGATAGTTCTACATCTTGTGCAGGCAACAGGAAGTGACCTGAGATACTGTCTTGGATCTAGCATATATGAGACCTCAAAGCCGGCTGCATAAGTGACACGCTTCCTCCAACGAGGCCATATCTCCCAATACTGCCATTCCCTAAGAGCTTATAGGGGCCAGTTACATTAAAACTACCACAGCATGCATGTGTGCATACACTCATATAGAGTTTTCTGTCAACTGTGTATCAGTTGCACTGCCACTTGCTAGACCAGAGAAGTGAATAAGTGATTTGCTGTGTGTATGGTTTCAGTCATATAATATCTTTCATTGCTACAATTAGCTATAACAGAGATTTGCCAGTTACATGCTTTATAACCTATGCCTTCAGTTTTGAACTTAGACTTTTTTATTTTAATTGAAATTAGTTATTTCTCTTCCCAGTAAAATATAATACTATTTTGCAGCATTCAAACACTATGATTTATCTACAGTTTCTTTTCAGTTTCCTGGGAAGTAATGGGATATGGTTTTAGTCAGATGTCCAAAATTAAGAATTGTTGTCTAATTAGGATACATAGGATTAACTTGATGACACTGGCTTCAATGACAGTGTCTTCTTTTTAGTAAAACAGCCATTTTTTCCGGCTGTTCCTAAACGTAGCTTTTCTTCCCTTTTATTCAGGCTTCTGAAACTTTCTATTTTGCATCATGGCTCTAATTTCCTCCTCCTCCCCCTCTTAATAATAATGGTATTGGGAACAGTGCACATTCTTTCCTTTTAAGTCTGTAATATGAAAATATTAATGATAACCAAGAAGGGACTCAAGAAAAGTATGACTTGAGATATTAGTAAAACCTTTGGAAATTAGCTTTCTTGTATATTTTTTAAAGTGATTATTAAAATAATTCTGACAAGATGTATTATAACTAAAAACAATGGAATTTGATACTCTAGAGCAATATTTACCACTGATTTTCACAGTTATTTATGCAACACATTATTAGTTGAAGAATTTGCTAGACATTTTGGGAAATAAACCATGAGCTATATGTAGTGTGTATAGATCATACTATATGAAAACAAATTCTAATTCTAATCTCAGAACCTAGCTCTTCTTTCCATGTATGTACACATATTCTTTCATAAGCCATATTTTAAATTTGGATATTTATTGGCTTGTGTTCAGATTATTGAGTAGATTAAGGCACTATTATATAAAATGCACATTTAGCCAATGTTATTTGATTTTGTTAACTAGATTGTTGACATGCCCATTCCTTACTGTTCTGTGAAGTCTTCAAGGATTGGAACAGTGTGTTATATTTTAAAATCTTTTTATCTCCAGGATGTAGTACCTAGACAATATATGTTTCATTAATGCATAAAGATCAGAATAAGGGTAAGTACTTTATTTATGAGTAAGTCACAAGTATAAAACAAACATTTCACAGTTGTAACATTTTATAAAATCACATACTTTTATTTATTCATTGTTCTCCTCAAATTTCTTATAATTGAATCTTGCACTTCCACTTCCCTGGGCTACAGAATGTTGGAGATGTTTTATTGTACCACATGTATTTATTTAATCCATTAAATACTTGATTGAATTGCTATTAAGTATATGATGTTTAGACTACACAACTTTAAAAATTTTTTGGTGTATGATATATGTATATAGATACAAGTATGGTGTTTGTGGGGAGGGGAGAGACATGTGCATGCCACATTGGGAAGTGTGCCACTCAAAGGATCATCTTGGGTGTTGGTCTTCATGTAGTAGTCTTCCATCTTGTTTGAGGCAGGGTTTCATTTGTTGCTGTATATATGAAGTTAGCTGGCTTGTGAGCTTCTAGGGACTCTCCTATCCGCACCTTTCATCTCACCTTAGGAACACTGGAATTACAAAATTGACTTGGGTTCTAAAGACTTGAGGTCAGGTTGTCACATGTGTGCAAGCACTTTACCCACCTATCCATCATTGCACAATAGTCAAGAATACCAGACAGAATGTATTTTAGAGTTGCTATACCCATAAACCAGATGTATTGAAAACTCCAGTTATTGAAATCTTTACTGTGTATTATTGATTAGCAAGGCATGATGTATTGAATTTAACCTACAAGCAAAGGCTCTTATGGCTGGTGAGACTTTAGCAATCACAATCTGGAAACATTGAAGTATAGGAGTTGAACCATAATGTCAAAACCAGATAGGCTAGACATAAAGCTCATCATTACTAAAGTGTGTGATCTGAGGAAATTACTTAATCTTCTTGTTTCTTCATCTTGAAAATATGGCCTGAAACTAGTTCTTACCTTGTAGGGTCATTGTTAAGATTTAATCAGTTAATAAATGAGAATGACTTAGAATATTTCCTTATATATAGTGAGCACTTAAGCACTGGCTATCATGATAATTGTTAGAATTTCAAATCCAATTATTTCTCTGAAATTTAATTTTCATTATATGAAGAAACCTCAACTGTGGATCATTACATGACTTCTCTGGATATGTAAAAATTAGCAGTAATTCTGTGCCCAGAATATAATATTTTTATTTTAGTTGTTTTTGTTTTATGAGTATGTGTGTGATGTTATTGTATATATGATAGCACATGTTTGGAAGTCAGAGGACAACTTTTTGGAGTTGATTCTCCTTCTATGGGTTCTAATTTTTGGAAATGATTTTCCTTCTCAGATTTTCAAACTTCCACTTCCACATGTCTTTATGAGTTGAATCATTATACCTTTCCAGAAACATTACTTTTTGAATTGATAAGCAATAGATTTTATTTTTATTTTTAATCATATGCAGGTATGTGTGTGGTGTAAATGCATGTGTGCTCTGGTGCCTGTGGAGAGGCCAGAGGCACAGGATCTCTCTGGAATTATAGTTCATGAGCAGTTGTGAGTTGTGTGATGTGGATGCTGGGCACTAGATTCTGGTCCTCTACAAGAGCAGTGCACACTCTTAACTGTTGAGCTGTCTCTCTCTATTCCTAATAGTTTTTATTATTTTTAAAGGAATCTTAGGCTTTTAGAACATTGAAAGGATATGAGATTTCACATGTACCCTTTACCTTCATGCCTGCATTAGTACCTCTATTTACCAATCATGTTATAATGATTCACTTTATTCAATTATTATCACTCAAAATGTAGTCTGTACATTTATCACCCTTGATGTTGTACATTCTTTAAGTTTGAACAAAAGTACTGTCACATCTATCTGGTCACTTTTAGATCACATTGAGAATAATTTTAAAATAATTTTAAACTCTAAAATGTTCTCTGTGTTTCCTTTATTCATTCTATCTTCACCATAACCCCTGGAACAATTGCTTTTCTTTCTTTCTTTTTTTCACTATCATTTACAATTTGTCTTTTCTAGGATGTCATATAGTGGGAATCATGTAAATTGTAACCTTTTCATATTAGCTTCTTTCACTTGGTAATAAGCATTTATGTTTCCTCCTTATCTTAGCAAGGCTTTGTTCTTTTTAGCATTGCCTTGATATATCACATACTGTTTGTCCATTCAGCTAATAAAGAACATCTTGATTATTTGCAAGTTTGGGAAACTATGTCTATAGCTCCTGTAGAGCAACACTGTTGTTGAGGATTTTAAAAATTGATATGCAAGAAACTATCAAGTAGTTGTACTATTTTCTTTTGTTGCTATCTGTAAATGAGAGTTCTGGTTGCTCCACATCCCCATCAGCATTTGGCATTGTCAGTATTTTGGGTTTTGGTCATTCTAATGAGTGTGCAGTGATATCTCCTCGTTTTGCTTTGCACTCTTTGAAGACATATGTTGTGCATATTTTCATTTGTTTAACCTCTTCAATGAGGTGTCTCTTAAGGTCTTTGTTCACCTTTTAATTGCATTGCTTGGTTTTCAGTTGTGCTTAAGACATTTCATATTTTAGATAATTGTCTATTTCAAGATTTGTCTTCTGCAAATATTTTCAGGCTTTTCGTGGCTTGTATTACCATGATGTTTTCTGTATCCTTCACAGAGGGAAAAAAATGGTAATTTTACTGAAGTTTAGTTTATGAATTCTGTCTTTTCTTGTATCATATCATTGATACTTTACTTAAAAATTTCTTCCTTTATTTTTGGAGTCCTAGAGTTTTGCATTTTACAAATGTCTTTTTAAAGCATTTAGGGTATATGTGTATTTTTTTTTTATGTTGTGTTGTGTCTCCACTATGTGTTGAAAAAAACTGCTTTTGTTCCATTTTTAATTTTGTTAAAGATCAGTTGACTAAGTTTGTGTGGATCTGTTTCTGGCCTCCTTAGCTTTTTAAAAACTATTTGCCAAAGCCACACTGTGCTGATTATTATAGCTTTACAATAAATGTGGAATTACCAAGTAGTGCAACAAGGCACAAGATGTGTGCTAATATATAGGATGACTTTGAACTTGGTATGTTGCTGAGGGTGACCATTAACTTCTCCTTCATCTGTCTCTACCTCCTGTAAATGTGATATTTTAAGTTTAAAACTCTGTACCCCGTTTTAGAAAGTGCTGGGATAGAACCCAGGCCATTGTGTATGTTAAGCAAGCACTCAGCCGGCTGTTGGTCTACATATCTCCCAACGATCTCAGTAAGATTGTTTTTGTTATGTAATGAAATATATTCTAAATTTTGAAGAACAATATACAGTAAGCCATATAAAAGAATGGTCTTACTGTTAATATATTTAAGATCATTGGTGCCATAATATAATGTTGGAATAAGTCAGATGCATTCCCTTTCATTTTTTTTTTGTGAATTTTTAAATGCACACAGATGACAGTCAAATTATATAGAACCATATTAAGGAAGCTTGGTGTCTACATGGATCATAGATACAGAACTCAGGTTTGTTATAGTGCATCAGGAGTTGTTTTGAAAAACTAAGGGATAGTAAAAGTGACTTGCAACCACTGCTGCTTTCTGATATTGGTCATTCTACAGCTGAAAATATATCACCATTTTAGAAAAGGTACCTGATTGTTGGCAAAGCGTATGGGGTATACGTAGTGGGATCAATAATATTAGCACTGTTTTACTGGAGCTAGAATGTATGGAAATTTGGTTAAAGATATAGGATATAGTTTCATATTTTTCTTTCGAAGAAGGTTTATTTAAAAGCATCAGTTTTAGTTTTTATTTAATAAAAGTTTTTTTTTTTTTTTTTTTAATAAAAGATCAAGGGTTATTTACTGTAGTTTCAGATCCATATTATATGGAACCTGGTACTGCTTGAGAGGTCACTCCTAGTGGGTTTATTCTCTGATATATTATGTATTGTATGCATTGCACCTGTTCATACAGACTGCATTGCATTGTGGTGTTTGTGTAGCTGGATGCTTCAAACAAGAAACCAGCCTGTTTTCTTCTAGGGTACTAGCCTATTAGCAAGTTAATTGAACTTAATTCTGCTCTTGTTTTCAGTTTTGTGTATGGTCTTGGTTTATTTACTGAACAGTGATTTCTTCTTTGCAGTTATCAGTTTTGTCTGAGATCAGCTTTCCTATTGTATGGAGTCTGTTTCTTACAGTCTCCTTTAAGACTGCTCTGACTTTAAAATCATTCCTAGGCTTTTGTCAGAGCAGATTTGTTGACATTTTTTCCCACATTAAAAAAATAAAATTGAAAGATAGCAAAACAAGCTATGCAATCCCTATTTCCTGCTAATATGCAAAAATGTATTTATGATAATTACACACGTACTGTGTGCCAGAGCTGAAACAATACATTCCTCATAATGGAGCATAAATAAAGAAGGTGGAGCCAGCTGCTCTTAAACTGTTTATTTGCAAGCAGTAATGTTATAGAGACTATACCTTTTTCACTCTGTTAGTCTGGCAATACTGAACCTGTTGCTGCATTAGACGAGTTGCATTTTGCTGGATAGGGGAAGGAGGGCTGTCTGCTGTCTGGTAGGAGGGCTTTGTCTGTGCCTCTCTCTCTGTTTCTTTCTGTTTTTCTTTCTCTCTCTCCTTCTCTTTCTCTCTCACTGGCTTGCTTGCTCTGTCTCTTTCTCTCTCTCTCTCTCTCTGCCCCCCTTCCCCTCCCTCTCTCTTGCTCTCTCTCTCTCTCTTCCCGTCTCTGTGGTTTGTAAGGTAGGTTGCAGTGTGTGTATATACACAACATCAAGAGCAGGAAAATGGACTCATTAGGGAGGCAGGCAGTCATTACCACTCACACTGTACTTCCAGGGAGACACCGATTATGAGAAGAGAAACTCAGCGCTGGGGAAGAAGGTAGGGGCAGACAACTTTCATAAAAACAACCCTGCCTCCTCAGTCCCCCTGTATTTATCATCTTATTTAGTCCACAGTGCTTTTATGCTTTCTTTTTTTGAATTTTAATTTCTGTATTTAAATTTGACAGAGCTAATGCTAGCTTAAAATTTGGAACATCTATAGGAGGCCTACCCTCTACTAATTTTCTTAATTATTTAAGGGTGTGACCTTGTGATTCAGTTTTATTAGTTTAAAAATAATTATAAACAAACCTATTTTTTTTTTTTTTTACTAAAGTATCAAGTAAATCAGAATCTTTCACTCTGTTCAAACAAACTCCTCCGTATGTTTGTCTCTTTGCTTTTCTTGTCTGCTTATGCAATTCCATCTGTCTGTCTATATATCATGTTGTCCTTATTTATTGCTAACTGGATTTTGTTAGTTATTTGCCAGTGAGTTTTAGCTACAGTGCCAGTGTGGGTACTACCAAAGTGAGACTCTTGTTCTTTGTTTTACATTGAAGTTTAAAGTCCATATTTACAATTTAAATCCTTGAAGCAGGTTGCATACTTTATGTCAGCATATTCATTTGATTACATTAAACCTAAGGTGAGGGGTAGCCCTGAAGGTGGGCAGTAATCAAATAACTATTTTTGCTATTATACATGTAGAATTAGGGCGTCAGGAGACTGTGTTTTGAAAGGAATGGGGGCTATTTTATAACTTTTTATTTTACAGATGTATTGTTGCATTTATATTGATATTACTGTGGTTAATAAGAATACAAACTTTCTAAACAAGCATTTTTTTTTTTATCCTGGGACAGTTTCCTTTTAGTTTGTTACTGTTTATTTATGCTTGGGGAGGGGATAAAGGGGGCTGCCTTTTTTTTTTTCAAAGTAGAAGCTATGGAGTGTATCAGGCCATTTTGTTCAACAACTGTAAGTATTCTCTTAACATTTTTGAGACTGTAAATAATGTATTTGTTATTGCAAATATGTATTTGAGGTACTCTTTTTCTTTTTCATTTCTTTTTTCTTCTCATGGTGGGAAAAAGTTATGTTTCAAACTGGCTTACATGGTTGACATGGTTGAGGAATTTTCTAGAAAAGTGGTTTTTATTTTGTTTTTGTTTTTTTTTTTTTTTTTTTAAATTCCAAGGAGTAGTTAAATAGGATCTATTTGAAGTATACTTTAAAATAGACTTTTGTTTGGCTTTGTACGAAAGTAAAACTTTTATTCATCTGATAAAAATTAAGTCAGGCAGAGAGACACACATAAATATTCTCAGAAAATACACGAGCAATGGTAGGAAATGGATGCTGATCTGTGGAGATCTTTGATAATAACAATCACCTTTTTGTAATACATTATTTATTTACTATAAGTGGCAGACTTTCCCTCGTTAATTCCATTAGGCCTCTCTTACAACACAAAGAAGTCCATAAAGCAATATTCTTAACCCACCTGGGACACTAGGGCAGACTCCTCAACACATTCTCAAGGTTCAAACCTAGTAAAATGTTTATTAAAAATCCATTATTATGGGATGGTAGTGAATTTCTCCTACTAAAAGTCTTTTTAACCTCTTCTTTTTTAAAAAATGTATACTTAGACTTTTAAATTTAGTTATTTTTCTCCTCTGTCTTTTCAGCTGGAAAGGCCAGCTTTGACCAGGAGCAGTACAACCTTGAAGGGCATTCAGTTAGGTCCTTCTAGAGGCTGTTTCCATCCAAGGCCCAAGGACAGTTTAGGGGCAGTCTTTAGCTAGTGTGTGTTAACACTCTGCATAATAATTGGGGCTTTCAATAGAATTTTTCCCAGTTCAGACTGTGATCCAAAAATTTGTTTCAGAGCTAATAGGTCAGAAGTATGTTTGTCTCATGCACCTGTTAGATGGTCTTTTAAACAAAAGAACTACTACATGTATCTTGGTCAATCATTTTAATGTGCATCTGTATTTATGGAAATATTATTATACATTTATGTACACAATTCATATTTATATGGATCAAAGAATTACAGATGCATTACTGATATAACTTAAATATTTCAGATTGTGTGTGTGTGTTTGTGTGTGTGTTTAACATTACCCACAAGTAAACACTAAATGCAGCAATTCTCAGAAGAAAATGGAAAAGGAAAATTTTAGTCATTTCTGTGGTGGTTTTAATTTTTATAGTGTGTTTTCTTTTGCATTATAACTCTTAGTTGGCCTTCAGTAAATTGAAAATATTTTTAGTATGAAAAATAATCTTGCCCTTTTCTGGGAGGAACTGTCACAATCTAAATACTGCAGGACATTGTAAAATGTGCATAAGTAAACTTAAAGCCAGTGCCCTCTGCTGCACAGGGATTTGGAAAGCTGAAAGGCTTGCGTCACAGGAGGGCTGTAGAGTGCCAGAAAAATTCATTAACCAGCCTTGCTGGTTTTGGTGGGCTCATCTTCCTGTTTAGGTCCCAAAGCCTTGGTCAGGTCACAGTGTGTTTCATTTTAATGTTGGAGCAGACAGTTATCTAACACACCCACATGAGGAAGTGCTCTAAAGCAGTTATTTCATGCTTTGCCATGCCCTGTAGCTAAAACAATTTGGTATTGAGTGACGTGTGTGTGCTTTTTAACTCCTATCCGATGAAAATCAGCTTTGGTTCTTTGAAAAGCACCCAAACAGTGGAATGCCAAGCAGTATGATTCAAATGCTAAGCACATGCCAGTTTAAATTTTTAAATTTTTTTTTTAACTGAAGGGCGAATCACTATGATTATTTTTAATAGAAAGACTATGTGTGATTTCCTGCATCATACTCAATAGGGTTTCAAAAATTGTGGATACTTTTCCTTCATGTTTTTTTTTTTTTTTTCTTCTTCAGAAGCCTATACTCGTCAAAAGGAAAGCAGCTGCATACTTTCTCCCTGAAATGTTAATAAATAAATGGCGTTCCTGTTTATTTATCTATTTTTGAATTTTAATGATTAGTCCTTGTGCTAATTAACAAATTCCTGTATTCATAAAATCTGGCACTATATAAATAACCAATTGTGTGATTATCTACACATGTTCTGGCTTTCTATAAATATAGAAATTATTGGTGGATGTGTTCATGGATTTGCCCAACCCTGAGTACTGGCTGGTTATGCTGTCTCCTAGGAAGCCAAATATAGGCCCTGAGCAACATGTTGCTCCGAGGTCTGGCAAGGTGCAGCATCTGCTCCTGTGTTCACCATGAGCTTTTCTGGCAAAGGGAGGTCTGCTGTTGACATTCTTGGAATGCTGCTAGTCCCAGCCCTCTTCAGCTGCAAGGGTGGCCTCTGGAGAGTAGCCTTTGATAATGAGCATTGGAGCTGCCTTACCTTGGAGCTACTTAAAAATATACAAATAACGTTTGTTTCTTTGTTTTGCTTTTTAAACTATTAAAGAAGTCCATCTCAACTTTTTCTTTTTTTAAACTGGTAAGGAGCAAAGCTAGTTTAAGTCACATAGTACTGAAGAGAAAATTTGCATATTTTCATGTATTGGCTATCTAAATTATAAGTGAATTTTAGAAATTGGGTATCACAAAGAAACAGGTTTTCCTACAGTAGTGGCGGTGCATACTGTCAATTCTTTAATTGTACTTTCAAGTGGCTTTCCCCCCAAATTAAAAAATTAATTTTCAAGTAGCTTACAAAATAGGAGGTTTTGTTATAACTTTTTTGTCCATATTTAGTTTTGGTTGGCTTTTGACCCCAGAGTTCCTAACCTAATTTTTCTGTCTATTTGTATGCCAGTACCAGAGTTAGAACTAGAACTAAATAATTTGTCTTTTGTTTAGAGTCCAAAGCCTCCCCCCCCCATTTTATATAAGCTTTTTGGTACTTTTATGTAATCACTTAGCACTTAGCAAGGCACTTTTCATTTGTGACCAAAGTCTAAAGACTACATGTATATTCTATAAATTCTAAAAAATGTATGACTTCTTGTTGTCCTGCTACATAAATGTCCTATATTCATATATGAACATTGATTCCTGTTATATTTATTTAATGTGCCAAGAATATTTTTGAGTCATTTTAGAAACAGTAGAGGCAGATTTCTGAGCCTGTAAGAAGAAATAGTGCCACCTTCCTGTACTTACTGTCATACATATGGCAACCGCCATAGCAGGTGTTCAAAGCAGCGTTTAGGAGCTTAAAAGAAATGGGACTTTTCTGTGACTCTGCCCCTCCCTACAGTCATACAGTCCTGAAGAGATGCCCTGCTGGTTGTACACTCAGTTGAGAGAAAATTATCCTTGACTTTGGCTTCAGAGTCTCTCTTCTAATCCAGGGTCATGCTCTCTGGTGAATCTGCAGTTCACTTGAAAGTAGTAAGCTTGAAGACATGGATCTTTTGCTTTTCTGGAATCTTTTGACACTCAACTGAAACTCCAGGGGGTCATGGGGTGATTTTTGGTTCTGTTAAGCAATACGACTCTTACATAAACACTTTAAGCCAGGCAAATTTTAGCTACTGTCTTCCAAGTATGAAATGGAGAAAAGGAGAGAGAGGAGTTTATCAGTTCATTCAGTTGTCAGATGAAAACCAAGTGCATTCTCATTAATTCTGAATATTCACGCTTTCCTTCAACGCAGATTGAAAGGGTTCTGATTATTGTATGCTGTTTACCTTTTTGATATTAGAAGTAACTGTGGCATATCTGGTCTCCAGATATGATGGATTTGTTGTTCATATTTCATATTACACAGTTAA
The DNA here is from genome assembly GCF_943737965.1 of Phodopus roborovskii. Taxonomy (NCBI): domain Eukaryota; kingdom Metazoa; phylum Chordata; class Mammalia; order Rodentia; family Cricetidae; genus Phodopus; species Phodopus roborovskii. The sequence continues at coordinate 27,016,325 of NW_026126469.1, forward strand.
TATCAAGAATTTACTTGAAAACTTCTCATATTAAATCACTAATGTGAGGAGTAATTTTAAAAATATATTTATGTATAGTAGAATTTGGAATTTTTGAAGAATAAAACAATGCTCAATATATTGAAACCATAAAGGTACAAGTGGGAATAATTACAAATTATATATAGTGCCTTTAAAGAGACTCACTGTGGACCTTTTTTGAAACCATAACATTTGTTATATAAATTTTAAGAGTTAGAATGCTTTAGTTTTTCTCTTTTTATATGATTACCATGGGTTTTTGCTTTAGTATTCCTTTAAAAATTACTCTATGAATTTACAATAAAGTTGTGATTTATTGTTGTAAATTCATTTTGTAGTTTAAACTTTCAAGCAAATTAAATGTAGCTCACCAAATTTATAGAAGTGTTTTCAATTGTATAGGTGTGCCAACTTAACAATTAGTAAAACACAATAACTGTAGAACACTTATTCAATTTATATAACTTTTTGTTTCCCATATGCACATATGGAAACTGTATGATTGTCATTTTAAATAAAAGCACTTTAGACATCCTTTCTTTTGTTGGTTAAATAGAAGTTAGGCAAATACTGTTGGAAGGATTGGGCTGCTTTACACTATTACTTGTTGGTTTGTTTTCTTTTTAAATACTGGAAACACTAAATTTACTCCAGATTCAGTAAATATATTTCCTTTTTGTACATACTTCTTAATGTATTTATGTCCCTAGTCATATAGACTTAGCACCTTGGTTTTAGGTAGGACAAAAAAGATCTACAATACTTGTAACATTTTGTGGCTTCTTATATCAGCAATGATCTTTATTCTTTCATTTCATCTCTATAAGGGAGAGAAATAGGTGTGATTAAAAGTAATAGTGATGGTGGGAGGAGTAGGTGAAAGAAGAAGACCTTTGGTAAAACCATTTGATCCTTTCCTACAGGTGTCATTTGCATCTTCCTAAAGCAGATAGATGGAAATATTCTATCCCAATGGTTCCACAAAAACCAGATCATAGAAGAAGTCAGAACATTCTTACATTGGCAGTACTTACAGTGCCATGCTTCTGTTTGCCCTTTAGCCTTGAGTTTTGAGTTATGAGCAGATTTTTATATTGGTGAATGGACTGATTTGTTTTTGTAAGAAGTCTTCCTAACAAAGCCTTTCCTAACCCTGTGCTGAAGCAGTACCACATGAACTGAATGAAAGTGGGAAACTGATCCACTAAGCGTGTGTGTTTCTTCTTAAAGTCAAAGGCTCTGATAGGAAACAACAGCAAAGCACCCTCTAAGCTTTGCGGCCCACAAAATGGGTTCATGTTTTGTTTTATATTATGGCTTTATGAAACCAATTTTTAATACCCCATTCTACCCTGTGTCCTGCCCATATGGTGGTTTGCTTTGCAAATATTAAATAGATATGAATGACTCTTTAGTCTTAAGAAAAATTGTGCTGTTATATTCTCAATATACCCATCAACATGAAGATACTCTAGAACTTACAATAGTTTCATTCCATTAATTGAGCATGAAACCTATGAACAAGTGTTTAGAAACTAATTTTTCTTGGTCTGTTGAAAGAAACTCTATGGTTTCCTATAAAAAGCTCTTGCTCAGTAATCAGGTGGTATTAATTAATGCAAAAAAGGATTTAAAGTGGCTCAGTTTGGATGCCTTGTTTCTGGTTCTTACTGATTTTAAAGAGGTCACATTTTTGTTTTGCAGTTTCGTTGACAATAAAATGGAGTAAAAATAAAAATTTTAAAGCCTTGATGTGATTTTGTTTTCAGAAGCTATATTTGTAGGTCTATCTGCTCACATTTTCTGTTTATAAGTTAAAGGTGTATGGAATAAAGTGGGGTTAGTAATAAAGGAAGAATAAAAAAGCCTATGTAGTCTGAGAGAACATAGCACTTTAATTTTTAGGTGCTGGTTATCAGGGTAACAACAATATATTATTGGTCTTATTTAATGATGCAGTGATTGTATTTTTGTCAGACTAAAGAATGTAATTGTCTATGGGTAGTTTGATAAAAGACAGTTTTTAACTAAATGAACTGTTACATGGTTACTATGGCTCCACTCCTTCCCACTGGCCACTAGATGGAGAGGCGGTCCGTGTCCACAGCTTGCTTGCCTGTAGTAAACAGCTCACTTCTGAGTTTCTACTGGCAAAGCGGAACTGGATGCTTTTGAACATTTTATGAACACAGACATGACATTTTGGAAACGCCATCAGAGAATATGTTGTCTTCTATAAAAGCTTGAAGTGATTTTCATGAAATTCAAAATGATTTGCTGTTCTTTAGGTCCCTGTAAATGCTGGCAGACAGAGGAGGCCAGCATTACAACTCTGGTTTTAACTGCCACAATAGAGTCTTTTGCCTCTTTCAAATTTGTCCACTCAGAAAGGGCCCTGAAATGAATGTCAGCACGACAGTGCCACCTTGTGTCCCCATTGCTATGAGAGTAACTAATACATGAGCAGAGAAAAGGAAAGAACTAGACAGTCACAATTTACAAATTGTTCTAAGCTTAGATTTTTACTTTCATACAAAAATTCTTATACAGTAATTTAATATGCTTGAATTTTTTTTTTAAATTTATTCTCTCATATATTAACATCTCAACTGAAGTTCCCCCTACACTCCTCCTAGTACCTCCCTGTAGTCCCTTTCCCTCAGATCACCTCCGCCTCTGTTTCCCTAAAAAACAAAACAGAACAAAACAAAACAAAACAAAAAACACCAAACAACAGCAGCAAAACAAAACCAAAAATTACAGGATTCCCAGGGATATCCATGGAATGTGGCCTAATAAGATATAATAAGACTGGGCAAAAATTCTCATATAACAGCTGGATGTGGCCACCCAATAGGGAGAAAAGGGTCCCATGTGCAGGCATATTCAAGGAAATGTTAGGATCTGTGCATTTCCTAAAAATTCTTTTAAAATGCCAAGTTCAGAGAGGGATGTACTTAGAATTAGTGATGGAGAAAACAACAAATAGGAGAGATTATGGCCAAGTTCTTGCCACTTGTAAAACTGAAATTTAGCATACGGGACAGTGAAGTATTTCCTCCTTTGAATTCTGATGGGAAATTTTATGTGCATCCCCTATAATACCATTTCTCACACTGGATTATCATTGTTTCTAAGCATATATTCAGTATAAGCCCTGAGCTGGAGGATGATGCTTATGTATTAAATGTCATTCTTGAACTTTCTGTGAAATGCAAAGTAATCACTTAGTAACTTTAGGTACACGTGGGTAGTTATACTGGTTAGTTTATGACATTTGCATTTATTTACACACACACACACACACACACACACACACACACTGTACTCCCCCCTACTTCCAGTTTTGGAAAAATATCTTTTGACTTACCTGTTTTTCAAACAATCCTTTCTTACTTTACTTCCCTTTGATATTAAAATGATCTTTCCTGTTTTTGCTTGGGAGGACTATGCTAGTGTATGTTGTAGTTGACTATGGAATCAACCCTCAGTTCCTAATTCTATCTTCACAACAAATTTGCTGTGCTAATGTGAATGAGATACTTGACCATCCTATGTCAGTTTCCAGTGCATAAAATCACTTGACTGCTCCATTTGAGCTGAAGGGGTGTTAACTGGTGATTTTGGAGGGGCTGGACTTATGTTTTCATTATCTTTGTACCTTTGATATCTTAGTTTTGAATTAATACTATAGCTAAAAGTTGAATTTCCAGTTGTTGAAATACTGTTTGGTTTCCCATGATTTAGAAGATAAAGCTCTTTTAGGGGTTAAATTTGGTATGAGCAAGCTATTATTATAACTGAGTGTTAGTCCAAGATTTTGCTTTTTATGAAATATTTAGTTAGGTTGATTGGGTTATCATCATCTTTATGTCCATTAGCGATGAAGTAAGTCAAGTAGAATAAATTTAAAGAACAAGATGATTGTGTATTGCTATAAAACTATAGACTACTTATACCCTACACATTATTTCATGCTACTTAAACTTTATTAATAATGTTTAAAAGTCATTGTTAGGTTTTAAATTTTATATATTTTGTATGGATTTTACTCCTGGATTTTAAGTCCACATATCACTGAAAATGAAACAAACTTAGGATTTGATAATTTGCTTAACTTTTAAAAGTTTGACTTACTAATTTTTAAAAAAGTAATAGTAGATGTTACCTTTCCTATAACCTGCCATAAGCTTATTGTGAGGGTAAATGAGTTCATGCTATAAAGTTTTTATGAGTAGTAAAAGGAATGTACAAATACTAGTGACAGTCTCTGCCATTACTGCCATAATTAAAGAAGGAATAGATAATAAATCTAAGTAAAATGCACAATTTAAGAACATTAAAATATGTGTAATTTTTTTGTTGGATGCTTCTCTGAGGTAGCAGACCATTAAAGTCAGTCTTCAGATTTTCTATATTTTGTTCTAATAACTAATAATTATAATACTTAGACTAGAACTACTATTTTCTCCAACAGTTTTTAAACATATCTTTCCAATAGTTATTTCTTGATCATGGCAGTAAGTATTGCATTTCTATACCATAGTTCATAGGTTTTTAAATATCAGGTACATAATAATTATCCTAAGGTGTTTCTTAAAATTCGGCATTCCAAGCTCCATTCTCTATAATTGCTTAGTGGAAATCGAGGATCCTGCATTGTAGCTGTCCCAAACATTTCAGAAAATTTCAGTTGAGTTTCAACAGGTACATTTTCAGATTCATAAGTGTCTAGGTCCTGGTCTCAGAACTGTAAAGTCAACCGATAGAGCAGTATTTGAACACATGTATTTTTTACAAAAGCTACTGCATCAGTTTTTGTTGCAAACCATGAGAATCACTGCTTTTTGTTATTTAAGGTGTAATGCTACAGTATGTTTATTGTTACATCATACTTTGTCCTCATCTATCATATAATTCTTCAACTAAACACAACCATGTTTTACATGAAGGAAGGCTAGAGTCAATACTGCTGTGCATGAAAAATTAGGTCTTGCCTTATAATTCAAAACTTAAGGAAGAAAGGCAGCACATTGTTTTCCACACAGTTGCTTAATTTAATCTTCACGAACAGAGATCTTACAGTGATATTATGCTTGTGCTTTAGATAAAAAACTCTGTAGAATGCATTGCAAAGTTTAGTTGATAGCTGTATATGTCAGTTCTGACTCAGACTCTGTGTTCTTTGCTCTACATCATATCATTTTCCCCAAGTCAATGAATCTTTATCAAATTCCTGTTATGTTAATTGGTACTATTTAATTTTGGGAGGCCAAAATGTGTATGACCCACTTGCTATCATAATTATTAATTAAATCATTTGAATGGAAAGAAAATTTTATTTTTCTGTTGAAAATAATTTCTGTCTGGAGGTAGGAATAAAGTGCCAATAGTCAAAAGAAGCCTACACAGTTCTACTAGGTATAATTATTGAATTCTTAAATAGTCTTGCCTATGGGGCTCTGTAACCCCAATACCTTCATTATGAAGTGTTTCATAATAGAGGAGGAAAGCCAGGCTTGTAACCTTTAAGTGACTCAAACATGATTGCATATCTAGTAAGTGGCAGAACTGAGGTTAAATACTGGTTCGATCTATTGTTGATAGCAAAGTACTCCTCATATATTATGGGTGACTTTACAGTTTCTCCTCAACATCAGGTTATACCTCCATTTGTTAAGCACAAGTCACTAAATGCTAATAAGCTTTGTAGAGTATATGTTTGTTTCCTTTGTGGGTGACACACCTTCTTACCACTTGAATAAGTTCAGGAATTTCTTAATCTGTAAAGTGAGTTGAAATGAATAGTCTTTTGTTTATATTTTTAGTATTAAATTTCTTTAATGGGACATTATTTGAATGACAATTCAAATCTTACCCATTATAATATGCCAGGACACACACACACACACACACACACACACACACACACACACACACAATTCTATACCATAGCCATTATTATCAGTGTTAAAATAACTGGTTTATGTTGAAAGTAAGATGTAAGTGTAAATAGAACCAATGCATCAACAGCTTTTTATATTTAAAATATCTGACCATAGAGCATTCCAAATGCTCCTTTTTGAAAAAGAAAGTCTCTGTGTAAGTGACAGCCTGAATATATAGTGTGGCATACAAACTGGTATATTTCACACTCACCTTTATATAAATTGCTAAAAATGTAGTGTTTAAGCATTTTTATAGACTTATAAATTCTCTACATGTATTAGAATAGTCACAGTATAAGAAATTCTGGTGTATATCATCTACATTTGAAAATAACCATGATTTTTATAAATAAGATATGCATATAGTTGGGAAAAATTTAATGACAACCAAATTTATATGTTAAAATTTTGTATGTATGTATGCATGCATATGTGTATGTATGTATGTATATAAAAATTCACAGAATTATTAACCAGGGGAATGTAATATTTTCTTTAGAAGACTTTCATAGTTTTGGTGATTTGGGTTACCTTTGAGTTTTTGAGAGTGGCCTTTTCCCAAATGACATTCTTTTAAAATATCATCTAGGAAAGACCAAGTGTTAGATGTTAAAATTAAGAAGTTTACCTGTTCTTTTTTCAAATATGAAAATTAAAACCTGATTTTGTAGAAAGTCAAATTTAGTAGCAAGGCATGAATTAAAAATATTTTGCAGTCATTTATTTATGATCCACAGGGAAAATCCTGTAGGGTCTTTGAATAGCCTAAATTTATTTTGATTTGAGACCAGCTTAAAGGGTGTGTCTGTCCTAAACAGGTCCCCATTTTTCTGAGGAAAATTCCAGAGGCACTAGTAGTGGGAGGTAGTGTACCAACAATGGCCCTTTTGGGGCCAAATAAGCACTTTAGCAGAACTCACTCCTTTCCATCCCTTAAACCAATGCATGGTTTGTCAGTGGGTATGTTTAATTTTGACCACTAATTTTATTTCTTTGCAAACACACAGGAGTCAGAAAACTTAAGCTGGTAGGGTACTACTGATTGCATGGCAGTGAGGTTTTGGCTTGGAATGAATAAAATGTCAAAGATTCTAGCCAGTATAGGGATGTGGGAAGCAATTGGTGTCTGAAACTCTTTCACAGATTTGTTGCTTCACCAGTTATGAAGGAGAAGCTAAAATAGGTAAAATGACCAGTTACAGTCACATAGCAGTTTCTAGTGTCCATCCTGGTGCCAGAGATATATTTGTGTAGTGAGAAAATTGGCCAGCCTGGTCCCTCTGTTATTCAAGAGACGTCTTTTAACATCTTTCCACCCCTTCTTTCTTTTCTTACTATGTTGTACTATCTAAGCATCATTCTGGTGTTAGTTTCATTCTTAGAGGTTGGGTGACAGGTACATTGGAGGGCATTTAGAACAAGCTCATCTTTAAGCCCAGTGTGCATCCTTGGTGTTGAAGATATAGATAATTTGCTCATGGTAGAGATCTAAGTGTGGAAAATGTGGTGAGCACATACTATTAGGTTTATAAAGCAGCTTCCTGATGACAGTGTTTTGAAGCAAGCCTAGAGTAGAGGTTTTTTTTGTTTTTTTTTTTTTCTTTTTTAATTTGATGCCATATGGATTTAGGATTGAAACTGTAATCAGAACTTACTCTTCAAAAGTTTTTTTAGTACCTCAGGTATCTCCTCTGTTGAACCTCCTGGGAAAATTTCATCTTGATTCTAGTTTTACCTGTTGAGGGTGGATGTATTAATCAACTTCTCACTGTTTCAATAAACACGATAAAAATCTGTAGATGTTGTAATGTTGAGCAGTAGCATCATATTTAATTATAATGCCTTTTATTAGTTTCTGTGTACCAAACGAAATTAAACCTGGGTTTTATCTGGTCACCAGAAGCTAACTAAATAATTATGTGGAAAAACTTAGAGGGCGGTTCATACACAGTCCAGTACCCTGGCCAAACTTTGATTAGAGAATGGATGATTTATTCCTGAACCCTAACACAGGTCAGGTAGATAACTATCATATTGACACATCCACAGCCACCCTCAGCTTTGGATTCTATACTAAAATTGAAAATACCTGAGACCAAAAGAAGCCATACATTGATTCACCAAATGTTTTCAGTTTGCAAATAGCTCCTGGTTTCTTTGTAGGGCCTGCTGAACAGTTTGTTGTATTTTTTTTTTTTTTTTTAATCTCAGCACTAGAATCAATAGCGATAGTGCACAGAGGCCAGTGATTAGGATGTGAAGCTTTCTTAGAAGTAGAAGTAGAACATAGGCTTCTCACCTTATGTTTAAATTCACACTTACTGGCAGGAAATTAAATGTGATTCTGTAAGAAATATATTGTGGAATCCTTAAACTAGAAGTAGCTCAACTAGAAGTAACCACTTAACATCTAAGAATTTTAGGTATTTTTCCTCTTCCAAGACAATTTTCATTTACACTTCATCTTTATTAAGACTTCAAAATAAAAGATGAAATTGACAACATTAAGGTGACAGTAGCCTACAAACTATAAAATTAAGTTGGTGATGATTGATTATTCTTGGGAACATAAAAATATGCTTTTATCAACTGCAAATAATTTGTTTAGTTAAATTTCTCTAGAAAAATACTTACCCTTAAGAAGTTGTTTATGGATAACTTAGGTGGAAAAAGAATAGTTCAAAATTTTCCTTATATTGTTTTAAAAAACAGGAGTTCAAATTTGAGTGAGAGGGTTAGAGTATTTTGTTAATTTCCATTTGAATATGCAGCGCCAGATTTGTACGCATCTTTGTAAACTAGGATACAAAGACCATAGAAAAAGATTTTTATTTGGAAATTACATTTCATGTGGCTAAAAACACTAAAGAAGTTTCTTGTTGTAATAAGGTGAAAGTGGTTACCAAAGAAACAAAAGTTTCTTATCCCTTGGCCCGAAGCAAATGTGGCATATTAAGCTTAAAATGAATTCTCCTCTCAGGAGTGCACACAACTCTTATTAATGCCTTAGAAATTATGCACACATAGGAAAAATGAATACCATTTTCAAGATACATTTTAAGAAGCAACCATTAGAGTGCAGATGCTGTCTAATATGTAATGTGGATACATTAGCCTCAGTGAGAGGTTGCTATTTTACCTTTTACTGAGGCTTAACATTGTATAGAAGGACTTGTTTTTGTTTTAACAGGGGCTTTTCCTTTTCATGATAGTTAGGTTCCCGGGTGGTCTGAAAGAGTTAATGTACTTTCCAAGAGTGCCCAACTTCATTCCAGGGAGTAGTGAGTGCATGTGAGCTAGTCTGGCTCCAGGATATTTGTTCACATCCCAAAACCAATTTGGCACAACTTAAAATGTCTGTTAGGCAGAGGATTCAGTGTTGTTAGGCCACGCAATTAGTGCTTTATTTCATGAGCACCAAATTCACCCAATAGTGTTTTGTTGTAAAGAAGAGCCTGAAATTCACAATAACGGGTTTCATTTATCAGAGCCATATGGGACTCACCATCTTTGGATATATTTGTAAGGCTTTCACAAAGAAGAATCCTGAGGCATCTCAGATTTCATGGATTGGAGGGCAATCTGGATGAGGATGGGTTTTGGAAATGATGAACTATCCTTTCATATGTAGTCTCCAATTTCAGTAATCCTTGAGAAGATCCAAGAGGCCAGGAAAGAGTTAAGTAAGCCTTAGCTTATTAGCTTTATTGGACAATAAAGACCATGGTTTTTATTCTCAGATCTGGTTCAAATGCCAAGTGCACCTTTGATGTCGAAATTTGGCCACCTAATCTCTGTGGTTTGTGATGTGGCCTCTATGAGAGGGAAGGTGGGTTCTAAGTCTCAGGGTTTATTTTATTTTATTTATTATTTTTTTCAATTTCTGCTTGTTTGGTTTTGGTCATATGTCATTGGGTTGCTGGCAAGCTCTGAGTAATAGACTGAACTGAAAAATTTAACTGTGGTGCTTTTGATAACTGATAACTCAACATTGTTTCTGTACTGCCTCTTCTTTTCTCTAATTGTGATAATTAGGGTGATGTCAGGTGTTCCTGAAAGTGTTGGTATAAATTTATTTTTAAATAAATTTCTTTGTCACTGATCTATAAACTTAGATATTTCTCATAAGATATTCCTCCTGGGATTCACTTGCCTAATACTTTATTTTTGTTTCATATTCTACTTGGCTATTGATGACCTGATAACAAATATTTAAACATTCATTAGTTAAAACTAGATGTTTTTGAAGTATAGAGTACTATTTTGTAATAATGACAACTATTAATTTTATTGTAACATTTTCAGGTTCTTAAATTTTTGGTTCTTTATGTTTATTTATTTATTTATTGTTTGTGAGCATTCTTGGTACTGCATGATAAATCTGGAAAATTTCAATATATACAAGTAGTAAATTGCACTGTAACAATTGATCCTGCCTGTATGAAACCTATATAAACTTCATAAGGGTGGTGATGTGCTAATTTCAACTATAAATTGTTATCATAAATTGTCCATCACTTGAAATAACTTGCTCACTTTAAATATTTTATTGCATTTGCCTTTATTTTGCTGTCCTTAAATTTATATTAATGTTTTAAACACTTCACTGGTAACAGTCTTTTTATTGGCACATTTTAAGTTCCTCAGAGAATAGTCACTAAATTTTTTTCAGTTATAAGCATGTTGAATAGCACTAACTTAAATAAGATTCAGCATACTCTTTGCAACAATCTCAACTTGATATTAATATACATTTAAATACTATTTCATAAGGAGTAAATATATCCTCCTTGTTTCCTTGTTAATGTGTATTATATTTGACAAGCACAGTGCTTGGATTCTTCTGATGTAGCTCCTCTGGAGTGGGCACACATGTATTGCTGTGGTTTGTTTACTCATATCATATGGGCCTATGAGGCTGCTCAACAACAGATAGAAAGTTGGAATTACATAATAAATTATAACTGTTGAAATCAACTTAAGCATTAATTGTGCTTTATGTTTGACTCTCTTTCTGATCTCTCTTTTCCTCTATTTCATTCTTAGATGCTCTCAATTAGAAGTGTACAATCAATTATTAAAATCTTTAAGTTATGCTTTATTATTTTTATTATTTCAACAAATGGTAGGTATTTTGAACCAATGAAACACTATTTTTCTCACTCAAAATTTTATTATGAACTAAAACTAAACCCTTTGTTGATGCTTAGAATTTTATATAAGGAGTTTTGAATGTTCCTTTTGTGATAGCAATGCAGGATTTGTTGTCTTCATCAACAAATCAGCCTCAACAAAGAGTTAAAAATGGTACAAAGACTCTGGTTAGAATATGTAACCATAGAAAAATGGTTGTTTCACAGAACTTTGGATTTAGTAATAAAGTATGAACTGAGGGGAGAAGATAGATACTTGGGGAAAAGGCAAATAATGTAGATGTAGTGTGATGATCAGAGATTAATTACTGATGAATCTCCCTAATAAAAGACAAAGAGAATAAGGAGATAGTGATTCCATGGAGTGTATGTGTAGATGATAAAATGAGACGAGAGTGTTAAGTAAAAAATAAGGCGTTTTATGTCTGAGTGGCCTGGTTTTTGCATTTACATTGAGGTTCTCTGGTAGAGATGAATGACTCCTAAGATGTAATTAATGCTCATTGTTTAATAGGATCACAAATCATTTGTATTAAGTACGAATTTTATTTGCTTGTGATAACAGACTTGTTTGAGTTTAACATGTAGGTTTCTAGTTATACTCTATAATAAAAATAGAGTTTATGTTGTTTTGTAGAAGTTATAAGTATGTTTACATGGGGCAGATGTGTGAGATGGATACATGTAGGGAATGGTTACCTCTAGCTCCTGAGTCTATTGCTTTTTTCTTCTAAGTTTTGCTTTGTCTCCATCCCCATAATCACCGAGTATATTCTGTGTCAAAATGAATGCTTTGCTTTATCAGTTTACATTTTTATTCGTTTTTTATTGTTTTGTCCTCTCAGTTTGTTTTCACTTCAAGGATTAAGGCTCAAATATAGTGAATTTTAGTTCTTACATTCAAGAAATGTTTCTTTTTCTTTCCTGACCGTTTGTCCATATGTTTGCTGATCCTTGATAGGCTGTTCAGTGAGACAGCAGTTTACTATCTCTCTGTGTGTGAAATTAGCTAATTGGTGTTAGCAGAAATATTTTCACATGTTTTATAAGCAAAGTGCAGCAAGGTATATAAATGTAGATATGATCCAGACACGCGCACGCTCACGACTGTCACTGCTCATGCATAGGCGCTCAGAAGTAATTAATGTTAATAAGATTTTAATGTGCTTGTGAGATCATAATGAGGAGAAATGAATGCTCTGATTAGGAAAAGGTAACTGTGTGTGTGTTTTGGCTTAGAACAAGATTTCAATTTTTATAAACCGCAATTTTAGAACTTGTTTGTGATTGCATCAATTGGTTTTTATTTTCAAATTAGAGGTCTGTTTAGCCATTTGAATGATTAACCAAATAAATGGGTGAAACCCTGATCATAAGGAATAGTACAGGTTTTCATTTGCAAGGCAGTGTGACTGCAGCAAGGCTGTGTTGTGTTTTGCCACTGCACTAGTTTAACATTGCTTAAGAAAAACCAAACCAAACCAACAACAACAACAAAAAAAACCCTTTTATCAGAAGTCACTTGTGGAGATAGTGCTTAGTTTTATGAATGTAGATGTTATCTATATGATCCAGAGACACCAGCCAAGTAGTGTGGTAAGTGTTATGTGTGAGATACCCTCATGCCATTTGGTGATGATGGTGTATTTGACCTCAATCATACATGATGCCTCTCAACAAAACACCCAATATTTTCCTTCTAAACATACTTTTTACAAATTTTAGAGACTTATTGTTTTTTATGGTAAAGTACTATATTTCAAGTTAGCAAAGATGCTGTCTCAAAATGGACTCAAATATACATAACCAACAACCAAGTGATAGACTGGCTTAAACCCAGATGGACACTACGGTACGTTACCATAGCACTGCTTTGGAAAATACTATTTACAGAGTTGTGGGATACACCTGCAATACTATTACTTTTAATATACATACATTTTTAAGTGGCTTTGCTCTGTGGCCTTTATAAATCACTTATATATTTTGTAATGTGAATTATAGAAGTATTAAGAGAATATCAATGTTGTTTTGAAATTTAAGAAAAAGTTTCGGATCTGACTTGATTTCCAGATAGATTATGGGCATTGCTCACATGAGAGTTTTGTGATTCTCCAACAATGTTAAAGGTTTTACTTCCTATAGAATTCTGAAAATGATGGTTATCCAAGAAAACTAAGTATTTTTAAAAGTATTGTTTAGTTGACTTTCTTGAGTTTTACCATATAGGAGTACAATTAGGAATAGTCTTCCTATTCTCCTCATGTAAAAACTTAACTGGCTGTTCTGTTTTCTAGTACTTGCACGATACCTTATGTTAAAATTTCTAATAGGATCAAGTACATTTCTATATTTTCTATCCTGGGCTTATTTCTATGCCAATATCACATACTTTTTTTTAAACAATTATGGCTTTATAACATATTTTTATATTTAAGGTGTTAGTTCTTTTCTGCATTCCACTCATTACCTTCCTTGTTCAGCGTTTTCTTATTCAGCTGTTATTCCAAATAACACTATAATCAGCTAGCAGAACTTGGGGAAAAGAAGAAAACACCTTGGAAAATGTTTTATATAATTTTAGATGCCCCTAACTTGACACAGGAATAATGATTATCTTCTTGATGGTAATGTCTTTTATTAAGAGCCTGAGTTTTCATTTATTTAATAACTTTTGTATCTTTGTAAGTGTTTTTTTGGTTTATGACATGTACATTTAAGCAATTGTTATTAAGTTTATTATATAGTATTCTGTTTGCTTTTTGATCCTGTTTATTTACCTTCTTTGATACTCAATATCCTAAGTAAGGACTTCCCTCCCATCATATTTTCTACTAGCTTTGTGTTTCAACATAGAAAGACTCTTGTTGACATGTTAATTTTATGGCTTTATACTTTGCAAAATTATTTTATATGTTTGTCATGGCCCAGAGTAGATTTGAGACTGATTATAGTACATAATACTTGTTAAAATATGGACAAGTTATTTTGAATGTTCATTTGAGTTACTACCATGAATTACCATAGGGTGAGTCACTTAAAGCAACAAAAATTTGTCACAGTTCTGGAGGCTGGAAGTCTAAGACTTCATGCTAGTTCAGTCAGGTTCCAGATAGGGCCTTCTTCTGCTTTGGAAACTGCTGAATTCTCTTATCCTCTTTCATGCCCAAGTGAACAAACTCACTCTCTCTGGGGTTCCTTTTGTAAGGGCACACTTCTCATTCATGATGGCTCTAACCTCATGAACTTAACTTATCCTTTATGTTTCAGAAGCTCCATACTATCACACAGTGGACTAGAGCTTCATCCTAGGTGCAGGAACATGAATGTTTACTTAATTAACACTGAGGTGTGTTTTCTTCATTTGCCAAGTGCATGTTATAACACAAAACTTTTGAAAATTGGAGAATAACAAGATTATATGGTAAATGCCTAATATTTTACCTGGCATGTAGTAGGCATTCAGTATTTTCCAGTAACAATTACTGAAGTGTTTTATAGCTTATTAAGATTACTATTATACATGTTCAGGCATGTGTTGACGAGAGGACAATCCCCAGTTCTTCAGGTACCATACACCTTTTATTTTTTGATACAGTGATTCCGTAGTCTAGATCTCACCTAGTAATAGGTTTAGCTTGCTGGCTAGTGAGTCTCCGGGACCCATCTGTTTTGGCTTCATTAGTGTTAATACTCCTACTATGTACACCACCAGCCACTGTGCTTATGCTTGCAAGGCTTTCTAAATCTTCATTATATTTCTTAAACTATAAGCTAATAAACTATAAACGTAAGGTAATAAATTATTGAATTATTAGTTTTTTAAAATCAAGAGCAGAATGGCTCAAACAAATTAAAAATGTAAAGTTTTAATGAACATTTGTGTGTGATTTGAAGATTCATTATTTCCATTATTTCTGTTTTAATTGTGACCATAGC
Source organism: Phodopus roborovskii (assembly GCF_943737965.1). Lineage (NCBI taxonomy): Eukaryota > Metazoa > Chordata > Mammalia > Rodentia > Cricetidae > Phodopus > Phodopus roborovskii. Next base: position 27,031,386 of record NW_026126469.1, read on the forward strand.
ATCCAATAATTCATAATTCTCTGAAACAAAAGAGTTAAGTTGAAGAAATGTCTTGATCATCTTGAGTGGCTAGTCAAGTCAGTTGTTACAGGGCATTGATTTATCAGTTATCAATTATAGAAATACAGGTGATCATTTGGCAACTTTACTAATATTTTTTGGTTACCTTTAAAGGAGTTCATGTAAGTTAAATATCAAACACATATGGATTCATGATGGTATTCATACAAGAAGAGCAGTACTTTCTAGAGTACTATACAAGACTGATTAATGTGATGAAAAAGTTACAGTTGGTACTTCAGTACTCCACTGTCTTTTGAGCTTTCACTCTAATTTACTAAAATGGATATTGTCTTACAAACATGTTGTTTGAGTTTATTTGATATAATCTGTTGTTTAAAAAAAGAATACCACACAGCTAAGGTTCATATTATTCCTATATCATGGTTGTGTCAAGGGTTAAGTATGATAATTCTTTGTTAGTTTTTAGTTGTTTTTATTGTAATTATTTTATTATGTTGTTGTCAATTCTTAATTGGCAATACTCACACATATTTTTCATCTGTATATATTCTTGTTAATAGTGTTGTTCTATGCTTAGAATAAATGTTTGAAATATCCTGTGTGTGTGTGTGGGGTTGCATATGTGGTACATAGAAGTATGTTTGCAGATGTCTGTACACATGTATGTGTGTGTATGAAGTCTTGTATCTTTCCTCATTTGCTTTCCATTTTTTATTCTTTGAGGTGGGGTTTTTCACTGAATCTGAAGTTCATATATTCAGCTGGTTGGTTAATCAACTTGTCAAATCCTCTTGTTTTGGAGTTCCTCCTGGCCAAGGCTGGGATTACAGGCTCTTGCCATTGTGGCAGATGTATTTTAAACATGTGTTTTGGGGACTTGAACTCAGGTCATTGTTTGCTTGCATGGAAAGCATATAACTCCCTAGCCCTGAAGCATTTTAGTTAGTCACTAAATATAGCCATAAAGTGACAGATAAAAATTTGAAAATATTGAAAAAACCTAATAGCAAGGTCTGATTACATCAGGGGAGCATATGAAATCTTTAGCTGTTTTTGGGCAAAATTTTGAGAAGCTGAGGGGATGAAGAATAATTTCTTCAAAAAATCGTAGGTGCATCCTGTTTATAGTTTAGGTTTTGCCAGACATTTTGCTTAGCACTGAGTGAAAGTATTCCCTTCATTTTGCTCATTCATTCATTCATTCATTCATTCATTCATTCATTCATTCATTCATAAACAACATAGAGGATCTGTGAGCTAAAAAGTATTTTTATGGGTTGTAATCCATAATGAACAGCAAGAATATGTAGGTGAATTGTCTCAGAATGTCACACAGATAATTCAGGCAGGAAAATAACATATCATTTCATGGAGTTTGGAGCCATATATTAACCACTGCTCTGAAGTTTATTAATTGTATGACTTTATGCAAGTTACTAAGATTGTCTGTGTTCCATTTTCCTTATCTATAAAGTGAGGTTCTGACTAGTGTCTGTTGTATAAGGACCAATAGTTATCAGTTACATGCAAAAAATTCAGAGAAAGCAGCATCGTGAGTTTTCTGCAATATCAATTTCAGTTGTTCAGAATAAGCACCCACAAGTGGAAGTGCTGTATTTTGAAAATTCTATTGTGAATTTTGTTCGTTGGTGAACCCTCCATACTGTTTCTTTTCAAGGATACACCGTTTTACACCTCCACTAACAGTGCCTTGGAGACCCTTCTTCCCTTTATCCTTACCTACACTTAGCTTTACTTTTATTAATAACCAAGATGAGTGTGCGGTAATACCTCATTGTAGTTTGATTTATCTTGAGGAGGACTTGTAGCACTGAATATTTTTCAATACATTTTTTAATTTTTGAGATTAATATAATTACACCATTTCTGTCCTTTCCCATATACTCCAATGCTATTCTCAAGGTCTTAGATTTCATGACTTAATCAGTCACCAAGGTTATAGCAATTACTACTAGTGTATTGGAGGTAAGTTCCAACAAGTGAATTTTTGAGTAATATATTCATAACCTAAAACATATAACATAGTTTTAGCCCATTTGTAAAAATTTGTTATTAGTGTTTCAGTTTTGTTGTTATTGTGTCAATATAAATTTAGATATTAATCTTTTATCTGATATCTGATTTACAAATATTATTTCCCATTGCACAGATTGTCTTTTTTCCCTGTTGATTGTTTCCTTGGCTATGTAGAGATTTTATTTTAATGAGGTGTACTCATTTGCCTTGTAGAAATTTTTCTTTGATGTAAAATTGAATGTTTTGTTTTTTTCTTTCTTTCTTTGTGTTTAGTGTTATACCCATGAAATCATTGCTATGATCAGAGTGATGAAGCCTTCCTTTATATTCTTCTAGGAATTTTATACTGAATGTGTTAAGTTTAACTTTTAATGTATTGATTGTTGTGTTCAGGGTAAGGTAAGGACCTATTTTCATTTTTTATTGTGTTGTATGGATATCCATTTTCCCCCAGCACCATTTATCTAAGAGACTATCTTTATAGTCTTAGTTTCTTTATCAAAGATTAGATGAAGCTATGTGTGGGTGTGTTTATGAGCACTATATTTTGTTGTATTCACCTAGATGCCAGTCTTTATGCTAGTATGAAAATTGATTGCTGTAGAATATTGAATTTAGAAGAGTAATGCTTTTAGATTTATTTTTATGGAATTTATTTGGCTATTCATGATATATTTGACTACTCATAATATATAAATTGTAAGTTTGTAGAATTGACTTTGTGCACTTTATAATGTAAATAATATATAGACTCCCAGGCTATGAAGAAGGTATATTTTTTCATTAGATTTTTTTTGTATCATTTTGTAGTCTATGTTTTATTTTTTATTTTTTAAATATTCAATCTTTCCCATTAATTAATTACTAACCTTTTTTTCTTTTTGATGCTTTTATTGCGCCTTTTAAAATGGGTGATATTTTCCTTATTTCGTTTTCAGAGAGTTTATTATTAGTACATAGAAATGAAACACATTTTTGCTCAATGATTTTGAGTTCTGAAACATCACTAAATATTAGATCCAACAGTTTTTTCTTTCTCTCTGGATTCCTTTAAGGTCTTCTCTAATTAAGATCTTGCTATCCTCAGACAGGGCAGTCTCACTTTTATATGTAATATAATTATGTTCCTTTTTTTTATTTTTTAACTACTCTGGCTATTGAAGAGAAGTGATAAGAGTAGAAATCTTTGGAAAAGTCTTTCATTTCTCACCAGTGAAAACCAATCCTGAATTTTCACATATGGAATGTATTCTTTTGAGATACTTTGCTGTTCCTGTTTGCTGTTTATTCAAATTATTGAAATCAGGACCTTGCATGAGATATCAGGACTCCTTATGTCCACTGTAGTACCATTATCAATAGCCCCAGAATGGGACATCCTAAATATCCAACTGATGAATAGATCAAGAAATTGTGATAGATACATATGGTGGAATATTATACAGTTATTTAAAAATTAGAAAATTCTCTAATCTGGGGCAGTATAGATGAAAACTGAAAATGTTAAATTAAAGTACAGTAGCCAACCACAGAAAGACAAATAGTGCATGACTGCACTTACATGAGCTATCTAAAATAGCCAAATCACTTGAATAGACAAGTAGAATGGTAGTTTCTTGAATGGGAGGGAGGAGGAAATGTGGACTTATTAATAAATTTGTATAAAGTTTCAATGAAGTAAAATAAAAAGTGCTAGAATTTTACTCTATAGCATTATGCCTGTGTAGTCATTACACTTAAAAACACCAGGTAGTCAAAAATTTACTTAAAGGATCAAATCCAAATAAAATCTTAGCAAAATAGGGTAAAATAAAATAGTAAAATAGAGTAAGTTTTCAATAAATGTTAGTTAATATTATTAATGTTAGATAAATCAGAATAAAGTTAATGCCATAAAAAAGTATTATCCAAGTGACACAGTATTATAAAGGATGATCATATTGTTTTTATTATGCTTGCAAAAATCTTTTCAAATTGAAATATTTTTTAACTCTAAGGAAAAATAAATTGTGGGCTTTGTTGCAAGTGGATAATTATTGATCCCATCTCCTATTGCTTCTATATACATTTCTTTCATTATTATCCCTTTACTTTCTTGTATTTATAACTTTTTCTACTCTTTAGTTTTAGGTTTTTCTCAAAGAGTAATTCCTTATGTTGGTAATGGACTTAGGGCTCAAAGTTCATATTATGCAATGGGTTTACAGTACCTTTGTATAGCATTCAGTGAAAATTAACTTTTATGAATATATTTGAACATTACTTTGCAGACTGAGTTTTCTTCATATCACCAATTTGTTGAGAGGTGGTAGAAGAGTTGTTGAGAGGGCAATGGGTGCTGGAATTAGGGAACAAGATCAACAATTTTAGAACCCTTCCAATGCCAAAAGTTTATCTGTACGAGAAGCACTAGCATTTTAAAAGTTTAGGTATTTGTAATAAGAACTTGATAACTGGGTTCTGATGGGGTTAACTAGAGGTAGTGGAGTGAGGATATGGGGAAATCACCCAGTCAGTTCATTTTGCCATCTCTTTTGAGAAATTAATGGTTTCTTAAAGAATGATCTGACCTGAAATACACAATGCAATGTTTGATTCACTAATAGCATACAGGCAAATATTTCTGTTATTATGTACCATTTCACTTCAGTTTCTATGTGAATTATTTGTTATTCCTTGTATAGATAACCGTGCAATGAATATCACTTATTGAACCACCATTTGTGCTCAGATCAAAACAGTATGGCAAATATCATCTTACCATTCTTTAAAACAATCCCCCAAACACATATCACTTCCCTCTACCTGGAAGCATTTGAGGGTAAATGAGATTAATCTCTGCAAGGCTGCCTGTCTAGTCATAAGAGAGTGAATTTGATCAGTGAGATTCTTTGAAAAAGTGGTTGATTACTCTTACATAAAGACAATTATTGACAATTAAAGGAATCTTTCACTTTAATTATGTAAACAAAAATGGTTGTTTTAACTGATGTGTTGTTCTGTATAATAAACAAATTTATAATCCACTATACCCAGTATCACTTATAGAAATGATCAACACCTACTCCTTCATGCTATTTTAAACACCAGAGTAGAAACCTCAACCTAAAGAGTAAAATAAATCAATTATATATAGTATCATTTCTTACCCAAAACTCTGCAAAAAATAATCAATTAGAAATCCCTTCTGGTTAGTTTCAAGATGTTGGTAGAGACAATCCAAGCTCTTCCAAGTTCACTTAAGGAAGCCTGGTTGCTGCCTTAACTTCAAAAGAATACTTCCCTAAGTATTTCAAAATGTCAGGCTGGCTGCCCCAGCCATTCTCTTTGGAAGTCTCTTTGTCATCCTCATGGCACATCCCTCTGGCATGCATGACCAGCTGCAAGCTAAACCCTGAAGCCCTGTGGAATAAGAATTCTTTCATCCTTTTGTGTGATGTGTTTCATTTTTGGAGTTTGGATGATCCTCTTCGACTGCAGCAGCAGCAGCAGCAGGCATTGTTAATTTCAATAGGCATTCTGGATGCACAAGAATAGTCATCATAGAGACACAGGCTCTCAGAATCCATCCCTTCGTGCCATAGTGCTGTGTTAGATACTTTCCCCTACTGGATGAATGGCCAGAGAAAAGAGGAAGCAAACAGTACCCAAAGAAATCCAAATAAAAATACTTAAATGACACTAATGTCCATCCTGTGGTTTTCTTAACTTTCTAACCTGTGGTTAATTTCTCTGACTGGTAGAAAGGAATAGTGTAAACATAATTATGCTATGTTCCCTATATGTTTATAAAAACACCCACATTATATAACATGGAATAATAATTTCTATTTGGTATGGTACCAAAGCCATTGCAGGGAATTTTCTATAGGATAGTTGAACATCTACCCTTCATTCTCTGTTTAGAATTGGAAGTACATTAGTACATCCTATGCACTTTTGTTTCTTTGACTTTCTAGTGGATCAAGCCCTTCTGCCTACATTGTTTTTGTTCTTGATTATCAAGAAATCTATAGTCCTGTTGGTTGGTGATGCCACTATAAGTAGAAAAGTAAATTAAGGTTTTCATTTTTGTGCTTTGTGATTAAACTCAGGGGTTCACACATTATAAGCACATGTTCTTTCAATGAGCTATACTTGCAACCTAAAATTCAGGCTTGTATGTTTCAGGATTATACTTTTTTAAAATAACTCACCTAGCCCTAAAGTTCTGTGCGCAACATATAAAACAGGGTTTCTGGTACTAGTACTTTCTATTTACACATGATGATTGGTATTATAATCTTATATCGGTGAGGTAGAGACAACTACCTTGTCTGTCTCCTGTCTCTTCCTTCTAATAAGACTATTATAGTTCAAGGTGATAGAGTGACTTATCTTACATCAAATAAGTTCCAACTGGCTTCACCTGAAATTTAAAATTATATTTTTCCTCATTTAATGTATGGATTCCCCTGGGTGGTAGAATATTTCTCTCTTGAAACTTAACTTCATTTATCAATCAATGATTAATGTGTGAATGAATATATCTTTCCTTATATGTTATTGAATTTGAGGTAAAATTTTATGCTTTTAGTTTTTAATTGGTGTAGTCTCCTAGAATTCCTAATTAAAGATAACAAAGAATGTGTTACCTTCATGTGTAGAATTTTTGATGTCACTATAGAAAAGTTATTTCTATTAATTATTAACATATATTTCAGAAATCACTTTTCAAGTAGTAGTATTTGCAATTAGAGAGTAATAAAAATACAAAGTCTTCTGAGTCAATCTTTGTCTCTGGACATATACTTTCAAAAAGAGGTTATTTTTTATTCATTTACTCACTGATATGCTTACTCAAAGTGATTTATGTTTGTTTTAAATTTTCCTTATACCAATTGAATGTACAATTACAATTTAATTATGCATAGTTAAATATGAGTTCATATATAAAAAGGTTTTGATTTTTGTGAAATTTAAGTTGACTATTTTGGGAAATATTTTTAAAGGTGATTCGCTGCAATAAATTGTATTTTAAAGTTGTAGACTAGATAACTGTGAAAGATTGCCTGGAGTGTGGATGCAATTGTTCTGTAGTGTCTAGATGATCTATGATAGTTATACTTTAGATTTTGAATGCATACATTTATTAAGTATATGGTAAGCCAAAGTAAAAAGATAAGTAGCAAGTAGCAAGTGATAGATAGTAAGACTTTAAATTTGATCCTTCAACACCCAGCAGAGATGCACTGGAACTTGAGGAAGCCAGGTAGAGTTTTTGATAAAATTCTTGGCAGAACAGTTTCTACTTGGGTGAGGTTTCCAACTAAAATAACAAACAGCAACAGCTGAGAGATGACATGATCAAATCTGTTGCTCACAATATCCAGCAGTAACCATCTGGGTAAGTTGAGGCAATCAGCTGGATTTCTTTTCTTTCTATGTATGAACTTCCCATGGCTGAACTTGCATCTTCATTTTCTCACATTGGTGCTTTCAAATGATGGAATAAACAATAGTCACATTTGTTAGAAGTGGCTTACCTTCCAGCTGTTTTCAAGGACACAGTTTTTCACTTGGGCTGGGCTAATGTTTTTTCTGTGATAGGTGTGCAAGTCATTCTCCTGACAAGTGTCTTGGAGGACACTTTGAGAGAAATATGCTTGGGTCTGAAGTTGGCTGGATGAGGATTAGTACCATTTCCATTTCTTGAGCCAGCTTCTTAGTGAGTGCAAGCAACACAGGGCAGTTTCAGGGCAATTGGGAGTACAAAGATGAATGTAAAAAGTCTGTATTGATCCTTCATTTGCCTTGCTTTCCAAGTCTCTTTTAAGTTTGTACTGATGTAAAATAAAACCAAACTGGAACTTTCCATGACCTACTATACTATACGGTAATTTAAGTAGGAACAATAATTTAAAACTCCATAGAAGTCAGTGAAAGCCTTATTACAAGGTGACATAAATTTAATATTTAAACTTTATATAACTTGAAAATATTAACATTTTTTTAGTCTATTTGTATTATAATCCTTCTGGGTATAATAGGAATAATGTAATTTTACCTAGTGTGTTTGGTTTGATTGAAAATGGCTCCCATAAGCCCATAGGGAGTAGCATTATTAGGAGGTGTGGCCTTGTTGGAATAGGTGTGGCTTTGTTGGAGGGAGTATGTCACTGGGTGTAGGAATTGAGGTCTCAGATGCTCAAGCCAGGCCCAGTATCTCACACTCTTCCTGTTATCTGCTGATCTGGATGGAGAACTCAAAATTGCTTCATCAGCATCATGTCTGCCTGCGTGTTACCATGCTTGTTGCCATGAGGACAGTGGACTAACCCTCTAAACTGTAAGCCATCCCCAATTAAATGCTTTCTTTTACAAGTGTTGCCATTGCCATGATCACGGTGCCCCTTCACAGAAATAGAAACACTAATTAATACACCTAGTAAGGTTTTGCTTTTTTTTGTTTGTTTGTTTGTTTGCTTTTAGCATGTGAAAATTAAATGAGATGTTAAGCATCTAGAATATCTGGCCCAGGTACTTTGAAAAGTTAGCTGTCATCAGTCATCATCATCATCTGAAATTGAGCCCATCTGCTTTAATATGTACATTAAAGTTACAGACATATTATTCTGGGTCATTGTTTCCTGATATTGAATTTCTGTTACCCTCATTCAGGGGGCCTGGTTCAGTCTTATGCTGGTTCCCCAGCTGTCAGTCTGAAGTCAGTGAGCCCCCACTTTCTCAGGTAAGCTGTTTCTATGGGTTTCCAATCTCTGTAAAACTGGACTCCATTGAAGGAAGTGAGTTATCTCAATTGATTGTTCACAGTCAGTTACAGATTGGATTCCTGCTCTTTCTATCTTTTAAAGCTCATTCCCTCAACATGATGGCCTTTGTATTACATGATCAGGTGAGATACAGCTATCTACTGTTACCTAGTACTCTAGTATACCAGGTCCTGTATAGTAGCTATCTAAAGAGTCTACTTTTTTTTGTAAGTCTGATATTTTATGGAAGACACTTTCCTTTTTCATATGCAATTCTTGTGTCTAACATGATAAGCAGAACTTCTTACTAAGTACTTAAAGTATAGCTATAAGTGCATAATTTTCACAAAATTTCCTGCTGCACAGGAAAGGGGAAAGTTTAAGATGACTTATTGAGTTGTTGCTTAAGTTTCCCAATCTGTGTCATTTATGTAGAAAAAGACCAATTTAAAAGAAATTGTAGTCCAACATAGGTTTTGAAGTAGGTGTGTGTATATGTATGTATGTATGTATAATATGCATAATTTAGATGTATATCAAATATAAATTTACTTTGCTTTGAGAAAACATCATTTGGCCCTGGGATTTATGAGACTGAAACTTAGGGTGTCTGAGATGCAGTGTTTCCTAGAAGAGTGTTGATTAGGAAGTATTGTTAAAAAAAGATGATCAAAGTCAGATATTTCTTCTTGGTGTTATTATTTCTCAGATTTTTTAGTGGAAGTTTTTCCAATTTTGTTTTCTAAAAGTTAGTATAGTGAATCTAAATATTTTATTTAAACTTAGGCAGTGAATCTAGAACAAGTTGTACTTTAAGGGCTAATTTATATGAGGGCCAGCATAATGCGGCAAAATAAATTTCCAGATATATAGGTTGATAGTTAAATAACTTTGCACAGACCACACATCCTAAACATTTTCATTTCTAAAATATGCAAATCTGGGCTGGAGAGATGGCTTGATTTTTAAGGCTACACTCACAACCAAAAGTATAAAATTTGCACATCAGATAATCTCACAAGATTTTTTTAAAGTGAAAGCTCTATGATTTAACACCTTATCAATACCTTAATTACACCTGCTGAATCAACATTTTCAGAAACATTAGTACAAGTCTTCCAGGTAAACTTAGTAAGCATATAAATATATGTAAGCATATATTCCTGTATAGTAAGGGACTAAATATTTAAATAATAAATGAAAATCTGTAATCAGAAGGAAGTGAAAACAACATATAAGAGAGAACATTTGGAAAATATAAAACAATTACTGTAGTGAGAAAGCTGAATGACTGGAGGGTATTGTATCAAGTAGAAACAAGTCAGTTCCCACTCTAAACTAAAGAATTGGAAGCACTGTGTCTCATAAACAGCAGTAGCTGAAAAAAATGGAATTAATAACAGTAGAATATGGTGATTCCATGAAACAAGATAGGACAATCTAGAAAAGGATAACCAATGGATGAGTATTTATAGTATCTAAAATACTATAACACTTTAAGAATAGTGGATTTTTTTGAAAATAGAGTAACAAGTTTAGTAGTAGAATATAGAGAAGAAAAGATGAAGTTAAGCAAATCAAACAAAAATATCTAATAAGATTTCTGGACAAAAGCCTGAGAGAATGATAGCACGAGTCATCAGAAAATTTTATGGTGAAGGTTTTTAATAAGAAAGAATGTGGGAAGGGAGGGAGAGAGAGAGGGAACTGGAATTGATATGTAAAATGAAAATAAAAAAGAAAAAGAAAAAAGAATGTGATTTCTACTTTGAAATTATCTGCAGAATATCCATAATATATGAAGTAAATGTCCACAAAAATATGTCACTGGAAACAGAATTCTATTAAGGAGTAGATAAAATAAACTTATACAGAAAAAATATAAAACTCTACATCATCTTAAAACTTTGAATGTTTTCTGATATCTGAATAGGACCAATCAAAGCTGGAAATCAAGCCTTGAAAATTCTGTAAAAGTTATATTTAACATGTAACTGTATACAAAGTCAAACATTTAATAAGTTCTAAGAGTAAAAACATATTTTAGACATGATATCTACCACATATGCCACCGTTTGTTTCTAAGAAATAATTTCAGAATATGCTAATATTCAGAAACAGATAAATGAGGGAAAAGAGTATAATTACTGGATCTTGAGGTAGAGTGATTCCAGTTTTCCTGAGGAATTGCCATACTGATTTCCAAAGTGGCTGTACAAGTTTGGACTCCCACTCCAGCATAAACTTTCATTGGTATTTTTAATTTTAGCCATTCTGATAGGTATAAGATGGTATCTTAGAGTTGTTTTTATTTGAATTTTCATGATGGGTAAGGATGTTGAGTAACTTAAGTGTCTTTCAGCTATTTTCGATCCATTATTGAGAATTCTCTATTAAGTTCTGTATCTCACTTTTTAATTGGGTTATTTGTTGTTTTGGTTACTAGCTTCTTGAGTTGTATGTATATTTTGGAGATCAGCCGTCTGTCAGATGTGGGGTTGGTGAAGATCTTTTCCCAATCTGTGGGCTGCCATTTTGTCTTGTTGACTGTGTCTTTTGCCTTACAAATCCTCTCAGTTTCAGGAGGTCCCACTTATTAATAGTCTATGTTCAGGAAGTGGTCTCCTGTATCAATTCTTTCAAGGGTACTTCCCACTTTCTCTTCTAAGTGGTTCAGTGTGTCTGGATTTATGTTGAGATACCACAAGGACATCTGTTCAACTATGTTCATAGCAGTATTATTTGCAGTAGCCAAAACCTGGAAGCAACCTAGATGCCTCTTAACCGAAGAATAGATAAAGATTTGGAGTACTACTCAGCAGAAAAAAACAAAAACAAAACAATGAAAACTTGAAATTCCCAGGCAAATGTTTGGAACAAGACTAAACCATCCTGAGTAAGGGAACCCAGACACAGAAAGACAATCATGGTATGTATTCACTCAGAAGTGAATATTAGACATAGAGCAACGGATTATGATCTTACAGTCCATAATCCCAGAGAAGCTAGGACAAAAGGAGGACCCTAAGAGAAACATACATGATCCCCTGGAGAAGGGGAAAGGGACAAGGTCTCCTGGGCAAATTGGGAGAATGGGGGGCAGGGAGAGAAGAACATGAGTTGGGGGTGATAGAGATGGAGAGCAAGAGAAGAAATACCTTAATAACGGGAGCCATTATAGGTTTAAAAAGAAATCTGGCACTAGGGAAATGTCCAAAGATATACAAGGATGGCCCCAATTAAGAATCTAAGCAATAGTGGAAAGGCTACCTTAAATGCCCTTCCCGTTATGAGATTAATGACTACCTTAAATGCCATCCTAGAACTCTCATCCAGTAGCTAATGGAAGCAGAAGCAGAGGTTCACAGGTAAGCACTGAACCACACTCCCATAATCCAGTTATGGAGAGGGAGGAGTGATGAGCAAAAGGGTCAAGACTATTCTGAAGAAACCTACAGAAATAGCTGACCTGAGCAAGTGGGAGCTCACAGACCCTGGGGAATCAGATAGGGATCTAGCCTAGTACTGAACAAGGCCCCATTATGTCAGTTGAGAGACCTGGGCAATCTATGGGGCCTTGGCAATGGAACCAGTATTTATCCCTAGTGCACAAATGGGTCCATTCCCTATGGAGGGATACTCTCACAGCCTATACTCACAGGGGAGGGCCTAGGTCCTGCACCAAATGATGTGACAGTCTGGTGATCTCCCATGGAAGGCCTCACCCTCCTTGGGGAGTGGATGGGGGGCTGAGAGAGGGGTTGCTGGGGGGACATGGGAGGATGGGAAGGAAAGGGAACTGGGATTGGTATATAAAATAAGATTGTTTTAATTTAAATAAAAAAATATAAAAATTGAGAAAAGAACAATAGTAAAATTAAATAAAATGGTAAAATGAGGTTTATAAATAACAGCTTTAAATTGCTTTTAAGAATACTCTATAGCAGGGTGTTGGTGGCACATGCCTTTAGTTCCAGCACTTGGGAGCCAGAGGCAGGTAGCCTGGTCTACAAAGCTAGTTCCAGGACAGGTTCCAAAGCAATATAGAGAAACAAAGAAACCTTGTATCTCAAAACCAAAATAAAAAAAAGAATATTCTGTTTATTATAATTGGAAGATGGAAAACACCATTAAAGTGTGTCCTCATAAGACAGGCAGAATCATGCTTAAGACTATGAAATATTAAGAGGTGTTATTCTCTTCTAGAGATCTTGGGAATGGGGTCAAGTTACCGTATTAACTGTGGGAAAGAGGAGTTGATAGTCAGGTGGGAAAGCTTTCAATAATGGACTACTTGACTTAAATACTGAGAAGATGGTATGAAAGGAAAAATGGAAGAGAAACATTCATTTTCCATGAAAGGCATAAATATTTATGTAGAAAATTTATGAATCTAGATAGCAAGCAGTATAAACATGAGTATAAGATTCAGAAGGTCTCATACTTTGCTGTGGGATTGTCTCCTATACCAAAAGCTTATCTGTAAAACCTCACAAACATGACCACCCAAGTATGAGTAGAACCAGGAGGATACCAACAAATATGTCAAGCTTCATGTGGGGGAAACCTATGAGGCCTCAGCCATACACAACGAACTATAGGTAAAGCTGGGAGCACACGAGGTGATCCTCCCCAGGGAATAACATAACAGTTGGTTGTACAGTGCCAAATGGTTAGCCCTGAATATGTAGACTTGACAGGTTATATTTAGGAGTATATGTCCATACAAATACATACATGCATGCAATAACAATTAGTGAGAAGGAAGCCATGACTTTAAAGGAAAGCAGGGAGGGCTATATAGAAGAGTTTAGAAGTAGGAAAAGGATGGAAGAAATATTGTAATTAAAATACAATCTCAATAACAGCAAAAAAAAAAAAAAAAAGAAATGGGCAAACACTGCAATGAATTCTGGCAAATTCTGAAAAGTTTGGTTATGTAATATTTTTGATTGTTCATTTTTTTTAGGTTTCACTATGTAGTCATGCTGACCTGAAACTCTTTGTGTAAACTAGGCTAGCCTCACAGTAAAAGCTACATCTGCCTCTATCTCCTAAGTGCTGGGATTAAGGGAATATGCAAACATGCCCTACTTGGAATTTTTTTTGTATAAATTATGTGATATTATTTAATAAACTTTGTAAATGTATCATTGCTTTGAAAATACCAACTAAAGAAACAAATGAGGGCTTGGAAGGAGAAAAGAGAAGGAAATTATTGTAAATGCATTATAATTTCAAATAAATAAAATATTAAAACTGTTTAATTTTACAATTATTTAAACATTATTATTATTATTATTATTATTATTATTATTATTATTATTTATCTTCTTTGGTGGATATGGGGGAGAGATGCTCATGCCTTTTGAAGTCAGAGAACAGCTATTGCAAGTCAATTTTCTCCTTCATCATGAGGGTCAGGAGAATTGTACTTAGGTAGTGAAGCTTGGGGTCAAATCTTTACTTAATCAGTCATCTTCTGGCCTTCAGCCTAAGAATCATGTGTGCTGTGTACTGGAAATTTGTGCCCTTTACACTTTACATGTTAAAATTGTAATCACCACTGTGACAGTATTTGGACATTGGGTCTTTTGGTGGTAATTAGATCAAGAATATGGGACTCCTGTGGTAGGCTCAGTACTTTTATAGAAGAGTGTACTCATTTTGTCTTTGTACTCTCAATCATTTGAGGACACAGCAAGAAGGTGACCATATGCAAATCAGGAAAAGGCAGCCAGCACATCTTGACTGTGCTGGTGTTCTGATATTAGTCTCAGACCTCTCAACTCCAGAACTCTGAGAAATAAATTGCCACTTATCACCCAGCCATATTGAAGACTAACTCAGTGAACCCAGTATGAGTGTGTATATATTTATCTGGAGGAATAGATTTACATGCTGGCATTGATGGGATGTTGGTAGTCTCTTATTGAGAGTAACATCACTTGTTAAAAGTTCCTCTTATGCATTTGAGGTTCATGGCATTATGTGAAAAGTTTTATAGAGGAATCTAAGAATTTTTGCTACAATTTTCAGATGTTAGACTATGTTATAAAATGATACTAATTTATGAATGTCCAAGTTTAAATATAAGAAGACAGAATACTTAATCTTACTTGATAGATCAGTACATTTATTAAATGAAGAACAGCTTCTACATATTCTGATTAATATTCAAGTACTTCATACCTTTTTGCATATCAACACTTGCATGTTTAGTACACAAATTATTATAGAAGGCTTTTAACTTTTTCACTGGATCATTACTTAGTCTTCTATAGCTAATATAAGGCACTTTGTTGTGGCTTACAAAATGTGGAGTTATGCAGTTCTGTGCATGCAGTTAAGAATTTAGATTATCCTTCAATAATCAGAAACATGCTTTGCCAAAAATTCAGTATGAGTGTGCTCAAAATATCAAGTGCCTTTTGAATATTTTTAAATAAGAACTCCACAATAAAAACTCAACAACAAACAAACAAACAAAAGCCCATTGCAGGTTTGATAGACAAAAATGTTTAACAGACATCCTCAAGCCTTCTTGAGAATTTTTAGAACTTGAGAGAGAGAGAGAGAGAGAGAGAGAGAGAGACAGAGACAGAGACAGAGACAGAGGCAGAGAACAAGGTAGAAAATGAGGGAGTAGAGTCCTTTTCTTTTAAACCAAGGACATTTGGTATTGAGAAGGAAAGGGGAAGAGGAGAAGTGAAGAAAGGACAGGATTTGTCTCAAAGATTTATTTTCTAATTGATTGCAGCTTATAAAGGTTTTCATTGACGGAGAATAGGAGGGAGAATTGTAAGTTTCAATGCCGAAGCTTTGAAGAGTTGCCCTGTTGTTGCAGCTGCTTGGGCAGGCTCACTCAAACATCAATGGTGCATTGTGGCAGTTCGTTTTGCTTCCCTGTTTCTGATGGACATTCTCCAGGCAGTGAAGGGCAAAAGGGCTGCAATGCTAGTAACCAGCATAATAGAAGTTGTTGGACCAGTTTTGAGTATGTGTATAAGCAGAACACTTGATGATAGATTATATAATATGGCCTGTCTACAGTGGTATTCAGAAAGCACTTTCTGGCAAATTGGTTCAAACAGGAATGTTTTATACTATCTTCTTGTAGTATGGAAGGAATATTATTTTGTGTTTGCATAGTGATCAGCAGAAAGAAACAATGGAGGTAGCTTAAAGAAAAAAATCAGACTATATTTAGAACCACTGAAATATTTCTCTCATAAAGTAAAAATTATAATATTTATTTCTGCTGTTCATAGTTTCATTTAAAAAGGACAACCACATAGAACATAATAAGCTATGTTAAAAATGATCCCAGTGTTTTCTACTACTTTAAATGAAAATTTTAATTTATTATTTGATTTTTTTCCTTTTATTAACACGAACTTTCATATCAGATCTGAGAATATGCCTGCTGCTTAAAAGGTAAAGCAGTTACCCAGGACTTTCCATGTCATAAGGAAGTGATATAAAGAAGACAAAAGTGATACAGTTTTTGTTTTTCTCTGCAGATAATATTCAAACACAAATAGAAAAGAATGTGTGGGGTGTGCATTTTTGCAAATTAAAATAAGAAACCACACTTTTGGCAATTCACTCAGTGATAACGGTAAGAGTTTTTAAGAAGTGCACATTTCTATCTTATATGTGTTTTTAATATGGCCTCTGTGTTTTTACTTGATCTTTGATGATCTTGAAAATAAGGAAGGAAAATTTTCTCATCTTATAGTTGAGGAAACAGACTTAGAAAAGCCAACAGTTAGTTTTGAGCTGTAGATGAAGTAATTCATTTTCTCATTTGGTCATTATCTTTTTCCCAAGACAATTTTATTGCCTCCATTTTTACATGTTTCACCTGAAATTATTTAAAATATTGCCCCTTTCCACTAGAGCTTGCGGAATTCAAAACTGAGAACTGTTGCTCCAAAGCCTATTCTTTTTTGTACTGAATGCTATAATTTTGAAATGTGGAGAGTTGAAAAGTGTAACACGACGAGTACAAATCAATGCATAAAATCTTAAAGATAAAGGTTAAACTTCATCTCCTATTGTATTCCGAGCTGAGGTAATGAATGCATAATTGGCACCATGTACAAACTAAGACACATCATTATTTCACCAAGATCAAGTCATGTCATGCTACTGATCTTGTTTTTATTTTCTGATAAAGTTATCTAGATTATTAGATATGAAAATGTTGTAAATATATGCTGTATTTATATAAGGATTTGACCAAATAATTACAGTGTATTTAGATAGATTCATGGCTTATTTCAATAATTTCATATAAGTAGGTTTTTTATTTTTATTTTCTCAGTCAAATATCTATTAATGTCTGACCAAATACAAGGTTATTTATATCCACTGTGAGATGTTCTTTTCTCTTTTTTTGAGATTATAATATAATTACAACACTTCTCCCTTTCCTTTCTTTCTTCGAAACTCTCCCATTTACCTCTCTGGACTCTTCTTAGGCAACCAAGGAAAGCTGGGAGTAGAAGAGATAGAATTACCCAAGGAAGAGCACACCAATTGGTTTTCCAGTGCCAAATGTTCAGCCCTGAAAACACACATATAAGTAATATTATATGGATTGAACAAGTTTATGGTTTACAAATATGTGTGTATATATATATACACAAAGCATATATATATATATGCTTGTATGCATGCATATGAATGAGAAATTAGTGAAAAATATGAGGCTATGTATTTGGAGTTCTTTTTAAAAGATAATGAAACCTCAGAGGTTTCCCTTGATTACTATCAGTTGGTAAAGAAGCCAAGAAAATACTGCAACCTACACAATACTGAATCATTCTTGTGGCTTGTTTTAATCTTTTACCTTTTGTTTTTGTATTACCATATTTTATTCCATGGAAGTTTGATTAAGAGTTAAGAATAATAAATTGGTTCACAGGGCATTGAAATAACATAAAGGGAAAATTCTACTCAGCTTTCAATATGTAAAAATTAAACTGTAGAATGAATAATGAATGTTAAATGAAAAATTAAAATATCATAACATATAAGTATGTAATTGACACAAACTTAAATTTTTGTGTTTACAATGATTAAAAGTGAAATGTATCTCCACATATCTATGGCTTACCTAGGTGATGCCCAGGGTTCCTGCCTCCCCGTTGTCTTTCTTTTCCCTGTCTCTGCTCAGAGTTCCCACTTAGCTAAATTCTGCCTGTCCCTTGGCTGAAACTGCCTTATTTATCAGCCAATAAGAGAAACACATAGTCACAGCATACAGAAGACATCTCCCTTCATCTCCACTTTTCTGTCTAAATAAAAGTATCTCACTTGTTTGAATTTCAGTGAAAACAACATAGAATCTGTTTCATACTTACTTGTCTTCACTGACAATATTTAGTTTAGGGGAAACTTTCCTGAAAAGGGAACTAATGTGACTAGGCCAAATATAACAACCATAGGTTGACTCTTCCAAATTCAGATTGAATTTAATTGTGAATTTGACTATTGGGAAAGAAAATTTAGTAAGTCAAGAGACTTCTTGACTGTAGAGATTATTAAAAAGTAATTGAATGTGAATTAATGAGTTATAGTTTTTATTTGTAGTAACTCGGACATTTAAATACTCATTGTTTATATTGCCATTTGAAGGAATTCTGAATAATTTAGTCTTAGGGAATGCTTGCTTTTTATTTTTATAAATTTTCTCATAAGACATTCTAATTGTATGTAAAAACTTAGTATACTCCAAACTTACTCTGAAGTTCAAGTAATATAAATTCATGAGTTTTTAAGTTAAATATTTTGTTGCTTTATGTGGGATTGTCAGTGGTAGGAAAAAATTGATAAGGTTGTTCCTACAGGCCGAGTGGATCATGTTTTTAATTTTAACACTATAAAGGAAGGATGATAACTTTCTATGTACATAATGAAGTTCAGAATGATTCTTTTCTCTTGGCTGCCTATTATTTAGTACATTGTATAATGTTACAATCTAGGTGCTTTCATCTAGAAACCTCAGGCCTATCAAATGGCTCAGGCCTATCAAATGGATGTTCGATTTCATCAGTTAAATTGAACTTTACAAAAATTGGGTAAGAACTTGCATCTAGGGGGAGTCTGTAAAACACACTGACAGTGACTAAGAGAATACATTTTAACCAATTTAGGAGAACAGACTCTTTGTGGTATTAATTTAGCAGCATTAATATCTATCTCACTAGCCAGTTAATAGTTCTGGCTAGCTCACACATCTTTTTGGATCTCACTAATTTTAATTTATGACCCTAAACTCTTACCTATAATGTTTCAGTTTAAAAACTGCACCTCCTCAATAGAATCCTAGGAATATGCTATGTTCAGTCTTTCCTAGTGTGCTATCAAAAGACTCAATTCCCCGCTACTGACATTCCTGCAGTTATTGCTTTTAGTATGGCTGTGGTAACTTATTCTCACTAGGAACGTATTGAAAACTTTAAAAGTCCTGTTTTTAGAGTTTTCACTAGAGTTTTCGCTTAGGATTCAAACAAAAGGAACTACAAATGAGCATAGAAATTAAAATTTGTGGGAAAAAGGAATTGACTCACACAATTGCTCCTCTTCATGTTTCTTTATTCTTTTTCTCTGTATCTCTGTCTGCATTACTTGTTTCTGTCTTTCTATTTCTCCCCAGTTCTTGAGGGTACAGGTATATATATATATATGCTTTGCCACAGTCATTCTTTTTGCAATACAATATGAGGCTTGAGTTTTTCAGGGTCAGCAAGGCAGATAAGATTTACACACACAGCAATAAACTAAAACTGCTAGGAGAAACTTTTAGCATCAATTGCTTGGGGCTGTAAGTCAAAGAGAGGGTCTAAGTTTGTTTTGCATAAGAAACAAAACCTGGTGCCTTCCAGTGCTCTAGCCTCAGTGGCAGCACAGGCCTTCAATAAGTTTACTTTTCCCTAAGGATGAGCAAATGGGCTGGTTACCTTAATTTTTTATCTTCTCGGGGAAAACAGGAGGGAACAGTAAATCTCTGAGCTAAAATCTTGAGTTAATAAAACAAGAAGTTTGAGTATCTTTTAGTGCAGTGTTAGTTTAGGTAAAACCAAGGCATGCTTATTCTCTTTCTATCCATTTAGGCAGCTATGAATCAACAGCTCTGTGCATATATTAATTCTGTGTCCTTGGATATCTGGGAATGACTTAGATGGGATACTTTTGCCTGAGCCCTAAACACTAACAAAATGCCTGTCAATAAAGGTAATTGCTGGAAGGCAGATCTCTGCAGTTGTAATGGGGTGGGTAACAAGGACCTGATAGTGGGAAACAGGTCTCACAAGTAGCTAAGGAATGTAATCAGTAAAACTAGGACCTGTTAATGGAGAACAGGTTTTACAGGTAGCTGGGGAGTGTAATCAGTAAAACTCCAAATACATGGGAGAAATTTGTCCTTAGTAAATAATCAGATAATGCTAAACTGTGGAAAGTGAATCCCAAATTTGTTACAGAAAGGAATAAGCTACAGGATGAATCTACAGCAAGAAACAACCAATTCATTCTTGAGATTTTAACACCAAGTGCAGCGTTTGTACTGATTTCATGCATCAGGAGAATCTTTAAATCTTCTGAGTTATCTCATGATATGATGCCTATATAATTACCGTGTGATCTTGCAGCCTGTAGCAGGAACTGATTTCATGCAAAAAGGCTTCTGTCTTGTTTCTTTCCATTGCCATTGAGGAACTCATGTGGTAACTCACACCAAAATTATTTTAGTTCTTATTTATTCAATTAGTATTTGAATACCTTAATACCATCCTCAAATACCATTCTTATGCTGGCAAAATGGCTTAGCATGTGAGGGCACTTGGTGCCAAGTCTGGTAACCTGATTTTAATCACATGGACACTCTCACTGTGGGAGAATATAATAGAATTCTGCTGATAACCTGAGTTTGAGCCCTAAAACTCATATGGTAAAAGGAGAGTATTGACTCGCACAAGTCCACCGACATTCACTCATACACCCAAATAAATGAATATATGTGCACTACATACTCTTTCACAAAAAGTAAAAGTAATATTAAAAAGTAAAGGAAAACATCCTTTTTATTATTTGTTCCTTAAGTCTCATGCACAGTATTAGGTTTCACTGTGGCATTTCCAAAATAAATTTGTTTTTGTTGCCTCCCTCCAGTTTCCCTGGTCTTCCCTTGTACTGTTGCATCACTCCGGTGTCCTTTCTTTCATGTGTAATGCGCCCCGTAGTCCCCTCCCCTTTCTCTGCTTCTGTTTTTCTACCTTTACGGTCTTCTGTCTTTTTCTACACTCACCTGCTCATATTCACATACATAAAATTATAAGTTAGCATCCACATATGACAGAGAACATGTGATTTCCATCCTTGTCAGTCTGGGTTCCCTAGGTTATTATTACACTTTTAAGTGTTGTTCACTTTCCCATGGATTTCATTTTTTTTTTTTAAGTGAATAGTACTCACTTGTGTAATGTACCACATTTTTGTTATTTATTTGTCTGTTGATGTGTACCTAGTTTGGTTTCATTTCCTTGTTTTTAGAAGAACAAAAATACATGGAC
This sequence comes from Phodopus roborovskii, assembly GCF_943737965.1. Lineage (NCBI taxonomy): Eukaryota > Metazoa > Chordata > Mammalia > Rodentia > Cricetidae > Phodopus > Phodopus roborovskii. Next base: position 27,052,780 of record NW_026126469.1, read on the forward strand.
ACATCTTTGTAAAAGTCATCCTTTCACTTTTATTTTTTCTTTAAATGATATTGAAACATGTTCATATCTGCATATCAGCTGGCACACTGATCTTAACTTTAAGCAAAAGTAGGATCTGTACATTTTTTTATTGTTGTTGAAATGATTCCTACATTCATATATCAGCTATACTGGATTTATGGGGGAAGATAGGGAAGATATGTTTGTAAAAAGATGGCATGTGTCAATTTTTATGATAAGTATTGGAAAAAGTTAAATAATCTTTGTGTAATGCAGAGGACCAGTTATAGATAATGCACAAAATTTCAAGTTATCTTTAAAAATAAATCTCAGCTGCTGGTGGTGGTGAATATCTGAGTTCAAGGCCTGACTGGTCTACATAACGAGTTCCAAGACAGCTAGGACTACACAGAGAAAACTTTTAACAAGAGAAAAAATTATTTGATTAATGTAATATTAGTTTTGGTCCCCAAGGTATGGTGAGGAGAAATTAAGCTTTTAACATACTTATTTAATCATATATTTACTAAATTCCATATATGCATCCAAGAGGCAATTATGTGGAGATTTTGATATAATGAATGACATTTGATATTTAACTTAACAATTTCATAATACATATGTAAATAAAATTTTGTTTTTATTTTTAAAGTGTGTTTTTGTTGTTCTATTTACAGAAAGTAGATTTTTTTTTTCACAAATTATCTCTGGGTTATAGTTTCTCTCCTCCTGCTCCTCCCAATTCTTCACCACCTCAAATCCCATCCAGATTTGTCTCCTTTCTGTCTCTCATTAGAAAGCACATAGGCTTCTCAGGAATAGGAATGAAAAGAACAAAAACAAGCACAGCAGAGTTGAACAAGACAAACAGAAGGAGAAGAGCTCAAGAAGGCACACGAGTCAGAGGCACAAGAGACAGAGGCCCACTTGTTCTCACACCTAGTTGTCCCATAAAAACATCAATCTGGAAGCCGTAATATGTATATCAAGCATCCAGTACACCATGCAGGCTTTGTGCATGCTGCCTCAATCTCTGACTTCATGTGAGCTTTGGCCATGTTGATTTTGAGGCCTTGTTCTGATGTTTGCCATCTCCTCTGGCTCTTTCTGCCCCCTTTTTCATGGGGTTGCCTGATCCCTAAGGGGAGAATTTGATGGAGACAGCACATTCAGAGCTGAGTGTTCCAAGTTTCTCTCTGTCTGCATAATGTCATAGTTTTGAAACCCTTCTTTGGTACTTTCACTAAAATATCACAAAATAAAATCCTATTTGCTGACAATAGAGGATTGTTTTAAACACTTGTCCTTTAGTTTGTATTTATGATCCCCATTTTGCAAATGTACAAATTCTTTTTTTGATATATCTTTGAAAGACTTGCTCTCCTTTGCACATAACTTTTGCCAGAAAAGAAAGCTAAACAGCTACCTCCATTTTCAACTTCTAGCAGAATAACCTCTAATACTATTAAAGACTAATGGTGCTAAGATGTAATTTCAGACTATTACAATTTGCATTTATGCAATAAATGTAAGACCAATAATGTAAGACCTCTTTTCTCTTGAATAATTTTTGAGTAGTTTGCAGTATGTTTGTATATATTCAGTATTTAGTCAATACCTAATATTGTTTAGATTCTAGAAAGAGAAAAAAAATAATTATATTCTCGGTATTTTCAATGAATATATGGTTTGGAAGAGACTGGCAGACCACAAGACATGTAAGTTTTTTGTTTTTTGTTTTTTTTTTTAACAATAATTGATATCATAACCATCAGGTTTATATACCCCACAGTTGGCAGGATACATGTATCCCACCAAGATTTCTACAAGTGTGACCCCATTATAAGTTATCTAAAAGATTATGAGATCGTTAAAATTTGTTTGGTAACTTGTGTGTTCTAACTTTACAGATGATAAGATCATGTTGTAATATCAAAATACTGGACACTCTACATGGTGACACATAAGAAAATGTAACTTTCAGGGTTAACCAGGGAAAGAAGTGTTAAGCAGATTGTGGAAAAATGACATACTGTCTAAAAGCTTAAAGATTAAAAAAAATAAATAAAAGTTATCGGTGAATGGGTTCTCAGATTGGGCAGGGCTGATGTAAGTCTCTTGACAGTTCACTATGTCTACTGAACATACATGCTTTATACCTGTGAAGGATGAAGTTGTAGAGGTTAGCTAGGACATGCATGGATCAGTGTAAATCCTTTGTAAGATAGAAGTCTTTAATAAATACTCCTTTGTACATCATCTAAAAAATGACGGTTTTAAGACAAATGTTAAAGAAATGCTCATTTTAAATGTAAATAAAATTCAAAAATAGTCACATCTTTATAAACAGGAACAAATTATTGGTTTCTTTTCCTATGTGTGTGAAGAAAGACAGATGGATGACCTTTCTGAGTAGTCCTTACACAAACTTTGTGAGAATTGCAATTGTGAATTTGATTCATTTTGTGAAGCTTATGGTTGCTTTGAAATGTACACAGTAATAATCACCTCAACATTTGTTTTAATTCTGCCAAGATTATTTACCTTACCTGAAATGACAGACACCTCTGTTGGGATATTATTATGAGTATCATTATAATTTATCAATATAATTCATATGAACCAAAGGTTCTGACTTCAGCGAAAGTTTTAACCCATTATAAATAGGCAAATATTGAGATCTCAAAATGGGATATAGCAAAGGCTTTTGTAAGAAATTTTACATTTTTGGAAAAACCAACTCAAGATATAAATCTAGAATGTCTCTCCCTCTCCCTCTCTTTCTCTCTCTGTGTGTGTCTGTCTGTCTCTGTGTATATATAGTAGTACATAAATGAATCTATATGTATACATATATGATAACATATATACAAACATATACCTATCATTGTGTATCAATGTGTGTATCAATTGTGTGTATCAAAATGTCCTCCAAGAGAATCCAGAGTTGATATTTTATATAGAAGGTTTCAATAACCCTTTGTGATTACACACCTTGTGTTTGTTGTCACATCAAGATGAAAATATGTCTGGGATCAAGGAATTGTCACAATTTCAGCTCACTGTGTAGAGCGCAAACCTTACAGCATTTAAATTGTGAGACTGATCTTTGTGTTGAATACATTTTGGCAATATTGGGATACAGCTTCAGATTTCTTGTGTTTCTATGCATTTCCTTCAAATTTTTGGAAATTTCAGCAATAGCTTCATTCAGACTTTAACTATAAAAATATCATACTCTGTACTTTTGAGAACATTTTAACATAAGTTTTGTAACATTTATAGAGTAAGAAAATTTAGTAGAGGCAGATAGAAATTCTTCTTTGTACATTTGTCCATCATGCCAGATTGTAGAAGACACAGTAGAGGCAGAAATACCCAGTGCTAGGAAATTAAAAACAAAAACAAAAAACCCTTAGTATGCCATTCATGGTTTGGGTAGACTAAGTATTTCAACATTATATAAATATAGAACTGGAAAAATAAACCAAAGAAAACTGACCTTTGTAGATTACAGAAGAAAATACAATGAAGTAATTTTTCCATTCTTACAGCATTAAAATAAGAGAAATTATACTTTCGTACACTTTCAGTCTTGAAATTCACACAGAAAAAATTCACACAGATTTATCTTAAAAACAATGAGCTAACCACATATATGTTTATCTTAACTAATATGTCTTTATTTAATTTACAGATCATATGTGTTGTTACACTTGTCATTGTAACTTTTTTCATATATACACAATTCAGAAAACATACCAATGAGAAAATTAAATTCACTTAATATAATAATGTTAATGAAATCTTTAAATACCAAAGTATTATTAGTATAAATAGTACACACTGTTGGGGAGCAATAAATGCACATTCAGTATTGTCCTGGAGGAAGTGCATTGCAGGTGTGAGGATTTTATATGCAGTTTGGGAAGTGCTAACAGGAAGTCCAATGATGAATACCAGAAGTCTATTCTGGCTTTGTTCTTACTGTGTTGTTTTTCCTCCAACCTTGTCAAATAATCAAAGGAAGCTATTGAAGCTTTTCTCGTCATTTTTTAAAAATGATTTTTTGTGTGAAATATATGACTTTAGTTGCCAGAGGTGAAAGATCAGATCTACAAAGGCTTTCCTCAGAGTTGATCTTTTTATAGCAAAAACCAGCTTGCTACAGGTAATTCTTAGAATTGCTTTGAAACTAGGAAACAGGCACAATGTTATGACATATATGTTCAGAGAGGAAAAAACAAAACAAAACAAAACAAAAAAACCCTAATAAAACTACTGAGACACTCTATCATACTATCTGAGGTATCATCTAATGTACATGCTATTTACAGTTACTTTGTAACTGGAGATGCTTAGTGAACCCCTAGCACTTGTCCTATGTAGCTGAATAGTTTTCTGTCTTGTCTAGTCCTGCTGGACTAGCTTCTCTCCTGCCTCCTAGTTGCTGCAACCACTTATTAAATATTCACTCAGAGAGTTAATATTAGTTACAAACTGTTTGGCCTGTTAGCTAAGACTTATTATTAACTTGCTCTTACAACTTGAATTAACTCATTTCTGTTATCTTACATATAGATGTGATGTTTCCTCACATCTTGCTTTTCGGCCAGCAGCTGGCATTTCCCTGACTCTGCCTTGCTTCTCTGTATCTTTGTTTAGATTTTCTGCTTGGCTCTGTTCTGTCTGGCCACTGGCCAAAACAGCTTTATTCATTAATCAATAAAAGCAACACATATCGGAAACATACAGAAAGACATCTCACAACAATCCTATTAATGTCTAAGACAGGAGTGATTGATAACTTTGATTCTGCTTGTTACTACAACCCCAAAACACAGTAGGTATTTGTGTTGAGCTGTGATGTTGGCAGGGGAAGTTTCCTGACACTATAGGAAGGGTCATATGCAACATAAAATGACTTTACTGAAAGTCACTTCACTAACTACATCTGCAAGTATGAATGGGAGGCAGAACAATGTTTCTATATAAAGATTACAAAGAGTATAAATTCTTGTACTTTCAAGTGCCCACATTAGTTCATATGTTATGTATAAATTATATATATGTATTATCACACATGGAGCATTGTATGTAATATATATTATATATGTATATATATATGTAAATATATATATATATAAATAAAATTTATATTTAAGAGGCCTTAACCTAATATGGCCATTAGGATTTAGTTGAAGAGAGCATCTTTAGTTTAGAATATATAATTCTGGTGCAAATGGTTCATTATTTGTTTTGTTTTCAGTATTGTTATATTTATTTATTTTGGGGTAAAGAAGTGACATAATACCATTAATCCCATTTAAAAACAGTTTTCACGTAGCGAAGAAATGTTTTTTGTTATAATGGCTTTATAATACTAAATCTTACCAAAGGATAGACTGAACAACTACTTTCTCCTTTTTTTTTTTAATTTTTGACTTTTTGAGGTATGGTTTCTCTGTATTGCTTTGAAGCCTTTCCTTGCACTCATCTTTTAGACCAAGCTGGCCTTGAACTCACAGAGATCTGCCTGCCTCTGCCTCCCAAGTGCTGGGATTAAAGACATGCGCCACCAACACCGGGGCCCTGAACAACTGTTTTTATCTGTCAAGTAGAAACATTTCAGATTTTAGGGTATAGTTATTATAGTTTGGTTTATAGTTACTGACTAATCATACTGAAGTAATTCCTCAATGATTCAGTTTTTCATAGCTCTAGGTGTTTCAACACCTGGAAATGTGTGACAGAGTCACTCTAATTTACTACTGATATAAAACATCGTTAATTATAAATCATGATGTTCTGACTAAATGAAAATTTACTCTGGATAAAATTTTTAGGCTTTCCGTGGCTTGTGTGCAGCTTCTCATTGAGCTCTAGAGTGATTCACTAAAGGAACTGTGGTACTGGATTGCAAACTTATGTTCTTTTAATAGTGGTAGTTCACCTGTTTGTTTCAGGTGATGTAGCAGATGCTAATCATTTCAGAAATAACTTCTGGGTGAAAGAGCACAGGATATAGTTCAGTGCTTAATTAGAATTTAGGAAAGGATTGTAAAAATAGAACAGAAGACCCCTATTCTTAGCTTTTTTTTTTTTGCTTTAATTTTTTAAATGTGAGGTTGAATATTATATTCACATGTCCTCTTAGATTTTCTTTTCCTATTACATACATGTAATACATTTTTGAGGATCTTAAAGAACCTTGAATTTAATTATGCTTTAGTTTCTTGCCACTTGGATTTCTTTGAAGAAAATGCAAGGTCAGTCCACAAAATAACAGTATCAATAGAAAAATTTCTGTGCAAAAATTAGCTTTAAATTTTTAAATTTATGTAACTTACTTTTTCATTAAAATAAAATGAATTATGTAATATATCCATGATAAAAATGATGTGTTTATTATAGAAAACTCAGCCCCTGAATTAATGCCTATACTGCTCTTCAAGTGATTAAAAGTATTTATTACAGACTACTACAGTGCTACATCATTTTAAAATAATTTATTTTTATTCTTAATTATGTGTTATGGGTGTGTGTAGGGGCTATGTGCATTTGAGTAGACATATGTATAGAGGCCAGAGGCATTGGATCCCTGGTTCTGGAGTTACAGGTGGGTGGTAGTGAGTGGGCTGCCTGATGTGAGTGCTGGGAACTGGAATTGAGTCCTTTGGAAGTTCAGTAAGTGGTCCTGACTATAGAGCTGTTTCTCCAGCCACTCTTCATTAGATTTCTGCCTTCTTTTCAGTGGCTGATTCTTGGGCTAGTATATATATCTCAATAAAAATTAACAACTATACAACAAAGGCAAGCCATAAGGTACTGGATTTTTAGTTATAAAGGTGAGAAAATGGGAAAACACACTTCTCTTGTTTAGCAAAATACATTTTGTAAGAAGAGAAGTTTTGCTTCTTAAAACCTAGAGAAGATTGTTATGGCTACGTTGAAATTGAAGGGAGACAGTAAAACATATGCAATTTTCTTGTTCTCTAAACTTGTGTACAAAAATATTTAATTTTGAATTAAGCATGTAAGTGTGCCTGTTGTGTAGTATATATATGTGACTGAAGGCTCACACTAAGGTCAGAAAAGGTTATTTGATCCCCTGAGCTGGAGCCACAGACTGTTGTGAGCCATCTCAAGGAGGTGTTGTGAACTGAATGTGGATCCTCTTCAAGAACAATATGCTCTGTTAACCCCTAAACCATATCTTTAGTCTTAAGTTTCTAAGCCTTATTTCTAACTTACAAAATAAGAAATTTTAAGTCGTTTTGTATTTCTTATTAATCATCTTGTCAATAAGTCATAAAACCAAACATAGGGAATACAGGGAGTTAATACTTGTAAATTTCTTGGTTGTAATATTTGTATGAAAAATTATCTAAAATAATTTTCAGAAAAATGTATCTTCTTCACTTTATCTAGAGGAACAATAGAGTCATTTGAGTATGTTCCTCCTTGCCTTAACATTGTCCTGATCTAGGAATTTTTTCAGTTGGTAAGCATGAAAGCACGAAGTAAGTTTCTTTTTAATTACTTTCTCTCTCTCTCTCTCTCTCTCTCTCTCTCTCTCTCTCTCTCTCTCTCTCTCTCTCTCTCTCTCTGTGTGTGTGTGTGTGTGTGTGTGTGTGGTGTGTATGTGGGTGCCTATGGAGTTGCAAAAGGGTATCAAATTCCCCATGGTGGTTGAGGTACACGAGTTTGTCAGTCACTTGGTGGAGGTTTAGGAACTGTACTCAGGTTGTCTGAAAGATCAAGATGCACTCTTAACCACTGAGCCATATCTCTAGCCTCAAGAACTGAGTTTTTAATCTGAGAATTGAAGTTTTGGTTTTGGCAGTATCTTTAATAACTGTTCCATATGACAATGAGCATTTAATTTATATTAGTTTCAGTTTTGTTCTGGGTAAAATGAAGATGGCAACTTATGTTCACGTTTTTATGGTGGAGTCTATGAGGATTATTATGGTTACAGGTGTAGGTGCCATCTATTATTGGAAATAAATGACAGTTTCTTCAAGAGAAGTATAGAATTTCACTAAACTCAAGGTTGTACTTTTTTTGGTATTGAGGGTTAACCCCGGTCCTCACATGTGGTGGTAGGCATGTGTTCCTTCTCTGAGCTGCATTCCTAGTCCCTGTCCTTTCTATTTTGAGACAGTGTATTTCTAAGTTATCCAAGTTGGCCTTGGATTACCTTTTTAGCTATGGCTTGTGTTGAACTTCTAAGTAGCTGGTGTTACAGCACTGTGCCATCTGTCCTGGGTAAAGTTGGGTTTTAAATTTTATAAATGTATTTTTTATCTTCTTCAGTCAATTACCTTCTTACTGTGTACCTACATGGACTTTCCTCTTTAAAATGTGTTTATGTTATAGTCATCCACTTCATGACACCAGCGATTTTTCATTTAGTGGGATTTTTGAGTAACTATATTACTTAGGTGAACAATGTATGCTCAGAAATTGATACAGGATAAAGAGCATGACATTTTGTGCCATTAGGTGCTGATTTATTTACTCTTGCTGCCAAAACCTGGAGTCAGCTCTACCTAAACTATATTTAGAAATAAAAGCTAAATGTATTTGTCATACATATGTCTATACATTTTTCAAAATGTAAATCAAACTATGCCACCTTTGCATTAGGCTATTTCTTTGTAATTAAGGTAAAAACCAATCTCCTTTCCATGAATTATTTTGATCTCAGGTATTTAATTATAGTTTCCTTCCCTAGTTTTTCTTATATTTCTTGTCTTATGCTTTCTACCTCATCTCTACCAAACTTGTTGCCTTTTCTCTCAAGCACATTATGACCTTCTGGGTGTTTGAAGACAGAGTGCTACTTCAGTCTGAGGAATAGCTGACTATCTTTCTCTGTCCTTGGCAGCCCAGAGAAATCAATTTGTCATTAGGAATTCAGCTCAAGTATCACCTCTGTGAAATCTTACTTGGTTTCTCTGACAATTTGTTTCCAAAGCGTTGCTTCTAGAATCAGGCTGAGTACCTTGAAGATTTTAATTTTTGCACATGTCTACTTTCTCCAACAGAATATAAGCATAGATCTTGTTCCCAGGCTCTTATGCCTTTGCAGGCTGTAACATGCACTCTAAGTAAATACTTCGGATAAATAACTGGGTGATTTAGCCAGTGAGTTGTTTAAAGTTTTATACAAGATATATTTTATGTTGAGCATACTTCTTCATAGCTTGTCTATATTCCCCCTGTTCCCTACATCCTCCTTTGACTCCCACTAGTCCCCATAGACATAATTGCTCCTACTATGTGGATATGTGTATATATGTGTATGTGTGTATATATGTATGTATAATGTATTTATATAAACAAAAGAAACACAAATTGGAGATAATATGTTATAGGTTATTCTCAGACTGGCATAGTTTGCTAAATATGAATATCTTCAGTTGTAAACATTTTTCTACAAATGACATAATCTTCTCTCTCTCTCCCTCTCTCCCTCTGTCTCTCTCTGTCTCTCTCTCTGTCTCTCTCTCTGTCTCTCTCTTTCTCTCTCTCAGGTAAAACCAACTCCATTCTGCCCATAGATAATACGTTCGTTATTTAGATCTTTGTTGCCTAGTTAGTACTATAATTTAGCCATTGTGGTGAGTGCTGCTATAAACACTGATGTATGAGTGTTTGTCATACGGTATTTGCTTTGGGGACCATTAGGTAAGTACTCAGAATACTCAGGAGTGGAATATCTGGATTATATGCAAGACCTATTTTTAGTTTTTGATAAAAACATTTACTGACTCTCATAATTGCTGAACTAGTTTACATTGCTACTAGAACTATACAAGGATTCCCTTTTGTCTCCTTTCTCACCAGCATTTGTGGCTACCATTTTGAGTATGGTCCCATGAAATCTCAAAGCGGATTTAATTTGCATTTCTCTGGTCACCAGTTAGGTTGGACATTTTTATATGCTTACAGACCATTTAATTTCATCTATTAAGAAACCATCTTTATCTTATTAGCTTTTCTATTGATTGGGTTGTTTGAATTTTTTAAGTTCTCTGTATGTAATAGACATTAATTCTTTGTATTCATTAAATTTTATTTGAAGAATTTAGTTATATTTTTATAAATGTATAGTATATTAAATAATTAAAGCTAAGCAGTTGACAGTAGTTCACATACTTTTCATTTGTGTCTTGGTTGACATTTGAAGTATGATTTTAGACATTTTCAAGTATACAATGTATTATGTTGACTTTAGTTTCTATGCTGTAAAATAGATCCTTTGTTTAATCAAATACTGGCACTGTTTAGCAAACAAATTCACATTTCACCGTTCCACTTTAGCCACAGCCCTTATAACCACCATTCAAAACTAACTTTGAAAAGCAGTGGCTATTACATAGCATCTTGTTAAATTTAGAAAATGAACAACTTTTACTATTTCATTAATAAAATTTGTAACATAAAGTGATGCCAACTGAGATGCCAGATAAAAACAGAAACTCCTCCATTGCTTTGGTTATATATTTCAGTTCTGACCATGATAATGTAAGACTGCTCCTAAGAGTAACCTAGGCCAATTCTTTGCTTTTTATATAAACACTCTGGGCTCCTTCTGCTCAGGGGAATTTCAGGTGAAACACCACCTACCAATAGGCTTGATATTAAGGAGTTAATATTCACTTCATTTATCTAGTAGTCTCCACTCATGTTCTTAGCATATTTGCTAACAATACACAATGGATCTTGTTTCAGATTTTTGCAAACATTTTGTAGTTTTTCACCCAAACCCATAATCAGTCACCTTGTAACCACCTTGGTTTCTCTGCCCTCTTCTGTGTGTTGTAATTCTAGTCTTGGACTAGCTACTTCTGTATCTCCCTTTCTTAGAATATTATCATATTTCTGGGTCATTGTATATCACTGTATTGATCATGTCATCTGACAGCTGCAGATTGGGGTGAAACTCATCTTCATCTAGATAACTGTTATTCTGGATGTACAGTTCCAGATTAATCTGCCTTTCAGGTCCATATCGCACAGTTGACTCATAATGACCTTAGTGAAGATGCTGTCTCTTTGTATGCCAAGGCAAAGTAACAAATAACTGAGATACTATCTGGTAATTGTGTCAGAAAAGTGGTTAGTAGTGTCTAGTGAGGAAGAGAGCAACATTTTAAATTAAAAGAGCGAAAGATTGTTGACTCATATATAAACAATACATTTGCTAAAAGATGGTGAAAATAGAGAAAACTGTTTTAAGCTTTTAGATACTGTCTTCAATATTGTAGACATATTATTCAAATGTTCTTGCATACTCTTTGGACTACAATATAATTTAAATTAAAAATCACTAGTTGTTTGCTTTTCATTCATGTTTTGATCATGTTCACACCCTCCTCCAACATTCCCAGATCCAACCTTCTTCCCTATCAACCCAATTTTGTGTCCTTTTTTATTTTTTTAAAAACCCATTTGTGCTGTTGGGATATTTTTAAACATGTGGGCTTCCACTGGAACATGGCAGACTTATTAGGACTACACTCCTAGAGAAAATGCTCTCTCCCTCTCCCAACAACCATGCCGATAGCTTCTTCAGCTGGGCTCGGCTTCTATAGCACAACTTGTATCTCCAAGCTGGTATTTGGTCTGAGTTGGCTTTGCACAGGATTTGTACACTAAAATCTTAATAGTTTCTTTAAATTTAGCATAATGATACTAATAGATTGTTCAAACATAATTTTAACATATATGTTTTACATTTACAGACAAATTCATTTAGGCAAAACATATTGTTGGTTTTAAACTACAATAAAATTCAAGGGAAACATAGTTTATATTCCTAATAATATATTAAATACAAATTTACTGGGATGAGCCTAGTTCTTTAAACAATATATGTTGCTTTCATTGCTAACTTGAATATTTAGAAATTGACTGAATAAATACATGCCGTGATTTATTAATATGACCTCGTTTCTATTGGTTTATATGCCCCTTAACTCTATAAGAATGTATATGGCCAAGTATCTTGCCCTCCTATATAGTGCTTTTACAGTGTTTTATGTTGTTATTCACACAAGGTACAAATTTTGCTATTGAAAGTTGTTAATTGGTTCCTGGGCACCTTTGGAATAAAGGGTATGTAGCATTTGCTTTGTTCTTACCGAATGTATTGTTGATTGCTAGGTATTAGACTAGTTAAACCACATTAGCACTTATATAGACTTCCCTTGTAGGTCCTTGACCCTGTTACATTTATAATTACACATCAGTTTGAGATTAAAAGTATAACCCCAAAACTCTGTTTAGATATATATGACTGTGGTAATTTGTGGCTTTGTAGATAGTGGCAGCATCATTTTAAATAGTTTTCTACAGGTAGCACTACCAAGTTCATCATTTAATTACATTTTTACCATTTTGGCTATTTTTATATGAAGATAGAATTCTGTATATTAAAATCATAAATAATATATATCATGATGTAGATATATTTATTTAAAAATAGCACTCAAACACTATTTAAGTGGATACATATCTAAGTATGGTTTATGCTTTTGCTTTTGTTTTTAATTTGCACTAATCATCACCTACTGATTATTCAGTCTGCACCCTAGATTGATTAGTCAATTTATGTGCAAAACTTTTAGCTATCTACAGCTTTGTTTGAATGCTTAAGATCATTCTAGCCTTGCTGGGCTATGATGACACTAGCCTTTAATCCCAAACACAGGCAGCTGAATCTCTGTCTGATCTACATAGCTAGTTCCAAGACAGGCAGAAGAGTGATACAGAGTAACCCTGTCTCAAAAACCAAAAACAAAAACAAAAATGTCACTGTTGCCTCAGTTATCCTTGTAACACTGCTTTAGGCTGTTAACTTGTCTCAGTACTGAAAACTTATTACCTAGTTATATTCCTTGATTTTGCAGTTAGATGTGAGTTTAACTGTTACTTTAATACTTCTTTTATGCTTAGGATTTTGTTCATTGTTCTTATTCTCATGTTTGTCTCTTAAAGGGGTTCTTATGTAAAATGATGGTATTTTTATGAAGCTGCTTCTCTTTAATAAAAACTCAGTAAATAATAATTACAACTTGTGTTATGGTTAATTGTATTTCAGTGCTTTGCTTTTGCATCTGTCCCTTGGTGATTGTAGCCCTACTTTGCTGATGGAGCTGCTTCTTAGTTTGGAATTCTTTCTGCTAATCTTAAGGATTGTTCTTAGTATACTTGGTGTCTAGTGAGGATTACTTCATAGAGGTATATGGGTCTTGCGGAGAATTTCTCTTCATTGTCAGGAGAAATATATAAAAACATTTCTTCATGTTCAGTTATTATCACGTGAGTTCACATAGTAAAAAATTTTGGAACAAGGACAAATGAAAATTAATAATGATTTCCAATTATTTTCATTTTTTTAATTGTAAAAGATTTAAACATTACAAAATTTACCATAATAACCATTTTTATTTATTTCTTAAGATATAGAGCATTAAAAGTTATAAATTATTATGTTATATAACTGACCTAAAAATTAAACATTTTTAGCGTACCATTCAGTGATAACTTTTCCTATGGTGTAAAGATCATCAATATCATCAATATCTGCCTTTAGAATTATTTTAATCATGTAAGACTGAAACTATATGTTAAACCAAAACTCCATTTTTCTCCTTCACTCCTTGACTAACATTCTACTCTCGGTTTCTATGATTTTTTTTAACAATTCTAAATGTTATGATTAAATGATACCATTAAAATATTTGTGTTTGCTTTTTTATTTAGCATGAAATACTAAAAGATTACCATGTTCTAGTTTGTGCAAGAATTTTTTTTTTCTTTTTAAGGCTAAATAGTATTGTTTTATTTATATACAACATTTTTCTCATTTCTGATTTACTTATACTCTGTAACTTTTGTGAATAATGACACCATGATTATGAATGTAAAAATATCCCTTTCCATACCTTGTTTTAATTCTTTTTGACATATCACTTGAAATTAAAATTTTGTATTATATGTTAATTCTATTTTAAAATTTGAGGAGCTGCTATATAATTTTCTGAATGAGCTGTACCACTTTAATTATGATCACATACTTACTATTTTTTATATTTCTCTACATCTAAGTCACAGACTATTTTCCTATTATGTGATTTTTGTATTAGGCGTTATAATGGCTGTGAGATTGGATCTTACTGTAGGTTTATTCTTCCAAATAACTAACCATGCTGTACATTCTTTCAAATGTTTATTGACCATTTGTATATTATCTTTGGAGAAATGTCTATTCAAGTTATTTGTCTACTTAAAAATTGTACTTATTAGGTTATATACAAAAATAAATATTTGTTGTTAATATTAATGTAAAATGTGATCTGTATTTAGTAGTGTATGAATCAGAGCACCCTTTTTTGAAAAGGGTCTTGGTACCCTTTAGAAAACTCACTTGGCCATCCATAAGAGAGTTTATATCTGTTCAATGCTGTTGACCTCTATCAGTCTTTGCAACAGTTTTGGCTGTTTTGTCTGCTCTATTTGAATAACAGATTTTAAAATTAGGAAATATTACTTTGGAAGTGTTAATATTGTATTCATTTTTTTTGTTACTTAGACTCCTGTGGTAATCCGTGGACATTTTTGTATAATTTTACCAGTTTTTTTTTTTAAAATAAGAATGGCCTTAGAATTCATACAGATTGTATTAAATATGTACATCTCTTGAGTAATATTTACATATTTTCAATATTAAGGCTACCCATCCATGAACCTCTCGGATATTTCCACTGATTTGTACCTCCTTCAGTTCCTTTCTGTAATATGTTTTAGTTGTTACTGTGCATTTCTCTTATTTTCTGGAGTAAGTTGATTGTTACTCCTTTTGCAACTGTTAAACTATAATTTCTTTAATGTCTCTTTTAGGTTATTTATTAGAAATATATGTAAATACAGCTAATTTCCTGCAATATGTATCATGCTATTCTAATGTATTTAATATTTTACTTTTATTTCAATCTTTAGTATTTCTTCATGTGTATTTATATCGGTCACATATCCATTAAGAGAGGTAAATTTTCTTCATTGCTTAATTAAATGCTTCTATCTCTTTGTTTTAATGATTCCCAGTTCTATTGAATAGAAATGTTGACTACTTGCATCCTTATTCTGTTTCTGCTGATAGAGAGATAGATTTTGGACTGTTGTTACAGAGCCTGATCCTGGCTCTGGCTCTTTATATAGCACGATGATATTACGTATGCATTATATATATATATATATATATATATATATATATATATATATATAAATATATATATACATTCAGTCTATTGATATTTTTTTTTCTATGAAAGATGTTGAACTTTGCCAATTTTTCTGCATTAATTGATTTTCTGTGACTTTCCCATTTGCTTGCATTACTCTCATTGGTTTTCATACAACTGTTCATCCTTGCACCCCTCACGGTATCCTGCTTTACTGTGGTGCTAGCCATTGCAGTAGAGTGATGAGTTACTTTCCTGTCTGGCTGAGTACCATCAGTCCTGATCATTAGTGCTCAGAGGGGACATTTGTCTGTACTTTTTCTGATTTTGCCATCATGATAGAACTAGACTTATGGAAGTATCTAGGAATATCCCCTTCTCTTCATTGTTATTTCTCTAAAAGTCTGGTGGTATTCATCAGTGGAGCCGTCAGGAGTAGGGGATTTCTTTTGGGGGAGTTTCCTTGTTATTTTGCTGTCCTTACTCAGTTCCATATTCCTTTATGAATTCATCCAATTTGTTTTTTTGGAATTTTCCATTTAATTTAAATTATTGAAACTGTTGGCCTAAAGTTGCTTATAATATACACTTAACATTCACTTCTCTTTCTAATGGAATTGAATCTTTATACTCATTTTTCCTGTTTTTTGTTAGATGACTTTTTCTTAATATATCAGTATACAATTTTTGTGAAATTGGTTGATTTTTTTTTTTGGAACTGTCCATTGCAACTTGAGGGACTCACCCATGGGTATACAGCTGGAGATAATTACCCAAATAGCCAATAGTCCAGCAAATGGCCCTCTTTAAACTCAGTGAGTCACAAAACAACAAAAATATTATGTGAGGAATGGACTTGTAGGGTAGAGGGGAGTTGACATATGTGTCAGAGGCATAGGGGAGGATGGGATGTATAAAACTGACAAACTAAAAAATTAAAAGCCTCCTTGGATTTTGTAAAGTTCCCCCATTACTTTACTTATGTTGGTGTTGAGAATGATTTTTTTCCTATAAAACCTAAAGTTCTGAAATTAAGTTGTTAATTTTGAATCTTTAAAATTTTCCTTTTATGTAAATGTTATGGCCATAAAATTCCCCTTAGCAGCTCTTGTTTACATTACAAATTTTAATGTGGGATAAAACTTTTGTGTCCACTTGTTTCAAAGTTTTTCTCAAATTCCCTTGTGGTCCATTGGTTATTTAAGAGAGTGTTTGTATTCAATTTTCATAATTTAGAGAATCTTCTGTTTTTCCTCTAATTTCTAATCTTATGAAATTCCAGCTATGAAAGAGATTTTGTTTGATATGTATTTTTTGAAAATCTATGGGGACTTAATTTGATCTAATATATTTTATAAAATGCTAAATGTTCACTTGAAAATTATTTATATTTTGTTAGGTAGCATGATCTGTATATTTTTTAATAAAATGATTAGTATTTGTACATTATCACCAGTATATTTTCATATTCTCCTGTGTTACATAAATCCTTTTTTAAAAAATAGATTTATTATTTTTAATTATGTGTACATGTGTTTTTTTAATGGGGATAGGTATATGTATTTGAGTGCAGGTGCTTAGGGAGGCCAGAAGAAGACCAGAAGCTGGAGTTCCCAGCTTAAAAGAGCCTACTGGTGTAGGGGCTGGAGTCTGAATTCTAGTTTTCTGCAAGAGCAGTCAGCACAAGCTCTTAACCATTGAGTTCAAGACATCAGTAACATTTTTTGCAATTATAATGACTGTGTAGAATACCTATTTGTTCATTCTTCTCGCCATATCTCCTGTGTATACATCCTTCTTTTTCCTTATAATCCAGGTTTCCCAATATGTATTTAAAGCACCAATAAAGTGATTTATTTGTGATACCTAATGGTATTATTCAGTCTACACCTTTATTTGCTTATGGGCAACACATTTTTCTAAAATGAATTCAGTGACAAAAAAGCAGATACTGTCTTCTTTTCACATATTTGTGAAATACCAGCATCATCAAATAGACCCAAGAATTCATGGTACTTACCAATGGTTAATTTAAACCATTTAAACAATTGGAATTTTCCCACATCTCTTGAAAGTGTAACGGAGGACAATTTTGTCATGATAATATGACACTAACTTATCCCTTGATAAGAGTGTTAAGAGCAAGCAGTTAGATGTACTCAGGGTTGGATGGCATGCCCTGATTTTTGTTGACTAGTGACCTCTAAAACTTATTACATTTGTGCCCACTTAATATCAAGTCACCTAATGGATGCTCATTTTTTTCCACTGAATCATTTTGTACTAATTCAGTACAATTTTGGCCATTTAATATCAATTGACACTAAACGATTTCCTGTGCAATGTCAATTGAAAATCACTGATTTCCTGCTAATACAGCACTTAGTGTCAATTTCTTTATGCAGGAAAAGCATTTTTTCAATTAGCTACACCATATAATTTTTTGTTTTTAGTTGTGTTGTTTGCATGTATGTCTGATAATAGTTTTTTTTTTTTTATTATTAACAAAAGACATAAGGAAAAGAGAAGACTTTCCTCTTTGGAATTAAGTATTTAAACCCCAGGATTTTGTTTTTCATCTATACAAGATCAAATATATTATTGGAAAGTTTAAAAACATATCAGACAATATAGAAACAAAATGATATTAGAGCTAAACAGGAATGGGTGGTTTTTGTCATTGCATATACTCAGCTGATGGGAGAAAATAATTTGGCCAATAAAAATTCTTTAATGCCTTAATTATGTCAGAAGACCTACAATTTCATTATTAAAATTATTTTTTCCTTGGTAGAGGAATGAACTTTAAAAATGATTACATGTTCTTACAAGAAAACTGTGACAGCATTACCTCTTTTACTTTATGAAATTTGGAAGCTTTCATAGAATTTCCCAAGAAATACAAGCATAACAGGAAACATCTTAAAGCATCTGACTGTTTTCCAGGTTTCTTCATCAGGGATAATAGCCCACACACATCTCCTGTTCTCCACAGTGATAGGGAAATGAGCAAACTGGAGTTGGCCCTCTCTGTCCTAAAGATTTATGACCTATGAATATAAAACTAGAAGAAATTCAATATTTAAGATAATGTTTTATATGTAGACTTTTATTAGCATCTAAGCTGTTATAATGTTGACATACATTGTAAACTACTAGATAGACAAAGAAATGATGTCAGTGTATCAAATGTTATTCTAGTGAGATAGGAGATCCAAGTATGAGAAACAAATAAAGATGAACTTAAATGAAACTGATAGTCTTAAATGGTACATGCCTTTAGATTATTGGGAAGATTACTGTGTTTGGGATATACATGGAGTTCTGTTCTAAAGGAAACTACTGATGACTGTCTTTGAGAGAAGGACAGATGGATTCTAAAGCAATTTCTTTCTCTCCTCCCCTTTCTGTTTTTTTTTTTCCAGAACATGGGCATTCTTAAATTATTTGGCTCTGTGTGAATATTAGTTCCCTTCTGGAAAAGTTCAAGGAGAAATTTTGGAAATAATTTGAAATAATATTTTAAATGTATACTATTTGACAGTTACTGTACCAGAGTTTGGACATGCAAGGAGAAATAACCCATTGTATTGAGAAACTAACCATGTATCTGTATCTTCATCTATATCTATCTATAATGTTGTTAATATAAATTATATTTGAAAGTATGTAACATTTGTCCATTACTGTGGACAAAGTAAGGGCATAGTGTCTAGCCTGTTTCCTTGGAGAAAAGGGATTCCTTCATTTTCAGCAGCCATTAAAATTCCCTGTAGCTCTTTTCATCTAGGGTGGGCCTTATGAGATATATGGCATCCACATTGGTATATCAACTGGTGGTGTTATTATGCCTAAGGTTTCATGGATGCAGCTTATCATGTACAGAAGACTATCTCACAGATGACATTTTGGTCTTCAGCCTTTTACAGTCTTATTGCTCCCTTTCCTCCATGTTCTCTGACCCTTGAATGCAGAGAGTTGCATGGTAAATATACCAGTGGGTTTGTGGGAACCCACAGTTCGTTCTTGATATTTTGATCAGTTGTGGATTTCCATAGCAGTTTCCTGCCACAAAACAAAGCTTCTTTAATGGCAGGTTAGAGGTATACTTTTTGGTGTATAAAGCAAGTACTTAGAATGTAGTTAGATATTATACTGGTTTAGGAAAGTGACAATATAGGTGCTTTTAGAGTCCATGACCTCACCAGCCATGGGTAGTTGGTTAGGTTTCTAGTTCTAGGTATGAATTCTTTCCTGTTAAGTACGTCAGAAATTCAATTTAATAGCAGCTGCTTTCTTCCAATGTGTAAGTTCCATTATTACACTAGGGATGTATTTTTTCCAGACTGATTATTGTGATTTGAACTTCTTGATACCTGAAGCAATTACTAAAATGATCCTTGAAAGATGAACAGAAGGCAAATAGGTAATGAGAGAGGGCACATTGTCAGAAGACATTGAAATAATCAAAGCTAAGAGATATTGTTATCTCTTAGATATTGAGAAGCCATTTTTTTTTTCATCTTGGGATTATAATATACTAGTTTCATATCACTTTCTTATTTAAGAGTTGCTGTTGATCATTTCCACAGATACTTAGTTACTTTTCATATTACATTTTTATTGCTACATACTGTTCAGTTATATTTTTAAAATAGTTTTTCTAAATTTAATGCTTGCCCTTGTATTTTTTTAGGTTTTGCTATATAGACCTTTTCAAGTTTTATGTTTTCAAATACAATGTGTTTTTAAAATGTCACATTACATTTTCACTTATTGTTTCTGCCTTGTTTGCCTGGTTAGAAAGACCTCTAAGTCAAGATTAAAAATTCTCCTATTTTACCTCTAATTTTTTTATGGTTTCCTTGTTTACATATAACTCCTTAAACCATCTGGATTTTTATTTTGATATACTGTGTTAGTCTCTAAATTTCCCTGTTCTAAATATTTAACCAGTTGTCCCAGCACCATCCATTGAAAATCCATGTTTTCCCCACTGATTTGAAATGCATTATTTATCAGATACTAAATACTTAATTTACAAATGGGTGTATTCTTTGCTTTTGTATTTAGTTTCCAGCCTTTCTGTTTTTTCTTTTAATTTCTACAAGTTTCTGTATGCTTTTGTTGGATTGTGTTATTTATTTATTGTGGCATTTAACATATAGAGAAAACTTGCAAAGTACAGTTTCATTTTATTACATTTTTTTATTTAAAATGTCATTGGCCATTTTATTCAAATATTAATTTTAATTAATAATTTAGTCATCTCTTCTCTGTCTCCAATTTCACACGGC
The DNA here is from genome assembly GCF_943737965.1 of Phodopus roborovskii. NCBI lineage: Eukaryota > Metazoa > Chordata > Mammalia > Rodentia > Cricetidae > Phodopus > Phodopus roborovskii. The sequence continues at coordinate 27,073,334 of NW_026126469.1, forward strand.
TTTTTAACAAGGATTATATTATTTTTGGAAGAATTAAGGTATTTTGCCAACTGATAAATGTATAAATAAATTTGGGTATTTCAGCCATTATTCAGAAAAGGTCTAATGCTTCCTTAAGTGTTCATCTCTATTTCAAGTTTGTCTTTTCCACCCCAATATTCACAATACCTACTTTTTTTGTGATATTGCTAAAATTCTGAATTATGGTATTTGGCAGGTGGTAGCATGTCCTTTCTCTTTGCTTCATTGAGTAGTTCTAGTTGTCTCATCATTTAATGTTACAGCAGACATATGGGGTGTGGGGTGGATACTCTAAATTATAATAAAATGATTCTATCTAATCATTTTGATATTAATTTAAAATTAATAAGTGATTTTTTATCTGTTGCAATTTCAAGTGGCATGCTTTTCTCATGTCATATTGTATATTATATATGAATTTTCATACATTTGTTAATATATATCCTAAGAGTGAATCATTTTTAAAACTTCTTATAATGAATTATTATTCATTTATTATATTTTTCTTCCTAATAATTTATTTAGGAGTTCTGGGTCCTTATATATAATCAAGATAGTCTTATTAACACTGTCCAAAGACTTTGAAATATGTAAATAACTTTAACTTCTAGTAGTAGCAATTTAAAAGTAAAAAGAAAAAGATTAGATTAGTTTTTATAATATATTTTGCTGAATCCAATTTAATCAAACTATTTTTCTTAATATATTATCAATATGAGAATATTGTATATTTCAGATTTTTAAAAATCTGAGTTCTCAAAATCTGGTTGTTCTACACATTCATCCTGTCTCAATTCAAAAGTAGTGCCCAGTATCCAACCACACTGTGAAATTACTTAACCAGGATATAGTAGGTTCAGAAAATGAATTAGGAAATGTCAATTTATATTATGTTATATGTGTTTTCATTTCTTGAAAATAATGAAGTTCAAGTTTTCATTTAAATTGGGTTTTAGAGATGTTGGTCAAAGGATATAAAATTTTAGTATAATCAAAGGAATCAATTAAAAATATATTTTTCAATGTGATAATTATCCTTAAAAATATATTATGGCCTTGGAAATGACTATATAGTGTTCCCATTATACCAAAGATAGACATATGAGGCATTGTGTTGTATTTTTGATTGTTGTCTCAGAAATCCCTAAAGAAGTAACTCATAGTTGAGGTTGCAGTTCATCATAGGGAGGTCATGGTAGGAGTGTGAGGCAGTTGGTCACATTGCATGTAGATGAACAGTGTGTTCAGTTCAAATTCTCCCTTGTATTCAGTCAGTAACCTGGTCATGGATTGGTTCCACCCACATTTAGGATAAGCATCTCCATTTCAGTTAACCTCAAGCAGAATCATTCATAGATAGGCTCAGAATCTTGTATCTTCACTTATTCCAGCTACACTTGAGTTGGAAATAAATATTAACTATCATATAACATGGATGTTGACAGGGTAGACTTTGTAATTCATATACATATATATGTATATATATTTATGTATGTATGTATACATACATGCATGCTTGCATATGTATCATATATTACAGTATTTATACATATACACATGTGGATGTAAATCTTGACACATGACAAATATATGTCATTTATTTGTTGAGTTAAAAAATTGAAAAGTTTCATATTTAAAATAATCTATTACTAAAAGCTATTGTAGTTTTTAATGTTCTTTACTAATGGCCTGTTAAAACTTCCATGTATAGCGTTAATTTTGGGAGTTCTTAGGTTCTTAGAATATTATACATTTGTTGTAATTTTCAATTTTATTATATATTTGTGTCTAGTATTATTTCATAATTCAGCCTTTTCTGAATATTTAGTGCCTGTCTTGCTCTTTATTTTTATATCTATTTTTATATTCATGCATTTTTCACACATAACATTGTAGGAATTTTTAGGATTAATTCAATTTAGCTTAATTTAAAAATACTGTTACTGGATATATTTCTAAAATATTATGTTTTAACTAGGTTAAACAGACTTTCATAGTTTATATTTTAAAATTATTTTCCCGATACCACACTTTAAAAGAACTCTCAAAACACATTATCATGTTCCATGTTAGTTGTGGTGATACTTTGTTTATGAACTAACAAATAAAGCTTGCCTAAAGATTAGAGTGCAAAGCTAGCTGCACCGGCTAGCCATAAGGCCATGCAGTGGTGGCACACACCTTTAATTCCAGCACCCTGGAGACAGAGACAGATGGTTCCCTGTTAATTCTAGGCCATCCTGGGCTATATGAAATTGATCTAGTCTAAAAGAGAAACAGAGCTCACACAAGGGTGATCTCAGTAGTTGGGAGCTCATGCCTTTAATACCAGCACTAGAAAGGAATATGAGGACCTGGGAGAAAGGAGCTCATCATAGATTGAGTAGCAATGCAGTCAAAAGCAGTCTGTGGTTCATTGGATCGCTCCTTTGGTCTGAGCAGTGGTAGAAGTGAGAACTATCTAGTAGTTAGCTGCTTTACTTCTCTGATCTTCATCTTTAACCCCAGTATCTGTCTCTGGGTTTTTATTATTATGACCAACTAGATTTCATGATATAGCTAGTTATCATAGAAAGTAAAATTATCAATAATTTTTGTTGGCTTGGCTGGAGAGATAAGGGGGAAACATAGTTTATAATAACCCCGTTTTACAGTTGGCATTATTCAGATGGTGTTTGTATTAAGGTTTAGAAGATTGGATAATATTTTTTGATAATCTTGAAACATAAATATAGTTTTCTTTCACTTATCTAGAATACATCACAACTGTGTTACCATATAATACAGTCAAGCTATTTGGACATAGAACATTGAGTTCAAGGGTTAAGTCAACACTATAATGGAATATTTGGAAGTCATCAATTCCTTGGGAAGATTTTTTGAATAAATTGTTGAAGAGGAAGGGAAAGAATATCCATATAAACACTTAATTAAATATCACCCCACTTCAATTCTTATTTGTAATTTCTATCAGTAATGTGACATTTGATTTTAAGTGTAAATGAGTAAATTTCCTTTATGAAAAGTATAGAGAATTTTATCTTATGTCAACAAGATAAAATCTCTTTGCATTGCTCATCTTCCTGAGTTAGTAATTTGTAGATTATTTTAGATTGATTTATTTTATTCTATGTGAGTGAATGTTTTGCCTGCATGCATGTATATGTACTATATATTTTGTCAGTGCTGGTGGTGGTCATAAGAGGTTATCAAAACTGCTGGGATTGGGGCTATGAATGGTTTTTGATCCTTTGTGTTGGTGGTGAAACAAAATTCTTGTCTTCTACATGAGCTCTTAACCATTGATCCAGCCTCCAGTCTACAAGAAATATTAAGATACTTGCCAGAAGTCATGTGTAAGTATAGATCAAACTAATTTTTCCAGAAATATTGAAATAAAACAAATAATCAAATGTTGGAATAGATTAATTCATTTTCATCTACAGTGTTTTATAGTAAACAATTACTACAATATATTAATGCTCATTTCTTTTTTCACAGAGGATTGCATTATACTAAGTAGAAATATGGGTTTATAAAACTTTGGGAGGTAGTTCTATTTTACATATATATTATAACTGGAACTACATGTTTTTGGATCATAAGAAGTGAGTTTTAAAAAGATATTATTGTGGCTTTTTAGTGTATTTACATCTTAAAAGTCACAGTTGTTGGTAATATAGAAAAAGAATATCTTCCCATGATGAGTGTGTGTGTGTGTGTGTGTGTGTGTGTGTGTGTGTGTGTGTGTGTTTGTAAAACACTTTTTTTTTGATAACATGTCAGCTGAAGGAAAAAAGACATTAATGGTCTTACCTAGAATCTTTACAAACAAGAATCCTAATCTTCCAGGCAAGGCATGTTCACTTCAGCAGTCGTGGCATGATTAATTGGGCAAACAAGTTTTATCTGATTAGCTTGGGGTGCTCCTCAAGAGGGTTCCCATTCCTGCTACTATAAACACAGTGAAAAACCTATGACTGGAGGAAATTTGAGTCCCTAGTAGGGAACTTACAATTGTGGGTTAGCTAGATTGATGCAGTTCCAATCTGCCTTTGCAACACTTGTTTAAACTCATAGACAAATAGTATTGTCAGTCTTAATCTGATAATCTCTTTGCAGTGAAAGTCGGTGAATTGAGACATTTGCAGCCCAAGATATTGAGAGTAAATGATGTTTAAATGCTAAGAGTTCAATAGGACATTCACACGCCCCTCATAAGGCTCAGAGAACAATGGACGAGAGAGGACAGGACAGTTTTTCTGGGCTTTCTTTAAACTTGGTTAGTGTCCCAAGGTTTCCTTTGCTGTGAACAGACACTATAACCACTGCAATTCTTATAAGGAAACATTTAATTGGGCCCAGGATATAGTTTCAGAGGGTTAATCCATTATGATCATGGTGGGAAGCATGGTGGCACGCAAATAGACATAGTGCTGGAGGAGGAGCTGAGAGTTTACATCTTGATCTACAGGTAGCAGGGAACTGTGTGCCACATTGGGCTTAGCTTGAGCATATAAGTCTCCAACTTCACAGTGGTAAACTTCTTCCAAGCAGGCCACACCTAGTTCAACAAGGCCTTCCTAATAGTGATACTCCCTGTGGGGCAAATGTACAAACACATAAGTCTATTAGGGATATAACAATTCAAACCACTACAATCATGCATTTACAATGTTATTAGATAATACAGAGACTCATAACCAGTCAAAATTACAATAAATGACTGAGTGAACAGCCCTAAAAGGGACATTTATATCAACCTTGCTCCTGTGAATCAGGGAAAATGATGGAAAGGATTTGGAAAATTTATAAGACAGTAAAAAATTTAGAACAAATAAGGTCTCACATGGCCTCACTACCGCTGAGGGACTTTGGCTGTTGATGGCACTTGAGGGAAGAATGGTCCTTTTCTTTGGGGTGTGACTGATGGCATGTTGCCAAGCATCAGTGGACATAATACTATGTTCATAGAGGCAACATTAATTGGATTCAGTGGCTCACAGAATAGAAAAGATAAACCAGGAAGTTGGAAAGGGGATGTGCTCTGAGGACTTGTCATTGATGGTGGACTCTTTGGATCAGGGAAATATGGGATAGATTTTTTTCTTTTTCATTTTTTGGTTTTTCTTTTTTATTGCAATACATGTTTTAAATGTATGAAATTCTCAGAGAATTAAAACAAATCAGCAGACAAGGGACATCACGTGAAATATGTGAAGCCTAAATAATCCCATATATTTAATGAAATTGTATTTGTCCAATGCAATTTTTTGTGATTCTGGTGATACTGGTGGCAATAAGCCTACTAATGCCAGTATGAAATCATAACACATACAGTCGTATACAGTTGTATGATATTTGGGAAGAACAAACAAATATTCCATGAATTTGTGTAATTACTACTTCTTGGTTATTATTATTTTTAGTATATTTCTATGTAAGGCAGATACATAATAGTATCTTTGTAATAGCAGCACCTTTGTACATCTCACATTCTGTCTCTTATTAAAATTACTTATGTTTTTGCATATAATTTAATTACACAATTTCCCCCTTCTTTTTCATCCCTCCACACCTGCCCATGTACTCTCCCCCTTGTTCTACTTCAAATTCATTGCCTCTGTAAATCTTGTCTCTTGATAGCATCAATATCTGTTCAGTAACCTGTAGCATCGAGGTTTAAAATATACTCTATGATGCTCATGCAGTAGCTAAATTACCTCATGAAACACTACAAAGCAGAGTCAAAGCTAAATTTATCTTTAATGCAATTTTCTGCTAGTATAATTTACCTTATTTCAAAAGTTTGGAGAGTTGTCTTTTCTCTTTTGCAACCAACATATTATATCTATTTTTGTAACTTTACCAATCTCAAATAATGGTTAATTTAATAAAATTGCCAGTCCAGTAAAAGATATTGGTAAGTATGAGCTCAAGATTTTTATGGTTTTGGACATTTATGTTTTTTGTTTTCTATGACCAATGCTTCAGCATTTTCAATTGGAGTATTTATATTTTTATTCTTAAGTTTACTTCATTCTTAAATTAGTTTTTCTATTTTTATGCTATGTACTTTGTTCTACATATTTTTATATTGTTTTCACAGTTGAAATAGCTAAATCATGTTAATCTATGTTTGAATTTCTCAGTATCAATCTCTTTCACACTTTTCCCATTCAAGATTAAATTTCAAAGTTGTCATAACCAGGCAGCATGGGAACTTAGTTTTTGTATTTACCTGTCCCTTCTCACCTTGATTTTCATCTTGATTCAGCTCCTTTTGGGCAGTGTGGAAAAACCTATTAAAATGATTAGGTTTTGCTCTTACAGTGTTGGTTCAGAACTTCATGAGTTGGCCGTATGTGTATGTAGTTGTTTCTTTTCCCTTGTGTTCATTCTACTAAGTGTCTATTTATTAGTAACAGAAATGAGGTTTCGCAAAATATTATGATCTTATTTTTCAAAGGTTTCTCCCACTAAAAATAAAAAAAAAATTGTGACTGTTGATCATTTATCTTTCCTGGTAGATAGTTATGGGGGATTTTTAGTAAATTTTTTTGAATATTTCTCCCATGGCATTAAGATTGTAGCATTATTTAGTACAATTTTCTACAAATTATAGGCTAAAGTCTCAATGCTGTAGATTTAATCTAGGGTGTTAATGTGTAGTATGCAAGCACTCTACCACTGAGCTATGTCTTCAAGTGCCATGTGTATTTTTAAAAGCCTCAGCATTGGACTGACCCTGACTCCGGAATGTGGGTCTCAGTGACTTAGGCATCCTACAGGTCCTGGTGCACGAAAGGACTTTGGGAGCACGTTCCCCATGGAGGGATACCTCTTAACCTAGAGACAGGAGGAAGGGCCTAAGTCCTACTCCAAATGACTTGACAAGTTTTGATGATCTCTCCTGGAAGGCCTCACTCTCCTTGTGGAGTGGGTGGGGAATGGGATGGGAAGGAGGTTGTAGGGCATGGGAGGATGGGAGGGAGAAGGAACTGGACTGGGATCGATATGTAAAATAAGAAGAAAAAAATTCTTGCTCCTGAGAAGAGATTTCTTGTGAAACATGTAGATTGCTACTTTGCTACTTTTGTCTGTGACCATTTTATGACTTTGGTTAAAAAGCTGCAGAAGTGGAGGATGGAGAATGTTTCCACCATTGAAACTTCTTTTTATGCTTAGTTCCTATAAATACATACTTGTAGTTGTCCTGTAGAACTCATAGTTCTGTCGGTCCTTGTTTGCTCAGAAACTTAGCAGCAAATGAAAAAGTTGCCGCTGTGAAACTCAGTCTGGTATTTGAATGGAGAGCTACTCCCAATCCTCATTAGTGTATATGCATGAAAAATAAACCTGTAATTCCTGGTGTCATTCTGGTTCATGCCAATTTTGTTTTTGCTGTTCATTTGATTTTTCTCATTAAAATATTGACTAAGTATCATGTCATGGATTCTGGCAAAACAAAACAAGATGAGAGACAAAATAAGCTCTTTATTATACTGTCACACTTGCAAACTTAAAAATGTGTTATCATCATATAAGAGCTCGAGGAGGAAAAAGATTTTCCAGTAAAACTCTGCTAGGTCTTTTAATGACATCATTTCTCATTTGAGGAAACAGCATGGGCAGAGTAGAAGAGACTAATTGTTACCCTTTTTTGTTTATGCCATGTGATGGCTCTCAGATGTCCAATGTGTTCTATCAGATAGATTTCATTGCTTATTATTTTAATGGAAACTTGATTGGAATGTGACAAGTTACATAGAAGAATAATAGGAAAAAAATCATAAACCATGATACTATAGGTCTTCCATTTAAGACAAACAGTGGGAAGTGAAAATAAGGTGTGGTTTGTGTTTAATGAAGCATACCATATTCTAATGACATGATAGATAAATAAATACATGTTTGAGTGAATAGTCAACATAGTTTTCAAGAAACATGATAAAATTAATACTTTGATATGGCAACTTTCATTGCAGTAGATCACAAATTACAAATATAGTGCAATATACTTTATGAAGATACTCAGTGTCAGTTGAAATACCTGTTAGGGATGTGCAAAAACATCCTACTAGTGCTTTCCCATGACTATTTTCATAATAAGGACTATGAATTTTTGAACTATTGAATTGTATTATGATTAATGTACAAACTCTTTAACATGTGGTGAGTAAATGACTTGTTCTATGTAATGTACTGGAATATGGGAATACAGTGATAATGAAATGAAGTACAGCTTATGGATATTATTATTCTAAATAGAAAGGCATTATCTATAGAAATCTATTATGTATATGTCTGTCTTTCCACCAATCTATTTAGGTATGTGTGATCTGTTTACATATCATCTATTTTGGATTCTGTAATTATGAATATAAATATAAATTTGAATATATGTATATGTCAGCTGTGTATCAATTCACATGCATGCACACACAATCCTATGTAATTCTTCAAATATATGAATATTTACTGTTAGGTAAAGCTGTATAAATGATCTATTTTAGTTTTTTACTTGACAGTTTTAGCCCAATAATTTTATGTCAATTAAATTTTGTTCTTAGTAAAGTTTTTGGTTTTGGTTTTAAAATAAAATGTAATCAGCTAAAAACTAAGTAATTATTGTTCAATTTATGCAAAAATTTAGGGGACTTAACTATTTTGTACACAGTTTACATCTGCTAATATATTTCACTAATAGAGTTTGAAAGATGTCTCAGATGCCAGGAATTTCTGCTAGCAATGAAAAGCAATGACTGCTGAACTAAAAGTATAGATCATTGGGTTAATCAGTGTAGCATCCCTGTCTTTAAAATGAGAGGAAAATGCTGTGTTACAAAGTTTTCAAAAGTCAACACTAACCAGGGATATTAGAAAATAATTTTAGCAAGATTGTGTCCTCAATGTTTATGAAACCAAACAGACAAAATAATTTTATATGTGCGTATGTATGTATGTATGTATGTGTGTATGTATGTATGTATGTATGTATGTATATTGGTTCTTACTTTTTTTTTTTAAAGATTATACTTTGCATCTTTTGTTCTTTGATCTCCACATGATGAAATGGCAATGAGGTCAAGGGTACTGGATGTCTTGGCACTCATTAACTACTGCAATTAGCACCAGTTAGATTGATATTTTTCCAAGATGAAAACATGATTTGGACAAGAAAAACAAGAAATGATGACATTTGTGAAAGTGAAATGACATTGACCAGGAAGAAACAAAAAAGAAACAGAGCTTACCTCAGAACTCTTGAATATTTGAAAAATTGATTACCCGATAAGATCTCTTGGATGTAACTATAAGTCTCTGAAAACTTATTAAAGCTTTGGGTGGGTGGCATTAAAGCAAAATGAGAAGACACCAGGGCAGCCTGCCTTAATAGCTTGCTGGCTTGAACCCTGATACATAATGTTCTTGTAATAGTTTATGGGTGACTGCAGTAAATTGGTAGTGAATGTTTTCCAATTTTTTTGGCTCTTCCTATCAGATCTGCTCTCAGAGAACATTTTGTTCTGAGAGTATTATGAAAGCAATTGATCTACTTTAGAAGTTGCTTGACAATTTTAATATAGTGATAACTTTTCTCCCCTCCAGATTGTGTCAGTTTCTCTTTCTTTTGTGGTCTTTGTAACTTGGGTCAAAGTCTAGTTAGCTCAAATTTGAGTAGTTTAGTGTTGTTTATCACAAAGTCTGATTAAATACTTTTAAGTACTGCTACAAAAGAAAAATCCAATTTTTCAGTGATTTGTGACTGTTATCTATTTAGACAGAATTCTCCTTGACAGAACAATTTTAGAGGACTAATTCTGTACCTAAATAGCTTTTGAGAAATTGTTTTCAATTATATTATTGGATTATATTTTATGTAAAAAGAAGATTTGGGGCATTGAACTAGTTTCATTTCTGTTGTTCTGATAAAATACTGTGATGAAAAGAAATGGGATAAAATATTTACTTTAGCTTACACTCTGTCATAGCAAGGAAGTCAAGGTGGCAGTAACTTAAGACATCCCATCAACAATCAAGAGCAGGGAGAAATAAATACACACATACACCTTAATGCTTGGCAAACTTTCTTTCCTCTTAGACATCCCATAGCCCAAACCAGGGTATGGTGCTGCCCACTCTAATAACTGTCTTCGCCTATCAGTTTAAACAACCAAGACGATCCTCTACATACTTCCTTCCGTAGGTCAACCTGATGCAATCTCTCATTGATGCTATTACAGTTCTCAAATAAAACTACAGTATGCTAAACAAAATTAGAGTCAGAGTTGGCTGAGATTTACTAATTAAATGATATAATATGGAATTTTCTGGAACATTTCATACCATCTCTGCTTTGGTTCTTCAAGCAGTATGGTAATGTTATGGATACAGTAAGAACAAGGAAATGTAGAATGAAAAGAAGTTGAAACAGTCTCTACACTAATGTTAGAGCCAAGGAGAATTGGTGGTCTTGGAGGATCTTATCCACTCTTCTATTATTATTATTTTTGTTTTGGTAACCCGAAAACATTTGTTCATATAAAAGTTATATTACAGTTAATTGAATAAAGGCAAGGTAGAATGGAAGAAGGTGAGATAAAAATCTGGATACATACTAAACATACGTAGATGGTACTTGAGATCCACAAAGGCAGTATAGTGAAGTCTGTTCCTTAAGGTACAGTCCTGTAAAACAACAGTCAAGTCAGTGTGGCTCTGTGAAACCATGAAGATACCTTAGAAAGAAGCCTCTCAGGAGAGAGCACACCACAGCAAGAACGGGAAAACATGAACAAATGAGAAACATTGAGATGGAGAGAACCTACACCACACAATTGCCCTGTGACCTCTACACATGTACCATGTTATGCCTCCTCCACAATAATAACAGATACAAATTTAATAGAAGATTAGAGGGCAAGAATTCGTTTCAATGCTTATTTTACTTTCTTTTGTAATAGCTTTTTCAATGCTCATTTAAAAATATTTTATTCATTTATTGTGTGTGTGGTGTGTGTGCGTGTGTGTCGTGCGTGTGTGTCTGTGTGTGTGTCAGTATGAACATGAATGTTAGAGAACAATTTGCCGGAGTTTTCTCCTTCTACTATATGGGTTCCCAGGATTGAACTCTGACTCTCTGACTTAGTAGCAGGCACCTTTACTTGCTGATCCATCTTACCATGACCATTTTAATACTCGTATTTCTTCATTAGTTTGTTTCATTTTTATTGTTTGAAAATCTTATACACTTATGTATATAGTGTATCGTGATCAACTCACCTCTACATACACATGCAGACACACATACACACACACAGTTCCTCCTTCCAACATTGCTCAGACTCTTTCTAACATGTCTTCTTTTTAAACTCATATTCTCTTTTTTTGTTTGTTTGAACAACTCACCAAATATCCATATAAACATGAGTTTGTGTCATTCATGTTTTATCGGCAACTTGTCAATGGCCAGCTCCTAAAGAAAAATGACTTATCTTTTCTTAGCAACCATGGATTGACAATAGCTTTGCAGCTAAAAACTGGCATCGGGTGCCCTTTTCCTTTTCCTGCTAGAAATGATCGCTTGTTTGAACTTGTGCAGGTCTTGAGTGGCTGCTGCAAGTTTATGTGTGCAGTCCTCATATCCAGAAGACAAGATTTCACAGCTTTTCTTTCAACCCTTCTGCTCTTTTTTCCTTCCCCTTAGGAAATATTCCTTGAGTGTTAGATGACTTAGAAGTTCCATATACATATACAAATATTTAGAAGGCAATTGACACCATTACCATTTAGAAAATAATCTCTTGTTCCACTGGCCTATGTATTCTCCAGGCATCATCCAGCCATCATCTTTGACCATGTCAACAGTTCCAGATAAGAATCCCTCCTGTGGCATAGGACTCTGATCCTATAAAAAACAAGAAAAGCAGTTGGTTATCCCCATAAACTGTCTGGCCACTGCTGTACCAGTGGCCATATCTTTCCTGGCTGGTCAGTATTGTAGTTTACAAGATCTAAGTGCTGGATAAGGCAAATGATGTCTTCTCACCTCCAGCAGTCTGCACAGCACCTTTGTTTTCATGCTGAGTTTGTGGTCAGTTCAGGATTCTTTACTTTATAACCTCCAACTGAATTTGTGGTGTCTTCAGCAATAGGACTTATTATCTAGTTATGCTGGGCAACAAAATTAATGATTATTTTTTAATGAGTCCAGTGATGTTAACGAATTTAAAACATTTCTCCAGATGATTACCATTATAGGGATAATTTGTAAGGTATCATGGTATCATTCATATGTGTGTGTGTGTGTGTGTGTGTGTGTGTGTGTGTTTTGATCGGGTTTAGAGAATGTCACTTTAGGTTCATTTTTTTTCCCAGTAATAATTGGGTATAAAAATGAAAGATTATGTTTTATCACCTAAATATTGACCTGTGTTTCCCAGTGCTGGGACCAACACAGATCTCTTTTACTATAGCAAGTGGCTAGTGTGGCCGTGCCAGGGCTTTCAGGATTGAAGTCAAAGGTTCGCCAATTCTTTCAGAATTGTGTACTGAACTAACAATGGGATATGTATGTATGTATGTATGTATGTATGTATGTATGTATATATGTATATGTACACACACACAAATACACAACTGTAGTGTTCTTTGAGAACAATTTATACATATGTATAACATTTGGATCCAGTAATTTTGGTATTATAACCTTTAGTGACACTAACTGGAAATGATGGATTACTAGTCCCATAGGAGGTAAAGTTATTTCAATATGTCTTCTCTTTAGTACTCTCCAAAATCTTCAATCCCAAAAAGTCCTGATATACTAGATTTTCTTTTTCGTTGGAACTTAGCCAGGCTGTATGGAAAATAAAACGTGTTGATTTTTTGAGAAACAGAAAGTATTCTGTTAAGTTGTGGTTATCTAGGTCCAAAAGAATACTTCATAAGAGATTGTTAATCTACAAAACTAAGAATAACGCTGAACTTTCAGTATTAAAAACTATAATTTTTCCTTTATATATTCTGTTAAATACTTTTGGGGTACTAGAGTACTACAAAAATACCTGATTTTGAAAACAACGGTCTGGTAATGTATATTTTTTAGTTATGCATTTAAAATATAAATAGATAAAATGCTTAAATTAGGATTCTAATTTATATTGTCTGTATTCAGATGCATTCCATTAGAATTGCTAGAAATCCAGTGTTTAGAAGTAAAGCTTGAAGACCTTTTCAAGAGTAAGCTTTTATAACAAGCACTCAGTAACCACACACTTGAGGTTAAGTAGCAGTTATCAAATGAATATTATATGTTCATTCTGTCTGTGAGATGGCATTTTTGATATGTTCATTTTGTGCATTTTTGACAGATGGATGACTATATAACTTTATGAGCTATAATGTTATGTTTCATGACATCTCAGTGATCAACTCAAGATAATTAGCAGATATACCATCTCAAACTTATCATTTCTTGTGGTGAACACATTCAAATTTATTTCTTCTAACTGCCTTGAGATACGTATAGCATTATTATTAATCCTGCTCTGCCTAAGAATACCAAGGCTTCCTATCACCATAGCATCAATAAATTTTGCTGTCCAAAACAGCTAATTAGTAGATAAATCCATATGAGCCTGTTGATCATAGAAGTGAAGATCAAGTTAGCAGTTATCAGAGACTGGGAGATGCATGAAAAAAAAAAAGGAAAGAAAGAATAAAGAAAAAAATAAAATTAAATTAAAGACTAGAGATGGAACCAGCAAGTCTGTTTTTATTAAATTTAACAAAATAGGACTTTCATAACAACTTGGCTCACTTTTATTAGCAAAATTATACTGAATATCTCTTTGTTTTGAAAAGAAAGTGAGACACAACTGTATGTATGGAACCAGCCTGTTTTTATTTCTGTTGGTTTATGCTAGTTTTTAGACTTGCCTGTAGTTATTGCCTAATAGAAGCTATATCTGATTTATGTACTTGGCACTTCATTTGAATCCTGTTACACTCATTTTTTAGTGGTTGACATACTTGTTTCTGTATTGTCTGTCTTGCCAGTAATCATACGATGTTTTTAGAAGAATAACATCATTCAAGTTGGTTGATAACATCATGCATGGTGTGTGTGTGTGTGTGTGTGTGTGTGTGTGTGTGTGTGTACTAAGAAGGAGAAAAGGTGAAAGAAGGAAAATGGGAGTGAGGGAGTTATAAAGGGGAGAGAGAGAGAGAGAGAGAGAGAGAGAGAGAGAGAGAGAGGGAGAGAGAGAGAGAGAGGGAGAGAGAGAGAGACAGAGCGAGCTTTTGGTGATTAGACAGACCATACCAAGAGGACTCAACTCTTCAGCAAATTTGGTTTTAATCTTTTTAAACTTTTTAGTGAGGCAGATGAGCTGGAACAGAGGCAGAGAAATCGCTTCAATCCCTTTCTACTCTCCCCTTCAGCTCATGGCACATGGCATTTTTGTTTTTTACATGTAAATGGGTGCTATTTGCTGATACTGGAGTGAAGTTGAGAGGTTTGCACTTAGCCTTAATTTTGGCACTTTATGATTTGTGCTCTACTTTTTGGCCTTTCTGAGTGCATAGTAAATGACTGTCAGTTTGATTGTTTGTGAAAGCTCCTATTCTATCATGGGATATTGTCAGGAACCCGGGATCAGCAAGGCTATGTTCTTTGGGAAATGCTTTCTTCACCATGATGAATACCCATAGCAAGAGCATAGCTAATAACACCATTCAAGTCACACAGTGAGCTGCAAACACTTCACCCTCTTTGCGAATATCACAGCATTTTTTAGTCTCCTTCATATTAACGAAAATAGTCTCTCTAATTATTTCTTTAATGAATCAGTTAGTGTATGGAGCTTTTGAAAATGTTACTTTCCAGATAGATTCAACAATCTTATCATCTATTGTGTAATTTAGTGGTAAGCTTTCTGCATTCATCATCCCTGGGAAGGTCAAGCATTTTATGACCTCAAAAAGCTTGATCCTTGTTTTGAACAGACAATTACCTAAATGTTCCCATTATTTCGAATGGATATTTCAAACATCTCAAGGTTTACTTTTACGAGGTTTCTCAAGTGTTTTCTTTTACTGAATACAGAATTCAACCGAAGCAGACTTTTATATTACCCAGATTTTTACTTTATGTTTTTCTCATCTTATTTTAAAAGATGCTGTTGTATGACATGCTGATGTGACTTAATGATAAACTTTACATTTAGATGTTACAACTTTGGCATTTCTGCAAGACCCTAGTTGAAGCGAAAAAACATATTTTGACACTTTGTAGTTGAGAGATTTATGTAGCTAGCACAGATAAAACACAATTAGATGACAGAAATGTGGAGTGCTATTTATTGGTTATTCTGAATGTTTGGGGTGGAATCTTCATGAAAGCTGATTGGCATTCACTACAAAGGCTGGAGGTAGAATGGATAGTAGAAAATTGCTACCAATTAATAAGGTGATTTTGGGTTAGGTGGCATTTACAAAGCTACCTTTAGGGATTCATGTACCCCAAATTTCCTCTGTCTCCAGTACATATAGTTTATATAAAAGCATTGTGTAGAATAATGCAGAATTTGAGCCATACAGCTTATCTTCCTTGTGTTCCATCGAATTAAATTATGAGAGTAAATATTCCTGTCTATTCTGGATTACTCACTGGTAGGGTCACTCTAAGTGTCTAGAGATCTTCCCACCTTTTTTATTAGGTTACAGCCATGCTTATTTATTATTTTTTTCTTGCCTTTGCTAAGTTTAGACTACCATAGCATTGAGATGCTGAGAAAGAACCCATATGACCTAAAAGTCTAAAATTGTTAGTTGATCTCTTACAGAAAAAGGTTGCTATTTCATGGTGTAGGAGAATCACTTTTCAGGCAGTTGAAACATTTGATCGTAATAAAGTCTGGGGAAAAGTAGCATATCTGTATTACACAAAGGAAAGACAGAATTTGTGTGTTACTACACGTGGGATTCAATTTTACTCTTAGTCTTCCGAGTTTCATGGGAATTAACCTATCGTTTTTCAGTAAATGTATGAAATGATTGTCACTGTTACTGCTTCTTTCAATTTCATTCAACAATTCTTGGCATCATAAAAGTAGTGTAGTGGAATATGAAAGGAGTGATGATTGAAAGAAACAATGCTTGTTCTTTTTATATATCAAGTCATTTTGGTTTTAATTCTATAGCATTCTATTTTTTTCCCTCAAATTAATCTTGGACTTTCTCTCATACGTAGTTATATTAGGGGCAGAACATTCATCAGCCTAAGATTAACTAAAAAAATTACTTTGTGCATTTTAGGTGCTTAATAAGTTTTTATGACTTGAATATTAATGTCCTAATAACTTTTATGTATTCATTTATTCATTATTCAGGTATTTGAGTGCTTACTATGTGCCAGGCATGACATCTAGGGGCCAGTGAATTGGCAATGAGCAAGACAGATAGCATCTCTAATAAGTGAGTTAGACAGTGAATAAGTTTATAATTTAAAAAAAATGGTAGTGATAATCTAGAAATCAGAGAATGAAATTGGGTCAGGACCTTTTAGTGAATTAGGTCAGGAAAATCATATAGCAGGATAAAGTTATGTCATGCTGTTTGAGTTGAGAAATGAATGATGAGACAGGCGAACTTTTTAGGGAATGATCATGAGGGGCCTTTTAGAAGACCAAGTTCAAAGCCACAAAAGTGGCTCATAAAGATGATTACATGCATGAATTAAAGAAAAATGTGTGTGTGTGTGTGTGTGTGTGTGTGTGTGTGTCTGTGTAGACTCAGGTTCTTACATGTTGGGCTATCTGAGAATGTTAGTGGCAAAAAGGCAAGAGATTAGTTTTTGTATGTTTTACTAGATTTTCAAATAATTGATCAATAGTCTATAAATAGAAAAGTTGGTGTATCTGAACTGAAATGATAATGACTAATTTAATTATATATAAATGAATTATGAATGAAAGAGAAGTCCCTTAATAGTATAGATAAAATAAGGGATGAATGAAGAAAGAAAAATGTTGAAATAGACTTCAGGAAATTCACTGCTAGTACTTGGTCTTTTGCCCTAAGACCAAACATATTTATAAAGACACTGCCTGGGTCTCACATCCTTTTGAAGAAGTCCATTACACAGTAAGTAGTGAGTGAGCAGAAAATGTTTTTAAAAAATATTTTTTCTTATTATACAGATCGATCCCCGTTCCCTCTCCCTCCCATGGCCCTCGGCCCCCCATCCCACCTCCACCCTCCACTGGACAGTGGATATGAGAATACAAATTTTAAAAAGTTACTATTGTCATTTGTCCTGATTGCTTTTTGTTTGTTTATTTTTTTTGTTTGTAATTAGGCACTAGTTTTCCAAGAAGAGGGAACCAAAAATGCAAGCCTGTGGAGTATTTTCTTAATTAGTGATTGATGTGGAAAGGTTTAACCCATTGGTGGTATTCCTGAGAAGGTGGTCCATGCTGAGAAAGCCATAGGCACAATCATTAACCACGGTCCTCCTTGTCCTCTGCTTCAGTTTCTGATTCAGGGGCTTGCCTTGAGTTCTGTCTTGACTTGACTGTCAGGATTTGACCTCAGTATGAGCTGAATGAAACTTTTTCTTCCCCAAGTAGGTTTTGGTAATTATGTTCCCCAACTAGTCTTTGGTCATCAGTTAAAACCCTGACTAACACAGTATTTATCCAGAAAGTTAGGACTGGTAATAGGTCAGATTCAAGTGGCTCAAAATCATTCTAAAGTCCATAGTCTCAACTAATGTCAGACTCACAGAGGCAAACTCATATATAGGTTGTAAGAAGATAGGATACTGTGTGGAAATGGGTATGTTCAAATCAATGCTCCCAAAAGTAAAAGGTCTAAGCTCTACATTAGTAGAGAGGAAAAGGTCAAAATCAGAGAGCAAAACTAGATCTGGATAGTTTAGGGAATAAGACTGTAAAGAAAAGGAATTATTATAGAAATAATAAAAAGACGTAAAACAGTACTTACCAAGAAAAATTAATTTTAAACCAGAAACATTTTAAGGGTTTTAACATAGAGAAATATCAGAATTATTAAACCTTGAAACATATAAAAGAAAATTTAATTAGTTTCATTCAACACATTACTTACCTACAGTTTTATCTCAGTCACATTTTGGCTTAAAAGTACAAAGTTCTTCCCCTTATCTACTTCCTCAGTGTCGCTAGGTCTGATGTAGAACTGTTTCAGGTATCAAGGTTCTTTGTTAAATTATTTTACATCGGTCCATTTGATTTCTGCTGTACCTTCTCCTGTGGACCTAGATTTTTTTAGGGCCAATGCAGACTCTGCCCCATTGTTTTTCCTTTTATATTTGTGGCTTGTTTGCATTTATAAGTAGTGAAAAATGAAATGAAAGTTGAGTAGATTGAATTTTATAGCCAAATCCCCTAAACCATAAGGATGGGATTTATTTATTGTTTAGTATCAGCCTCTGCTCTTCAGGGATCTACATGGTATGTATAAAGGCCACCTCACTCAAGGCTAGTCTATAGATTGGTTGCTCTCTAGTAGCATCTTTGACCCCTGAAGCAACTTTCTTGCTCTTACTAAACATGCATTTCACTTTAATATTTTATTTCATTGACATTATTTAAGGCTAGAAAAGTAGAAAAACCCTATACTCTTTTCTCCAGACGAATTAGTTATTAGAAAGAATATTATGTGGTCACTTTTATTGTGTACTTCACATTTATTTTATTGAGGTGGTGTCTTATTTTTTCAATTGGGGCCTTATGACAAATATATAATGGTAAACAACTGTCAGTGGTAAATATGGTGCCAGGTTGGTAACAATTTACAATTCCCCTAATGATTTTACCTGGAAAATGCTATGAATGCATTGTAGTAAAGAGGTAAACTTGTTTTAAATACAAAAGCAAATCTGTGAGCCCCATTTGTTCATAAAAATTGGGAACTTGTCCTGTACTATAATATGTGGCCCATAAGAGTTGACTTTGTAGTCAGACTGGCTAAGAATCCTAGGTGGAGGAATGTTCTTCAGCTTATTGCTTAGCTTCTTGGTTCTGTTTACAGGAGAAAAGTGAGAATAATGATACTATCTCCCTCCTAGAAGTTTTGTGAGTCTGAAAGAAGTAAAATTACATAATTGCACCACATTTAAATAAGGAAATGCTTATGTTTTTGCTGTTATCATGTAATGGTTAGATTTAATGAATGACAACTAGGTAACATTCTCTCTGATCTTGGTCCATCTGAGAGTTATGAAATTATAAGGAAACTATTTTTGCCAAATCTAAAATGTGTTATAGTGATTTGAAATTGCCATTTCGTTTTAAAGCTAAAGTAACTTGTGGTACAATTGTTCTAAAGGAGACTATTTAAGATATATGGGAATAACTGAAGGGAAATTGTTTTTACACACCATGTAAAAGACAGGAAAGTGTTAGGATAATAGCATCCTTTGGATGTTATGGGGTCCTGCTTAGTCAGCCTAGTCTCTATGTCTTATTATTTAGAGTTCTGAAAAATTGGAAGGCAAGACAATTTCATGTGCATTCCTAGACCTTGAAGATACTAAACACATACATGTACTTTTCCCTAGAAAAAAAAATGTCTTTGATTTTTATTTAATTTTCCTCATGAATCCCCACCACAAATGATTAAGTAAGATACACTCTGAAGGCAGCATATATGTTTTGAAAAAGCTTATATATCTTAATTACCAAAGCAGACATGTCAACAAGTGTACCTTAGACTTTAGTAGATGAACCACAATAAGCATTTTTCTCTGCTCACATAACTAGACAATGTAAGTGTTTACCAGTTCCCAGAAGTGTTCATTCTTCAGGCTGCTAACTAATCTAGCACATCCAGGGACAATGGTAATCTTGTCTACTATTCATTATTTTTATTCTACTTCCTTTTTAAAAACATTCTCCAGTTTTATAATCATGTTTCATACAGCATGTTTAGAAATGAGTATTTTATGAAAGATTGTTTCAAAACCTGTATCAATGAGTTTAATGTAACATTTGCACTAAATACTTGATCTGCTCAGCTCTGTTGTGAAATGAATTATATGAGACATAAAGGAAAGTTGGAGGAAAAGGAATTTTTGTAATGTTTGAAATCTTAAAAATGTGTTCTACCTCTTATGTCCTTGTGAAAGTATTGAAGCATATTTGATGTATTTATGTTTGTAGTATTAAAATGACTTAAGTATTTTCAATAATTATTCTTTGCCTTCTTAGAAAGGACACATTCTAAATTAAAAATCTTTTTAGTTGAAGGCAATTAAATAAATAATTCAGAAGTGTATTCTGTTTACCTCTTAATAATTAAGCAGGTTAGACTGTGTACTCTTTATAGTCATTGAGTTTTAATTTATTTATTTGTTGGTGTGATGGTTTCTAAGAATTTATTTAAGGAATTCTGCTATTGGAGAATAAAAACGAACAGAGGAATGGTGCAGAGTAAAGCAAAGGGAGCTTTGAAAGGAACAAATACAAAAAAATGAAAGTCGATTGGATTTGAGAGTTAAAAATCAGGGTTATGTAAATAATCCCTTTGAACTTTCCCTCTCTGGAAAAAGTATGGTGTCTAATAAATAGTGAGTTAAATTGACTCAAAGGAATGACTTTTGGTATTGCTATAGAAGTTCCTCCCAGTAGATTTCGTTATGGTTTCTAATGGCCTTCCAACAGGACTCAGCTAGGACACTATTTTGAAAAATTCTTGATGTCAACCATATGGTTTATTCCATCTCTGTGGTGTTGCACATTAATAATATTCAAAGCCAAAATGATTGCCTCCAACTAAAGGACCACCATTATGGATAATCAGATCTCAGTTTGCCTTAAAACTTTTTCAATGTCTTAAAAAGTTTGAGACTTTTATACTTGAGTACAATCCATATTAATCATGTCCATCTTTCCCCTCTTCATCTTCTTCTACATCCTTGCTAACATACCCATCTCAAATTTATGTGTCATTATTACACACACACACACACACACACACACACACACACACACACCTACTTTCTATTTGTTAACTGTATGCACATGACTCCAGGGCTGGCCAGTTAGGCATGGACACCTATCAGGGGAGTTTTCCATGAAGAAAATGGACCCTACCTCCTTTAGTAGCCACAGAGTGCCTACTGTGCTTATAGCTTCCCAGCTAGGTATTGAGCATTGTGAGCCTTTCCCCCACCCATGCTGGAATGGTAATTGGTATAGCCTTGTGCTAGTCTTATGTAGTCTTTTGTAGCTATTAAGAGTTCCAGAAGACAATATTTTGCATCAGTCTTCCTGTCTCTCTGGTTCTTATAATTCATCTGCTGCCTCTTTCAATGTTCCCTAAGGCTTGGGTGAAGGATTTGATTTGTAGATGTCTCCTTTGAGGGTGCATACTCCACAATCACTTACTCTGTGTTCTTTACCAGCTGTGCTTCTCTGTAATAGTTTCATCCACTGAAAAGAGAAGCTTTCTTGCTGTGGGGTGGAAGCTGGACCAACTATATGAGTACAGTGATAAGTATTGAAAAAGCAGATTTATATCATATGTATCAAAACTGATAAATTTTGTTTCCATATCACTGTGTGCCTAAAAAGTTGTCCCCACCATGTAGTTCAGTACATGATACACACATATTTCTAAATATCACTTATTTCTATTTACTATATTCAGATATATCTACTTTACTTACACATGGTAATTGGTAGGGAGAATTTGCTTTGCCTCGTATGTCTTTGGAAATACTGTCTTTAATCAATGCTGTAAGTGCCATGTGCTAATGACATTTCTCTTCTAAAAGCACAGTTTTTTTCAGTCTTTTTAAAATCATACTTTATTCTTTACATTTTACCATAGAACCGAGATATTTATTCCAATGAATTGTATATTTTAAATTTATCTATCTTCTGGCTAGTTGTTTTAGGCTCTTAACTGTTGCTTGGCAAGATACTTGGAGAGTGAGGCAAAAATTCCTGAGTTCAAGGCCTGACTGAACTTAGTTTAGTGATAGGTCAGGTGTGAGGCCCTGAGTTCAGTTCCCAGTGATACAAGCAAAGAAACAACTACAAAATCCAGGAGTGCTCTTGATAATTGTAGATGAATTCAACACCAACAAGAACATTAAAAATATTTACTGTAAGCAAGCCTGTGCTAGTTGCTGTGAATACATAAATGAAACTGACACTGGTGTATAGTAGTCCTTGTGTTAGAGAAAAATTGTGTTAATCAGATAAAGGCAGACCATTTTTAAATGGATAGGTTACTGGCTTAATATTGACAATTTCATTTTATCTTTTCTGATTGTTATTACTTAGATTTCTGATTTACTGGCTCTAGCCATATTTTTTTAGTTTTTATAAATCTGGGGAAGATTAATTATTATGTGATACTGGTTAGATTGACTCAGGCATATGAAATGTGGTGACTTTTTTATATCTTCATAGTCTGTTTATATTTCTAATTAATTAAGTGATAATAGTTGTCTTCTTTTCAGTTCTGTAAATGTTTATTGAGTTCTTGTTAGGCACTATTTAAAGAACTTCAGAGAAGATAAAAATGAATACATTCGACAAGCTTATCTACTGAAGAAATCCGCAATTGATAAAAATAGCAACATAAAAATAATAGTTAATGAGCAGCCAGCTTGCTGTGTGCTAGTCATGGTATTTAAAGAAGTTAATGTTTGTCATGATTCAATCTGGCAGCAGCCAGGATACTCTTAGGTATGTTTTTTACTCTTTCACTTAATCATCTTGGTTTCTTTCTTTTGTCACCTTTTGTAAGAAACTTTTTACTAAACCTATGAAAATTCAGTTCATGTTGCTCTCAGCATTGCTAACTTGTGTTGCTCTACTTCACTGTCATAAATCTAATAATTTGCTTGCTTTTTATTTTTTCCTTTTTTTGAAAAAAGTAATATTGGTAAGCTGAAGATGAATGTTTAAATTAGTACTAGATCAAGCACTAGATCTCTTCTTTGTATTATAGATGTAGACATGAATGGTTGTTTCATAGGTTGATCATCTTGTTTATTCTTTTATTCAATAAATGCATTGATCATCTAGACCTCAGCAAACATTATCCATGATAGTGAGGATAACGTGAAGAAGACGAAGGGATTGTCCTGGTACATTCCACTCTAATGAGGGAGAGATTATAGGTTTGAAGAGAAATCTGGCCCTAGGGAAATGCTCAGAAATCTATAAGGATGACCCCAACTAACACTCTAAGCAATAGTGGAGAGACTACCTTTAATGTCCTTCCCTGATAATGAGATTGATGACTACCTTATATGCCATCCTAGAGCCTTCATCCAATAGCTGATGGAAGCAGAAGTAGACACCCACAGCTAAACACTGAGACAAACTCTTGGAATCCAGTTGAAGAGAGGGAGGTGTGATAAGCAAAGTGGTCATACCAGGCAGGAGAAACCCACAGAAACATGGACCCTGGACTGATAGCTGGGAAACCAGCATAGGACTGGCCCAGATTCCCTGAATGTGGTGTTATTTGGGAGGATTGGGTAGTCTATGGGGCCTCTGGTAGTGGATCAGCATTTATCTCTAGTTTACAAATGGACTTTGGGAGCCCATTCTACATAGAGGGATACTCTCTCAGCCCAGACATGAGGGGGAGGGCCTGGGCCCTGCTCCAAATGATAGGACAAAAGTCTCCCCATGCAAGTTCTCATCCTCCCTGGGGAACAGAAAGGAGATAGGATGGGGTTTGGCTGGGGGAACAGGGGAGAACAGGAGGGTGTGGGAACTGGGATTCACATGTATAAAACAAGCTTGGGTGTGTGTGTGTGTGTGTGTGTGTGTGTGTGTGTGTGTGTGTGTGTATCACTCTTACAATATATTGTGTAATGGTCAAATTAATTTTCTCTAATGTCTTTCTCTGGATCCCTTTTAATCTAATTTCCTCTTCTTTTTTTGTCCTTGACCATTCTCTTTTCCTGTTATCAGTGGTTTTGATCTTGTTCGTGAAGCTCTTCTCCAGTTGCTCCCTAAGACTTGCTGCTGCAGAGGAGTAATTGTGGTGTTGTCATGTTCTCTCAGTGTAATGGCACTGTCTGCTTTCCTTTTCTGAATTCCATTCGACTGTCATCTTTTAGTTTACTGGTGTGGTATGTCTTGCTTCTTTGTTTCTGTTTGCAAGAATGTTGCATATGCATGTTAAAGATCCAGCCAATTAAAATCCTCAGACCTTTTAAAAGGGGTCTTTCATTGTAGATATACTGGCTTATAGGATTAGCTTATGTTTATGCATTACATTTCCATTAGCAAAACTGCTTTTGAAACTTTAAATGACTGAATCTCTGTGGAGATTATTAGTAAATATGACATCAAGGTCATCATAGAGATTTTATAGTAAATTTAGAAAGATCGCTTTCCAAGGACATAAAATATTAAGATCAAATTTTAATGGGAGAATTGTTTGTGGCTAAATCTTCTTATAGGGAAATATACCAAATTGTTTTCAAATGCCCCTCAACATTCTGTTTGCTTCAGCTCCACTCTCAGCTTTGACTCTGTATTCTCCAAATGTATGTGGTTAGAAAGGAATCGAAGATAGAACTCCTTTTCCCCAGTAACTTGTCCTTGAACTTAAATTTTGGAGTCAAAGCATTTTTTTTATTTAATTTATTATTTTACATGTTGATCCCAGTTCCCTTTCTCTCCCTCCGTCCCTCTCTCCTTCCCTCCTTCCCTCCCTTTTATCCTCTCTGCCCTCTCACAGGCACCTAACCACCCTCCCCTCCCATCCCCCACCCCAATTCCATATGTAGGAGAATGCCATCCAGTTGGAGTCATGTAGATCTGACAGGTCATGTGAAATAGAAATTAGGGCTTCTCTCCTGTCTCTAGGTTAAGGCAGTATCCCTCCATGGGGGATGTGCTCGCAAGGTCCTTTTGTGCACCAGGGACAGAAAATGAAAAGCTGTGGATTCCTTCCAGACTAATGTGGTTTGATCAAGCCAGACCACCTGAAACAGAGTACCAGGTGATCCTACACTCAAAACAGCTGGACAAAGCAGCCTTACAGACTGCAGCCAGGATTTCTGCATCTTAGAATCCCCCATGACAGCGCCCCTTACCAGCAGGAAGTAGTTTGGAAAGAACGACGCCCAAATTCCCAAATATTGTCTATAAATGTTTGTTTTCATTTAAATGGAATTGGTTATATAAAATAAATAAATAAATAAACAAATAAAAGAGAGAAAGGAATCGAAGAGTCTTCTCTAGGTGCTTGGGAGATGGCTCAGCTGGTAAGAGTAATGGTATACAAGCATAAACCTAGTTCAGATCTCTGGCACCCTCATAAAAAGCTAGGTGTGGCCATTTACTACTTAACAGTCAGCACAGTGCAGTCTGGAGCTAGGGATTAAAGGATATTTCTGGACAACCGTCTGCCCAACTCTAAGATCAACGAGGTACTCTTGTTTCAAGGGAATAAATAAGAAAGTGATGACTCAGGACCCCGATGTTTTCTGGTCTCTATTTGCATGTATTAATATGCCACCCATATATATTGCAAACATTTTCACACAGATAATAAATAGTATGTATATATATATACATATATACATATGTATATATATATATATATTTTTTTTTTAAGACGAAACAATTCCACCATACGTGTGTATCGATTACTACTCCATGTCTTGGTCATCCTTGCTGCAAAGCTCCACTAAATGTTACCTTTGCTGCTTTCTATCTTCCCATTCTTTTTACTGTTTTTTCCTTTGGTATTATTTGTGCTTATGCAAACAGTTTAACCTTATCTACCATTTTTTATAGAATCTCTACCTTACATTTCTATACTAGATAACTTGCTCTTACTTACCTGTTTGTTATACATTGAAGATCTTCACAAAGTGTGTCAGGATTAATATGCAGGGTGGGAAGGATTGTTCAGTTATTAAGGTGTTTGCTGTACATGTGCAGATATTTGAGAGGGTTCCATAGCATAACTGTATAAAGTCATGTGTGGCATATACCTGTAATCACAATGCTAGGGAAACAGAGACAAGATGGTCACTATGGCCTTGCTGGCCAGACGGTCTATCCTAATTGGTGATCTTTAGGTCAGTAAGACAGCCAGTCTCAAAGGAGGTGAGGAACATTTCTGAGCATTGTACCAAATGTTGTCTTCCAACCACCAAACACATATGTGTACATATGTACACATGTGAAGATGCACCTGCACACATGCCAAAAGTATAAAATTCTAAATTAGTAATATGCAAATAAATGAGTTGGGATTACCTCTTTTAAGAAACTTCAATATTAAAACCTAGAAATCATTGTTAATATCAGTTAATAAACCTATTGATACTCTGTTCTTTCAAAAATGTACACATTGTGCTTTGCACTGAATGAAATATGTTTTGCTGAGTCTTTACTGCATGTTTGCAGTACTTACAGTGATTAAGTTAAAGTTTTTGTTAATACTAGAGATATTTATGAAGTCAGGTACATTCTTTTCAAAGCTAATCATGAAGACATTATTATAATTACAAATAGTTTCTTGAATGATTACTAATTTTAAGTATTCACTTCTTTATAGATAGATGAATGGAGTGTTTGAAGTGCCCTTTGAGACTCTGAAGGCTGAAGGTAATGTCCAGTGATGTTTTCCCATAGGTTTTATCTTCAAGTGCATGCTTTATTATTTCCAAGGTCTTGGATTTACTACTTTAACTCTTTCTTGATTGCCCTTTAAAAATTAATGTCAACTTCAAAATAATTTAAAATTATAATAGAAAAAATATGCCATCTCACAAGATTTAATTCTAATTGGTTGATGTTATACTTCTTTCTACATAGAAATGTGTTACAATTCCCATTTTTCTTAGTTTGAATTCTTATTTTATACCTTGCCCTTTATTTAAGTAAGCATATTGACTCAAAAGCAGAAAGAAAGAATATATTCATTCCCAGGAATAGCTTTACAACTTACTATAGGAGGGATAAAAATGCTTGCATTGGAGACATCCAAACTGTTTAGATGACATTTAATAGCTTTAGATACAGAAGTCCAGATTTCTGGCAGAAAGCTTACAATAGACTTGTGTTGCTGCATTGTATATAAAGAACTCATAGGGCTTGAGAGAGGCTTCTTAGACAAGAGGGGGCTGTAATTATTTTGCTTCTTACATGCATGGTTAGATCTTGCAGTGAGAATAACATGCTAGGGCAATTTATTATAGAAGAGTAAATCACAGATTACATTGGAGGGGATTGGGGTGATGTGATCCAACCATCAGTTTGTGAATACATACACTTAAGCATGTGTGATAGCTTGTTTTTAATTTCTTTACACCAGTGCACACCTCAAACCTTGTGTTTAGCAGTGGGATATGCAAATTGTTCCAAATGCAGCAGCGGTACTTTCACCTGAATGTCAAAACTGTCAGACAGCTTTAAATCAAATCTTTATAACATTTTACAAAACCATCCAGCCCCAAGATTGAGGCGCAAAACTCTGAATAAACTTGATACCCATACTTCCAAGAAGCTCCTGTATGTCAACAGAGTAATGTCAAAGTTCTAATTCACCTGCTTTCTAATTTTAACCTTTTAAGGATTTTATTTTATTTGGCTTAATTATGATATTTTCTACAAATTAATGATAAATGCCTTGATTAATAAAACCAAATGTCAGGGAAAATGACAACTTGATGAAAAATTAATACTAGGCAATATTTTAAGATACAGAGGTATTAAAGATGTATTCTTGAACCTCATATTTCATCATCTCTTTCTTGAAGGTGGGTAACCAGAATTTTCTTTGTAAGTTTCCACAACCACATGTATCTATGCATTTAATGATATTTCAGTCATCTTTATTAATAGTTTAAATAGAAATGTATTCATAATTTATCTCATGTAATACTGTATCATTCATTTTTATTTTACAGGTTCAGAGTAATGCATATTGTGGGATAGTGATAGAAATGAGGCTAGCACACTGAGAATTCAGTTTGTGCTCTGTGTGTGTGTGTTTATATGTCTCAGAACATCTCATGATACACATTTTATCACTTTTGACATCTGTTTAGTTATCACTGTTTGTGTAATCAATCACCAATTCAGCTGGACTGACTGGCCAGCGAGCTCTAGGATCCACCTGCCTGTGCCCATCAAGCATTTGGGCTACAATGCATGCTTCCATGCCACTTTCTGTGTGGGTGCAGGGGATCTGTACTCAGTTACTGAAGACTGCATAGAAAACATTCATTTTAGCAGCTCAGCCATCTCTCTGGACTGTTGGGATTTGGGTTTTAAAGGCTTTTATTCTTAAGTTTTTCTTGGAACTTCATAAATGTAAATAGCTCCTTAAAACCTAGAAATATAAATATGATTATTTGTTTTTAGGTGATAGTGAAAGCCTTCGAAAAATAAAAATGTGCTGCGTCATTTTTATTTTGAAAGTTGTGCTATACTTTACAAATTTTCCATGCTGATGTACACTGAGTACTAAATACATTGCCCCCACCTTCAAGCCTTATTTTTTCTTACCTTGCCCGTTCGTCTCCTTGGTTCCCCTCTGCAGCTTTACTTTCACTGAGCCATATATACACACTTGCTTTTGTTTCTCTATGAAATAAGAAATACAGTATTTCTCTTTTTTGAAACAGGTTTATTTTCACTTAATATCATTATCTCCATTTTCATTCATGTTCCTACAAACATCAAAATTTTGTCGTGTCTCCATATATTTTTCTATTTTCATAAATTTATGACTTTTATTGTGAACATTATTAAATATTATATAAAAATGTCTTTGCTTTATATTCATATTTTGTAGATACAGCTTTATATCGACCTCTTCTGTGTTTTGTTTTGTTTGATTGGTTAGGACACAAAGAACCACATAATACATTGTCAATGAAGTTGGCCTGCTTTAGCCATCTGCTCATGTAGTGACATTCTGGTCATACCTATAAACAGAAATCTTTGCCAGCTGAAGTTAGAATCTCTTCTGTGTGCAACAGAATGGGATTTTTTTTTTTTTTTGGACTGACGTTTTAGGCCTCTTACTCTGTACAATAGGGGAAGTAGAGGTAAGCACTAGTTAATATACAGTGTATGCCATTCCCAAGTGAAAACATTCTTCAGCATAGGTTTCCAGGAATATTTGCAGTTGGAAGTAGATTTTGTTGAGTCTTCCCTTAGTTGGCTCCAGGTTTTATTGTTTTTATGGAGTGCTTGGCTCCAGGCATCCAATCTGTACTGGCAAATCTTTTTGATGGGTAGAGGCCACGGACATTGCTGCCCTTAGTGCCTACATACCTGCCATGTCTATTAGCTCTGTCAGCTAGCTAATCACATCTTTGTAACTCTCAGAAACATCTGCTGTCCTGAGGAGGGTTTTGTTTTGTTGTTGTTGCTTTTTTTGTTGTTGTTGTTGTTCCATTGTAGTACAAGGCTCCTATTATGTCTCATCTGCATACCTGCATTTATCTGTAAGTAAAAATATTCTTATTTCACATATCAGTACCTAATATATACTCCAATTCTTTGACAGATCTTTAATTAATACTGTCCAGTGCGTTGTGTCCTCTTACTTATTCTGTTTATTCTTACACCAATTTATTTCTGCATATCAACAAAGTACAGGATTTGATAAGGATCTGAAATACTTCACAACGTGTAAGGTTATGTTTTTCTGAAAGTTATTACTTGGTGTCCCATATTTAGAAACAAGGATGACTGGCTGAGCCAACAGAGATTTAGTTTCAAAGATTTTGCTTATGATGCTATAAACCTGATTCTTGAATTGATACACAGAAAAGTTAGCTGATTTTCTGTTAATAGTCTTATGGAAAATATAATGGTTAGTCTCTCACCTACATAAAAATATGCTATAAATAAATTTTAATGAACCAAAAGTATATAAAATCCCAGTTTTGAAACATAAGAGACTTGTTTTTTTTTCTAAATGTCTTTGTAGCATATTATGGAAGAGCATTATTTAATTTAAACCTATATTTTATTCTGCGAAATCAAATATTTTGTACTTTTGTATGTAAATATTAATATGAAGTTGTATTCTATATAAATACTAGTTAGAATAATCATGTTCAAGAAAGAGGGGCCACCCTCCTTATTTGTCTCTTTTGGAAACCTGTATTCATTAACTGACATTCTTGTTAAATACACTTTTAGCTTAGCTTTTCCTCTTTGGCTTTTGAGAAAATAGTCTCACTATGTAGACCATGCTGGCTTTTAATTTATGGTGGCCATCTTGCCTCTATTTCATGAGTGCTGGGATTACAGTCATATTCCATTCCTGAACCTTGACCTTGATCATTCTCTTAAGTAAGGAAAAGAAAAGATATCAAGAAAAAAATGTAGATTTCCCCCTCCACAATTCTGCTATCATTCTTTCTCCTTAACTGCCTACTATCCTTCCATCCTTCCACATGCTCTGCATGCTCTCTCTCTTTCTCTCTCTTTTCCCTGCCTCCCTCCCTCCTTTCCTTGCTCCTTCTCCCTTCCTCCTTCCTCTCTGTCTCTGTCTCTGTCTCTGTCTCTCTCTTTCTCTCCCTTTCTGTCTCTCATTGCCTTAGTGTTGACAAGGTGCTTTCCATTCCTCTAATGAAGTGGGAAATAAATTAGCATGCATTCTGGGGTATTTAGATTATTTACTGTAGTAATGCTCAACATGTCTTTGTAATATTCTTCAACTCCTACCCACAACTAATTAGTGACTTTCAGATGAGAAGATGTTAGTTGTGCAGTAGCTCTATATTTACTAGTGATCAAAGGAGTGTTACTAATGTGCTTGTCAGTATTAGAAAACAGTTAAGTAAATAAAGGGCCAGATGGTTATGCACAGAACCTATCAAGAGCCCACTATGTGTGGGCTGGTCCAGTAGAATGACAGAAACATTTCCCAGGCCAAATGGAACTAGAGTTAAGCTTCTGCTAATATGAAGAAGAATGTGTTTCAGATGTGGTTTTCATGGTATCATGATGCATATCTGCAGATCTCATTGTCACTAGTTACCATGAGAGCCATACATTCATTGCTTCAGATTCAAGCACATTCACAGGTGTCAGCAAAACATCTTGCCATGAATCATACTGGTATAAACAGTAAAGTAGTAAAGTAATTCCCCCATAAGCATTTTTGTAGGTTCAGAAAATACTGTTTTGTTTTGTTGTTTGTTTTTTGTTTTCTTACAAAAGTCTTTCTTTTTTTTTTCCTTTTTTTTAACCATGAAAAATAAAAAGGTGTTTGTATAGTTACATGACTTTTTTTTTTACTTTATTTTTGATGGATGTTTGTATCTTCAAACAGATTATGTGACTCGTGATAGAAGGTACCCTGGTAATATAGTACTTGCCACAGTGCGTGCCTACATGAGGAACTAGTGAACATTTGCTTAGTGTTCTGTGTTGAAGGTTCAGACTGATTAGGAGATAGGGAACAACGGAGCCCTGTTCTGTGTATGTTACCTCTCTCTTCCTGAGCCTATACCATAATACCCTTTCCTTCTCAGGCATTCATCCTTTTACCGCTCCATCATATCAGTTATATCTTATACTTTAAAAACCCTCGAAAGTTTCTGATTTTCTAGGATAGATATTTGGAACTATGACTTATTGAGACTGTAAGATAAATTAGAATGTGTATTTTGAAGTATCTTCTTCTTAAGAATCATACTAGTAATGCTTGAGGAGATTAGCTAACTTTGACCCCTGCCTTCCTTCCTTCCATCTCTTCTTTCATTGTCTTAACATTTGTTGAGTCTTAGCTCCATACAAGACAGTTTATAGATGTTAAACAAATTATTGAGCAAAAGAGCCATATAATTATTATATCTAAGATTATCCTCTAAAAGGGAAATATACTAGGACACAAACAGAAATAGAGATATTTAATTAAATTGTTCATTTTTCTCATCTCTGTACTCTGCCATGGTTTTAGGAATTTAATGGTTCCAGTATCTTGCGTTTTAAAGAGTGGATTGTCTGTGTTTAAATTATAGAAAAGTCATATTTCTTTTCACATGGTCTAACAATGCAGGTATGAAGCAGTATTTTACTCCAGGATGAATTCTCATAATTTTTTTTCAGAACTACTTATACTGTCTGATATAGATGAGCTCCATGCATATTTTCAAACATTACAGCTTTTCAAGCAAGTTCTAGTTTTTCTTTTAATTACAGAAAATTATTTCCTTAAAACAAAATTTGTTGGTGGCTTATTAGTTATCGTTAAATCTGAGTAATGATGAAGAAAGAGAAGGTGATGGAAATGTTTATATTTTTCTCTTATTGGTCATGTGCATACAACATTTTTGTCATCTGAGATATTGTCCATTATGCATCCTATTGGATTTGTACACCACTTGGCCTCCCAGGCTGTTTTCTCATTAAAAGTCATTCCAAAGCATTATGCTGGACCTCAGCCTTGTTCAGTAAAAAGAGGCCATTTCCTTCATCAGCTGTTAACTTGGACACACATTCTTTATAGTCTTAAAATATTTTGTATGCATCCGGTGTTTATTAGATGGATTTGTCAAATTACTCATAGATAATCAGTTTTTTAAAGTTATAATTTTAAGCTGTGACCTTTTAAACTGTGAATTATAAGGTTTGACCCTTTGCTTCACATTTGACATAACAGCCATTAATTATAGTTTTTAAAGGACATTTTATTTCAGTTATAATTTGTGTTATGAAAACAGTTAAAGTGTTTTTCCCATTAACTTTCAAGAATAACTGCTCATATATAAATGCATATATAAATGCATATGTATCTACAGATCTATAACTGTGTAGTATGTATATTCCATTATAGTGAGTCATTGAACTACACATGAATAGTATAGTGAAATATTATTTGGCCATTTTATACTGATGCATTATGGAATAAACCTTCAGATATTGTTATGTTATAAACCATGAGTTCACACTAAAATCACCTTTATTTTATGTAATTGTACTATGATTAATTGTGACTATCAGAATATAAAAGCCTTAGCAATGAAATCTAGGTGTGTCCTTTTACTGTTCCTGAAAAGAGAAACATAACTTAGGTATCCAAGAATGGCTGTTTTCTAATGAATATTCGAATGTTCTAAAGACCATTTGAAGTAGTGTGGTGCAGGCAAATGTAAAGCATTTAAGTGGTTTTTGCATATATCCATAGCTGAGACTCTGAGACAGAAAGGACAAGGTAGATAGGTCAGTGTATGTGTGCTCAGAAATATGTAGATTTCTGAACACTGATAGCTCCCAGATTTTAAATGGAGCAATTTAGTGCATTTTTAATTGGATAAAAATAATATGATCATATAACTAACATAATAACATCATTTTCTGTTAATAGTTGATTAATACTATTTAGATTATTTGTTTTTAAACCTTTCTCTTTGTACTAAATAGTTTCTAATTTCACACAATTAAATTTAAGTTACTTTAGAGAAATGAATACTTAAAAATCTGAATAATCTTTATAAAGGTACATAACTACCCATTTGTATTTTAAATATATCTGAAATAGCTAGCTTGGCTTTGTTTAAATTATTCACTGCTGTTGTGTTACTATATGCCATGAGGTCTTAAGGGAAGTGTCTGGTCTCTTAGTTACTGGATAGTGTGCTCATGAAAGACATTTCCCTCTGTGCTTGACTATGCACTCCAAGATGGTTTGTTTCTTAACATTATAGAAATATGTTCATTTTAATTCCTGAAATATGTTACTGTCTTAGTTGACTCTAGAGACACAAGCAACTTCTTTCATTAACAGACGGACATGATTTGAGAGTGACTTGTTGACAGCTATGTGGGAACGTTTGTTTATTTAGTATGTGTGTTTTGTACTTCCTGTCTGGAAATAGCATTATACTTGGAGTTTAAATTCAGTTTTAGAAATGGTTCAACTGCTGCTTCCTACTAGGCTAAGTTACTTACTTCTTTGCTGCCGTCTTCTAAAAATGAAAAAAGAAAAGAAAAGGAAAACAAAACAAAACAAAAAACCCAACCCTGTACAATAAAGGGACTTCTGGAGCTATCACCATCCCTGACTTCAAATTCTACTATAGAGCTATAGTCCTAAAAACAGCTATGGTCCTAAAAATAGACAAATAGACCAATGGAATTGAATTGAAAACCCTGATGTTAACCCACACACCTATGAACACCTGATTTTTGACAAAGAAGCTAAAATTAAACAATGGAAAAAAGAAAGCATCTTCAACAAATGATGCTGGCATAACAGGATGCTGGTGTATAAAAGACTACAGCTAGATCCATTATTATTGCCATGCACAAAAGTGAAGTCAGATGAATCAAAGACCTCAACATAAATCCAGACACACTGAACCTCTTAGAAGAGAAAATTGGAAGTACACTTGAACAAATTGTTGCAGGAGACAGCTTCCTGTACATACACCAGTAGCACAGACACTGAGATCGATAATTAATAAATGGGACCTCTTGAAACTGAGAAGCTTATGTAAGGCAAAGGACACAGTTAACAAGACAAAATGGCAGCCCACAGAATGGGAAAAGATGTTCACCAACTCTATATCTGACAGAGGGCTGATCTCCAAAATATATAAAGAACTCAAGAAGTTAGTCACCAAATCCAATAAAAAGTGGGATACATAACTAAATAGAGAATTCTCAATGGAGGAATTTAAAATGGTTAAAAGATGCTTAAGAAAGTGCTCAACATCCTTAGCCATCATGGAAATACAAATCAAAACAACTCTAAGAAACCATCTTACTCCTGCCAAAATGGCTCAAATTAGAAACTAGAGTGGTGATGGTGCACACTTGTAATCCCAACCCTTGGGAGGCAGAGGCAGGCAGATCTTTGTGATTTCGAGGCCTACTTGGTCTATAGAGCGAGTTCCAGGACAGGCTCCAAAGCATTACATAGAAACTCTGTCTCCAAAGACCAAAAACAAAAAACAAAACCCACCAATGACAGTTTATGCTGGAGCAATGTGGAGAAGAGTGAAAGATTGAAGACTCCTACCCTGCTGGTGGGAGGGCAAACTAGTACAGCCATTTTGGAAATCAGTATGACAGTTCCTCAGGAAAATGGGAATTAGTCTACCATAAGATCCATCAATTCTACATCCAAAAGATGCACATCCATGCAACAAAGATATCTGTTCAACTATGTTCATAGCAACATTATTGGTATTAGCAAGAACCTGGAAGCAACCTAGATGCCCCTCAACTGCAGAATGAAAAAATAAAATGTGGTGCATTTACACAATGGAGTATGACCCAGTGTGTTTGGGGGGGGGGGCAAAACAAACAAAAAACCAACGGAATCTTGAAATTCACAGGCAAATGGATGGAAGTAGAAGAAACCATCCTGAGTGAGGTAATCCAGTTACAAAAAGACAAACATAATATGTACTAAATCATATATGGATTTTAGACATACAGCAACGTATCACCAGCCTACATTCCACACTGCCAGAGAAGCTAGGGAACAAGAAGAATCCTAAGAGATATACATGGTCACCCACAGAAGGGGAAAGGGACAAGATATCCTGAGCAAATTGGGAGCAGGTGGGAAGAGGATAGGGAGTTAGGAGAAAGAGAAAGGGAGAAGAAGAGGGGAGAGAAGAACATGAGGAATCAGGAAGATTGAGTTGGGGCAAGAAAGGAGATGCCATAATAGATTAATCCTTTATAGATTTAAATAGGAATCTGGCACTAGGGAAATGTCCAGAGACCTACAAGGATGACCCTAACTAACAATCAAAGCAATAGTGGAGAGGCTACCTTAAATGCCCTTCCCTGATAATGAGATTGATGATGACCTTATATGCCAACCCAGAGCCTTCATCTAGTAGCTGGTGGAATCAGAAGCAGACATCCACAGGTAAACACTGAGCCAAATTGCTTTAATCCATTTGCAGAGAGTGAGAAGTTATGAGCAAAGGGGTCAAGACTAGGCTGGAGAAACCCACAGAGACAGCTGAGATGAACAAGAGGCAGCTCATGGACCCTATACTTATATCCGGGAAAGTAGCACAGAATCAACCCAGACCTCCTGAATGTGTGTCTCAGTTAGGAGGCAACCTATGGGTCCTCTGACAATGGATCCAGGATGTGTATCCCTGGTACATACATAAAGGTACTTTTAGAGCTCATTCCCCATGGAGGGATACTCCCTTAGTCTAGAGACACTGGGGAGGGCCAAATAAACTGACAGATTTTGATGATCCCTCATGCAAGGCCTCAACCTCCCTGGGAAGTGAATGGGTGAAAGGATAGTGGTGTCTATGGGCATGGGAGGATGGGAGAGAGAGGGAAATGGGATAGATATGTAAAATAAGAAAAAAAATATTAAATAAAAAAATTAAAAGAAAAGACAATGAAGAATGAGATTGTGTCCATAGAGCTATGGTTAGGATTGGAAATTATTATTAATAAAATTATCAAATTCAGTGGCTGACACACAGAATGTTGCTAGTAAATATTTGTGATTAAATTTGGACATTGTTTACCATTTTTCAATCAATAAGGCATTTCATTTAATAATTTCTATTTTCTGATACATTTATTTCATTTTTTCTCATTGTTTTCCTTGTCACATGGAGTTGTCATCTCATCCAGAATGAATTTGGAATTAGAGAAGTATTCTTCACACAAAAGTTAAGATACCACAACAAAGGCGTAATTGATGATCCAAAAAGAGGAGAAAATTTTATCTTAGGCCATGTGTTTAAGTTTTTTCTAAAATTATTTAAAATGTCAGAACTTATCCACCGAAAGTAGAGTTTTCTGATTGAGTATATAATTTGGATTACATTATTTGCCTCTTAAATCTAGTAGTTGGTGAGTTTGCCTCTGCTTTGTTTTCTAAAAGGAAAAGTAACAACAACAAGGCTATATATATATATATATATATATATATATATATATATATATAGTTAACCCACAGAACTACAGAATGTAGTTTCAAACCATACATTAGATAAGGATTAATATTCAATAAACATAAGGTTCCCAATGTTTTTGTACAATGGACAAAGGAACTTAATTATTTTTCTTAAAAGAAAACAGAAATAATCAAGGGATAAATGAATGTCAGGCATTAATAATTACCATAAAACATAAAATTATAGTAAGCTAGTATTTCATACATGTTAATATGTTATTTAAAAAGCTCGGGATGTTTGTTGCTGACATTTTAAGTACACTGTTGGAGATACAGATTAGTAACTATGGAAAACATTTTGGAAGTCACTCAAAATTATAAATAGAATTGTTGTATCACTCAGCAATGTCACTTCTATTATAGGTTCAGATCTATGGCAGATCTGAAGGAGGAGACACTTGCCTTCAAAGTTCACTCAAGTGTTTTTCACAACAGCCAAGATGTAGAAACAACCACAATGGTGAACAGTAGATGACACTGGAATACTGATACCCAATTTTAGATGTCTGTCCGTATGTCCGTCCGTATGTCTGTCCGTATGTCTGTCCATCCATCCATCCAACAGGAATCCATTGTTTATCTATTCATTTTGTAATCTTTTAAACATTATAAACCTCAGGTACAT
The DNA here is from genome assembly GCF_943737965.1 of Phodopus roborovskii. NCBI lineage: Eukaryota > Metazoa > Chordata > Mammalia > Rodentia > Cricetidae > Phodopus > Phodopus roborovskii. The sequence continues at coordinate 27,110,940 of NW_026126469.1, forward strand.
TATATTTAGTGAATAGTGTAGGAACACAAAGGCAAATTCTGCATGGCCTCACTTATATGTGGAATCTTAAAAAGCTGTAACAGAAACAGTTAAATTGTGGTTGCTAGAGACTTAAGTCATGGGAAGCTAATGATAAAAGAGCATGTAGGTAGGAAGACTAAGCTGGCTTTCTTACATTGCATTTGGACTATAGTTAATGTGTTACAAATTTTAAAGTTGTTATAGAGTAGAGTTTAAATCTTTTGCCAAATGTGTGAAGTATTTCATGTCTTCATATGTGTTTGGACATTGTGTTGCACACCATATATGTGTATATGTATTCAATTTTGCCATGGTAGTAAGTAAGTTGAAATTCATTAAATTTAAGGCAAAAATATAATTGGTATATTCAGGTAGAATTTTAAAAAAGCAAATACTTTCTGAAATGAATTGCAAAAATGTTTTCACTAAATAAATATAATCATTTGTAAGGTTCCTAATAACTACATGGAGTATATACCCAATAGCTTCCTTTTATTTGCTTCCATTCTGTTATTCATTGTAGGAATTCTTTTTCACATGGCACCAAGTATTTAAGAGAGGAGTTCTAATACAAGACTTAACAATTTAAAAATAGTTGTTAACAATAGGTACAGCGAAAATCAGTATAACTTCCAGATTTAAATACCTTGTCCTTGGTTTTCAAGATACCACTTTACTTTTTCTTCTCACATTACTTTAAAAAATTACTGGAGGGTGACATTGCATTTGGTTTCAATCTACTTTTCCTTTTTCTAACTTGTAAACTTCTTTCTTGTTTCCTTATCTTCCCTTTTCTTGGCACACAGTCCTTCACAGTTGACAGTTTTATGTCTTTTGAAGAGTCTTCTCCAACACCATTGTTCTTCCTGCTCCTTGGGTCTGCCATGACCTTCATATGACCGAGAAACAACATTCTGTTCATTAGTGGAGGCCTTACTTATTCCTCTGGTACAGAAGGAATAGATGAGTCCTGTATCTTCTCAACATTTACTCAGGAGCAGTAAGATTGCACATCATGGTACAGTTTTTTACCTGTGTTTCCCGTGTGGTAAGCTTGTTGAGGGAAGGGATTGCCTTCTCATCAATGTCCTTAACACAGAAAAGAAACCAGGTAATATTGTTTACAGAATTGAATAATCAATGAATAGACTTAGAGAACTAAGTCGCCAACTTCACACATAACACTTAAAAAAAAAGGGGGGGGAGTTCCTTAAACATATAAGTACTGTACTTGATTTTCATTTGGTTTGTGAGTTCATCTTCCTAAATTTGTCTTTTCGGTAATAAAATTAGTTTTGCCACCTATTTTGCAATGAAGATGAACATAATTTTAAGGTAAACTCTCAGTAGGCAAGGGAAAAAGACTACAGCAGTTGCTTTAGATCTTAACATTGTGGTTGAAGGAGTGACGCAGGACACTTTGAGAGTTTCGCTATCTATAGGTTTTTTTTTTTTTTTTCTTTAATGTACCACTGATGGCTGTTTGAAGTTTGAAACAGTTTTTATATGTATAGCCTTACTCAGAGTGTGAAATTTAGGCAGTAATTAGCCTCTTAAGTGAATCTGTTTGGAAAACATAAAGTGATATCTTCCCAAAGAAAGATGTGGTTTTCCTGAGGCTGCAGCGGCTGGTTTGATGGTGTCTCTTCTGAAACAGATGCCTTACTGCTTTCTCCTCTAGAAGCTTCTTCCTAGCTTTAATGCAGCACATACAGCACACACAGACACTGTTAACGAATCCGAGTGAGGCCCGGGGAAAACTCATCTAGGATCCACACACCTAAATGTAGTTAGTAAACAGAGACACTAACTCTCATTAAGCATAATTAAGCCTAATACTGACTGTAAACTGTTACTTACCTTAAACTTCTCTGTAGAGAGAGTGGAAAGGGATTAACCTAGCAGCCTGGGACATTAATTACTACCTATTTCACATTAAAGTTACCATCAAGAAGAGCTATATTCATAAATAAAACATAGGAGGGATTGGGAGATGGAAAATATGTAAATTCATTTTTTAAAAAGGAAAGAAAAACTATATTAAAAAATAAAAAGAGGTCTGTGAGTGATGCCAGCTTCAGCAAAAGGGAACACTAGCTAATTACGACAACAAATGGACTGAAATAATCACAGAGGTGTATCCTTGCATCTGACTGACAGGACCTGCCTCCTAGGAGACTTGGCTCAGCTCAGCAGGAAGCTTTTCATGTACCCTTCCTGCCACTTCTTCAGGCTATTGAGGGTTTGAGAAAGGATGAAGGGACTGCGAAGAAATATAATCCCCCCTTTGCAGTCATTAATAGCAGCTTATTTATGAAATTTATTATAATGATTGTAGAAATGTTTGGTTTGTCAGGGAGAAAGCATAATGTATCTCCCCTCCCCCAATCAAAATGGTCTGGCAACTGGTCTCCTGCTACTATTTAATAATCTCCTTCTTGGGTGCAATTGAAAGAGTATGTTGTGAGGAATATAAAAGTGTCAGCTAAATTTAAGACCCACTGTTAAGTTTTATATTATGCTCTAGCCTCAAGGGGGGTGGATTGAAAAGAGAAGAACTTAAAGAGGAAACAAAGTAAGGACAATACAGACACCTGCTCACCTTAGAATAGTCTTTCAAATACATGAGGCTATTTAGGCTGCTACCTATGACCTGGTTTCCATTTTCTTCCCAGTGACACACGTGCACTGAAGATAGCCATTCCTGTACTTCTGCCATGTGGGGTGCTCTTTTTTGTGACTGAATCCCACATAGTAATTGAACTTCCAACCATATTTTAGATTTAACTTGCTAGGCTCTTTATCAAGTTTTGGAGTTATTGTGCTATTTTTTTCTTTCAAATTCTCATGGGCAAGCACCAGTGTAATTCAGTAGTCATGACTGCAAGAAACTGGAGCCTAGGAAGTAAGCCTGCTGCAGGTAGTGGGTTTTGGTTTGTTTCGGGGGTGGGGCAGGGTTTGAGGAGTTCAGTTAAGAGTAAAACTCCTGATTTTTTTTCTCATGAATTTAAAGTTAGTTTCACAGGCTATGTGTTTAACAAATGCAACAAAAATAATTAATGGGCAAAAAAGTCTATCCTTCATTTCACCCATTGAACAAAACTCCACCAGCTGATTGGGTGACAGGGGATGAACAAAAACAGTGAGAGTGAGAGCACTTCTATCCTCTGCTCTTGTAACAATAGTGACATTACGGAATAACCATAACAATGGCATTCATATTAATCAGACATATTTATACAGAATTAGTGTTGGCTTCTGCTCTATATTACCTTTAGTTTTACATGAACTTTTATTATCTGTGCATATCAAAAGAGACATGGTGAATGAACAAAGAGGCCCTGTTATGAGACGAGTATTATTTGACATTTTGGGAAGCTCTTATTATAGGGTTTCCTCTTACGTGAGAACAACGGCAAGGTTGTCATAGTTGCTCTATTAAAGACACTCTGGAATTTTAAAACAGAAATGGAGCCCATTTTTTTCCTTGAACAAAATTCATCAATTAAGAGAATTGGAATGATCCAAGACTTCTCCTGGAGGTTGGTTACCCTGACCTTGTTTGAGCATGTGAAACCCTGACATTACACAGCATCTCCTGATGTCATGGTTTTCCCTTTTGGTTATGAGCTTGGTAGCTAATGCTTCAGTTATTTTTTTTTCAGAGATAAAATATAGTTTTAGACTTATTGGAATTACTTGATTATAACAAAATACAGAAATTTTACAAAGCCTTTAACTCTCCTGCAAACCAGATGCTTTTGCTTATTTGTTCATTTATTGTGCTAAAAGGGAACAGGTCAAAGTAAGTTCTTTTGAGGCCTTCTTCCCTGGTTTATGACAGTTCTAACTGGGAATTATGGTTATTAAAAAAAAAAGTGTCAACCTGGATTTTGTTGAATTTCCTATTAGAACCACTGAGCATACATTTTCAGTCTATTTTGCCTGCAGTTTGAGTTAAGATTTTAAGTCCAGAGAATAAAGGCAAGACTATTGAGGGGAAAGTTGAGGAGTCACTACTAAAGCACACTTGTTGCCCTTGGAGCTGCACAGTGATTCTTCCCGTGGAGACAGTGGAGGCCAGAGCTACCACCTGTCATCAGTTTAAAGTTACCCTCCCCAAGATGACAGCTTTTTGGGAAAGTTGTTTAATAGAAAAACATACCAACAGTTTGAGCAATTAATGATTTGCTGCCTTTAACCTTAGAATTGCAAAACAGCGTTTATAATGATGAGGATTTCTTTTTGCTCCCATTCCGTTTTCCTAAGTTTCATGTTAGCAGACACTCAGTTTGATGGTTAAGTAACAAGAAATAGCTCCACCTCCCTGCAAAAATATCTGCCAGGATTGGGATGTAGGCACACATAATCAAGCTACATTTTAAAATCACAGACACTATAAACAAAAGAATATTAAAATTCCTAATAAACCAGTCATCTAGAAGAGTAATAAGAAAAAACAGATTTCCTTTATAATTTGAAATATGTGAATCGATTGAAATACTTAAATTGAATTATTTTAAAACTGTTTAATTTGGGAAGAAATCTAATATTTTCTGTTACAGTTTATGCTTTAATTAGATATTAAGCAAGTAACGTGATTTTCCTTGTGACTGCTCTGCTTCTAAGTAGATGGACATTTAAAATTGACTTGAAATTGGAGGGAAGATCTTCCTGTTTTGGAGTCTTGAGTTTCCTTGGCTGACATTTGTATACTTTTCACTTTGAAGACATTAGCCTAACTAGTTATCTACTATGGCTTCTGTGAAAAAAGCAAGAAGCTCAAAGCAACTTGCATTTATAAGTGTTAATAATCCTTCAATCAAGATATTGAACTGTGGGAACAGAGACTTGTATTTATAATTTTGCCTCCTTCTTATTACATTCTTGTTGAATGTGAACAAGCTGAGGTGAGTGAGGAAAGTCTACACATTCAAAAATGGTTTCGTGAGCTTTCTTATATCAGAATGATAGTTTTCATTTAAATAAATGTACCTGCAACTTGCAAAACACTAGTTTCCCTTTGTATCTCTGTTGTATTTGTGTGTGAGTATATGTGTGTGTGTTTGTCTGTCTCTCTCTCTCTCTGTGTGTGTGTGTGTATCACCTATGACCTAATTTAAGAGTTACACATATTGTATGAGTTTGTACCATGTGAATATATCTGTACATATATGTACGTGTATACCATGTTCCTAATAATAAATCCATCCTTTCTTTCACTTGAAATGTTCATTATTTTGTAAATGTAGATATATACAGATAAAAATATGAAATGTGTGTTTAAATGGACTGATGTGCTGTGTTCATTGTAGCAAAGGACTTAAAGAAGATACTACAGAAATGTGATTTTTTTCTAGGGTGAATAAGGAAGTAGTAATGCTATAAGTTAGTGTTTGCATGGACATTGAAAGTAATTTGATAGGTGAAAGGGGGTAGAAATGGTTGCATTGGAAAAGAACATTCTAGAAGAAAATAAGAGCACTCATGAAAGGTGAGAGAAATAAGGTATGAATGCTTGGGGTTTTCAGAAGTATTAATGTATATGTAGTTTATTATTAAGCTTAATGTGGATATGATATGAAGGGCTGAATTAAAGATCATATTCATATGCTAAAGAATCTTTTCTGTATTTATTCAGGTTTTTGAATAATTGGAGAATATAATTTTGCATTTTATGATCAGTATTTTGGAGATATTATCTATATGCTACAATGGCCAAACAGGTGTAAAAGATGATGGCAGACTTGGGATCTAGTCATCTTAACATCAGTGAGATATAGTGACCTTTATGAAGATAGAAAATACTTGCCTACTACCCTCTGCCTCTTTTCCTTTGTTCAAATTTCTCCAAAGAGATATTTGTACCTTCTGTTTCTGTTTTATGAATTATGACTTCATATCTGTCCTACATCAAGGGCCCCTCTCATGCCACCAAACTATTGCTCATTTAGTTCTCAATGAGCGTTTGGTTTGGTGACATATATAAAGTCTTTCTTCCTTTATTTTAAATGGTGTCTTCCTTTCCTGGTTTTCTTATTACTTGTCATTCATTTGTTGTACATTAGATGAGCATTTTCTTTACCTATTAACTTTTTAACATATTCAAGAATAGATATGTATAACTTCTGATGATACATATAGTATTTGGATCATTAGAACTGCAGCACACTGAGATATTCTGGTTAATGAAATATAATAATTTTAAGAATTATTTGGAGATCATATTTTAAAGTTCTGTCTAACAAAAGAGAAGTAGCTCATTCATTAAAAGGAGGGACTTTAAATAGAATCCACATAAAAATATAGGGTGTTGTGGCATGACCTTGTATGTAATCCTAGTGTGTGGGAGGGTAGAAACAAGTTCAGCAGTTTATAATAGCCAAAATATTCCACTTAGTGAGTTTCAGACCAAGGAGTGACCTGTCTCCAAACTAAACCAAACCAAACCAAACCAAACCAAACCAAACCAAACCAAACCAGTGAACTGTACCTGAGGTGCAGCCCCTGCCAAGGTTATCCCTACCTTTTACATGCACACATTCACAGGTACAATCACAGACATGCCCCACACATACAGTCTTGAGTTATCACTACTGATGACACAACATATCATGAACACAGGCACACATGCAATCCCCAGACATGTCCCCCACACTTGTCTTGAGTTATCATTAGTGATAACACAGCATATTCATGAACACACATGCAATCTCTAGACATGCCCCACAATACAGTTTTGACTTATCACTTGTGATAACATATTCAACATAACATAATGAAACTTAAATTCATGATGTTTATGTTTTACTTGAGCAATTAGTAATCCTCTTTGAGACTCAGTTTTCTACTCTACAGCATATGTGACATTATTTAGTCTTTTGAATTCTGTGATGCTGCCATTTACTGTTTTGCTGCCTGAAGAAAATCTTTAAATGTAAAGAATGTGAAGATAACATTTTAATTCAATAGTTAATATTTATAAAATCAGTTTTCCACCTTTACACGTCACATTTCATTTCCTGTATCTAATGCAGCTTCACGTTTGTTAAATAACTGGTCCTAATTTTGTGTTGCTTGTGTGGTGATTTTTTTTTATCATTTTAACAAGAACCTTGAAGAAATGTTTGTTTTGGCACATATTTTCAAAGATTTCAGTGATGGCCAACTTGTTCCATTGCACTGGACCATGGACAGACAGAATGCAGCAAAGAGAACCTGGTGCTTACTGCTAATAACAAGAAACAGAAGTACTTGGCAGGTAAAGGTGTAAGGAAGACACATCCTCTAGTGACCTCTTCCACATTGCCCCTCCTCTCAGTACTCTGCTCACATTTATAATCCAGCGGGTCAGCCCATTAATTATAACCAAGCATTTATCATTTTACCATCTCTATAAAAGTACTCACAGACATACCCAGCAATGTGACTTTTCCAATATCCTAGATATCTGAATCCATTCAGCATTAAAAAGTTGAATAAAATCTGTATACCCTGAAGTTTTCTGTATACTTTTTATTGAGAGGCTCTATCTCAGACTTTTTGAGGACTCCAAGTAGATTATGTATCATTGTTGTTCCATTTGCATATACTTATTTAATGACACAAGGGGCCTAGACATAAGAGGCTCACTTTCTAAATTAGTATATAGTATTCAAAAGTCTCTGAAAAATATATTTTTATTCATATTCATACTGACAAACTTTTGTAATATTTTTACTAGTCTATTAAAATATTTATTTTATATATGAACTATATATGCAATCTCATATGAAATATGTCCATTTGGGGGTAATGATTTTTATAAATATACTTTATCAATTAAGGATGATTGTGGTATTTGTCACCATTCTGAACCTAGACCCTACTAATTTGTGTGCTTCAAAATATATTCGAGTCATAGGATGCTAATGTTTTCAACCTTTCTCTCTCTCTCTCTCTCTCTCTGTGTGTGTGTGTGTGTGTGTGTCCTATTTTCATTAAACATATACTAGTGATGAAATTCCTAAAAGATATTTCTTGGAAAGGAAGTTATACAATATAAATATCTTTAAAACTTAAAAAAAAATGGCACTTTTGAATTGTTGTGTATTGCAAAACAGATTTTGTGTGGAGATAGTCAAATACTGATGAGTCTATTTTTAGTGCATTTGTGGGTAGTGACATGCATGAACTCCATTAATAGCAATGTATGCTGTGTTCTTTTCATTTCACTTTGCTAATGAATTTGGTATCAGATTGGCCTGTGCTGGGAAGATTTATTTGTCAGAATACATATTTAGGGTACTACGCACATTTCCAAAAAGGGCTTATAAAGCTGATCTCCATCTCAGTTTGGAAGACAAGCTCTAACTGCAGGACACTTAGATACACTCACACATCCTTAGGTATAAACCTAACTAGTTACCTTTTATGTATTGGTTCATATTTTCTTCAGAGGGTAACACCATCTCCAATGTAGTGTTTAAAATATATTGTCATCAGGAAGCATCACTGGATCTGTAGAAATAAGAGCTTGAGTTAAGTCCTGAAATGAATGATTGTCTTAGGGCTTCTATTGCAGTGAAGAGCTACTATGACTGTGGCAACTTTTATAGGAAAACATTTAAAGGCTTACAGATCAGAGGTCCAGTCTATTATCATTATGGTGGGACATAGTGGCTGCAGGCAGATATGGTGCTGGAGAGATAGCTGAGACTTCTACATCTTGGACAGGCAACACGAAGTGGTCTGAGACACTGATGTGGTTTGGGCATATATGAGACCTCAAAGTTTGCCTCCACAGTGACACACTTTCTCCAGAAAGGCCTTACCTACTCCAACAAAGCCATACCTCCTAATAGTGCCACACCTTTGGTGGCCAATTTCTTCCAAACCACCAGAATGGGTGACCATTTTAAAAGGAAAGTAGACATAAGTCCAAGATCGATTGCTACCTATAGGGAAATGCACCAACAACAGAGAAGTACATCTAAGCAAGTGCTCAGATAGCCACAAGTAATTACAGTTGAAACACAAATTTCATAAGTATATTTGCCCTATGTATGATATACATAGGTACTCTGTATTCTATTTTGTTTTAATCCATCTCATTCTGTCATATCATATCCCATTCTATCATATCGTTATTTTTCTTTCTTTTTTTTTTTTTGTTTTGTTTTTAATTTTTGAGATACGGTTTGTGTGTGTGTATCTGTGTGTGTGTGTGTGTGTGTGTGTGTGTGTGTGTGTGTGTGTGTGTGTGTATTTAGCCCTAGCTGTACTGGAACTCACTCAGTAGACCCTGATGGCCTCAAACTCACAGAGATCCACCTGCCTCTAACTACCAAGTACTGGGATTAAAGGTTATGTAGCAGGTAGGGATAGAGTGGAGCCAGAGTTATTAAGGAATGAACTTTTTCCTTTGCTTTCAAATTGTCCACCCATTTTAATTTAAAAGTATTATTAGTATGACATGGAATTTAAAAGGCAGTTGAACCACATGTGAATCCAAATAATCCCCATGTTTTGGGATAGAGGACAATTTAACTGGTGGTGTACAGATTACCAAGATATTTGTCGTGTCTGAATAATGAGAATACTAGATAAGTGTAATCGTTTTAAGGGGGCATAGTTGCCAATGATACTGTAATTTTGTGATGTCATTGGTCCTAAAATGACTATGCCAATTAAGTCTAGTCCATGGTACTCATCTGAGGGAGAGAAAGATTAATTTGAACAAAAACTTCCCTAGTGATTTCAGGATGTTTTTCTTGTTCTCTTTAGATAACTAATATTTTCTATTAATATCTGAGTCATCAAAAGACCTGTACAACAGGTTCTACCACAAAGAGATGAACTGAGCCCATGGGATTTTATGCTGTCATTTTATTTGCTCTTGTGTTATTATTTTGGGTATTAGTCCAGTTATTTGAGTGAAAGTTCAGCATTGCAATTCATCCAGTAACAGTTCCAGTAACAGTTACAGAATGTCCTGAGTCTTGAATTAAAAACTTCCAATTTGCATTCAAGATCACTACAATAACCTTCTAGACATGAGTTCCACTATAATCAATGTGTGTTTTTGCAGTGTGGCTTGTACTTAGGTGGTAGGTCATAATCCTTGGTCTTATATCTAGTATTAGACATATTTAGTTATATATATATATATACACACATATATATATACATATATATATTCTATATATACATAATGTAAAATTGGAAGTATTGGACGCTAGACTTTAAAATGGACAAACCAATCTTTAGATCAAGTACACTGTAAAATGTGCCTTTACCTAATACAGTTTGCAAAAACCCTTTCCCAGTTACTTTTCACTCAAATTAGTCCATCTGTGAAACAGGACACTCACCTTATAAAGTAAGCACAATGAAATACTTCTATCATTTCCAATTCTTTGTTAAAATATATTAATAAGAACAGAAGATGATGGGCATTGGTGGTGCATGCCTTTAATCCCAGTACTCAGGAGGCAGAGGCAGATGGAGCTCTGTGTGTTTGAGTCCACAACAGGCTCCAAAACAATACAGAGAAATCCCGTCTTGAAAAACCAAAAGAAAAAAATTATTAAAAAAATAAATAAAAAGAAGAGAAGAGCTGTCTGACCATGTGATGAAGCAGTGAGCAACCCCTCTCCCGTTTCCCCTTGGTACCATCATTTCTAGTTAAAGAAAAATTAACATTGTCTCTTACTGCCAGAAATGCCTTTTTTGTATGTGAAGTGAACAAATGATTTTGTTCACTTTGTAGAAAAGTTAACATTATGAAGACAAGAATGTTCTACTTTAGTTGGGCAACAGAAGAGGAAACAGAAATTTTTGTTTGTTTGGGGTCAGAGTTCTTAGAGTGGTTTTCATTAAGTCAGTGAAGCCAAGATCAGAAGACTTGACAGTAGTTCCACCAACAGATGAATTCATCCCAAACGTTAGGAATGAAAGCAATGGAATTTGGAGAGAAAATTTGACAGAAAAAAATTATGTTTATAAAAATTCAGAAATTCAGATAATCATGTTTTGTTTGTATTTGTCCATAACTACTGTGAAACCCAATAGAAGTACTGTCTTTTAGGTAGACAGACTAAGTAGACTGTGGAAGGTACAGCTGTACTGGTCCTATATGTTGATTATTTAGCAACTTCCTCAGAAGTTTCTTGAGTTGGAGAATTCATTCATAGTCAAGGGAGAGTTAATTATGCTGGTGATTTGGGCCACAGAATGGATGGTAGGTGGATCCCTATCAGCCAGGTAACTATGCAGTAGTAATGCGGTTCACCTCAAGAACCATTTGTTCTGTATGCTGAAGCAGAACTGACTTTGACCAAGTAATTTCATGTGGAAGAACTATTACTCTTCTGTAGTTAGGAGAGATTTGTCTGTAGTAATGATAGCTATAACTAAAGGAAACACCATTTACCAAATTTTTGAGTATCAGGGTCCAGGTGGTCTAGCTTTGTAAGACAGTTATAGCAAGTGTTCTGAATTTTTTTTTTTTTTTTTTTTTTTGTAGAAAGTAGCTGCCTTCTAAATGTTGCATCTCAACTGTCATCTGAATATGATCCCATTTATTAAGTACTTAGTACCTGTGCTATTGGTGTTCTGTTCAGGAAGTTGTCTCCTGTGCTAGCAAATTACAGATTATTTACCACTTTTTTCCTTAGCAGTATATTGGATTTATGTTGAAGACTTTGATACACTTGGACTTGAGTTTTGTGCAGAGTGACAGATTGGATGATTTGCATTCTTCTAAATGTTGACATCCAGTTAGAGCATGACCATTTGTTGAAGATGCTTTCTTTTTTGCCATTGTATTTTGGCTTCCTTGTCGAAAATCAGGTGCATAGGTGTGTAAATTTGTGTCTGGGTCTTCTGTGCAATTCCATTGATCTACTGTCTGTGTTTTGTTTGGAGCATTTATGCCTCCAGATATGTGACTTCTGCATTTGCAGATTCAACTACCTGCAAATTGGACAACAATAACAAAAGCAATGCAGCTTTACAGGATATTTGAAGCTACTGTCTAGTCATAATCTCTTAAACTATGGGGTGTAACAACTGTTTACAAAGCATTTAAGTTGAATTACATATTACATTTAATGTTGAGACCATCCAAAGTATATGGTAGCGTATGGATAGAGTACGTGAACTTTCTGTGTCATTTTATATAAGAGGCTTAAGAGTCCATGAAATTTTGCTCCCAGTTGGTTGAGGTCCTGGAAATAGTCCCTTGCAGATAATGAGGGGCAACTAACCTTTCTCTCCTTTTTCTTTTAAATAATCTATATCATTATATCTGAAGAAATTTTCTGGTAAGATATATATATATATATATATATATATATAGTTGGTTCATATTTTAACCTATCTGACAGTCACTGCCTTTAAGTAATATGTTAGATCATTTACTTTTTGTTGTTGTTGTTATTATTAGGTTTCATATAATGTATACCAGTTTATGAATTATTTTGTTTTCTTTAACCTCTTTGATTAGTTTTTAAATTTCACATACAATGTGATGAATTTTGTGTTTTCTTATGCACATGCTATTGTACTACATTCATAATCATTGTCTTACTTAATGTCCTTCTTTCTTCATAGTCTCCTCCTCACAGATCATTCTCCCTTTTGACTTTCAAATCATATGAATTCTATTGCCTTTTCTTTGCCCACTGCCTTCATCCCTTAAGGTCTCTTTCTCTCCTTTCCTACTCATTGTTTTACTTTCATGACCCCCATACACAGAACCTTTTTTACACATACATGCTTAAATCTAGATTGTTTATATGAGAGAAACTAAGCATGTTATGTCCGTGTGTGGTTTATCTGTCTAATTTATCCTTTTCAGTTATACCAGTTTTCCATAAATCAAAAAAAAAAAAAAAATAACAGTATGGAGGAGAAGACAAAAGAACAATTGAATAGGAAAAAATGACTAAAGTGATTTTCTAGTAATGAGAAAGTTTAAAAGCGAAACTTGGTAAAGATAAGAAAGGCAATAAAAACAGTAACAGGAGTTAAAAAAGAGTAATATAAAATGAATGTACTAAAAGTATGATCCAGAAACAAACAAAAATGAAACATTAAGCCAAAGTAATAAATAAATAAATAAATATCAGAAGCCGGGCATAGTGGTATCTGGTTTTAATTGTACAAATTACACAAACTAGGAGGCAGAGGCAGGTGGGTTTCTTCAGATTCGATACCAAACTGTGTTCTATGCTAAGTAAGGGCTACATAGCAAGAACTTCTCTCAAAAAAAAAAAAAAAAAAAAAAGTAGAAAAAAACATTGCTAAACAATGAAATATGTAGGAAAATTTGAATTACGCATGAATGGGAATGAAATGATTAAAATAGGATAACTATTTCCATTATCTAATTTGGGAAGGCTCTCCCTCTCCTGGAGACTCCTCAGAACGTACCCTTTGGAGTGGCCAGTTTTATGACTGGGGTATCTGTCAAGTTTTTGTGTGTAGAGTAAGCATCCATAGCATTGAGATCTGTATGGGCAGATTACTTATCTTCATATTTTAAAGATCCAAGTGTCAGTCAATTTCAGAAGTGAGGCTTTTCAGAGTTCTTAGCTCTATAGTTGTAAAGGCTCCAGAACTTGACCTACTTTTTGACCTGAAACTCAGGCCCACCACAGGCAAAGTAATGGACTCAGCTACCTAAGCTAAGTTGCCTGCAGCTTGTCAGTCCAGAGTCTCACTGTCCACAACTACATCTCAGGAATGTTTCTCACTCCCAGGCATGTCTCTCACTGGTGATGATGTCACAAGTTGAGATTTGTAGTTGTGCTTGTAATTGTTCTCTTATCTCAGGATGCCAGAGTAGCTTTGTTTTAAGTAATAGCCTTTTCAAGGAAACACCTGGACATTGCCCCCTGCCATATTGAAAGACAAAATGGGATTCTTCTCTATTTTCAACTTTTCTAATAGAGAGTTCACTGTTTCACTAAAATGTGCTAATGATTTGAGGCTTGTGAGAGCTCTGAGGGAGGTAGGACTGAGAGTCCCTTCTTGTCTCTGCTTCTTGGTTTACCTGTTGGACAGGGCTTCTTGACCTGACCTAGGGCCTTGAGTCTAAAGGCATATTTGGTTTGGCTTATTTTGGTTTGCTAGCAATTGTGTTCTTGGCACTTCTCAGTTGCTCTGTCACTGCATTATACTTTCTGAATGTCTTCCTCTTTGGAATTGAGTTTATTCTTACACTAACTCTTCTTGACTGAGTCACATGGCAGCAGCTTCTCCTCTGCCATCTTAAAGAGAAGCCTTTCTATTCTTTTGACTGGTTGTTCTACTTAAATTTAACTGATAGGCTGGTGACTGATCTGTTGGTATGATTTTCCTTAGGGGTTTCTCTAAAATTTGAAATATAAATATCTAAAGTCTTATAGCCCTCTTGGGATGTGTGTGCCATCACTGTTAATAGACCATGCATACTGCCAGCATGTGCATCTTTCTGCTTCCTGCTTTGTAGTATACTTTCTTTATGTGTGTGTATATATATATTGACAGTCACGTAAGATAGTGTGATAATTGTACATTTAAGTTGTCAAACATTGCAAAGAACTCAAGACAAGAAGAATTACTTCTCACACACACTTAGGTTGATTATTTTCTGTTTTCTTCGTCTTTTTATTGTCTAATGAAACAGTAATTCAAAGAAACTAAGGTTTCTTGTGTCATTTACTTCTGGTGGGAGAACATTCCTTTAAGCCAGTCTTTAGAGCAGAAGTTATGACAACAAACTTTCTTAATTATTCATCTGACAATGTCTTTATTTTACTTTATTTTATAAAAGTAGTTTTAATAGGTACAGAATTTTATGTGTTGACAGTTCCTTACTTTCAGCATTTAAGAACAAAATGTGTTCCTTCCTTCTGATTTCTGTGCTTTCTGCTTAGAAGTCCCTGTGCATATGCATTGTGGTGTCCTGAAGAAAATACTTTCACTATTGTACGTTTACTGATATCTAGTAAATAAAATATAAGGCTTTTTGTTTTTGTTTCATAGGATTTTCTGCACCACTTTTAAAGGTTATTTTTCCTCTTATTCATAATGGCCAATTTAATTGATTGTATGCTTCACTTACATATTTTTGGGTTATCTTCATTTACTATTCACATGACCTACTGACATGTGGCTTTCTTTTATTTTTCCTTTTAAGTTTCCTCCTCGTATTTTGGATCATTTTATAATGGTCAATCTAACATCTTTCTCAATCAGTTGAAGCGTCGATATTATATCACTTTTTTTGTTTTTCTTTTGATTGTTCTCATCTCATGAAAGTTTCTATTTTGCTAGTGTTTTATATTTCTGGTGATTTTGAATTATATCTTGAATATTTTGAAAATGTATTGTGGTATTGTAAGTTATTTAGGTTCTTTGAAGAATATTGATAATTTTACTCTAGCGAATTGTTGAGCTGGTTGAATGTTATAAGATTCTTTTTGTGGTTTCAATATCACTTTTATTTTCATTGATATTCAGATCTGTCCAGTGTGTATGTCATGGCCTGCCTTAGACTTTGGCAGTAATTTGTTGATTAATGTAGCTCCTAATTTCTTTTATATGTATTTGACATCAGATACATATATGTGTAGCTGAAGATGATAGGGTTGGATTTCATAACAACTTTATACATTCACTTTATTGACTCCTTTTCTCTTTGTGATCTCGCTGGTAGGTTGGTTTTTGTTTTTATGTTTGTTTGGTTTTATGTTTGTTTGGTTTTTTTTTTTTCTCTCTGGATCTCTTTTTTATGGTTCTCCAACAAGCAAACTGACACTTTATTTATTTTACTAATCCTTATTTCTATAACGTTTCATGTTCTAGGCCAACTGGCTTAAAGAATAAAGAAAAATATAACCAGTGGGAGTTCATTCAACTTTATGTTAATTTTATAGTGTTTTAGTGCAAGAAAACCAACATAAAGAGGTTTGAGAGATGGACAACTCAGTAGTTAAGATCACTGACTGAACTGCCAAGAATGTGGTTCAATTCCCATATTTTTGCCAGCTACCATATTTACTCCAATCCCAGTGGACCTGAAGCCCTCTTCTGGACACTATGGGCACATAGCATACACATACTACATAGACATGTATACAGGTAAAACACCCATATACATAAAAAATTTAAGGAAAGTATACATATAAATTAAATTCAGATATAAAAGTAAAGTGTACTTGCTTCCAATGGACATATCCACATATGTATCACCTAGTCCAGAAGACAAAACACAGCATGATCATCCAGATTCTTTTTTCTACTTCCCTGTAAGGAGTACAGTTTTTCTGCCTGCCGCCAGTCTTGTCCCTCCGCCGCGCCAGCCCCAAATAATACACAGAGACTCTGTATTAGATATTATACTGTTGGCCAGTTACTACTTTCGGCTAGCTCTGTCTTAATTATTAACCCATTTCTGCTGATCTATGTATTTCCACGTGGTCTTTTCTTACCGGGGAGTGGGGCAGGCGTCTGGTCTCCCCAGTCTCTCCATTTTGGCTCCTCCTTACTACTTCCTATTTCCTTCCTTGTCTCCTAGTCCCTCCTATCTTCCTTTCCTATTGGCCAACAGTGCTTTATTATTAACCAGTATGAGAAACATATACAGAATGACATCTCCCATCATCTCCTCTTTTCTGTCTAAATAAAAAGAAGGGTTTTAACCTTAACATAGCAAAATATATCACATAACAGTTATCCAATAAGAATCACAGTTAACAATATTTAGTCCATTAACATTTAGCAAGATTAAAAGAAGCTATTCTATCATCTATCCTATATTTGTGAGTTCAAAGTCCTATATGTAACTTATCTGTAAGCCTAACTAAGGAAAACTATAACCATAACTATCTGTCTTCAACTCCTTCAAAGACCACAGAAGGATAATATATAAACTCTAGAAATGACAGAGACAACTCACTGCCTGGTCACCCGAAGTTCTTTTGTAATCTTCCATCTTCAGCCCATAGGCCATAGTGTGTCTGGCAGACTCTTTAGCAACACAGGAAACTTTAAACTGTCTTCTTGTATTGGCAGTTTGT
The DNA here is from genome assembly GCF_943737965.1 of Phodopus roborovskii. Lineage (NCBI taxonomy): Eukaryota > Metazoa > Chordata > Mammalia > Rodentia > Cricetidae > Phodopus > Phodopus roborovskii. The sequence goes on from NW_026126469.1 coordinate 27,128,009, forward strand.
CAGTCACTTTTCTCTGTGTCCTGCATACTGTCTCGAAGACTCTTCCATGAAGCAGGATCTCTGTAGCAATGTCCATCTTAAATCAGCAGTCACTTTTCTGTGGGTCCTGCATGTCCAGTATATACAGCATAAAGTCAAACAGTCCAGACAAGAGCAGTATCTTGTCCAAATGGCTAGTCTTGCCATATTGGAAGTAAACTCCATAATGAGTTTCTTTAATGTCCATCTTCATCTTCCTTTCTGACGCATGTGGTGTTGCCAAGAGCAATTATGTCTCACTGTCACGAAAACACTAAACCATTTTAAATGCCATATTCTGTAGGTCTTTGAAAGGTTTGAAGAATGCCTATCTATCTCAAATACATCTCTGTTTATCTTGAAAACCTAACTAACTTAACTCTAAGCTTTGACTATCATAGGTAATTATCTATAATCTGTACTACATTATACATTACATTCCTAAATGAGCTATATAAACACAATACCTAAACAAGAAGAGAAATATACATATCACAACATTGACCTTAAATTGTATCAGTAAATGAAAATCCATTCCAATACAAAGTATCCATATCTATACCATAATTCCCTTTTTACCTTTAAAAAGAATATTGGTTGTGATCATTAACCATTTATAACCAAGTCCATTTAAATGAAAACAAACATTTATAAACAATATTTGGGAATTTGGGCGTCGTTCTTTCCAAACTCTTCCTGCTGACAGGGGGTGCTGTCATGGGGGATCCTGAGAAGACGCAGAAATCTTGGCTGTAGTCTGCAAGGCTGCTTTGTTCAGCAGTTTTGAATGTAGGATCACCAGCGACTCTGTTTCAGGGGGTCTGGCTTGATCAAACCACATTAGTATGGAAGGAATCCACAGCTTTTTATTTTCTGTGGAAACAAAAATAGAAATCCTTTTCCCCAGTAACTTGTCCTTGAACTTAAATGTTGGAGCCAAAGCATTTTTAAAATATATAAATTGAATTAATGTATCAGCATTTCCTTTATCAGTTGTTGTTATTTTCTCAGCAGTCAAACAATGCAGAGACAACACAATAGCATACAGTAACCAGATTCTCTCTGAGCTTTTCATCTTTATGTGGCTTTATTACTCTGTTTATTTTACTTTTATTTTTTTATTTTTTGACATAGGGTTTCACTGTGTAACTCTTATCTGTCCTGGAATTTACTCTGCATACCAGGTTTACTTTGCAAATCACAGAGATCTGCTTGCCTCTGTCTCCTGAGTGCTGGGATAAAGGCGTGTGCTACAACACCCAGTTCTTCTTTGTTTCTTTAAAACCATTTTTTTTTTCATGTCTACGTATATTTTAAAACACACTGTAAACCTTTAGAGGTTTTTCTTAATATGAATCTGTCTTTACTGTAAATATTTATCTTTGTCTGGCCACAAGTCTTTTATCTGGTAAACAACAACATTGCTAAAATGAAAGTCATAGCTGTGTCAGCCGCGGTTTACCAAAGATGGTGGCAGGTATTTTACCGCCAGCACGGAAAGCTGTGCTCACTGCCCTAGTCAACGCTGCCATCCAGCCTCATGCTGCCGGCTTGGAGATGTGGTCACTGCCATTGCCATCTCTCATACACACCAATAAATTGTTAGCAGAGTTATTTAAAAGCTGTGCGGTTTTTTGCCGTTTATGCTGTCAGGAACCTTCCCTTAAAGGAGCCGCGCGAATATCTGCTTGTCTCTAGCAAGTCAGAGTCCAACCGAGAAAAGTGCTGTTACCAAGAAACCTTGCTTATTTCTGTTCTTTTGTTTCTAAAACCCTTTTTTAAGCTTTTGTTAAATTTTAAGTTCTTATTAACCACATGGGCGCCATTTGTAACGAGTATTGTTTTTCCGCCTGCCGCCGCTGGTCTTGTCCTGCCGCCACGCCACCAGCCCCAAATACTACACAGAGACTCTGTATTTGATATTATGCTGTTGGCCAAGTGCTAGTTTCTTATCGGCTAGCTCTGTCTTAATTATTAACCCATTTCTGCTGATCTATGTATTTCCACGTGGTCTTTTCTTACCGGGGAGTGGGGCAGGCGTCTGGTCTCCCCAGTCTCTCCATTTTGGCTCCTCCTTACTACTTCCTATTTCCTTCCTTGTCTCCTAGTTCCTCCTGTCTTCCTTTCCTATTGGCCAACAGTGCTTTATTATTAACCAGTATGAGAAACATATACAGAATGACATCTCCCATCACTTCCCATTTCCTCTAGATTATTATTTTTAAAAACCATGATAGTTTTGATTATTTGTGAAAATTGTAGAAACAGAATATATAGATATTATTTTATATTTGGCTCTGTGTGTGTATTTTGAATGCATATTAGTGTACAGGTACACATGGACAGAGCTGGAAATCAGGCACTTTTTTTTAATGCTCTATATTTTACGCTTGGAGAAGAGTCTTTTTACATGGAAGTGTGCCATTTCATCTAGACTGGCTGGCAGTGAATTCTCAGGATTTGTCTGACTTCAGTCTGCATATTCGGGTTAGAGAAACATATTTTTGTTACTTTACAATATTTCTGTTTATACACACTAATATGTATCATGTTTTATGTATTGAAGGGAATTTAGAGATTTTCTGTTTGTGACCCCTCTTAAAATAAGAAATGTTTACATGACTTCATCATATACATATGTAAAATAGGGAGACAAATCAGTCATTAGTTGAAATAAATAACTCATTTATTTAAATTCTTTGGTATATATATCTTCTTGTCATTTATTAAAGTTAAAGTAAAATGTACATGGTAATGAGACCGACATCCTTCTTTATTTTGTATAAAGGAGTCTTTACTGATCTGATGCCGCAGGATGTAGAACATCTTCTGTGTATTTCAGACTTGATCAATAATTTTATATCATAATCACTATTGTGAAAACCACTTCACATAAATAAGATAGTATATGAATTACGAAAGCATTTTTTTTTTTACTATTTAAGAAATTTTTAGAAGTTACCATAGATTCATTTAACAGCTTTTTTTAATGAAACTTATGGGGTCAACTCAACTCAAATATCCACTTTTAAAACTTAACATTCTAATGCAAATGTAATTCAAAAATGTAAAATTTTATCCTTTCATGGTAAAGAATGGGAGTGCAAAATATTAAAAGTCATTTTATTTAAACCATTATGTTTTTAAACAAATAGAAAACTGGTATGCCTAGTACAAAAGCTATTCATAGCACCTAATAATTTTGAATCTGAGCTCTTTCAAGTAGTGTTTGTTGAAACTGTGCATTTGAACTGTGCACATAGTGCAGATTGAACATGTTATGTGTTCAAAACCAAGTCTGCAGTGATATCAGATGAGGTAACTTGGGTAGGTGCTACCAACATTACCTCAGAACAGACCCTTTGAGTTTGAATTAACATTCAGTGGTTGTGTAGTCAGAGTCTTTTTAGTGATGCCAGATTTGTGTGCCTCCCAACTCCATTTAGGATTTTGACACCATGAAGGTGTGTTATAGATGTATATGTAACTGGTTCCTAATTTGGGACCTATATCCTTCTAGTACAGATGTTGTTATTTTCTAAGAATTTCTATTAGTTGGGTAAAAAATGTATTATCATCAATATGCTTAAATTGAGCTTTAGTAAATACTATCAGTTTCCTAAGTACAAAATCACTACTGTCAGTGGTAGTATGACACTTCCAATGCATTGAATCCTTGCCAGTACTCAATAATAACTGTCTTTTACATCATAGCTTTTCTAGCATGTGAATTTATTTGGAATATTTCTGTTTTAGATAGCCTCATTTGTAATCTTCATGCATTAGTTTACTGCTTATTTTCACTTTGTTGCTGCTTTTATTATTGTTTGGTAGGATTTTCTACAAACTTTTATATTTGTCACATTACATGTATAGACTATATTTTGGAGATACTTTCTATTACTCTCAGACTTCTCTTTTTGCTTAAAGTTCTTGATAACAAAAGGATTTTATTATAATGAACTTGAATTCATTAATTTCTTCTTTTACACTTAGTATATTACCTACTATTTAAAACAGAACAAACTTCCCTGCCTGCCCCAATATTGTGGCGACATTTTTCTTTCTGCTGTCTAGGAACTGTGTTGTCATTCAAGTTATTGTTCATTTTGTCTGCAATTCATTTTGTGTTACATGTGTGGCAGGGTTTGAGATGACAAAAGTCACATGCTTTGGAACATTTGGATCACTGATTCAGCACCGCTTCTTGCAAAGGTTACTTTATTCTTTGACATGCCAATAAGTGTAACATAAAGTAAGCATTTGGTATTTATGGGTCTATTTCTAGCTTTAATTTGTCCTTTTAACCTACTTATGTACCCTTCTACCAAGAATGTATTGCTAAATATATCTAAAAGTCTTCATAAATGGTAATATACAGCTTTCACATGTATTTTCATAAAATTATTTTAGGTAGTGTTAGTTTTCTTCTATTTCCATACAAATTTTATGATTTGCTTATTTACTCTTCAATTTCTTGGAGTTTAAGATTATGTTTTTGGAATATGAATATTCAGTCTACAAGTTTCTAGTTACTAATTTTTAGTCTTTCAATATTAATTTGTCTTATAGCTTTTTATAAATATTTTCCATAATTAATTATAATTTTATTTTTCCCTATTTTTATGCACCATTAGGTTCAATTTTTTAAAATTAATGGACTTTCAGGGATCTCTGAAAGCACTAGGGAGACACAATATTCCCTAGGTTAATTTTATGCATTTTTTAACAAAAAATGCAGGACCTTCTTTCAGATTTAAGTTGAGCTGTCTACAGTTCCTGGGATAGATGAATTGATGATTATATTCTTTGCATAGTTATTATTGTTTTGTTTTATAAATCATGAAAAGACATCTCATCATGTACTTTATAGATCAATAGATGTATTTTTCTATAGTGTATTAACAGTAAGTTCAGTTCATTTTTTATTAATTAAACCTAGCTGTCCTGTTATTAGCTCTGTATACTAGGCTGGCCTCAAACTCACAGAGATCTGCCTGCCTCTGCCGCCAGAGTACCAGGATTAAAGACATACTTCACCACTGACTGGCCTAACCTGTATATTCTTAAAACAAATTGCTTGACATCGATGTCTTATACTTTTTTTCATAGGGAATTTTATTGAACTTGTTATTATTAGGTAGTCCTGGCCCACTCAGAAGGATGACTGTTGTGTAGTTTACCATATCTCATTGTTGTGCTCTGCTCAGGTTAGGGGTCATAGTTACATTATTATTTAAATGTGTTAGAAAGCATCTTTCTACTTTCACCCTTGGCAGTTGGTTTGTTACTTTTGCTATCTTTTTGTTTGTTTGAAGGTTTGGAAGGGTTTTAACTTTGAGATTTTTAGGTTAGAAATTTTCTTTTCTGGAAGGCAAAGCTCTATGCAGAAAAAACCAAGTGGTTCTCTGTAAAGCAGAGGTCACCTTGTCCACATTGTAGAACCTGTCTCTCAAACAAAGAAAAACAAAGAAAGAAAAGAAAGAAAGAAAGAAAGGAAGGAAGGAAGGAAGGAAGGAAGGAAGGAAGGAAGAAAGAAAGAAAGAAGAAAAAGCCATACTCTTTGTGGGAAATGCTTTAATTTCAATAGGTATTAAGTTTCTTTTGAAAGATAATATTTCTTATATCTTCTCATAGTCTTTTTGGTAAAATATGTTTCTAAACTGATATGTCTATCAGTTTCCAGACTCACTGACATGAAATTGTTTGCCATTTTCTTTTTATTATTTTTATACTTTATCTGTTGCATGGTTAGGGAACATCTCACCTTTTATTCATGTTAAACTGTGTTTTCACAAGCTCCCATCCTTAACCCAGAAGCTATCTCTACCCGATAACCATTTGCAAAAGAAAAATGAGTTTTCTCCATTGGAGGCGCATTGGGTATACAAACTGGTCTTAAGGGCAAGCACCATGTGTAGCTGGAGATGATAGCCAACACAATATGAACTCAGAGGCCTCTTTGGATGCTCTTTGTCCCATACTGCTCTATGTGGGCATTTTTAACCTTAATGGTCTTTCGCTTTTAAATGAGGATGTCTGATTTTGTGCTTTTATGGTTTTTGTATGCATTCATGGAAGAACACACATGTTTATATGTGTGTGTCTGCATGTGTATGTGTTTCTCTTGCTTTTTCCTTTTTTAATTTAAAACTATTTTCAAGCTTTCTTTCTAAAGAGAGAGGAAAAGGTGTGGAGTTGGAATGTTGGGGAGATGGTCAGAATTTGGTAAAAGATGGGGGGGCTGTGATCACAATATATTGTATGAAAATAAATTGTACTTTCAATTTTAAAACATTTTTGTTCTCTGCCTTAAAGCCTATAATTTTAGAGGATTTTTATTTTTGTCTTCCCTGAATTTTTTTTGTTTGCTTGAGTTTATTTTTTTTAACTTCAAAACATTTGTGATTAACATTTAAAATGTACTTTTAGGCAATTTAATAGAACTTTAAAATGTATTCTTATAGCTTCCTTGAAACTTCAGTTTGCACATTAATACTTTGCCCATTACCACACACAACACAACACACACACACACACACACACACACAGAGAGAGAGAGAGTAAGAAAAAGAGCTTTTCTTGCCAATCTTCAGCTACCAGTTTACCCTGTGTTTTAGTTATGTTTCTATTGTTATGATGAAATAGAACGATGGAGGCAACAATTAGAAGAATTTAATTTTGTTTATGGTTCCAGAAGATTAACCATAATGGTAAAACAAGGTATAATGGCAGGAAACATTATCTCAACCAACAGAACAGCAAATAGGAAGCAGAAAGTTCTAGTGTTTTGAAATGTCAAAGCTCCATACCCCCCCAACACCCACTATGACACAAGTCCTCCAACAAGGCCACACCTCTTAATCCTTCCCAAACAGTTTCACCCACTGGGGACCAAACATTTAAACATATGATCTCTTTCAAACCATCACATTCCACTCCATGGCTGCTAAAGGCTCTTGGCCACATTATAATACAAAATGCATTTAGTCCAAATTCAAAAACTCTCATAGTCTTTACATTTTTTTATTTATTTTATATAACCAAGTCCATTTAAATGAAAACAAACATTTATAGACAATATTTGGGAATTTGGGCGTCGTTCTTTCCAAACTACTTCCTGCTGGTAAGGGGTGCTTGTCATGGGGGATTTGAAGAAGATTCAGAAATCCTGGCTGTAGTCTGTAAGGCTGCTTTGTCCAGCTGTTTTGAATGTAGGATCACCTGGTACTCTGTTTCAGGTGGTCCGGCTTGATCAAACCATCAAACCACATTAGTCTGGAAGGAATCCACATCTTTTCATTTTCGAGAGAGAGAGAGAGAGAGAGAGAGAGAGAGAGAGAGAGAGAGAGAGAGAGAGAGAGAGAGAGAGAGAGAAAACATAAAAGAGGGAGCCAATATTGGTTTGAAGATAAAATTGAACCCAAAGAAAGGTCTAGAGAACTACAAGACTGCTGCCAAATAACAATTTGAGCTTCCGTGGAAAGGCTACCAGAGGGAACTGGGATCAACATGTAAAATAATAAAATAAATTAAAAAAATGACTCCAAAATTCAAGTTCAGGGACAAGTTACTGGGGAAAAGGATTTCTAGTCTTTACATTCTTAACATTGCACAAAAGTCCAAAGTCTTTTCTGAGACTCAAGGCAATCCCTTAATCACAAAATCAAAAAGCAAAATAGATACTTCCATTAGCACAGAATATAGACCACCACTCCAAAAGGGAGAGTTAGGGCATAGTGAGGTACAAAAGTCAAACTCCCAATCTTGTAGCTGTGTCTGATTTTAAATGTTTAGATGGTTTCTACTTACTCTGCTGCCTGCAAAGCATTTCTATCCCAGGCTGGTACGAGACCCTATATACAACTCTTCTTGAAAGATATCTCACAGCTCTGACATCTGTAACATCCCAAGGTCCCCAACAACTTAGGCTTCACTTCCACAGATTACAACTGTAATATTACAGGGTCTCTTCCTCTTTCAGGACCTTCATACAGGGACTATGCTGCCACATATTACCTGGTGGCAGTGGCTGTCTTTATCCTTTATTCATAAGTCCTTTATGACTGTAAAGCAGCTCCAGGTAGAAGACAATGCAAACTTTGGATGCCTACTTGGCATGAATCCTAGACTCTCTTAATTAAATTTGCAGTGGCTATTGTGTTGTATCTTTCTAAGATCAAAAAATACTCTGAGCCATTTCTTCTCTGGAGTAAGATTTGTCGTATGGGGTCTTGCCATGGGTGGGTTCTGGTCTTGGCCTTTTATTCCACTGCATGTTAGGCCTCGCCTTAATATCTTTATCTCTCAGCACAAACCTTAGCTGTGGTGCCTTTTCTCTTCAAACTGTGTATTTTGTATGTTTTATGCCCCATTTGCCCTTTTTTTTGTTTTTAATTTTAGACCTGCCTAAGAACGATTACTGATAACCATACAACACAGTCAATATTAGGGTATGTTGAAATGTCCTCTGGTGAAAAATGTTTCTATTACTTTTTAATTTAGCCTCAGAGGTATTATTAGGCAGAAAGATGAAAGCAGCCACATTCGTAGCCAGAATATTACAATAATCTCAATGGCCAATTGAAATATTGTTCCCCTCTGATACTTCTTGAGCCTGCCTCCATAGCTCTTAATATTACTGTCTTCTAAGCACCTACTGTAATGTTCCATTAAGCTCTTTGAGTATTGAACTACATTTCTAGTCCAAAGTCCCAATGCACAAAATTAAATAAACAAATAACAACAACAACAACAAAAATGGTCAGGATCTTTGTTACATTTCTGTTGTTATGATAAAATAGCATGACAAAGGCACTTACAGAACCATTACTTACATAGCCTTACATTTACAGATGGTTAGAATCTGTGATGGCAGAAAAGGACATGGAGATAGGATTATATGATACTTTTTATCTTTCAGAGCAAGCAGGAGGCAGAAAGAAAACACTGGGAATGTTAAGTGTTTTGAAGCCTTAAAGAATACCCAGTGACATAGCTCATCAGCAAGGTCACAACTCATAATCCTTTCCAAACAGTTCTACCAACTCAAGAGCAGGTATTCAAACACATAAGCCTATTGGGCCATCCTCATTCAAACCACCACTTGTCCTTTGAGTTTGACATTTCTGGTCATAAAAATAATGAAATCATGTAGGATAGACACTAACCTATAGTTTTCTTGTTTTATCCATATTGTAATAAGGATTTCTTAAGTACCATACATTATTCTTTTCAGGGTGTTTATTTTCTTTAACTGACACTTAGGTTAACACACTTTTATAGCTGCAATGAACTTTTTGGTACAGATATCTGTCCCATCTCTCATATCTTAGCAGTTCTGACAACTCCAAAGTATATAACTTTTTTCCATCTGCATGAAACTTGGTGCACTGATTTGTAGTTTTATGCTTAGTCTATCCTCTCTCAGTGCTGGTTAGGAATCTCCAGTGTCTATTGTGACATACTGTTATATAATATAAAGTTTTCTAAAGTCTTTTGCCTTCTTTATGAAATGTTGATTTTACCTTGAAATTACATTGCTTATTTCCTGGTACTTTTAAACAGCTCTTAAAAAGAACTTCATTTTATTAAGCATTTACATCTTTTTTTCTCAGCAAGGAGGTGGTTTAAAGCTATTCAAACCCAAAACTGGAGGTTTTATTGTGATGTGAATTGGATTCATATAGCATTTAAGGAAAGGTGATAGTTAACTATGATAAGTATCTTCACACTACTCATTCCATATGTATTTTATAATCATATCTACGTGAAATTCTTACCTATATTTAGATATAAATATTACTAAGATTCAAAAGATCTTGATATTGAAGCTTATTTATCTTAAATAAATGTATCCATCTGCATGGTTATACTTGTCTCCCAAGCAAAAATTGTATTTTTCTGAAATTAAAAAACTATCAAGAATTAAGCCGTTTTCTGAAAGAATTGAGTATCCTTTCCCAAACAAAGAAATTGTTATAATTTAGGTAATTAGGTAACATGCATTTTGTATCTAGGAATTCATCTCAAGGAAATAATTTAAATATAAAAAGTAAAATACAAGTTTTAAGAACAATGAAGCTTATTACAGTCTTTTAAAACATAACCAGAAAAAAATTGTCAAGAAACAGAATTTGTCTACCTGTGGCGGATTTACTAAAAATTAAGATGCAAAATAGTGTAGCCCTTGAAAGGAAAACTATATTATTGAAAAATGCCACTTTTAAGACTTGAAGAATGTAAACCAATATAAATGGGGAAATTTTATTTTCAGATTAAAAAAATAAATCTGTTTCTTTAGTAAAATATGTGACCTTATTGGGGGGGGGGAATGGGTGAAGTATGTAAAATGTAAGGAAAGAATGCAAAAAATATTCAAGTTACTTAGTGTAGAAAGTAAGTCAGAGAAATCGAGACCACTTCCTGAACATAACACTGGTAGCACAGACACTCAGATCAACAATTAATAAATGGTACCTCCTAAAACTGAGTAACTTCTGTAAGGCAAAGAACACCAATCAATAAGACAAAATGGCAGTCCACAAAATGGGAAAAGATTTTCACCAACCCCACATCTGACAAAGGGCTTTTCTCCAAAATATACAAAGAACTCAATAAGCTAGTCACCAAAGCACCAAATAATCCAATTAAAAATTGGGGTATAGATATAAATAGAAAATTCTCAATAGAGGAATCTCAAATGGCTGAAAGACACTTAAGAAATTGCTCAACATCCTTAGCCATCATGGAAATGCAAATCAAAACAACTCTAAGATACCATCTCATACCTGTTAGAATAGCTAAAATCAAAAACACCAATGACAGTTTATGCTGGAGAGGATGTGGAGAAAGGACAACTCTCCTTCACTGCAGGTGGGAGCACAAACTTTTACAGCCATTTTGAAAATCAGTCTGGCAGTTCCTCAGGAAAATGGGAATCAGTCTGCCACAAGATCCAGCAATTCCACTCTTAGGCATATACCCAAAGGATGCACATTTATACCACAAGAACATCTGTTTAACTGTGTTCATAGCAGCATTATTAGTAATATCCACAACCTGGAAGCAATCTAAATGCCCCTCAACTGAAGAATGGATGGCGAAAATGTGGTACATTTACACAATGGAAAAACAAACAAACAAAACAAAACAGCGACCCCTTGAAATTCTATGATAAATGGATGGAACTAGAAGAAAGCATCCTGAGTGAGGTGACCCAGTCCCAGACAAACATGGTATGTATTTATTCATATATGGATATTAGACATAGAGCAAAGGATAGCCAGCCTTCAATTCACAACCCCAGAGAAGCTATGAAACATGGAAGAACCTAGAAGAGACATACTCAACCCCCCCCCAAGGGGGAAAGGGACAACATCTCATGGATAAATTAGGAGCACTGAGGGATGGATAAGGTAGTTAAGAGAAAGAGGCTGGGAGAAGGGAAGAGAATGTGAGGGATCAGGAAGGTCGAGTTGGGGGAAGATCAGAGGAGAGCAAGGAAAGAGAAACCATAATAGAGGGAGCTGTTGTGGGCTTAATGAGAAATCTGTAACTAGGGAAATGTCCAGGGATCCAAAAGATTGCCCCCAACCAAAAATCTCAGAAATAGTGGAGAGCTACCTTAAATGCCCTTCCCCTATAATAAGATTGATGGGCCTTCATCCAGTAGCTAATGGAAGCATAAAGACAGATTCACAGCCAAACACTGAGCTGAACTTCCAGAATCCAGTTGTAGAGAGGAAGGAATGATGAGCAAAAAGGTCAATACCATGCTGGGGAAACCCACAGAAACAGGTGACCTGAGTAGATGCGAGCTTATGGACCCCAGTGTGACAGCTGGAGAACAAGCTTAAGAATAAACCAGACCCCTGATTGTTGATTTCAGTTGGGGGACCAGGGCAGTCGATGGGGCTTCTAGTAGTGGAACCAGTATTTATCTCTCGTGCAAGAATGGGCTTTAGGAATCCATTTACTATGGAGGGATACTCTTTCAGCCTAGAAACATGGGGTAGGACCTAAGTACTGTCCCAAATGACGTGATAGATTTTGATGTTCTTACATGGGAGGCCTCATCCTCCGAGGAATGGTTTGGATTGGATTGGTGGGGAGAAATGGGAGGATGAGAGGGAGAGGGAACTAGGACTGGTATGCAAAATAAGATTTTATTTAAATTAAAAAAGGAAAAAATAAAATTACAAAAAAGATAAGAAAATCTGAAGGATATGATTTAAGAATCCTGACAATGGTTCTGTTGACCATTCCATTACCCACTCCCATCAGACTATAGTGAGTGTACTTTCCTTTATTGTGCAGTGCACTTCCTAATGTCTGCACTGGAAAAAGTAAAACAAATCTCTGAAGAGCAGCTTTCTAAATGACAGGTTACTCTTCCGCACCAATAACAAAAATGACAGGAAAATATCTTTGTTTTAGTTTTGCTATTGGGTTTTGGATGGAAAGTGATGATTTAGATGCCCTCTGTGAGTACTCAGAATAGACATTCTAGCACCACTGTAGGAAGAGAGTCTCCTGCTTACTTAGTATGTGTATTGCATTAATTTGTAACATGCAATTCAATAATTTTAAGAATTAACCATATTTTACTATGGGTATAAAAAAAAATAAAGCCATAATGTGATGTGGAAAATAAATGTATTTTAATGTTCTAACCTAAATCTAACCTAAAATCATTCATGAAAAGTGCGTATTTCAAGCTTATATGTGTCGTGTCCTCATACTTTTCTCTGAATACAAGTTATTTATTTGCTGTTTTAGTCCCTTTTGAACACATATATGATTAACAGAGTCTGATTATAATATGGTTAATTTACATCATTGTAGAAGAGAGGAAATTATCCATTCTTTTCAGACCTTGTTTGGACCATGGAAATCATCTACTGGTGGCAAATCCTCTCAGGTTTCATCCACCGCTTCCACGCTCTCCAAATAAGCAAGCATATTTCCAGATCTTTTTAAATGATATCTATGATGTAATGTAAACCATATGGTTATTCATGTATAGTGTATTCATTTTCTTTATTGTTTTAAATTTCATCAATAAATGATCTGTAGAACAAATGTAAGACAATAGGTAATATTTATGATTTGCCAGTTGCTGCAAGAAGTAGCAGTTATAGAATCCATGTCACCTGCTTGTCTTCCCTTAGAATGCAGAGCTTGTACTTTGCTGACATTACAATCCATGTATATTTTTTCACAGGCCCATGCATTTGGACATGTGTTAGTGTGAGTGTGTGCATGAATTGACAGTGTGTTAGGTGAGAGAGAAGACTTAGCATTTCTTCTCTTTTCATTTTTATTTTCTGTTAGTAATCTTCCTATTTTCTTTTGTTTTTCTTCCATTTTATTTTCTCTCCTTCATCTCCAAGGTGTCCCTGATCATCCAATTCTTATTAGATAGTTAAATTATGCATGTGCCAATCTCTGTGTCCCCAAACACACGTAGCTAATCAAGAGTAAAACCATTTATTGTAAATTTATTTCTAGAATGAGTCCTCCTTTCTTTGATTTTGAGGATGGATAGATGCTCATTATGATCTGGTAGACAATTATAACATACACATTTAGAGTGTCGGTAGATAGAAGAGTGCTCTGTGCTAAGTTTTGAGACTTTTTATTTTACTCATTTAAAGACAAAGATTTAAATGTGCTTGTTTAAATTCAACAAGCCCTTAGAGCCATGAGGCCTTGGGGGTAAGAGGTGCTTAAAACCAAATAGCATAGGAGCTGAAGAAGTAATTATATGCCAGACTGAAGGTGGAACTGAACAAAGAGTGAGCTGATGGGGAAAAGGGAGAGCAAACTGAATTATACCCCAGGTATCCACGGGCCAATAAAGCAGGCAAGAAGAGATGTGCTTCATCCAGTTTTATCACATTTTACAATACACAGTATATGATGCTTTTCAGATGATTAGCTAATTTGATTTCATCTTTTCTATATTTTCTAGCTTTAACCTAAATGCTTAAAGATATTACTTCCAAGGATGTTTTTAGTTAAGAATACAAAGGCTTTATAATGCAATGTGTATTCTGAATTCAATGTGGCAGAATTTATGTATAAGATAATTGAAGTGGAATTTCAATATCCTTACTCCCTTGAAAACCAGACTTTTGAAGCCCATCTCTCTCTTCCAAAATGTAGAGTGATGAGCAAAAGGGATGGTGTCACTTGTTGAGGAAAATGTAGGCTTTTTAGAGTAGTAGCATCAGTTTTATTTTAAATCTTAACTTGCCCCACACAGTTTCTGAGAATGTAGGATGGAAGTAAAGAAGTAGATGCTGATTGTTTGAAATTGTTTCAAGGTTTCCTGTCTCTTACTAGGTAACTCCTAGTACTACTTGCAGGACTTACAAATGACTTGAAACCTGATTCAATCCTTTTCCTTTTTTTCTGAAGATGATGGCTATTTTTTTATGGAACTAAAGCCAATATTGAGGGGTTCAGCAATTTCTATTGGAAGACAGTGTTTTGCATTTCTGAATTTTAAGTAAACTTGATGTAAGTATGTCAACAGGTACTTTTGTCTATGGGATTTTAAAAATACTTTTAAGCTAACCTCCATAGGTATTGTATTATTGTATTATTCATGCATGTGTGTCATATATTTTATCTGTCCCCTTCCCATTGCATTCCTCTGTCACTGTACTTCCTTTTGCTGGTAACTTTTCTTACCCTTCTTTCCTGTCTCACATATTCCATTTTTAAACTTGTAAAAATTCTCAGTTTTCAAAACAATATTTTAGATTGTTAAAGGTGCTATGTTGATGAGGAGATCCTCGAATTTCCAAACAGTGCATTCTGCTCTGTTATTTTGTACTACAAATTTATGTGCAAATTGAGGAGAGTCTCTTTCTGTCCTGGTCTGCCTAATGCTACACTGAATACTAAATGGAAAAAGGGGTGCAGAGAGAAACACCTTGAAACACCCAATTCTTGCATACAGTCTCTATGAAACTACTCTTGAATATAAGGAAGGGGGATTCAGAAGACTTCAGTTGTTCAGTAAGTACGTAAGCACCGATTCTAGTCCAGGCATAGAGATAAATTTTGTTTCAAAATTTGGTAAATATGATGCTTAATTTAGGGGAGGACACCAATTTGAAAGGATTTACTGTTTATTGGGGTACCCAAATAAAAGAGGACAGTAGTTTACACTCAGTAGGAGACAACAGGAAGTCAGGCAGTTGAGTGAAGAGTTTTAATACAAGGCAAATCTCTGTGAGTTCGAGGCCAGCCTGGTCTACAGACTAATTCCAGGACAGGCTCCAAAACAATACAGAGAAGCCCTGTCTTGAAAAACAAAACAAAACAAAAACAATAACAACCAAAAAGGAAACAAAACAAAAATGCAATCAGAACACATACACTCATACCTTTGTTCTGAATGTTCATAGAGTCATTTTACTATTGTCTGTTCAAAAACATGTTCAAGGCCAGCTCAAATAAAAGGAAGGGGAAAGAAACTGCTTCCTAACCAGAACAGCAGGACTTGGAGGAATTGAGCTGCTACTGCTGGAAATCCTTCTTATAATCAAGGACTGTGCAAACTGCCATTGCACAAATATGATCAGTGGTCCTACCGGCTTTTAAGCCTGAGAGAAAATTCAGTGACCAGCCCAATAAAATAGCCATATTAGTGGTAACCAGAGCTGTGTAATTGTATTTAATGACTTCTCAGAAGGAATTCATACTTGTTACTATAAACCTACTAAACACGTGTGGTTGGTAAGGTCATGAGACTTAGAGAAAAGTTATTTCTATCATTTTCCTAAACTAGTACAGTGACTAAACTGTCTTATAAGCAGTTATCCTTCTACGCAAAGCAAGTATAGACTTTATCTCTCAGAAGAAGATTCTTTTGGCAGTAAAGAGACAATTCCAGAAAGCAACACTGACAAAACTGCTGTGAACAAGTTACCTTGGGATTCCTATCCCCAGGTATTAGAAAAATGCTACAACACCTGTACCCAGAGTCAGTGAGCATGATGAAGGTGCTGCAGAAAGTTTATAAGAGCCAAAGACTAGGATACTTTCTGCAAAACAGTGTCTTATAAACATGACAAGGATGCTGACCCCAAAAATACTCTCATTATGGTTGCCTACACAAGACCTACATAAGGACCATATCAGTCACCATGCCAGTGGGGATGGGGTAAATTTTACAAGCCCTACCTCCAAAGGAAGATCTATAGGTATAATCAATTTTCACTGGGGATTAGATTCCTCACAGGTTATCTAATCATAAATGTCAGCTTTAAACAAAGGTATATATGACCAACACTAAATGGAATTAGACATATATATTAAGATGAATCTAGATTTATGTATTACATGCAAGAAGAAAGCAAGAATAGTTTGGGGAGGAAAGGGACTAGTGAGAAAGAAGATAGAAGAACTTAGTGGGTGTGTGAGCATGCACAATGTACTGTAATATATCTGTGTGGTGTTTTGAATAAAAATAGCTCCCTTTGAGCTCAGATATTTGAATACTTAGTCATCAGGGAGTGGCACTATTTGAGAAGGGTTAGAAGGATAGGGAGGCTTGACTTTTTTTGGAGAAAGTTTGTCACTAGGGATGGGTCTTGAGATTTTAAGAGTCCATACCAGGCCCAGGCTTTCTCTTTCTCTCTCTGTCATCTGTAGATCAGGAGGTAAAGCTCTTAGCTCCAGGGCATGCCTACATGTTTGCCTCCATGCTGCCTGCTATAATGACAATGAACTAACTTTCTGAAACTGTGTAAGAACTCCCAATTAAATGTTTCTTTTATAAGTGGCCGTGGGCCTTCTCACTGGAAAAGAACAGTCACTAAGATAACATTTGAAAATGTCATAAGGAAATACATTACTTAGTATGAAAACTAAAAAAAAAAAAAAAAAAAAAAAAAAAAAAAAGAAAGAAAGAAACAAGGAACAATGAACAATGTATGTAGAATGGCTCCTAAGTACACATTAAACTCAATAATGAATACAATACACCTAACAAAGTGTGTATGTAGTGGGAGGTATCTGATAACTCTTGCTGCTTGCTACTTTTTGTGAATGCTTTTGCTAACATAAATGTCTTTTACTCGTTATGATTCATTTCCTCTTCACTTTAACTTCTTCATCTGTTTTTGGTAGTCTGGTTTTTGTTTGTTTGTTTATTTGTTTGTTTTATGTTCTTTTTTATTATTATTATTGTTTTGGAGACAGGATCTCACTCTGTATCACTGACTGGCTTGGTACTTGGAGACCAGGCTGGTCTTGAACTCAGAGACATCTTGCTGCTTGTGGGTCCTTAATTCTGGTATTAAAGACATACATAGCCACTCCCAGCCCTTTATGTAGTTTTAATGTCAATATTATGTAGGTGTTTTGTAAGAATAAGGTGAGTAATTGTTTTCTGTGGTCCAATGTTTATAGTATCAACCTAAGCAAATGTTTGTAGGTTCATCAGAATTTAAAATTAATTAGGTTGTACAGTATAATTTACCAGCATATAATTATATATTTGCATTATATCATTATTTTTAGTTCAGGCTTTCCAGTTATATTTCAGCCACTTAAATTTTCAATAAAATTGTTTTTATTTTAGTATTAAAACAACTTGAATTTTTAGTTCAAATAATTGGGGGACATATTTGTAGCTTATGTATTCATTTAAATGCATAAAATTTTGTCCTTTATCCTTTTTAATATTTCTACTTGTAGCTTCTACTTTTTATAATAAAATTCTCCTAATATGTATCTACTGTATTCCTTTTTCAAAAATCTAATGTTGATTTTGTACATTTTGGGTTTTCATTCTTGTAATTATTTTTGCTTTTACTTTTCCTGGCATTCCTTTACTATAAATTTTATAACCTCTTGATAATTTAGTCCTGTCCTTCCTGTCAACATAAAATCAAAGCTACATGCATTTCTTTGTCAAAGTTTGGATTATCTGCATCCTGTGAACCTTCATATATATTTTGTCATCATTCTGTTTTATAAGCAGTGGATTTTCATATTTTCTTTAGTCTTAAATGGGTAGATTGCTCAAAGATCTAATTTTTAATATTCCTACTATTATAGATTTGGCAAAGGACATACTTTAGTTCAGGACCAAGTTAATTGTATGGAAGGGAGAAATGACGTACTCCAGTTCTTTTGTGTTGAGACTTACTTTGTGCTTTGACATAAGGTCAGCTCTAAAATGTTCATGTGTGTCTGGAAGGCACGCATATCTTATAATTATTAGATTCAAAGCTTCATTAGTGCTTTAATAATTGTTAATTGGATTATTGAGTTGTTAAATTACCATTACCTTTTTATTGGCCACTTGGCAACTGATGATACAAATATAGTACAAAGCTTTATTGTGATGGGAAATTTTGCCTTGTTTGTTATAGCTGTGCTCTTGGATGTTTAGAGAAGGAATTTATTATACTTGTTGCTGAATTATTTCATTTTTATTATTTAGTGACTGTTTCTTTTTCTTTCTTTCTTTCTTTTTTTTTTTACTAAGAATGTAGAGCTGGGCATTAAGGTAGCTACCTCAATTTTCCTACTCTTTCAGGAGAACATTTGCCATCTTGTATTTTATCTGTGGTTATTGTCAGTAGTGTGCTATAGCATTTTACAGTTCACACTGCTGCTTGATCAGAATATGATTGATTTTTGTTAATTTGATCACTTGCATGTTGAATTGCTAGTAATCTGTTTTATATTTTCAATTTGTCCAGTTTTAGAAATTCCATTATGACTAATGAGGAAATGTGTTCAGAAGCTATAGGGTCTTAAATGGGAAATTGTGGATGTATATGATCAAGTTTCATTGTATACATGTATGGAATGCTCAATGGATAAAACATAATTAGATAAAATTTTACTCTGTTGTATTATTTGAGTTTTCTTAATGTTCTTCCATGTTTAAAAAATTGTGCATTTCAGTTTTCCATCTGAAATTACCTTTAAGTATTTAATAATCCTTTGATATTTCCACATTGCTGTGCTATTATATCATTCTTTCAAACTATATAACAATGTAGAAAATTTCATGTTGAATACATGTTAGTGTTGTATAGTGCTTTTCCTTGGTTCTTTTTTTTATATATAATTTTTTATTTAATTTTATATAACAAAGTCCAATTAAATGAAAACAAACATTTATACACAATATTTGGGAATTTGGGCGTCGTTCTTTCCAAACTACTTCCTGCTGGTAAGGGGCGCTGTCTTGGGGGATTCGAAGAAGATTCAGATATCCTAGCTGTAGTCTGTAGGGCTGTTTTGTCCAGCTGTTTGGAATGTAGGATCAGCTTGTACTCTGTTTCAGGCAGTCTGGCGTGATCAAACCACATTAGTCTGGAAGGAATCCACATCTTTTCATTTTCTGTGGAAACAAAAATAGAAATCCTTTTCCCCAGTAACTTGTTCTTCAATGTAAATTTTGGAGTCAAAGCGTTTTTTTTTTTTTTTTTTTTTTTTTTTTTAATTTCTTATTTTACATGTCGATCCCAGTTCCCTCTCCCTCGCTCCCTCCCTCCCCTCCAGCCCTCCCTCCCTCCTTCCCTCCCTTTTACCCTCTCTGCCCTCTCACATGCACTCTAAACACCCTCCCCTCCCAACCCCCCACCACAATACCATATGTAGGGGAATGCCATCCAGTTGGGGTCATGTAGATCAGACAGGTCCTGTGAAGTAGGGACTAGGGCTTCTCTCCTATCTCTAGAATAAGGCAGTTATCCCTCCATGGGGGATATGTTTGCAAAGTCCTTTTGTGCACCAGGGATACATCCTGGCTCCACTGTCTGAGGTCTCTTAGACTGCTCAGACCTTCTGGCTGAGACCCATATTCAGGGGGGTCTGAGTCAGTCCCCTGTTGGCTTCCCAGCTATCAGTCTAGTGGCCCTTAGTTCCTCCTTGTTCAGGTAAGCTGTCTCTATGTACTTCTACCGCATGGTCTTGTCCTCTCCATCTGCTTCTGGGTTCTAGTTCGACTCAGTGTTTATGTATGGGTGTTTGCTCCTATTTTCAACAGGCATTAGTTGAGGACTCCATGGAGCAGTTAGTTGTTGATCTCACTCTCCGGGAAGGGCATTTATGATAGATAGCCTTTCCACGGGAGCTGAGATTGTTAGTTGGGAGCAGTCTTGTAGTTCCCTCGACCTTTCTTTGTGTTCAACTTTATCTTCAAACCAATATTGGATCCCTCTTTTATGTTCTCTCTCTCTATCTCTGTCTCCTTGGTTCTTTTATCCCATTTTTACCCTAACTTTTAAGGTTCTCGTGTAGTTTTCAGGAGCTCAGGTTGAACTGGCAGTTGCTTATAATGTGCATATTTTTCCAACTCCACATTCTGTACTATGATGCTTAACTGTTGACTACAGTGAGGGTGTTTACACCATAAACAGTAAGAAATAGCAGCCTATTGTCTTTTATTCTTAAGGAATGAGTTGCTGAATAATTAGCAAGATAACACATTGGTATTCTTATTTTTTATTTATTTATCCCATCCACTATTCTGGATTTCATTTACTTATTTTAATACATATCTTTGTATTCTATTAATGAATGGCTGTGATAAGGAAACTCTAGGTCTTTATTAAAAACATGATTTCTACTTGTTTTTAATGATAGTTTTTAATGAGTTTAGTTGTGTATATAATTTTGAAGTGTTTATTTGCTCTCAGCTCTTTGAAGACAATACTCTTTTCTATGTTCTAGTTTTGTTGATGGGGAGTCATTTACCTACCTGATTAGTTGTGTTTCCTCTGGAGATAATCTGGTTTTCTCTTTGCCTCTGACATCTGTAGAGGCTTTGAATATATGCCTTTATGAATCATATTCTGTTTGATTGTCTTTATGAGAGCTGACCAAGGTGAGGCAAATGCTGTTGCCTCCCAAGTCATTTTTTTTTTTTTCTGGTAGGTAAGTTTCAGCAGTAAGAACCATTGATTCTTGATTAGCATGTAAGAAGAAAGGAAAAATGAAAATATTTCACTTCTAAAATTTTATTTCTTGTCTTCAGTAAAGCCAGCTAATTCTATTCTTTCAAAAAAAAATTAAGTAAGAAATTTTTTCATATATTTTGTTCATGTTTTTCTCTGGTCCAACTGCTCCCAGATCCTACTCGCCTTCCTATCTATTCAAGGTCAACTTCATTTTATATCTCTCTCTCTGTCTCACTCTGTCATGTGTGTCTTTCTCTCAACTTCCACTGAAAAATAAAAATAAATAAATAAATAAACTATTTTAAAAACCCTTAAAACCATGAGGTTTATTTTTATTGACCACTACTCTTCAGCACAGGCCTACCATGGAATGTGGTTAATACACCCAGTAGCACTACTTTGAAAAAACTTACTTTCCCTTTATCAGGAAGCAACAATTGCAAATAGATTCTTGTTTAGGGATATGATCCTGTATCCACTTCCACATCTCAGTATGAGATATTACGTGGCTTGAACTTGTGTGGGTCCTACACATGCTTCATTAGTCTTTGCAAGTTCACATATGCTGTGAAGAGACACCATGACCATAGCAACTCTTATAAAGTAAAACATTTGATTGAGATAACTCACTTAGAATTTCACAGGTTCGGTCCATTTTCATCATGGTGGGGAGCATGGCAATGTGTAGGCAGATGTGGTGCTGGAGTAGTAGGTGAGAGTCCTACATCTTCTGTGCAAAAGGAAGTTGACTGACACACTGAACAGTATCCCTAGCATAGAAAATCTCAAAGTCTGACACCATACTGACATAACTTTCTTCAACAAAGCCATACCCATTCCAGCAAAGCCACATTTCCTAGTAGTACCACACCCTTTGGAGTTATGGAGTTACATTCAGATTATCACAGTGGGTACATATAGAAAGATATCATTGGGAGCCACTTTATTGCTGTGTTCCTTTAGCAAATCAATAGTATTTTGTTTTCCCCTGGGCATATAACCTATTTAGTCTCAAGTTCTTGGCCACTTCAAGTGTCAGGTGTGGGTTCCATCACATAGAGTGTGTGTGCCTTACTCCTACAAAAAGTAATTAGTTACTAAAATCTTGCAGGAAGGTTGTTGTTGTAGGTCACAACGTTAGTTGCTGGGTGATATTGATAGTTACTTTTTCTCCTACAGTAGCTTGTAGAGTACCTTTGAGAATCATGAACACTATTATTAGTAGGGTTGAAGCTTCTAGTTGGGCTTAACTTCTCCTTGTTGGATGATGTGTTATTCTCAACCACAGAGCCTTACCATCATGTTGTAGACAGCAATCAATAGCCTTTGCAATAGCTGGTTATGTTTGGGGAGTTCCATAGGACCTCTTTGGCCAACAATTCACCAAATTCTATACCATTTCTGGCACTGAAGATTTTACTTGATGGCATAAGATGTCTAGTTGGGGTGTCAGCTTCCCTATTACGTTGTGATTCCATCTAAGTTCCTACCATCATTAGTGTAAAGTGGCAGCTTACCAAATAGGAAAAGGTCTTTACCAATACGTCTGATAAGGGATTAGTATCTAGAACATATAAAGAACTAAAGAAAATCTGAACATTAAGAAAACAAATAACTCAGTTAAAACTGGGTAGAGAACTAAGCAGAGTTCTCAAAAGGTGAAATACAATGGCAAATAAACAAAGACATGTTTAACATCACTAGTCATTAGGAAAATGCAAATTAAAATTATTTTAACATGTTAACTTTCTTCACCTAGAATAGTCAAAATCAATTATCACTGGTGGGAGTACAAACTTGTTGAGCTACTATAAAAATCAGTGTGGTAGTTCCTCAGGGAGCTGGAAGTAGATCTGCTTCAAGCTCTTGCTATACCATCCTTGAACATACCTGAAGATCTCTAAATCTTATGACAGAGATACTTGCCCTTTCATGTTCACTGCTGCTGTTCACTGCCAGAAGTTGGAAAGTTCCTCTTTCAACTGATAATGGATAATGAAAATGTGGTGCATTTACACAATGTGTTATTCAGATGTTAAGAGAAGTTAATCAACCTTCTTGCTCTTTCTGGTCAGTAATAGAGATAGTGCTTACAATGCTGGATAAGGAGGTTTTATGTTATTAGTACTGCTACATATCATTTCCTGTCAAATGTTCACTCAGAATCCAGCTCAGGACTGCCTCTTGGGTAAGTTTTTGGGCTGTAGGATGCATGCCCACTAGGTTGTCTTTACCTTCTAACTCTGTTTATTTTACTTCCTTAGCTTATAATAAGCTGTTTTTGCCCTTTTCATTCTTTTGTGTTGCTACTGTCAGGACCATGTAAGGAAATCCTTACTTTATGGCTGGCACTTTGCTTATTTCATTATATGCCCATGACATTAAGCACTATAAATGATGATAAAGGGTAGGTAATGTGATAACCATTTTAAGTACAGGAAATATGTAGCTGGCCTGAGATCTAATTGTCTGGTGGCAAATTTTAAACACTTAATCATCAGCCCACCTGTTAACTTTGTTGCTGCCCAGAACTTGGTATGTTTTGGCCAGGGATCAGTGATCACAGGAGTCTCTATCTTTGTACTTGTCACCACTTCACAAGGATGGACTCAGTTGATCTCAACCTTGTAACTATTATGTTGCACTGGTTTCAGGAGACTAAAATTATGAATATAGACCAAAGAGAAACTTAACCAGTTACAGAGAGAATCTATTAGCTGTATCATTTTATCTGTCTAGTAAATGGTGTGCCCTATCTCCCCTTCTTTCCCTGAAGATGTTGTCATAACAGTGTCTTTAGAAAGGATTAACAAGTAACTAACTTATTTAGTTAAGTGGCTGATAAGTAACTCTAGTCTGTTAATAAATGTCTGCATGTTTCATGTAACTGTGTAGTCTGAGACAATCTTACATGCCGCACACTGTAGATTGGGTCAGTATTTCTTTGATCTTTTTTAATGTTACATCACCATTATCATGAAGCAAATCACATAAATAAAATTTGAATAGTTAAAATAATTTACCAGTGCATTTTGTAAGTAATGCATACTAAGTCTGAAACTTTTAGTCAACGTTGCCTATACATAAGTTTCACTCCACAATATGAAAGAATAAATGTAGTATGCACTTTCTTGTTCTAAAATGTACACACTCTCTTGGAAATATCCTGAGCTATGTTATGTTTGCATCTGTATTTGGGCCCTTCCTATTATGTTCAGAGGTTTTAAATGGTTAGTGCTGTGGGGATGGGTCCTACTCTATTTTAACACATGGCGGTGATAAATGCATCACCTTGCACACAGTAGATGCTCATTGAATGTTGCCTGCTTAGTGAATAAATTAGTCTCTACTAGATACAACAGATTTTCAGTCCTGAGTTGTTCTTGCCATCATTTCACTCTGCATAATTTAAAAAGTTTTACTAAGATGATTAAAAATGTGTTACTGAATTACTGTGTAGATTCTAGAGTAATGGGATGAAAAAGACCCTGTGTACCCCGATGGAGAGGCAGTGTGTTCTCTCTGTAGGCACACCTAGCGGGTTTTATGTGTGATTGAATTAATTTATTTCTGAAAGAAAGTTTATGATTCCCATATGGCACCTTACAATTTTTTTTTACCTCTACAAATCAATATTTTACTAGTATAAAAGTAATGATTATTGTTGATAATTATCTGTCTATGTACCTAAGCAGAACAGAATTTTGAAAGAGTAGATAGTTTTATTCATATCTAATATCTTGGTGTTTATATGTGTGATTCCATTTTTATAACCTTCAATGTCACACTTCCTGTGCGACCAACATTATACATAATTATATAACTTACTGTTACACATGCGAAGATTCCATAAAATTAAAAAATATCATTATAAGTTGTAGAGAAATACTAGTTTATATGTATGTGATATACCTTACTGACTTTATTTTGTCAGACATTCTAATTTGTTTCAACTTTTCAGTACTATACAATTACCTTTTATGTTTTATTTGTTTATTTACCATATGTGTATGTGTATACACGTGTGTAGGTTGGAAGTGGAGCCAAGGCACATATGTAGGTCAGAGAACAACCTACGGATCCAGTTTCTTCCTTTCACCTTATGGATCCCAAGGGTCAAATTCTGGTCCTTAGCATTGGCACCAAATGCTTTTACTTACTGAGCCATTATGTCTTAACATGGATCTCAACTTGTTTTCTATAATGTGAGCAATGCCTAGAGCTAAGCCTACTGAGCCAAAATTTCAAACTTTGACTTCTAGACACCTACATACTATAGCTTTCTTAAACTTCTTGTCAATTCATGCTCACTCCAGTTTTTGTATTTTATTGATCCATTATAAATATCATTACCTATGCACACCTTTGAGCAAGGTTTACTGACCCTTTCATCTTACTGTTATCAGTTAGGCTTAGACTTATATAAAACAATACTTTATTTTACCTTCAGAAATAATTATGAAAGTCTTAGTTTGGACAATTTCACTTGTAGCCTTTTTGTTACAATGATCTTCCATCAAAATTTAGTTTGTTGCAAATGTGATTATCAGCTGCAGTTTAGAGCTGGGCATTCACGGTCCTCTTGGTCAGTAACTGCTTCTCTGGTAGTTATGGCAGTTTGTCAGGCCATGGGGTACTATGCAGTATGCCCATGTGCTGGGAGCAGATCTGATAGAATCAGTCTGGAATTGCTCTGCTGTAACAAAGTAAAGGAACATTCAATGGTTTCAATGTCTTTAATGTCTTTGCTTTCTAACAGTGTTCTACCAGCGTGGCAGCATGAGTGCAGATGAACTGGAGGAGTTTCATTTCAAAGAGCAGCAGTCAGATTTGTATTAGGAAGGCATTAGTCCTGGAAGAACACCAAGAAAAAAATCATTTCTAATTTTTTTCCTCGTCCTCTAGTGAGAACATTTGCATTGTAGAGGCCGTGGTGAGTCGGGTCCCTCAATGACAGTGCTGAGGTACTCTGTGTATACATTCACATGTATCAGTTTAGGGTGATCTGAGATACCTATGGGAGCATACATGCATAAACTATTCTGCCTTCTTTATATGCACTGCAATCTTTCCTAGTTTTCTGCTGAAGTTGTCTCAGCATACATAAATTCTAGTTTTGGTTCAGTAAATTAATTTTCACTTAGATAACTTATTTGTTTTACATTTCAGAGTACCTGATATATTGCAAGTTTGTTTGTGCCTCATACTGCACAGGTATGTATATGAACTACCTATGGCTATGTAAATGTATGTGTGAATTGTCTGTCCTCACATTTTCTGTATTAAAATTGCTTATAGAAGTCATAATATGCAAATATGAATTTTTCTGATCACCTGTCTTATAAATATTGACAGTTCCAAAGAGCTGTACTTTGTACATACATTGCATTGCAGTTCACAGTAAGAATAAGGTATATATATCTAAGATTTGATGAGGCAGAATAATTTTAATTACAAAGCATTTATCTGGTAAAGATTAGAGAGTACTTCTTAGAACTGTACTGTTAAATCGTCTGACAGTATGAGATCAGATCAACAAAAAGCCACTGTCTTTGATGTCTAGGTTTTATTTTCAAACTTTATTGTTTTTAATTAATTTTTTTGTAGAGGTTGCTTTAGGTAAGGAGTGGCTACATACCTACCTTCTTCGGCACCATCTCAAACCCAGATAAATAGGGAGGGGATGGGAATATTTGCACCTGTTTAAAATTTCAGCCATGCTGTGTTGTGGTTCCTGGGCAACAGGCAGGAATTCTCGAAAGCTTGGTTGCACCTGCTCAATTGGTGCTCACAGCTGTGTCATATGAACAGGAAGTGCAGAGAAGCGTATTAACAGTTTGCCTGTGCTGTTGTGTATTTGTATTTTGTGTACTTTTGAGTTGGAGAGATAAGAGATGTAGAGCTTCGAGTGTTAGACTGGTCCTTTTTAAAACTCACTGATTATCATATCCAAATACTTTTACTTAATTTTTTGTTTTGTGTATCAAATATTTTTACTATGTCCTGACTGTCTTAGATAATATATGTGCTTTGTACCTCAGAGAGTATATCTCTCGAGAAAATCGTGTTGATAATTTTTGTCCTAGGAGAGATATTTTGTGTTTGGCTTGATTTTACCATGTTGGCAACCCCACTGTGTGGGGCTGGATGTAGTTATTGATCCATTTAGCTGAACAGATTTGAAAGCATTTGGCTATTAGTGGACACATGGGGCACATTCAGAAACCACAAGAGTATATTGTAAGAAGATTTTTACTTGTGTGTGAGTCTCTCCTGCAGTTGGGTTTGAAGTAGTGGGTGGGAGGGAGAGTGAAAATTAAGTAGTAAATCCTAGAAGAGGGGCTAAAATACACATGAAGTTTTAAGGCTGATGTATTATCATTTAATCAAATCTTGCTCCTTGGTGTCTTTTCAGAGTTGTTTGTAGTGTATTAAGTTTCTTTTGTGGCTGGCTTTATTTATGTGCTGACAAATTAGTGTATCTTTAAGAGATTTGAACTGTTATGAATTTATCTTAGGTAAAGTTCTATATGTGAAATACAATCAGCTATAATTTTATATAAATGTATTTAGCTAATTTATTCACTTGTTCCAGATTCCTGATATTGAAAACTCATTTATATGGCTTGAATTATTCTTCTTAACATATTATAAATGCTAGGTATTTTCCATGAGAATTTAATAACACAAATTTTAAGTCTTAGAGCTGCTGTAGTTTTCCTCTATCAGCATACATGGAATCTGGTTTATAAATAATAAGTCATTAGAATATGGCCTAAGTTTACCTCATGGGAAGTAGGAGAATATGCATAGAGGAGGTGGAGGCATATCTTTGTCTCCTTAACATGTGCCTTGTACATAGTAGCTTGTCAGTGAGTGTTGAATGAATGCGTGTAAAATGAAATGTGCTTGGCAGTGTATTATAAATAGAGGTACTGTGCCCCAGACACACGTGACCAATTAATATATTTTAGATGAGTATTGATGGGCTTATTTAAGTTTTCACATTGCTGGTTAGGTAGAACAAAAATACATATAAACTCTTGTTTCCAAAAACAAGTATTGATGTAAAATCAATCCATTATCATTGTTATAGATCAAAAATTTAAATACCAGTATTTGCTTTCTACAAATTTTTATTGATATGAGGAAAATAATTTTATTCTACCCATTATACATATAAATACTGAGGCACCCATACTTAAGTTCCATGTCATCTTGGAGACTCTTTGGAGGAGAGAGATAAACAATCCCTCTGGTAGATGATCAATGCCTTAGTCTTCCACATTTGTAGTGCTCCCTCCTTGCCTGTGGTGCTCTCTTATTGCTTAATGCTAGCCCACCAACTTCACCCAAAATAAAATGCATGTTGACTTTTTTGGGGGTCAGGTGAGATCAGCACATATTAAAAGTGTTGTAGTTGTCTTACTAAGCAGAAATAACAAACCCTGTATTTACTATCTACATATTTATCATTATGGTTTCTATTCACCACTAAATTTCAACTGTAAATACATAACAAAGGTAAAGGCAAAACACAGCAGCTAAGATTTGCTGGAGCCCTTCTAAGATTACTTTGTGTAGCTTGAAGTAAGCACATTAGAATGGTCCAGGTCTCAAGCCAGTAATAACTACTGTGTGGCATGAATAATAAAAACCCAAAGGCAGATATTGGAGTTCAAGCTGAAGATCAGAGAGACAAAGCAGCCAAACCACCAGAGAGCTCTAACTTACCAAGACTGGGGCTATGCTAACCTCAAGTTGGCTGGAGACTTATTGCCAGAATCCTACATGAGGCACTGAGCTCCTTTTACATGCCTCTTTAGTGCTGGTTTTAAAGGCATGAGCCCAAGTGCTAAGATCACTTTTGTGTGAGCTCTGCACTCATTTAGACTGATTTATTCTCATGGAGGCCAGGGTGACCTTGATCTCTCAGAGTTCCATCTGCCTCTGTCTTCTGAGTCCTGGGCTTAATTAAAGTCATGTGCTACCACCACCCAGCTTTATGGCTAACTAGTGTGGTTGTTGGGATTAATGTTGTGTACCAACATTGCCTGGCCTCTGTGGCTGTGGCTAGATTTGCATTCTGATCTCCAGGCATGCTTTATTAGATTATAAGCAATATATCACCATACTACTGAATTAATATGTCTTGTTTAGTCTTCTCAAGCTTTGATGTTTCTGTTTGAGGATATTTATGGGCACTTTGAGACTTGAACTTCTTTTTTCCTGTGGTGACAGTTTTATTTCACTCTTTTTTATTCTTGGGTAAAAGGTCAGTATCATGGATCTGTTTTTTCTGCCTACCCTTAGCGTTAAACTGTATCTTTCCATTATTCTCAAAGTGAGAAATTAAGAGGCCAGCCAAAAGTATGCATGAGCCAGAGAGAGTGTTGGCCACAACACAGACCGATCAATCTCAACACAACACTGATTGTGTGGAATCTCAAAAAAAAAAAAAAGGTCAAACCATAGGATTCAAGGGCAGACCCTTAGTTTTCCTGTGATTTCATGGTTAAATAAGGGAAAAGGATGATGTATACTTATTTAGAAGATAGCATGCCTAAATGTATTTGTGTTCTTCCCATCCTTTCCCTTCATTATTTACTTCTTTTAGTCTACATAGCAATTGGGTGACTGCACCTTGCTTTAGTCAGTAACAAACAAAGCCATGTCTTCTTCAAAGATCAT
Organism: Phodopus roborovskii; assembly: GCF_943737965.1. Taxonomy (NCBI): domain Eukaryota; kingdom Metazoa; phylum Chordata; class Mammalia; order Rodentia; family Cricetidae; genus Phodopus; species Phodopus roborovskii. The sequence continues at coordinate 27,157,660 of NW_026126469.1, forward strand.
AATGACAAGGAGAGCATAAGTGTATCAATACCGTGTATTTATTTATTTAGATTTCACCACTTACTAATAATGGGACCCATTTGAATCTCTGTTCTTTTGTTTCCTCATTTGTAAAATTAGAAAAATCAAAATTTTAGGTTTTATTAATGTAGTGAGAGATAGCACATGTTAAATATTTATGCAATGGTTAACATGTAGCACATGCTTAGAAAACTTTTCCCATCCTTTTGCCCACTAATAACACTACTGCTGCCACTGTCATGACAGCTTTTGGATACTGATGGAAGACCATCTAATTAGGAGTTACTTCGAACCCTAGTCTAGAATTGTCTAGTACTTTTTCTCAGAGGTAATAGCTAAAGATATCTCTGCTTTCTTGACTTTAAGGGAGATTTTATAAAAATCATTAATCAATTTACTGAAGCAAAATATTCTAATATTCCTTTATACTTTTACTACTTTTTATGATTCTAGAATACATATAGAATAAAATTTACCTGTTTTGCTCTTTGTTTTAGGTGTAGAGTTTAATGATTTCAATCATATGGATATTGTTTATTCAGCCACCACAAAAAAATCCATAAAACTTTGTCATCTTAGAAGTTTGAAATGTTAAAAACACTAAAAAGAACTTCCCATTCTTTCCTTCCTTTAGTTTTTGAAAATCATTTTATTTTTTGTCTCAATGATAGTGGTATCCCTGTAGGTAATGTCACGAAATATTTGTCTTTTTGTGCTCTACATATTTCAGTGAATAATGTCTGCAGGATTCTTCCATATCGTGGTACATACTGTGTTTTTCATCTTTTAATGACTGAAAGCTATTCCATTCTTTGCATATACCACATATTGCCTGATTACTCATTTTGTCAATGGATACTTTGATTCCTTCAGTTTCCTATAAATCTGTGGTGAACCTGTGGATACACATAACTATCAAAGAACCCAGTTTGAACTTATTTTACGTAGGAGTCCAAAAGTGGAATTCATAGATTATACAGTAATTCTGTTCTCATAAACTTTTGTAAGATTGCACTTAGAATTGATGGAGCCATTTTAGTTTTGCTTATGTGTGTAATGTCATTGGATTCTTTGTATGGGTTATTAGAAGAGTCATTTTCATCAAGAAAGCATCTACTTCTTATGTGAGTTCAGATGATGTAAGAAGTCTATGAGTACCTTAGATGGGATAAATCATGGGAGCCAGTGTTATTTTAGAATCATGGACACTGCATTTCTTGCTTATGTTTGAAAATAGGATGATTGGATTCAAACTAAGTGCCACTGAAATTCCAGTTGTTCTATACTTTATCCTTTACCACAGAATATAGAACATATATGTCTTGTGTCACAGACAATTAAGATTAACATGGGTCAAGGTTAATTAACATGGGTCATTAATATAGTTTGTTCCAAAGCAGCACAAACTTAGTGCCATAGATAAATATTTGTTTCCCTGCAGTTTAAAAGTAGGAAATAAAATTTTATACAGTCTTGATCACTTCTCTATTTTGAGAGGGAGGAAATATATTCCATGACCTTCATTTTGACTATAGAGGGTTATCTTTTTTCTCTTCTCACATTGTCTCCCCTCTATGTATGATTGCCTAGTGTCAAGATTTCTCTTTTATGGAGCATAAATCACATCCCAATGAAGGCCTGCTTGTATTAGAAGTTAGTACTCTGTTAGATTTATTTTTATAAACATTCCTGTGTGTGTGTGTGTGTGTGTGTGTGTGTGTGTGTGTGTGTGTGTGTGCAATATACATATATGTGCCTGCAGATGCCAGAAGACAGTGTCAGATATCAGATATCCTAGAACTAGAGTTATAGGTATTTATGAACCACTCAACATGGTTTTGGCAAACTAAACTTTGGTCCCCTAGAAACTAAGCCCATTTAACTGTGATGAAACCTCTTTCTAGCTCCCAACATGATTCTTTTTTTTTTTTTTTTTTTTTTTGACACAATTAGATTGAAGTTTTGTATTAATATTTGAGTGACTTGGTATACTCAGGCTCAAATGTAGGTTAATGTTAATTTTCCTGTATATGTGCATACATAGGCGTGTGCTACTTACTGGTAATGCTTACAGTAACATGGTTAGGTAAATGTTACTTTTATTTTTTCATTTTGTAAGTGATAAAATGAATATTAGAGTAGAATACCAGCAATTTGTTCACAGTACAAAGCTAGTAAATGCTAAATCTGAACCTATTGAGATGCTATTTTTTTAAAGATATTTTCATAACTGAGTCCAAAGTGCCTCACACCCTTAGAGTATTTATAGTAGTGTTTTTTTGTTTTTTTTTTTAATAGGACTGAAGGGACCCTGGCCAGTTCAAGCATGACAGACAAGCATGTCTCTGCCAGGCCTTGTCCTTCTCCCCCATTCTCTCTGCTTAGGTAAAATCCATTAGATTACATCTCTGAAGCTAGCCACCAAGGTCTGCTTCCTTATTTGGCAACTTCCTCCTCCTGAGGCTGACTACCAAGGTCCAGCTATCAAAGTATTAAAGTCTAGCAATCAACCCCCCCCCCCTTTAGCTAACCTAATTAACATGTCAAATTAAAACTAAACACTTAATCCTAACAAGGGGTTTCCCCTTGTACCTTTATAAACTGCCATTTTTCTATTTGCCATGTCTCCTTTCTATCTAGAGCAGTCCTTTGTCTCCCTAGGAGAAATGTCCCTTTTCCTCTCCCTTTTCCCCTCCCCTTTTCTTCCTCTTCCTCTATTTCCTTTCTTTGTCCCTTATTCCTGCCCTCTTTCCTTCAGTGGCAAATAAATCTCTTTTGTGTTGATAATTTAGTTTTGGGGGTTCTGAGCCAATACTGACCTCTTACAAGGACTGTGTTGTTCTATCAATGACCAATCAGTGATTACCTGTGTCTTCACGCCTAAAATCTGTTGAAGGTTATCTTTAAAACCTTAGTCCCTTAACTTTCCCATATTTGGCGAAACATTTGGATAGGATGGACTTATCCTGAATGTATTCTGACCCCCCATTTGTGTGACTGCTTCACTGTGAACCAGTACATGTCATGACTCTTAATCTACATTCCTACCTATCTTGTGATGTTTTCCTTCCTTCTTCCCTCTTCTTCTCTCTCTCAAGTTTACTCTTACTCCTCACTCTTTCTCTCCCAACCTCTCTCTTCTTTTGTCTCATTCTTTTGCTTCATCCTTGTTTTTTTCAGTTTTACCAGATAGCATATGATTTTTCTCTTGTATGCAATACCACTCTTGAGTGATACACATTGAAAAGAGTTGTTGCTTCTGTGAGTCTGTTCCCTTGTAGGTGTGCGCTGAACCCTGTCCACAGCCTTATTGTTACCCATTCACGCTAAAGCAGAAGAAAATTATGTGCCTTATGTAAGTTTCCCATCTTACCATTGAAAACATTTTGTTTCTCACTTTGAAATTTCAAATGAGAAGTACTAGCTCATGACCCAATTTCACTAATAATTTTCTTAAGTAACCAATTGTACTCATTTATAATATTTTTCCACCCACTGTCTGTCTAGCCTGGTTTAAAATTTTATATATGTACTTTTAAAAAATTGATTAGCTGGAGAGCTGCCCATTCCTCTGTTCTGTATAATAAGGATTTAAAAACTGCATGCTGAATTCTGTATAGTGTAATTAAAACTGACCCACATTTGGACCTGAGTACACCAGGACTTAGCCAAACTTGCCATGAGCTGAGTTCTGGTGGCAGATGGGAACTAATGAGGACACACTCCACTCCAGAATTTCCCAGCTGCTTGGCCCCTTTTTGTACAAACAAGGTTTGGAGCGAAGTCCGGATCCCAAGAGCATGTTCTGTAAATGTGCTGTGCCCAATGGCTTGGGAAATGTTCTTGCAAAATTATGCTGCTTCGAGGTACCCTTAAGACTTCAGCTACTGTCCAGTTTAAAACATAAAAATTCCAGGGACTTTAATGCTCTTGCCAACCAGTTTTTAGTTTTAAAGTGAATAGAAATCAAACACACCCAGTCTTTTCTCCTTTGCCTGGCAGTGATGGGAAAGCCATTTCCATCAAAACCTGGAGATTTGTAAGCCCTTACCTCAGGGGCTATTGTACCTCACGAGAGGCTGTGTCTCTTTGCAACCTATGGATCTCTTCAACTGGTTTGATGTCCTGGGACTATTCAGGCAGATGTAATTGAATCAGTTTGAAGCAGCTGTAGCTGGCATGTGGTCTCTCAGATTGCTAGCACCTGCTTGTTTTTTTGCAACTCACTAGAGTGAGAGAAGTGCCAAAACCAGCATTGGTCTTGGAGCAGCCGCTCCAGCACTCCAGATCTCACATCCCATCCCTTCCAGCCTCACCACATCATCACCGGTGCCTGAATTAATAAAACTCTTTTGCATGATTAGGTCTGAGGTAGACTTTTCCTTCTCATTCTTCTCAGTATGCAGATCATGACAGTATTGACCATGAGTCCAAAAAAATCAGGCAGGATAATGGTGATCAGGTGGCTTTGGGGCTCTCTTATCATTAGACAACTGGGTAGCCTGTGGTTTGCAGAAGCATTTAAATGAATGACCCAAATTCATTTACTGTTCCAGCATAGTCTTATTGGCACAGAGAATGAGCAGTTAATGTATAACAAACTGTGAGCTGTCGTGGAATATGATAAATACATTTCCTTAGCTGGGAAAGGGATACAATGGGACCCTTTCTATAATGTAAGAACTAAACTGATTGCCATGGATTGCTTTAGTACTCATTGTGTGCAGGATGATACAGTATACTAGATTGAAATCCTGAATTGTATATCTGTTTTCAGAATATTTGTATACCCTTAGCTTTTCTTTGTTGCATTTAGTTATTTTGCCAGAATATAAGTAAACTCTAAATGTCACTGGATCCTAATGTGTATTTGAACTGAGATGGTAATGTATATTTTCTTAAAAATTATAGTATGCTTTAAAATTTCTCTGAAGGAGATTTAGTGTTGATAATATTTTTAGAGAAGTTCTGAATTTTAATAATGACTAGCAGTAGGAAAGGGCTATTTCATTATCATTGGGAGATTACTACTTTGTAACCTAGGTGCTAGGCAGAAAAGGAAGTATATGTACTTGAAGACAAATGGCTTAGGGCTTTAGATGATAAAGCAAGGCTGAATTAATATCAAATGAGTTTGTTTTTAGAACTGTTAAACCCCTTTATCTTCTCTACTGTTCATGGAATGCATTCCTTGTCCATTTTGGTTCTCTTTGCCACCAAGCCAGAATACTCCTAAAGATAGCACTGTAGACAACCATTGCCAACTGATAGAGGCTGTGTGTAATATGAAGCCAGTGTACAGTTGCTGGGAAAGCATGATAATATTAACTGCTAAAGCTGTTTTGTGGGAACAGAGATCTCTGTGACCTTACTAGGGAGGAGTCAGAATTGACATGGGTCTTGAATAAAAAGAAAACATAGGAATTAATTTTCTAAAAATGAGAAGAAACTTTCTGAAGCCAGGGAGTAATGTGTGCAGATGAATGTGTATGTATATTTGCTGGCAGAGTCAATGATGATAAGACCTTAGTAAAACACAAATGCTTAATTTTCTGCTAGACTGTCAACTGTGTCATGGTTTATTACTCATCACATAGTATACCTTCACAGAGGTTATCACTGTCTCCTCTCTACCTTTGGTCTGTCATATGATGTTTTTATGCATTTTTACATTATTATTGTTTTTCTCCTATTTATGATTCACCAGTAGGAGAGTACATTCTCACTGTCAGGAGTATTCAAAGAGCACTTTGTTCTTTGTAAGTATATAAAACAATATTTTAAAATAAATAAGTAGTTTTCTGGACATTGAAGGACATTATTGTGTGAGAGTAATTTCTGGCCTAACTACATGTGATGGTTAATTTAACTGCAAATCTCTGGTTTCAGGGAAGAAGAAAGTAATTCCTTACAGTAGGATCAATGCAGGGATTAGGCATAGAAGATTTAGGCCTGAATTGTCTGCTGTCACATGTCTGCTGTGATACTGCTCTTCATGTGGTCTTACACTGAGTTCCTCATCTGGGGAATACAGTTGACAATATACCAAAGCCCTCTGATATGGGTGCTCCCTTCTCCCTTGCTGTCACCACTATAATTTTAGTTGCTTATTCAATGCAAGTTATTGTAGCTGTTATTCCACTTGCATGTTTTCTGCTTACTCTGAGTATTCATAGTTTATATGTGCATGTTAACTGAACTTATAAAATGTTGAAAGATCTTTTTCTTTCAGAATGAAATCAAATTGAAATTGTCTTCTTGATTTGGAAATACCACTTGTCCACATCTTTGGGCTATGTTGAGATTTGATCTAAGAAATTTGTCTAAGATTCATAAGTCACAGAAACATTATTTTCTATTTGTCCCTGAATGCCTATTAGTATAAGAAAGTAACAGTATTTTCAGTTTCTGAATAACTTCTATTAATATTTCTTTGATCATAAAGAGATTAAGGTGAATGTCTTCATCTATAACTTTGAGGATCTGGGGGACTTAAACAGTTTTGATTTTCCAATAAGATATATGAATAACTGGGCAATGATATAGCACACATCTTTAATTCCAGCATTTGTGAGGCAGGGGCAGGTGGATCTCTGTGACTATGAGGCCACCCAGGTCTACAAAGCAAGTTCCAGGACAGTCATAGCTATTACACACACACACACCACACACACACACACACACACACACACACACACACACACACACTGTCACAAACAAGCAAAAAAAAAAAAAAGATTTTTTTAAACCATTTCCCTGTTTTTCAATACATAAAAATTGGTTTATGATATAGGTCCTGACTTTTTAAAGCTACAACATGGAGAAATTTGGATCTTCTGAATTTTGATATTTAAGTGATTATATCCATATAATGCTATTGATGGTGTGTATGTGTCTACATACATACATATTTATACACAAAGATATAAATACACACACAATAAATAGGTAAACTGAAAATAGACCAGAAGTGTTTTTACTATGCCTTAAATGTATAGATCTGAGTTGAGTGTTACTTGGGAAATAGTTAACTTTGTGCATCAGAAGATATTTCAAGCATAGCCTTTAATGATGTTAGCCTGATGCCCCAAGCAAAGCAATGTATACTTATTAGAGTCATTGCCAGTGTCAGGATAGTATATACCCAAGGCCAAAATAAAATTGATTTTTCCTCTGTAAATTTGTCATTTGAAATCATATTCAAATTTTTGTCGATCAAAAAATTGGTATATTTACTCTCTAAATCTGGCCTTCAGCAACATAAATAATTTTTCATTACATAGCAGACTTGAATTATGTCCAATTAAATAATTGCAGGCATAACCTTGGTATTGATTATATGCTATCATAAAATATTCATTTACTATTCACCTTTATGTATAACTTGGAATTTGAAAATACAAATCTATTAGTTTTATATTTTTGAAATGTTGACTAATGGTACAGGACTGGGTTCTAGCTATCTTGAAAGGGTGGTATTATCTCTCACCAAGTACAGGTGGTATTTTCTTTGTTGGCTTGTCTTGCTAAGAGAAGCAACCACTAACAACACTTTCAGTGAGGTCTCCTGTTGATTGTTCTGAGTATTTCTGTCTACTGGGAACATTGTGGTCACCATCTGTGTCTAAGATGCTTTTGCCTCTCCTCTCTCTGAGGCTTATAGATTCTGATGACTGAGTACTACATACCTGAAGCTGATGTAATACATTGTCACTGACCTTGTGGCTCATAGGAGCGTATTATCTTACGGTTCTTGAGGTCAGAAATCCACAAGAAAGTATAGCATGCCACATTCCTTCTGCTGGCTCTAGTGCAGAATCTATTTGCCTTTTCAGAGTTCTGGTGGCCCAAGGTATTCCTTAGCTTTTGATACTGCCTCTTTAAACTTCATGCATTTGTGTTTGGCCTTCTCTGTGTGTGTCGATCTGTCCTTTCTCCTTTTCTTATAAAGGTACCAGATATTAGATTAGGTTCCACCCATGATTTTCCCATGATCCTATGTATTCCCTTATTAATGCTGTATTTTTATCCCCTCTGACTATGGCACTATGCGCCTATGACTTATGATAACTGTATTTAGTGTTTGCTAGGATTTCATTTTAAGACTTTATCTGCAAAATACACATTTCTCAAGTGATCAGGACAGGCTTGCATGTGCAGGAGAAAATTGCAAGGCTTGGCCCAGAGGGGTATCCCTCCCTCCTTTATTTATTTATTTATTTATTTATTTATTTATTTATTTATTTTAGTTTTTCGAGACAGGATTCTGTGTAGCACTGGCTCTCCTGGAACTTGCTTTGTAGACCAGGCTGGCCTCGAATTCACAGAAACCCACCTTTCTCTGCCTTACAAGTACTGGAATTAAAGGTGTGTGTACCACCATGCCCAGGGAGGGGTCACTTTCTAAAGTTGTATAGCCTGAGAGTGACTATGGGAGGGTTTAAACGCTCTCAGCCCATCTCATAAACCTGTGTTCTTTCTATTTCTCCCAAGTTGATCCTAATAGGAGTCAGTTTTGGTTCTCTGTAAACAAGGATCAGACTACTATTAGTGTGAAGGTAGGAAGAGACAGCAGAGTGTGAAGTCCCTTCATTCCAAAAATAATGGGAAACAACTTGAAGCATTTGTTAACCCTTCCTACCTCATAATTGGAATTTTAAGTCAATAATTTCAGAATTCTGCCTCAGCCTCTCAAGTAGCTAAAATTTCAGGCCCATCCCACCAGGCCCAGCTAGATTGCATATTTCTTCTCGGTATAGGTAAGACTTGATCCTGGACCACAGAGAGAGAATTCTGAATAATAATCCTGTGTTTTACACAGCTAACATGATAACTGGTGTGGGTGTGTTTAGACTACTAAACAAATAATAAACTGGTAAATAGGATATTTTACAAAGTCCTAGTTGGTATTCATGACATACAATGGGAAAAAAAATAGTATAAAGAATGGATAGAAACAGGAATTGGAGTCGTGAATAGCCTTTCGGAGAAATAGCCTTTCAAACTCTGCACATGAAGTATAAGGAGCCAATCACAGGAAGGAATCTGATGTCTTAGTTGCCTAGGGCTGCATGTTGAATATGTGTCTGAGAGTAGCCATGGCAAGAGGGGAGTTCCTGGTGTTGACTTGTCTGTCACAAGTTATTAAATCATCTCCTTCTCCTAATAACAAATAGGACAATAAGAAGAATGTGTGAGAGCCATGTCTCTGTCTCATGTGAGAGATTTCCTGTTGTAAACTCAGAAGTGGATTTGGCAGCAGAAGCATCTGATTAGTGTCTACTCTGAGCCCTTTCTAGCAATCTCATTGGTCACTCTGATAACAGCGATTCAGAGGACTCTGGGAGTCTTGAGTCTCCACTTCTGTTTTTCCTTAGATCATCATTTTGAAAAGATTTATTAATTTTTATGAGTATAAGTATTTTGCCTGCATGTCTGTCCCTGTGTGCTGTGTCAGAGGAGGCCAGAGGAAAATGTCCGATCACTTGGAACTTGGAGTGGCAAATGCTTGGGAGCTGCCTTGTGAGTTCTAGGTAACAAAGCAGGGTCCTTTATAAGAGCAGTCAGTTCTTAGCTCCTGAGCCATCCTTGCAGCCTGATCAATTACCCTTTAAACAGATTAAAATGGCAGTGCACAAATGGTTAAATTTTTAGGTGTCAGGATTTATTTATGTTTTACCAGAGAAACTAAAACTCACTCAATGCAATCTTGAAGAGGCTGCAAATATCCCAATTTGCAAAATAAACTGTCTTGTGACTAATAGCAGCATTGTTATTGTTAAGCCCTTCACCCCCCTAAGGAAAGACTCTGTTCCTGTCTCGGTAATGGAATCTGAAATAGACGAGTATAGTACTTGGTTTTCCAGAAATACACACACAATTTCCATTACGTAATTTAGTTGACCCTAAAAGTTGTCATCCAACTCATACCTGAGAGAAGAGCCTTTATAAAACTCTGTTTATGTGTCCAGAATGTTAAGTCACCATGGATGAAAGCCATTATTACACTGAAGACTTGTGTATCATAATTTAAAAACAAGATAGAGAGTGTTTCGTATAAGTTGGAAAAATATGTTCTGTCCTGTTGTAGACTATGGCTTTTATATGAGTGCTTGTGAAAATACATACATGGTTTACAAACTAATTTTGACATTTCTCCTTGTGTTGTCTATATGAAAGCGTTTATCAGGATACATTAAGAAATAAACCTGGGTTGTGCTGTGAGCTGGCAGGCAGTGAGGAGTGCAATAAACACTCTTTAGATCAGTCTTGTTTGGCAAGTTTCACCACCTTGGCAAAGCTAAAAGGAGACCTAGAAGCACTACTCATGCAGGCAGTGATGTAGCATTTAAAACAATATTTAATTTATTCAGTTTGCCACATTTTTCAGCAGCTACATTATTTGCTTTTGTTACAAAAATATGGTTACAGTCTGTTGTTCATTTTAGTAGATATAGATATTCAAAATTGATATTTAAATATCCAATGTATTTTCCTACCATACTATATCAGATTATGGGCTCATAAAAAGCATAAACTGAGGAGCTATTAGGTAAGTTACAGGTTATGTTGCCAGCTGACCAACTTATTCTACAGAAGAGGGAACAGTCACAGAAAGTTGAGTGGTTTGCTGTAGACAAGCACAGTGTGAGAAATTCAGCATGTATTGCTCTTTTTAACACAGTGAACTTTCAGTTTTTCCATGGCACTAAACAATTTTGTTTACTCTTCTTATTTTCTAAATATATTCACATGTTTCAAAAACACTGAGTGATTCATAAAAATATGGAAAAAACAATAACAACAACAAAAAACAGCTTTATCAACTTACCTCAGTCATCAAAGAAAACAGAAATGGAATCAATGTTCAAATGTTTCTGAATTTTTTTCTTAAAAGCTTACTTTCAAAGTTATTAGTGGAAGGCCAGTTGTGATGGTGCATTCTTCTTAATCCCTGCCTTCTCAAGAGAGGCAGAGGCAGACAGAGCTCTGTGGGCTCAGGCCAGGCTAGTCTATATATGTATATATATTGTGTTACAAGCTATCCCGAGTTACATGATGATATCCTGTTACTAATAAATAAAAACCAGGCACTCCAGAGCAAAAAACAATCAAACAAAAAAACCCACAAAAATATTAAGGAAGTTAGAAAAGAAAAATAGTTTTTATGTGTCTATAGACAGCATATTCCTGGTTTCCTACTGCCTTCTCAGTAGTTGCTATTAGCAGTTATTTACTTATCTTACTGGAAGAAGGAAAACTATATTTTATTATTTTTTATGTGCAGTATATATCAGTTAGATTAGATGACATTTTTAAAACTTCATTGCATTTTTATATTTCTTTTTCTACTATCTGGGTATTAAATACTTTTATCTTTTCATTGGGTTTTTATTTTATTTTTTAATTTTTCATTTGTTTTCAAAAAGCCTTTTTACCATTCTTTATAGCCTCTTTGTGTAAATGTTAAGTTTTACAGGTGACTGAGTAAAGCTTGAAGCTAGAAAGGTGCTCATACCTTGGGAAGAGCCCACCAATTGGTCGTCCAGTACCTGAAGCCATACATACAAGTAATATTATAGGGAATCAACAAGTTATATTTAGGAATATATGTGTGCATACATATGTGCATGAAATAACATTGCAAAGAGAGGCCATGAATTTGAAAGAGTTCAGGAAGAGGCTATGGGGTGTGTATGTGTGGGATGGTGGAAGGAGGAAAATGAAGGTAGACATGTTGTAATTAAAATACAATCTCAAAAATTTTTTAAAGTACTTAGAAAAAAGTGAAGTCTTGAGTTCAAATATTAGTTATTAATTTCTTTTACCCCCTAGTATTTTTGTGTAGTTGCTTACCAGTATGTGTGTAGAGAAATTACTCATATTTTTTTCTAGCACATTTCTTTTCTTTTTTAGAAGTAATCTTATTTTATATATCAATCCCCTGTTCCCTCTCTCTCCCACCCTCCCATTGCTCCCACCAACCCCCACCCCACCCCCAACCCACTCCCCAAAGATAGTGAGGCATTCCATGGGTGATCATCAAAGTCTGTCACATCATTTGGGGGAGGGCCTAGTCCCTCATCCATGTATCTGGGCTGAAATAGTATCCCTCCATAAGGAATGTCCTCCCAAAGTCCATTTGTGCACTAGGGATAAATACTGGTTACACTATTAGAGGTCTCATAGACTGCCCAGGCCTCCTAACTGTCACACACATTCAGAGGGCCTGGTTTGGTCCAATTTCTAACACATTTCTAATTCAATCTTTTTTAATATTTATATCGTTGATTCAGCTAAAGTTTACATTCTGTGAACTTTCACAAATATATTTACCATTGTTTTTTGAATGAAAGTAGCAGGTTTATTTTTTCACTTAAAGTGGAAGAAACCCTTTGTTGTTTCATAAACTTCTTAGGAAGGCAGGGATTAGCACAGAGACAAAAGAAAAGGTAGTATTAGATTGAGAACTAGAATGTCAGAATTGACATATTTTTTTTTTAAATCAATCACTGATGTCTACTGTTTGTGACATAGGAAGTCCCAAGAAATTCTCTCATTTATAAGAATAAATTATTATATTTTGATTGTCTAAGCAATGATTAAATCAGTGAAAGCATCATAGAGTAAATCAAACCCCTAGTGAGATACTTTCAACAGCAAATACAGTTCATATGGTAATGTTAATTTTACTTACTTAAGAAAAGCACTTATCAGTAAGACCCTATAACTGAACAAGTGAAATAAAAACGTGAATGTTGTAATTTAAGCAGGATGCAATAACCAGGTGATAAATTTATTTGTATCTTGAAAAGTTGGCTCCATGTAGTCATTATTATTAAAAGGCAATTTTTTCGTATAATTTTATTTAGTTTTCAAAGGAGCTTAGGCTAAGGATTTTTTGATAGCTTGCATCTTTGGAATGTTTTATAACAAAGCAGTTACAGAAGTCGAATATTTAGCAATCAAAGAATGTTACCCGGTTTAACATGTATTTGTAAATACATTTGATGAAGAGAAGGGTAAATATGGCAGGAACAATCAGGAATGTCACTAATTATCTTCTATGTTCAACTTAAACAAGATTCCAGTATTATTTTTGTGGATATGAGTGTTTTGCCTGTGTGTATATCTGTATGCCTCATGCATGCCCAGTGCTTACAGGAACCACAGAATAATATAGGATTCCCCTAGTGTTTGGGCAAGTTACTCCCACTTTTTCTATATTTAAAATAGAAGACTATCTTAATAGTGATACTTTAATAGACATCCCTTATAAATGAATGGAAGGCTGTGGTCTGTTTAACCTTTTGATGCATTTAGCAAGGCCATTTATGTGCATGCACACATCCATAGCTAGTCTGTACTATCCTTTCTTAAAAGGAGTTGTCTGCTCATACCACTGTCCGTTGGTGGCAAACCCAGTGGCCCAAAGAAAGCTCTCAGTGGTTTGAGAAAGGAGAGAAGAGAGTAACAGAAAGAGGTCAAGCATAGGGGACATTTTTGGTTTAAGACTTGATACATGCTGCCAATGGCCATGAAGTTCAGCTTTGTCCAAAGTGAGCTTGTGTTTTAAAGGCAGTCCTAACTGAGTGCTAACTTGGCATGATCGAATGTCCCTGTTTGCTTGGAGTCAATAGCCTGACCCTTCAAGCACACAGATTCAGTGATTGAGACCACTTACTCATACTAATCATTGCATGCAGAAAATACATGAAAGATTTGTATTCATCACTCAATATGTTTTGCTGCTCAAGTGTCATGAAACATTCAGGGTATATTAACTGGCAAATGCACACCTGGAGTATGTTCTTAGCTTTAGAAACTGCTAATTTAAAAAAATCAAATATTTAATTTTGGGGGAAAAATCAGTTTTGGATTTTGAGCATATATATCATCTTTCATTTTGGCCCAATTAACCCAGCAGGTGTGTGTAAATTAGGTCACTACTTTGTCACCGTGGTAACACGCATTGGGGAGGAGGATCTTAACCACATCTAGCACAGGTGATGTTGCCTGAGTTAGTAATAGAGGTGCTTTTAAAACAAACATGTTGAATTTAATATGTTAGCGTGTAAAAAAGCAGTCTGATGTTGGGAATTGACTGATCATTCTCTATGACACAAAGCAAGTACTACCTGAAATCTCCATTAACAAGAAGTTTTAATGAGTCTGAGAATCAGAAATGTCATGTACAGTGTACGGAAAGTTTCCGAAAGGACAGATGCTGCAACACCGTGAGGTCATGGGCTCATTTCTCATGGAACACGGGATTTGGGGGTCAGAGACCAGCTCTCTAGAACTTAAGGCCATTCATAGAGTTTTCAGAAGGCCTGTGACTTCCTGCTTATTTACTGGAGTGCCTGGAATCTATTCAATGATTAGAGGTGTTGTTTTGTTTTGTTTTTGTTTGTAAGGACTGTGCCCAATTCTTTCTTTTTGTGCTGTATCTTAATCAATATTCATAGTTGCTCATGGGGTAAAGCGTTGGCAGAGTTGGTCTCTGCCAGCACTTCAACACTGATACAGTCTCTAGCTCAGGCTTCCCACCAGGTGGAAAATCAGACATGCCTCAAGATCTCATGTAGCGCTTGTGCAATCTGTTTGGCTGTTGAAGGCTCCAAATCATGTGGGCATTCTGTAGCCCTACAGAGTGGTAGAATTTCCTCACTTATCACTGACAAGTTCACACCTCTTTTGGTCATTAAAATTGTAAATGTGCATTATCAGATGCAAAAGACAGGCCAATGATATTAAATCCACTTCTAAGGAAACAAGTCTCAGGCAGTTTCAGTCCCCAGTCATTGATGCTATTGTTTCCATTCTGCCTGTGTTACTGGTTCATATGTAGTTTGATAGCTTTCAGTTGTCCTCATGTCCCCCCTAACGTTTATATTATTGTAATTTGAAGCATTTTATTCTGTATTTTTCAAATGGGACTTAAGAAACTTGAATTCCCCTCATGTTTATTTTCACTTGGTTGTGACCGCAGCTTTATTACTTATTTTGTGTGTTCTCAATAGTTAATATTTACAAAACACTGAGCAAACTCTCTGAGATTGCTTTCTATAATCTCCCTCTCCGTGCATCAAGGATGAGAGTTACTAAGAGAAGAGGCCCAGTGAGTCACCGTGTCACAGTGTTTGGATTCACTTCCTAGGACAGTCAAGGGTCCCTGGTTTTCAGGTTTATTTCTCCTTTTTATTACCCGATTTATTTCTCTTTTTTATTACCCAAGAGCCCTGCAGGCTTGGAGACTCACAAAGGGACACCTGAGCTGAGTGGGGGAACAGTTGGCTCAAGTGCTCTTTACTTGTAATGTGTCTTGCATGGACATCCTCTTTACGTTCAAGTCTATGTGCCATCAACTCCCCAGTGGACCTGGAAAACCATTTATTTTGAAGAGTGGTTTACTATAAAAGAAGTTCTGAAGTCTCAGGGAAATCTATTAACCTGGTATGGGTGAGAGTATGCATTGTTCACTAAAGAACAGCATCCCATATTCTAAGACCCGGTCTGTTTAGGAACAAGACAGGAAAGTTAGTATTGGAATAAGAAAATTATCAGAAGGATCCCATATGGGACCCCAAACAAAATGAAGGGGGTTGAGTTATCAAATCTAATAAAAGAAGTTACAGTAGAATCAGGGAACTTGGACCCAAATTGTGGTACCCAAGCTGGGGATGGGTGCAGACACTTAAACAGAGTAGCTTCTTTCATTGTTTGGTGAATAATCTTTACCCCTTTTAAATAGCATGTTAAGGAAAAAGAGAGTTTGGTGTGACTGAAACAAAGAGCCTACACAGTCACAGAACTGGTTGGTTTTTATACCTTCCTTTACTGAGTATTGTCCTTTGGTACAATACAGAGCCATTTCTTTGTTCTCACAAGCTAGCAGTTAAATTGTATGTAAATGTATGCAAATTAGATGCTGTCTAATAAAGAGAGTCATTAGATGGAAGAAATATTTAGTGTAGGAAAAAAAAGCAGGTGTATTGTGTAAAAGAAAATGTAACACTCCAAAAAAGCCCAAACTTCTGTGGACAGTTATAGAAAAAAATTATTAAAATAGATTTTTAAAGACTTACATCTTCTTGACCTTTCCTTTGTGCTTATATATATATGTGCTTGTTTTTAAAATATTTACATATAAAACTAGGGGATTGGCTTCTTTCCCAGAATTACTGGAAGCACCTTCACCAGGAACATTTGGACTTGAATAATCTCCACAGCAGCATTTTCCTTCTTGAATTAAATGAAATGTAAAATTAATGATTATGCCAAAAAGAAACTTTCCTTCTTTTGGTAAAGGCCTCATGATCTCATGACAGATTCCTTACAAGTGGTCATCATGGTTATTCTTGTTTACCTTTGGGGAATGAGGGTCCTGACTCCATCCCAGACTTCCTTCAAACATATGTAAAATGTAAGATTCTTGAGAGGAACTTGCAATTTTTCATGGTCAGTGCCTTCTTCAGGGTGTAATGCAATGCCTCCCATTCACTAGATAGACACTGCCATCTTGCTTTGAGTGACTGATTCCATGTAACTGATTCATTTTTTCATCAGATACATGGTTATGGGTATGTCAAATAACTTTGTAATCTCTAGGATAAAGTGAACTGGTCCCCCGGTCTCCCATGGTTTTTGTTTGTTTGGTTGGTTGGTTTTTTTTTTTTTTTTTTTTTTTTTTTTTTTTTTTTTTGTAGCACTTATGTAGTAAAAGCTTATTGAAAATATGATTTTAATATTTTGTTTCCTCAAGTCAGCTATGACAAAAGTATGGAATGCTCATCACGTATATCTTATGTGATGTTTGTGGGGCAAGAACGGGTTTAAGTGGCTCTGAGAGTTCTGAGTCTACACAAGGAGCTGTATATTCAATCATCTAGTACACAGAGGATTGAAAAATTACAGATACAATATGGAAAAGTAAGACAGAAATTCTGACTGTAGGGTCTCAGAAATGGTTTCTTAGAGGAAAGGGGAGTTGAACTAAGAGCTAGAAAGGAACAGATGGTTGGCTATGATGGGGTAGAGAAAATCAGACTTGTTAAATTCTCCACCTTGAATTCCAAAATTAGTAGAAATATACTAGATTTTCTTCTATTCTCTAGTGAATTTCTAGGAACAGCTTGACTTTAACCTCTGTGGAAACACAAATGAGAACCGTGATGGATACAATAATTACCAAAGTAAAATTATAACTCTAAGTCATATTTATAATCATATTCAATCATCAACTGAGAAATAAGGAAAATTAAGTAAAAAGACTTTATAATTTTTTTGATTTGAATACATTATAAATATAAAATTTTATTATTACTCAATCTGTGATTCTGTCTATGGTGTGAAATAATGTTTGGGGGGGTGAGAGGCTTGGGGTCCTCAAATAGGATGCCTCATTTGTGCCTACTAGGTCCAGTTTACAACATATTTTGTTAAACTATTTTATTTTCATGGCAACTCTTGAGATATCATAATTAGTGTTATCATTTCCATTATAAATATAAGGGTAGGGAAGTTATGAACAATGAATTACTTTGCTGGGATCACAAGTAAGTCACTGCACCATGTTTCCCTGCTAAGTTGTCCAGTTCTTTTTCATTGGAACGGAAGCAGCATACATCTTGGATTCTAATTTTATTCTAAGCATTTTCCATTGATTTGGTGTTATATTCTCATTTCTCCATTTTAGTATACATAAAATATCAAAGATTGAACAGAAAGAGAAAATATGGAGGAAAAACTGAGCATTTTGGTAACTGAGAGTATGTATAAAAACTGTAATGGGCCTATGGACTGAAAGAATTTGGATTTGCTTTCTTGACTTTTGAGTTACAGAAAAGATTTCAGTGTGGAGGTGCAAGATGTGCTGCATTGAACTCATCTTGGTGGTAACCAAAGGGCTGAGGGACTAACAGCTTTTGATATTACTTAGTGCTTATTATTGTTATTATTATTATTTCTTTTTAATTATGCAAAGTGCTAATCAGTTTGATTATGCACAGTGCTAATCAGGTTAATTATGCAAAGTGCTAATCAGTTCTTCTTGAAGCACACGAGGAGAGCAGAGGTGCTCGCGGTGAATGGCGTAGCTAGATGGGGGTAGTCACGGCAGTCATTCCTTATTAAGATAGGAGAAGACAAGATAGCAAATGGGATTTATCTATGAAAGTGAAGAGGCAAAGAGAGACTTCTATGGGCACATTAGAGATTATGGTTTGGGCAGGACAGTGCTTATGCATAGAATGCTTTTCTCTCTGTTGGATAGTTTGGTTGGATAGATTGCTATATTTGAAGGCACTCATTTGAAGCCAGAAAGACTGCAGAGGGAAAGAAACAGAGTATTGTATATAGCTAGACAAGTTGTCAAAACAATGTACTGTAGTTGGCAAGCAACAAGTCCTAGGAGGACAGTAGAGGAAGTGGAATCTAATAGACCTATACATGAAAGAGGGCATCAATAAAGAGAATTGAAAAACTAAGGGAGTGTCATTCTGATCAGATAAACAGGGCCACTTCATTTCTGTATTGTTATTGGGCTGGCCATCTGTGCAGCGTATTTCCTGAGGTGAACTGAGGTCTGCCTTCTTGGTGCTGGCAATCGTCTCTGTTGAGAGTAGTGATGAGGAATATGACAATAAGGGTTTTATGTAATAGCTCCTAGTTGGATCAGCTTTGTTGCCACTGAAATTATAGTGAATTTTAATATTAACTTGCAGGTCTGTGCTTATTAAGCTAAGTAACTTCCTGTGAAAATGAGTTTGTAGCAATGTGCTCATATGTTTTCATAGAACAATGATCAGAGAGTTCCCCTAGGCACACCCTTTTATTCAGTCCTGTTGTGTTCTGTGGTTCGATAAGCTATCGATGAAATGCTGCTATGGCTGCTTGTTTGAATGAATTCACAGAAGAGAAACCATTTCAGGTTGCTAATTGAATATTCACTTTTTAAAGAAATTATTTCAATTTGACTTTTCCTTGACTCTAGAATTTGAGCTGGAGATTTATAAATTATTTGGGAAAAGGAGGATCTAATTCTCCAATTACTATCTGACAGTATTTTCTTTTTTAAGCACATGTCTAAGCAGGACTCATCACACAAATACCTTACATGAACTGGATTTCTGTAAGTCCAAACAGTGATAACAATCCCACAGAGACAGAGTCACTGGTGGAAAATCCAGCCTAGGGCATATTAATGACTTATTTGTCCAGCCAGCATGGATTCTTTGATAAAAATATGCTTTCAATTTTTATTGTTTCTTTAACCAGGACCAGTTTCCTTTTCAAATATGAAGAGAATGACATAAATCTTTGGTTTCCAAGGAGAATCTGGAAAGAAATAGATTGTTAGAGGGCAATGCCCACAAATTGAGAAAGCCTGTTGGGGGCCCTTTGGGAATTTGGCTGGGAAATTCTGTAATAAGTAGTCCTTCTGCTCTGCTTCATAGGAACTTTGTTTTAGAAATAAAAATTGCTAAAAACAAAGATTAAAATGTAGCACTCATATTAGCACTTATATTTTGAATCACTTAATAAATTTGAAAGTTTTCATAGTGATGCTAACCAAAGCTCACCTTATAAATTGGCTTCTGTGATTCGTACTAAACTCTTGATTCCTTCTTAAGGCATTTGAAGCCAACAATATTGTGACATAGACATGTTTAATACCACTCGAAAGTTTCAAGGAGAAAATGATATGATTCAAATGGCAAATGAAAATGAATTTAGTAATACCACAAATATGGCTATCCACTGATTAATTATGTATTTATATGCATGTCACATACGTGCATATACATACATACATACATACATATCTTCTTAATACTTCATTAAAACCAGTGTTCTTTGAGTAAATAAATAGAAATAGGTTGTCTTTCTCTGAGCTATAACTTAGTTGTTTTATCTTCTTAACTATAGTGGAAAGTTCTTGAGAGCAAAAGGAACAATTTGCATTCTTGTATATCCAGTATCAATCATGGACTTTACCAAAAGGCATCCCACAGTCTGAGGAATTTTAAGGCAGAAAAATGCATGATCTGTGGGTGAATAAAGTATTGAGGAGGTAAAGATGCTGAGAAAGCTTCATGGAAGAAATATTAGTGGAAGAAATCCAAGTGGTGCTTGGAATTGTCCTTTTCAAAACAGCCTTAGGTTTTAGGTGGGAAAAGGGAAGAAAAGGTGAATTCTAGACAGTGATGAGAACAAGAAAAGACTAACACAGAGGAGTTGACTAGCAACTGGTTGGTAAGAAAATCAGAAAGAGAATAAGAATGAGGAGGTATATTGGATGCTTGTGATGTAGGAACCATGAGTCCTTTAAAATTTTGTGGTTTTTATAGTTCCATCTTTTCAAAATGTGTATATATTTGTGTTAAGTAAAACACTGTGGGACTAGTGAGAAGGGTCAGAATGTAAAGACACTCTCCACCAAGTTTGATGACCTGAGTTTGATTCCTAGGATCCACAAGGTAAAAGTAGAGGACCAACTCCTCAAAGTTTTCATCTGACCTCCATATATATGTATGGTATAGAGATAGGCAGACACACAGTCATAGACACATACACAGCATATCATAATGTAAGAATATAGACATTAGTTTTTTTTCTGAAGAAAGAAACTGAGTGAATAGCAGAACAATACAGGAAGAAAGACAATGAAATGCCATGTAAAAAAGGTCAAGTTTATTTAAAACTTCATGGGTTTCAGTCTCCTTTTCTGATTATAACTAAAATGAGGGTCACTGGATTCCTTAGACCCTAGAAGTTGAGGATGAGAAAAATACGTTTTATATTTACAAGCTATTTTATGAAAAGATAAAAATTGAAGGACAACAGTGTTTTTCTGTTGAGATTAGATTGAAAGTACATCTACATCTACTCATAGGCTTTGACTAAATTTAAGAGCAGAGACACTAAATGATTCCTATTTTCAGAGCTCTGGATCTGAGGTGAAATACAGATGCCTGTGTGAAGAAATCAGGAGACCATGGATCCTCATGACTTGTCCTTTGAAAGTTGATTATTTGACTGGCAGTTAACTAAAAAATTAAATAGAGTATAGATATTACTGGTGTGATATTGAGAGTGATCTGGCCATTAGTTTTCAAAACATGAGTTTTTCATGCATGTGGTTGTAACACAGAGAAGTACATATGTTCATGCTTCTTAATTCCACCATACAATTGAATGCCCTTACCTGTAACTCTTCGCTTTCATCTAAGGACTAGGTTCATAACTGGACTTTGTATGCAGACTAGGTGGAATAAGAAGCAATTGGAATCATGATCATGGAAGTTGAAACTTGACATATGGATGGGATGTTTTTCAGTATAAGCTTCTGTGTGACTGCTATTTCTTTGGCTCTAAAACAGATATTATGTGAGATACAAGTTCATTGTCATATTCCTACAGTCACTACCATACAAAAAGTGAAGTAATAACCCTCAGACTTACAGTGTTTCATAATTATGTTGTGGATATTTGTGATTTATGCTGTCTATTAGTTCTCCCTGATGTTAAAGTTTAAGAAGTAGAAGAATGATGTCAAACTAGAGTGGGTTTCCCACTAGACCCAGACCATAGCCCTGATTCAATGTGCATTTCATTAGTGCAGTATTTACTTCATGTATTTTCACTTTTTACTAATCAGTTAAACAAAGCAATTTCATGTGAAACATGCCCGACTTTTACGTAGGCGAGAAAAAAAGCCTTGGACTTTTCAGGCATTATTGTGTTCTGCCATAATCTTCATAAGATTATACGGTTAAATAATCAAGTTTCCTATAAGAAATGTTAGCAAGTAAGACACTACCTATTAGAATACTGTCAGCCTTTGTTGTTACTCTGGAATTAAAGTTCACCTTGGGTAGCTCTTGAGCCATAAAATTATGCTCTGTAAGATTGACCAACTACTGTTGATATTTGATATTACTTGCTGACTTCCATGACTCTGGTGATTTCCTAACATGCTCTATATGTTTTTATACAGCACGTTTTCTCCAACATCAAATTTACATTTTGAAATCTTCCTTTCTTAAAAGTGTCTTTGCATTCAAAGGTTAATTTTTTTTCTCATACTTGCATTTTCTTAATGTATTAAAAGTGGAATTTTGAATGGGTAATGTAACATTAAGCATATGGCTGGCTACACAGAGATTATAAAAAGCTGTGTCCATCAAAAATAAATATTGGTAGTAATGCTGGTGGGATTTCACATGTGTAGTTTATTGTGAGTAAAGAAAAGACTTGCACAGAACTTAGATAAGAAAGTAAGATTGCTGATTACCAAAACTGTATTGAAGGCACCTGCTGGTGAACTTGTGGCCTTGTCTCCTTGCTTCCACTTCAGAGGAAACACCTTAAGGCAGATGCAGTTTTTGTGACATCAACAGTATTGGCTCTAATATTTTTAAGAGGAAGCTTCTACAGCAATCACATACAGTAAATGGATAAAATATGTGATTATAAGACTGTATTACTGCTTACAAACTTACCATAATATAAAAAAGAAGCAACAATATTTCTAGATACACAATCCTAATATTTGGATGCTCTGTTTCTGTTTGCCTCTTTGCTGTTATTTTTAGTTTTATTTTTATTACGTTCTGCCTAGTAGGAGTATAGGTAAACATGCAGTCTTTGAACCATCAGCCAAATCACCTGCTCTTAACTCTGCTTTACCCTTGGGTGTATCCTGAAGCCACTATAAGATTCTTCAGTTTGTGTTAGATATCCAGTCTTTGGGTAGGAATTAAGCTGTACTTTCACTTTTTTGGTATGTTCTAGTCTGAAATAGAGATACACGCTAACAAAGTCCAGCTGAAGAGAGGTTTTAACAGTCGTTCTCCTTTGAGTAGTTGAGAAGAACTCAGAAAGGCTCCTGCTATGTTCCTGTACTGAAACAGAAATTATGCCTGCAAAACAATAGGATTGGGGTGAAAATACAGTGAAATTACACATAAGGGAGATTTTTTAGAACTCATTCTACAACTGTTAAGTAGACAATAGGTCTGTGAGTTCTGATATTAATCTCCTTTATATGAGCAAGTTGAAGAAAATAAGAAACCTTAAGATTTAGCTAAAGATTATTGTCAGGAAATAGCCAAAAGATAAGATGATAGTTGTCAAAATGAAATTGAAGATGTTAGGCTTGATTTAATAGTTATGCTGGTTAGTTTTTGCCAACTTGACAGAAACCACAGTTATCTGTGAAGAGAGAACCTCAATTGAAGAATTGCCTCCATCTGATTGCATACTGGATGTTTCTTTGGAACATTTGCTTGATTAATAGTTGATGTGGAAGGTCCAGCCCATGGTGGGTGGTCCTAAATTATGTAGAAAGCAGGTTGAGCAAGACAAGCTGAGCAAGCAGTGAGAGTTCCACTGTGTTCTCTGCTTCAGTTCCTGCCTCCAGGTTCCTGCTTTCAGTTCCCTTATGATGGCTTATAACCACTAGGTCAAATAAACACTTCCCTCCCTTTATTGCTAGTAGCCATGATGTTTTCACTGCAATGGAGAGCTAACTGAGACAATGGTCAGGGAAATCTGTGACATAAGGGAAGATAAATGAAAAGGCTATTTGTCATTCTTAATAAGAAAAATCTTAACAGATATTAAGGAAATACCCAACAAAACTCCTTTTGTATTAAGTAGGCCTGATGAACAAGCTTTTGAGGACAGGATAATCATGTTCTTCCCTTATACACATTTATTCAGTATTCCAGTGAGTCTAGAACTAGAGACTTAAAATCTTTCTTTTTCTTTTGACACCAAAACACCACTCTAGAAAACTCCTATGCTTGGGTCATATCTCTAGAAAAGATGGAGAAGTGCTCCTCGGAAGCAGATTAGGTACACACCAGAAGAAGCTTAGGAAGGCCATAGCATGGTGGGGATGTGTAATCAGAACACTTGTCAGTTAAGATGTTTTGCCTGCATGAAGGTGATTGTTAAGGTAATTGGCTGGTTATCTGAAGTGTCCAAATTCCTGGGTTCCCTTTTCTTCCTGTGCAACGTTTCCAATATGGAGTTGCCACTTTTATAGTGAAAAATATTTAAACCAGTTTAAGTATATTTTATTATAGAAACTGATGAATGCTATTGGTGCAAGCTAATGAAAGATTATAATTTATCTGAAAATGTTTTCACTGTCTAGTTCCACTGATCATGTGTAACAAGTACAAAGGAAGATCTTGAGGATGGTAAAGAACTTATGTTTGCATTCCTCTGCTTGTTTGGACATCCCCAAGCAGGATTCTTTTTTTTTTTTTTCTCTTTATTGACAGTAATCTTTAGTCCTTTGTAAAATTATAATGTACACATTACCAGCATATATTTGGTTGCATAATGAGGGTAGGTTTTTGTAAATGTAGCCAGAAGGTAATATAAAAATTCATTGCACTAGTTTTAAGGCTTTGGGTAAAAGAGGTTTGTTCTGTGAACCTTGAATTACATAAGAGAGAATGCTGTGTTTAGGAGACATAGAAGCAGATTAAAAGTCAAGGAAAACGGCATTGCTTCTCCTTGGAGAGTGCTTGGCTCTTTATCTGCCAGAGGAAGAGGCAGGTGTTACCTTGATTCTCCCTGCTCTGATACATACTCAGAAGTGTGTCAGTTGTGCTTCCTGAAGAACTTTGGCAGTGATACACAATTTACCTCGAGAAAAATAAAAATAGATGACAAATATTGAAATTGGGTATGTTGCTTTTATTTTCATTTTCCTTAAATATCATTTTCCTCTTCCTTTCCTAGCAGTGGGTAGCTTCTTTGGTTTTTAGCTTAGAGGGTAGGATGAATATAGGTTCTCAAAAACAGAGTAAATGTCACTTGTTCTTTTTTTTTTTTTATGTGTACTCGTTGAAGGCATCACACTGCCCCTAACCTTAACTAAACAGGAGACTTGGCAAGGAGTATGTCTCTATGTACTGAACAGGGCCCTAAGCATGCCAGTGTAACCTGTGTATCTGAAAAGGAATCCTTCACCCTCAGCTAAAATTAAGGGCTTATCTGAAAACTTGAGGGGCCAGCATGTTGTGTAGAGAAATATTCTTCAGTTCTGTATAGCTCAGATTTAAGTGCACAAATAGAAGTTGGATTGTCTGGATTACTGCAAAGTGAGATAGGAAACAAGGCTGTCCATTTTGTAAATTCCTTCATTTTCCTGTAACCTCTTACCTCCCAAAGTGGAGGGCCACTTCTATCATTTAAGTGATAATCATTTCAGTGAGCTTGCTGTTGTAGTGAATCATGACCATTCCCTCCCAGTCAGGAAAAAGATCTTACTCTTTATTTGTAGACCAGTCCATTTGATGATGGTTGTTGTCTTTACCGTTTATTTCTCAGGAACAGTCTGGGGATTTTGTTTTCAATTTTCTCCTTCTAAGATTCCAGTGCACTTAAAATGTCATTCCCCTCTCCAAGTGTGGTGGTGTACACTTTTAATCTCAGCACTTGGGAGACAGAGGCAGGTGGATCTCTGAATTCTAAGCCAGCCTGGTCTATAGAGCAAGTTCAAGGACAGACAGCCAAAGTCTGTACAAAGAAACCCTGTCGCGAAGAAAAACTAAAAATGTCACAATCCTCTAGTCAGCATTTGATTGTGCTCATACCTTTCATTGATTGAGTAGGGTCTACCCATTTAATCCCAACCAAAAAAAAAAACCCTCATCATTCTATGAAGTAGATAACATTGCTTATTATTTAATTTAATAATTGTGTATATGGTTTGTGCAATGGAATATCTCTCTTTACTGCTCACTGCTTAGCAATAGGCAGGTAGTTATCTCACTTGACTTAGTTAATTCTGAATAAAGCCTATGTTTTGTCTCAAAGCTGGTTTCTGCAGGTTGTTGGTTCAACATCTTCAAATAACACAAGCTGTGGACACTAAAGTTTCTTATATAAAATGACCTAGTATTTATGTATAACCTACACACAACTTGAATATTTAAAGTCATGTTTATAATCCTTTGAATATCTAATACAATCTAAATGTTATATAAATATTTGTTTTACTTGATTGTTTAATAATGACTAAAAATGTACATGCTCACCAGATAAACAGTGTTTTAGAATTATTTTTGATCCATGGCCATATGAATCCTTAGATACAGAACCCAAGGGTATGAACAGCTGACAAGTCATTTTAATAATTAAATGAAACAATTTGTGTAAAATACTCAGTAATGAGTAATGTTTTATTTGTGTACACAGAAAATTAAGGTCCATAGTTAAGGTCTGGTCCCAAGACCACACGGTGAATGGTAAAAATGAGCTTTGAACTTATGCTGTCTTCTTCCAAAGTCAGGTGTTTAGTTATTTCTGTTTTAACATCTTAGGGAAGCAATATAATGTAATGGGTGAATTTGTCACATTAGCCTCCATGAGTTCAAATCTTCACATTCACTTGCCCAAAGGCTTTAGAGAAGTTACTTGACCTCTTTGTCCATGTGTTTCCTCATGTTTAGAACAGGAATAGACATAGAGTAATAGACATGTTAAATTATTTCCAGGAATAATGCCTTTATCCATGAATTTAAATGAAAGAATTTCAGACACAAAGGACTTATGGAGAGGTTTGTGAATCTGCCCTAAAATTATTATATCTGGCACTTGGATTTAGGGATGATGTAGGAAATAAATGGAAATATTCAAAATATGTTAATAATCCTAATGTTACAGAGAGCTTTCTCTGTTGCAACCAATTTGGAAAGAAACAGTTTTTTTTTTTTTTTTTTTTTTTTTTTTTTTTGAGGAATCAGCTTTGAAATAATAAAAAAATCATGAGTTTTGTTCAGAATATGTAAGTAGCTTTAAAATAAAATTGAAACTAATAGATGAGAGGAATCTGTTATAGAATGAAATCTGTGCCTGTGCAATGGGGGTATGGTGGATGATCCACCACTTCAATAAGAATTTGCTCTTTAGTGAATAAGAAGATACAGAAATTTAGAATGCTATTTATTACTTCTAATCTGTCAACCAAAAACAGCTGAAAAGGTAAGAGCTACAAAGAAATGCTTTTCTACATATACTCTTGTTTTTTGATAAATATATTTGCTTGAATGTCTAAACACCCTGGAAATAGGCACCATGGAAATGCATCATTGTATTGGTATAGGAGCCTAGAAGTGTTAACTCAGTGCTTGGTCCTTCTTTATGATGGATTAAATGTCACATACTTCAGTTTTCTGTGTTCTTTCAGCCCTGTTTGCAATAAACATGATTTTGTAGGAAGAACAGAAATCTTACTAATGTTTATAAGAGATAAGTGAGAGGTTTGGTTTCATTTACCATTATGAAATAAAAGTCTAAGAGAAAAAGCATAGTATATATTTTTACTTTTTATAAAAATCTTTATATCCATGGAATAATATTAAAAACAACATTAAATGCAGACTATTAAGGAAACAATAAAGTACATACATAGACTAAAGGGAATGGGTCAATATAAAGGATAAAATTGTGGGAAAATTTTTAAGACAAGTATATATAATGTTACCTTTTTCACTTTGATATAATCCTCAATTTTCTGTAAATTTTAACATGTAGTAATAGCTACAAATATTATTGGATTATCTACAGGCCATTTGCCTCCTGAAAGTTGGTAGTCTTTTCAGAATAGGGAACAATTATGGATATTATTTCTTGAAAATTTTTGGAAACAGATAATATTGTATGGTAAATGTCAGATGGATTGCTATCTCTTCCATATGATAGCAGCTACTTGCCTACTTATTTAGCTACTTATTTTATCATTTTATTTTAAGAGAATTGCACAACTTTTTTTTTCAGGCAATTGGTATGAACATTAATCAAAGGAAACAAATAGTTACTAGGAACCCAAGATTGGAAAGATGGTTCAGTCAGTAAAGCACCTACTGTGTAGGCCTGAGTTCAGATTCCCAGCATCCATACAAAAATCGAGCCATGGTTATGCATGCTTGTAATCCAGGATCTGAGAACATAGAGATAACAGGGTACTGGGGTGATTGCTGGCCATGTTGTCTAGTGAAATTGATGAGCTTCATATTTAGTGAATGATCCTTTGTCCAAAAATAAGGAGAGGAGTGGTTGAGAAAGATGTTGGCCTTTACACACACAGGTGTTCACATGCATGCACACATACATATATATGCACATATGCAAATACTTGTGCACATATTAATAAACAACATTTTTAAATAAATTTTTAATGAGTAGGAAAAAGGGGAGAAAGATGTACTTGATCTTGAAAATCGTTTATGCTTTGACTAAATAAATAAGGCAAATGGAGAGGTGAAATGCAATAAGAAATGAGAAATACAGATGTTCAAGCAGATTGAACTCCATTGACTTACAGGGTTGGATAGATAGAGACACTGTCAGTGGACAGGTGCTTAAGAGTGACAGTGGAGTTCCTGGGGTGGTTCTATCTCTATCAAGAAGGCATAATCAGAACAGGGATGTGAAATAATTCTGTGTGTAATAATGATTTTACATGTAAATTTCACCTTTACAAAATCATGAGCCAGGAGGTAGAAACAAATCTACCTAGTTTCTTTTGTTTTATAATTACTACATTTCTTTTTGTATATGTGTGTATATGCATGAGTGTGTGCATGTCAGTTCTTTCCTTTTACTATATGGGCCAAGGGAATTGAATTCAGGTTATTACGCTTGAGGGCAGGCACTTTTACATATAGAGCTATTAACAGTATTTATAGCTAGATTCTAATTTTGATATACTAGAAAATCAAATACATAGATAGAATGTCTTACCTTATTTTCCTTTTTCAAGGAGTGTCTAGAATGCTTTCCTAACATTATTGAACTCCTACATAAAATCTAACATCTTTTAGCTTCCTATTTAGAAGAATAAAACTTAAGGTTACTGCTAGCACCAGTGCTACACGTCACACTTAGATGCCCTTAACCCCTCTGACTTTCTCATAATGTAAGGAGTCTGTAACATGTCTGAAGAATTTGTTTTCAAGCAAAATTAATTACAAAAGCTATTTTCTGGCCTAAATGTGAACTCATCAGGATTGAGGTTATTTTTAACTAGCTAAGGAGATTTTCATGGTGTGATGTTAGTCTTGGGAACCTAAAGAGACAAGTCCATGGCTTGTGCATGAGAGAGTATTCTAGATACCAGAGGTAGGAAGATCCTGCTCAGTTGCCAGACTAATATAAAGAAGAAAGTAACTTGAGCACTGGTATTCATCACTCTCTGCTTCCTACCAATATATGCAATGTGGTCAACTGTCCCATGCACCTGGGCTATGACCCTCCCAAACTATGAGCCAAAATAAGCTCTTCCTTCCTTAAGCTACCTTTGTCTGGTATTTTGTCACAGCAATGAGACAAGTAACTAGGGTGAAATAAACTCAGATGTGCATGTGTATCAGCAAGCTATGATTTGGTGAGCTATGCTTTGATTGTGGGAATTTGGCTGGGAATAGCCCCAGATGCTCATGTGTTGACAACTAGTAGAACTGTCTGGGAAGGATTAAGAGGTGTGGCCATGTTGGAGGATGTGTGTCACTGGGGATGGGTTTTGAGGTTTCAAAAGACTAAGCATGTTCCCAGGATCACTCTCTGTTTCCTTCTTGTAGATCAGAATGGAAGCTCCCAGCTGCTCCTACCTCCATGCCTTCTTTCTGCTATCATGTACCTAACATCCTGAAAACTTAAGCCAAAATTAAGCACTTTCTTTTGTAAGTTGCATTGGTCTTGGTGTTTTAGTACATCAATAGAAAAGTAATTAAGACAAAATAATGTTATTCTTGAACTTCTCCTTTAGTTGTAGATATAACCTACTTTGAAATAGTCCAAATGAAGCTTGAACGTGATATGTGTAAAGTGAACACCAAGGAAAATAATGATTAGATATATAACATCTTTCATAATCTATTTGGATGCATGAATTAGTATCTCGAAACTCAATCCAGTTATCTAGGTAATTATCAGTCACCCATTTTATGGACATTTCATTTAATTAATTGTTATTCTTACATTTTTCTATAGTTTCCTCATGTATTCCAAACAATAAACTGGGTTGTTGAGTACTCTGTAAATTAGGGAATAAAATGCTAATAACAGACAATACCCACAGATTTCTAGGCATAGCTTGCCTACAATTGTACTTTACATTAACATACTCCTTAGACTCAGAAAACTGCTTAACCTATAAAACAAGGGTCTTCTTCCAATACTTGGTACACAGAATGTGATCAATACGTCTTTGCTAAACAAATACAGACTTTTGTAAATATGATCCCTGTTCTAGATTCAACCATATACGATCAAATCAAATCTTTTTAGTTTACCTCTAAGGGGAAAATTATAACTAGGTGTTCCCAGCTTAGAAGCATAACCTCTTCCATAATTCAGTCAGGTAGTAATGAATGAATGGTTGTTTTCTGACTATTTATTTAGAAAAACATTGATTCATGCAGCACTTACTATGATTTCACTTTATATCTAGGCTCTGGAGATAAGTATGGTATTAAACAAGCCACAGAGTTCCAGTCACAGAGACTCACTACACTGGTGCTTAGAACTATAACTAATAAAATTGTGTGTAACACATAACATAGATCAATATTTTCCAAGCAATATTCTTAAAGAATGGCTTTTGGACTAAAAAAATCCACATGGAAGGACTAGGTAAGAAAAATACAATGCTTTAGGTGTATTCTCATTAAAGTTCATTAATCTTACTGGGCACCTACTTTCTAAACAGACTCCTCTTTCTACTTGCTTTTATCGTCATGTGCCATGGTGAGCTAATGTCATGTGATCGTCAGCTAAAAATAATGAAGATATGATAATATCCTAATTCTCACAGAGCACAGCATAACTTAGTAAATTAATGTTTGCATAGTGCTTAGAAATCTGAGGTTGAAAATTGCTAAGAGAAATGTACAGAACTATTAATTGCCACTAAAATTATGATAGACAATTTCTTCTCTACCAAAAAAGACTTTAGTCAATTGATGTTTATATTGTAGAGCTGTATTCCACACTAAAATAAACACATAAATAATAAGATGTTCAGTGTATATCTAAATGAAAAACAAATAATGATCTGTCCTTCCAATATAATATGATAAAAAAAATCACCAAGGAATCAGTATTTGGGGAAGTAAATGCATTTAAGACCTGATGATTCAGTAGTCTGGACAGATGGGTGATTTGTTACAGAAGTGACAGGTGGCACCCCAAGTGTAACGAGTTCCAAAGTTCTGATTTTCACCTCTTCTTATTAGCTAGTGTTTGGCTTGGAGCAGCAACAACTCACTCTGAGTCTAAGTAAAAGGAGAAGTAGTTGGTGGAAGGGTGAAGGTTTGGTTTTGAGTGTGTGGCAGTGTTGTTGGCTCTTTAGTTAATCCCATCTATGCTTTAGCCTGATGAAAATGGCAGGGCACAAATGTTCTCTATCAAGAAGTTGTGATTTTAGAACAGGTCTGAATGTATGCTTCGTGGAATGTTAGTTCTTCACACAGCTCTCTATAACATCTAGAGTGTTAAGGATCATCACTGTGCCATCTTATATCATTAGAGGATGGAGTTTAAACTGCAGAAGTTAAAGGAGAATAAATTAACACTATTTTGCTCACTCAACAAATTTATAGTGATCACCAACTACCCATTACTTCTTTAAGAATGGTTCATAGCCCTCATAAACAATGAGGAATAAAACAAAGTATTTGGCTTCCATAGCCTCTATTTTAGTAGAGAATAGAGATGATAAATAATAAATATATAATTTTAGCAAATAACAAATGTCATGAAAGAAACAAAATAAAGCCAGGGTGGAGTTGGCCACCATTTTAGATAATGTAGATAGCATCCACTGGACAACAATATACTCTTAGAAAATGAATTCCAGTTTCACATTTTCAGATACTTTCATGATATTTGTGACTTGAACAAAAAGCCTAAAAGGTGTGATTTTTCAGTCACATCTCACAGGACTCTGTCTCCTGACAGGACAGGACTAGTCACTCTGAATGATATTGAGAGAGAATGCCACAAGTCAGCTAGTGTTGCCAGAAAGGTACGAGAGACCCACCTGGGGAGTTGTTTGCTACTGGAGCCCTGGGGGCCTCACCTTCACCTCAGGTTTTTTTTGTTTGTTTGTTTGTTTGTTTTGTTTTGTTTGTTTTGAAATGTGTGTGTGTGTGTGTGTGTATTTATTGATCGCAGTTCCCTCTCCTCCCCTCTCTCCCATGCCCCCTGAAACCCCTCCTATCCCATTCCCCCCACACTCCACAGGGAGGATGGTGCCTTTCAGGAGGGATCATCAAAATCTATCAAGTCATTTGGAGTAGGCCCTCCCTCCTGTCTCTAGGCTGAGGGAGTATCTCTCCATGGGGAAGGTGATCCTAAAGTTCTTTAGTGCACTGGGGATACATCCTGGTTCCACTATCTGAGGTCCCTTAGACTGCCCAGGCTTTCTAGCTGAGACCCATGTTCAGGGGGTCTGAGTTGGTATAATGCTGGTTTCTCAGCTGTCAGTCAGGGGCCCATGAGCACCCCCCTTGTTCAGGTCAGCTGTCTCTGTGGGTTTCTGTAGCCTGGTCTTGACCCCTTTGCTCATCACTCCTCCCTCTCAGCAACTGGACTGCAGGAGTTCAGCTCAGTGTTTAGCTGTGGGTGTCTGCTTCTACCTCAGGTTCTTATTTTTGTTAATAAAAGAATTTAGGAATCTACCCAGTGCTTAGCTGTGAGTCTCTGCTTCTGTTTCTGTCAGCTACTGGATGAAGGCTTTATGATGACATTTAAGGTAGTCATCAATATCATTATGGTGAGGGGCATTTAAGATAGACCTTAATCAATTGCTTAGTTGGGGTCATCCTTGTGGATTCCTGGGGATTTCGCTAGTGCCAGGTTTCTCCTTAAGCATATAACAGTTAAGCACTGAGCCAAACTCCTAGAATCCAGTTGTAGAGAGGGAGGAGTGATGAGCAAAGAGGTCAAGACCATGCTGGGAAAATCCATAGAAACAGCTGCCCTGAATAAGGGGGAGCTCATGGACTCTAGACTGACAGCTAGGGAACCAGCCTAAGACCAAACCAGGTTCCCTAAATGTGGTTACCAGTTGGGGGGGCTTGGGCAGTCTATTGGAGCACTGGCAGTGGAACTGTATTTATCCCTAGTGCATGAACTGGCTTCCTGATGCCCATTCCCTAAGGAAGCATACTCTCTTAGTCTAGATACAGGGGTGAGGTCTTGGTTCTGCCCAAAATGATGTGACAGACTTTGATGATCCCCATAGGAGGCCTCCCCTCTCTGAGGAGTGAATGGGGGGGGGTAGGATGGGGAATTAGTGGGGGACTTGGGAGTATGGCAAGGATAGGAAACTGGGTTTAATATGTAAAATAAGATTGTTTTTAATTTAAATAAAAATTAATTTAAAAAATCAATTCAAGTAGAACTCAGGACAATTTTATTAGAATTTAAAGGAAAAAAAAAAAAAAACCATAGCAGTCAAGGAAAAAAAAAAAAAAAACATGGAGAAGAAAATGAGAGAAAACCTTGGTATTTGTAGGCGGTCGCATGGTAGAGTGGTGATAGGGGTGTAGCTGCAGAGAATAACAGGAAGAATCCAGAGTGTCTGAGGAAGCATGTCCATCTAGACTGTGGCCAGTATCTAGAAGAAAAAGAGAAAGAAATGAAAAGGAAAGTTCCTTTTCTGAATTAGGGAACACAGCTATGCTGTGTAGCTCTCAGTACTGCTGGAAGCATGGAGTTTCTGGGAAGGAAAAGTACATTCCCCTCAGTAAAGAGATGATTAATCTTTTTATCTCTTCAGCATAGTAAGAGGTGACCCATTCTTACTGAGTGGTGGTCTTCTGGCCAGGTGTTTGGTACTCTAGACTTCCCAATAGGTGCCCTGTTGATCATGTGATTGACTTCAGCCTTCTTGGTAGGTACTCTGTTACCAGGTGAGTGGCAGTGAAAAATGGATTAACTCTAAAAGGTGATGGTTTAATCTTTAGAGCTGGTCAGAATGTCTTATGATAGATACCTTTCTTTAACTTAATGGGCTTTAACAAAACCCCAATCAAGACTGCTGTGAAATATCCCCCTTTGTGATGTGCTAACCTTCAAACAGTTTATGAAGGAATTAGGTACAGCACTTTTCACCCTGAAGACCTAGAGATTCAGTTCAGAAGCTGTTTAGCAGAAGGCCCTGTGTGTGGACTGGCTTTGTTCACCCCTCACATACAGCTTCCAGGCAGGGTGCTCATTTATCAGGAGATAAGAAGTCAAGGCTCTCTTGGCATTCCTGGTCTGAGAACCAAGGACATTTCCTGCTTCTAACCAGGGACAATAAAGGAATTGTTCTCTTTGAGAGTCCCTGCCTCTAAGCTGCCTAGCCAGTTTCTGTCTACTGTCCTGTCATTGGCTCATACCCAGGAGGAATTCAGAGGGAGGCTCTGTCTCAGTCTGGTGTCCCTTTTCAACCTTTTCCACAGGTTAGCTACTGCTGCAGCCATGAGTACTGTATGCCATGCCATTGTCATTCTTAGTTCTATTCTCCATGGGAAACCTCTAATTTTCCTTAAGAACTGACATTTCTAATAGAATGGCAAACATCCTTGATTGATTTTGTGAAGTTGAAAAACTTAAACCGTAGGTTTTTTTATTTTTCCTTTTATTTCTAGCTTTTTTTCTCTTCCCTCTATTCCTCCCAGTTTCTCCCCACCCTTTCCATCTAGACCCTCCCTGTCATTTTCTCCCATTAGAAAACAAACTGGCTTCTAAGAGATAATAATAAAATACAATAAGATAAAACAAAATTTAATACACTAGAATAGGGCAAGACAGACAGATATACATGGAGAGACCTGTCTGTTCACATACTCAGAAATCCCACAAAACACTAAAGAGGAAGCTATAAGATATATGCAAAGGGCCTGCAAGGTAAAAAGAGAGAAAACATACAAGTATAAATAAAACAAAATCAAATTTAAAATTTTAAACAGAGCTTATAAACAAAAAAAGCTCTGACATGACATTATGAGACAAGGGACCTCCAGTGATGCTATCGAGTTCATTTTCTATTGGCCATCTACTGCTGGACCTGCAACCTACTCTTGTAGTAGTTTATTTCTCCAGTAAAACTTCTTGAAGAAAACTACATTTTTCCTTTTTAAGTGGTTATCAATTGGAGATAGCTTCTGGATTAGGGATGGAGGCATATGTCTATTTCTCCTTTTAGCTCTAGAACCCACCTAAATCAGATGCATTCAGGCCCTATGCATGCATGATCTCTGTGAGTTCATATTTGTGGCAGTCCTGTTGTTTTAGAGGTCCTAGTTTCATTAGAGTCCTCCATCCCCTTTGGCTCTTACATTCTCTGTGCCTCTTCTTCTGCATTGTTCCCTGAGCTCAGAGGAGAGGGATTTGATGAATATAACTCCTTTAGGACTGAGTGTTCCAAGGTCTCTGATTTTCTATAAAATGGTCTGCCTATGGGTCTCTGTGTTTATTCCCAGCTGCTTAAGAAGGAAGCTTCTCTGAGCAAGGCATGGATCAATGAGTATAGCAGAATGTCAATGATGAAAGTATTGGATACCTGGTTATTGGGTATCCTCCGCCAATGCAATAAGCCAAATCAAACTGAATTAATAAATCCAGATTAAATAAACAGAGCAAAGCAGATCGAAGCAACTCTAGGGAAGACAGGAGAGAGATCTTGTGGGAAGTCTTTGGTCTGGGTTCTAAGTACCCTGTAGATGTTAAGCAGCTAAGGAGGAGGGTAAAGAAACCACCACTTGGGCTTTCAGAAAGGACACAGGGTTTGGGGGAGCTCTGGGGTGAAGTTTCCACCTAAACAATTGCTACTTTCTTTCTTTCTTTTTTTTTTTAATTTTAATTTTTTAATTTAAAGACTGTTATTGTTTGGGTTTTCCCCCTAGGTCCCTAGGTCTCAGGTTCCTGGTTACCCAAGTAGTTTTAAGGTGGGTTCCATCTTGTGGAGAGAACCTTAAATTCCATATTGGTACGTTATTCCCATGAGGTTTGTATCACCAGCCCCTCTCACAGGCAAGACACCACTGTGATCAAAAGGTTTGTGTCTGGGCTAGTAGAAAAACTTAAACCTCAGTTTTAAACACTCTCCTCAGTGGAGGCTCTGGTAGATTACTTTGTAGAACAATCAGATCTTGTTGGAGTTTCTGAATGTTTGTAAATGTTAATTTACAACATATAAACTATTAGGACTGTGGTTTACATAAGAGTATCCCCTATAGACTCATGTGTTTGAATACCTGGCGCTTAGGGAGTGGCACTTTTAGGAAGAGTGACCTTACTAGAGCAAGTGTGTCACTGTGGAGGCCGGCTTTGAGGTCTTAAATGCTTATGCTAGGCTTAGTGTGGCAGTCTCTCCCTACTGCCTGCAGATCAGGATGTAGAACTCTCAGCTTCTTCTCCAGCACTGTGCCCACTTACATGCTGCCATGTTTCTCCTTATGATGATAATGGACTAAACCTCTGAACTGTAAGCCTGCCCTAGTTAAATGTTTTCCTTTATGAGAGTTGTCATGGTCATGGTGTCTCTTCACTGCAATTAAAACCCTAACAAAGACAGGACTGTAGTTTCAGCACATAAACTTGGATTAGTCCTTTAACTTCTTTCATCTGTGGAAGATTATTTCAAGCCTTAGATTTGAAACTAGAATACAGAACAGTGTGTCTCATGTCAGTGGCACTGCATTTGTGAAGTAGCCTATACACACTATGTAGACTGCTTGGCTATTCACCCCATGTCTTTACAAAAGCCATTACAATCATTGACACAAGACCACTTTTGTTTAGAGCACTCCACAAACTGTAGTGTAGAATATTAGACATGGGTATAGGAATGTATAGAAATGTTCTGATCTCTGAATGGTAGCCACAAACTTTTGAAAAAAAAAAAATGTCATTTAAAGCCATCCATTGCTCCCTCAAATGACCAACTTAAGTTATAAAAGTATGTGGATTTTGAAACAAAAATAGGGTTTTCTTTATACCCAAATTTTACAGTTTTCTCCTCCAAATTAATGGTAGAAAGTGTAAAAGGATAGGAGGGGGTAAGGGTAGGAGAGAGGGTGATGAGAGACACAGAAGCAGAGAAGCAAGTAGAACCAGCAGTAAAGGAAAGAGACAAGATGAAATGCTTCTTAGAAACCCATGGATTTTCTATTTTTAAAAAATATCAGTTTATCTCATGCAATCTTGAAAGTTTGAAATTGACTGGTTTACTGTAAGAATCATTTAGTAAATGCAATTTTTATTTTTAATAACTAAGGCTCAAATTTCATGTGAGATCTCACACCAGCCCTCCAATGTAATTAAGTTTATGGTTTTCTCAGGCACTTCAAAGACCCGTGATGTGCTGTTAACAACATTTTTTTTTTTTCTGGATAAGGAGTAGGACACAGCAGTCATGCTGCAGCTGGCTGCTGTCTCTCAGTAAAACAGACGCCTTCAAGTGATGCAAGGTACTGTATGTTTTGGTGTCATTTGTCTCAAAAGACTCAGGACAAAGAAGTCTATTTTACCTGAAAGTCCAAAGTGGTAAGATGTTGGTTCATGTGATTGAATAGAAAAGAATATAATGCAAAGTCTGTGTTTCCAGACTGAGGTGGGCATCTGTACTGCATAGGTATTGCTGAGGGCTCAGTGAGGCATTGCAGCAGGGATGTATGCACTGGGGATTATAGTCTGGGAGCTCCTAAGGCAAATTGATGGCCCATGATTTCTTCTAACATCGCACACATACACTCACAAGTAGAGACTGCAGGTGCTCCTTTTTTATTGCATGATGTAAAGAGAAAATGTAAAATGGACAAGCTTTCCACAATCATGTTCTCTTCATCAAGCTGTTATTGTTGTTTTAGTGAGTCCACTAAAAAGAATTATCTAGAGCTTCTTGTCTTTGCTTCTTTGTGCACTTGATGAATATGATTACCATTTTACCTCCTGTATTTAAACCCCATTGCCTAATCCCACATTCTGCCTAAAAGCCATGTCTGTGAGAGCTCATCCCCCTTCCTGTGATAGATTTTAGAAATATGACTGTATTTAAGCAGGTGCAGTCAATGCATTTTGGCCTATTTTCACTGACTTGTGCAAGTACAAAATGCCCAACATAATTAAACTAAGATTAATAGAGACTATTAGTAAAATAAATTTGTTTTATGAATGAAAATCCCATACTAATTCAGCATAGCCTTTCTTTGACAAATGCACTATATTCACTTATGTAGCACATCATTATATGCCTAGGAAGCAAATAAACATTTGTTAGGCTCCCTTCCAGAATTTTCTATTAACCATCTTCTAATTTTTTTTCATGTGGCCCATAAAGGGAATCTAATTTTACTTTTTTTTTTTTTTTTTTTAACCAGAACAAAAGATTGGCCTAGTACCAGAAGGCCCAGTGATTTTCAGTCAATATCACAAGAAATCTTTACTTAATTTTCTTCTGGAATTTTTTTAGTCTTCTCTTTTCTTCACTTTAGAATTTAAAGCATCCTATTCAAAATGGCTACCATAGAAGGGAGGAGGGATAGAAGAAAATAATAAAGAACAGTAGCAACCGAGTTGATGCTGTATAAATAAGCACATTTGCTGTGTCTCTCTTCTGCAGTTTTTATGTCCTACTGATGAGAGAACTGGTTTGAGATGTAAATTGCTTCCCTTTGATTGAACCAGGGAGGAGATGTCATGTAACTCATCTCATCAGCATAGAGCATTGTGCGCCTTTGGTGAATTATAGGATAACAGAGCTGGGAAGAATTCCTTAACCTCCTTCTGCAGCTCTGTTCCAGTGTTTAATAACCACCAAAGGGAAGGTCTTTCTCTCCATTTACCTGACTGGCTTCATCATTTTAGCTCATCTATTCCTATCCTGTCCTTAAATAATTTTTAAAAGATCACTGGAAAGTACCACTGGTTTATTTGCTGTAAATAATGTGCAAATGAAAATTTGGTTGTGTGTGTGTGTGTGTGTGTGTGTGTGTGTGTGTGTGTGTGTGTGAAGGGGGGGAGTTGTTGCTTATGTTAATTTGTTTTAGGTAGAGATCACTTAAAAGATTGCTTCGGAAAAACGAGAGAAGTGATGAAGAAATGATTTCCTGGAACTATTTCCCATGGTGCTGGCGCATCTGGGTTTAGGAAATCCTGCAGGAATAGCTGCAAAGAGACAAGGCTCTCAGTGTGGTGGGCAAGCTGGAGCAAAGGGTCAGGTAGGAGTAGCAGTTCCTTCTGACATCTTCCCGGTCACTTGCTGTATGAAAGAATATGAAAGAAAAATCAGGAAAGGGGCTTTGGACAAAAGAACTGGGAATGAACCTCTAACCTAGCTGCTGCTGAGGGAGCACTCAGCAAGCCAGGGACTTTTATTTTTTTATTTTCTTATATAAGAAATTCAGGGTGGATCTCACAGCCCTATCAGTACAGCAAGGCCTTTTCTTCCTCCCTTCCTATTAAATTTACATTTTGAAGGTGGATGGTGCTGACTCATAAATTAAATTGGAGTAATACATACAGTGTATATATATTTCTGTCACTTTGTCTCAAATTAAACACGAACCTTCTCCCCTGACAAGATGATAGAAAAGTTAATTGCTCGCCCTGGCTTTAAATTGGAATTTGAATTTGCAAAATGCTAAAGGTTTATGAGATCTAAATCATGAGGAGCTTAAATTACATTCCTGTGATAAAATATTAATAAATCAATTAAAACATAAGCCGAGTATAATATTACTTTTTTTTTTGTGGGAACCTTGAACACAATAATTCATTAGGGTGTAGTGCAGTAACAATTATTGTATCTTTTTTTAATTTTCTTTTTATTAGTTTTTTTTGATAAATACATCATCAGATAACATTCCACATGGTAGATTATCATCCTCCAATTCAGCATCTAGAAATCACTGTACCCCTAAACAAGAGCAGCTACGCTCTAAATTATCTGCTCTTAGTTATCCTTGTTAGCATCAGCTGCTTCTTTTACTGAAGGGATATTTTCCTCTTGGGAACAGCTGTTCAATGCCAGCTTTACCATTTTGTGGTTTCTTAATCTTTTCTCTAAAAAATGGCATAATCATAATAATACAACCTAAGCACTGGCATGTAGAAGCAATCAAACAATGCATATAGAAATCCTTTGCACATGGTAAAGTTCCAGCTTATTATTATTATTATTAATGTCTCTAGAAGAGCTCTTAGACATCACTCAGTAATTAAACCTCTTATTTTTAAAAATGAAGGATCAGCTATCCAGAGAGTTTAGGTCATTTAGGTAAGACCACACAGCTAAACAAGGAAATTGCAAAAATAAAATCAAGACTTAAAAATCTTAACTCAGGGTTTTCCTCAGGTCATGTTCCAGTGTTCCCCTCTTTAAAAATGCTAGAAAGTTTGCAACAAGGTTGATGTGTCATTCTGTTTACAACTGTTTCCCTTTGAGACCTTGTGTGCTGTGAGCTGTGCATTGTCTTGTGTGTGTGTGTGTGTTTGGATTTTATTGTATCTATTTTATTTTTGGACTGATTAAACATTAGTCATTTTAGGCATAATTTTCTAAGGGGCTTGGTGCACAAACACATATTCCCACAGCTGTCAGGAAGGGGCTCATTTAGCTAAGGAGAGAAAGCCTTCTCCTGCTGCTCCCCAAATGAAGACTCAGCAGTCACCTTCCTTTCCTACAGGGTTCTGGAGGAGAACACAGAAGAGAGGAGGTCTTTGTTTTTAAGTAACTCTCATGTAATAATGGGCAAAGATTCAAGAGCCCCAAGTTTATCTCCTTACAGCCATCCTGCTCTCTAGCCCCCACCGTGGCTTTTCTGACTCTCCTCTAGCCCACTCATATCACAAGATTCTCTGTGGCTTGCTTTTTATTTATTACAAAAATAAAGAGAACTATTGCTATAATGCCGATTAGATCTACCTCAAATAATAGACATCCCCCCTGATGTAGGGAAACTCAAGCTCAGAAGGCTGTCAGTCAATCAGAGAATAAGGCTGAGTGTGACAGTGTTTGTTCTGCTGGCCAG
Organism: Phodopus roborovskii; assembly: GCF_943737965.1. Taxonomy (NCBI): domain Eukaryota; kingdom Metazoa; phylum Chordata; class Mammalia; order Rodentia; family Cricetidae; genus Phodopus; species Phodopus roborovskii. The sequence continues at coordinate 27,198,732 of NW_026126469.1, forward strand.
AGATAGGACAGCCTGACAGTGTTTTTATTCCATTTTGTTTTCTCTAGCTATTTTCAGTAGTAATAACAAGATCAACATATGTTAGTGTTTTGAAGATGTGTACTGGAAATGTTAAATATTCAGGAATGATACAACATTATGATATGAGTGTTATATAAAAGCAATTTCTGATAGACTTCAGAGGTGCTCAGGCAGAGTGGGAGGTCCTGTGAAGTCCATAACATCCACATAGATGGTTACTACTTAGTGGTGGTTTTGTTCTATAGAATATTCAGTGCTTTGTGGCCAGAGAAAGTATGGTCTCTGTCTTGAAGTTTTAAAGTCAGGATTTATTATTTTATGAGTAAGAGAGAAGGAAAGAATGGAAGATAAAAACTCAATAGAAACAAGTTGTTGAAAGTATATGATTATTTTGGAGAAAAAATTAAAAATTATGTATTTAGAAAAGAAAATACCAGTGGTACCATTTTTAAAAGCATCATTATTGGGAATGAATAACTTAATTAAGAGCTTCTACAAATTGCATTGCAATGCCTTAGTCATGAGGTGTTTCTTAACCTATATTAGGAACATAAAATAAGCAAACTCTGTATTTAAGAAAATAAATGTGATTTATTGAAGCTCAAGAATTATATATACTATACAACCCTATGTAATATATTTGATTTTGTTCTCCATTGATTGAGCCCATATGATATTCCAGGCCTTATGTGGAATTAATCTAATATTTTCGTTCTGACATTATTCATTCAATTCAGGGATATTCATCAAAGAGCATAAGATCAAGGGCCAGGATTCAAACCTGTCTGACTCCCTGTCTGTATCTTTTCCTTATTATTCTGTGGGATCTTTCACTGAAGACTTAAGCAGTGCAAGTTACAACCAAAGGAAGTGAAGGCCTATACACATATACTGGAGGAAAAGAACAGGGAGATGAATTGATTTCCTCTAAAGGACTCACTGAAAGCAGTCTCATAGTGTGTAACATAAACTTCTCTGGACATCTCTGTTGTCTTTCATAGAATCTTAGTGTTTTCTGTGGATCATGCTTCATTAGTAAAGTACTGATTCTGTTCTACTTTACAAATAATTTTCCACACATATGGGAGGAAAGGAAGTATTTCTCCTCATGTTTCACAAACTAGAGACATGAGTCCTAGTGGATTGGTTTGTTTGCCGGAGTCTTTTCTTTAAGTGACAGAAAAGGCTGAATAACCCAAAACTTTGGTTATAGTTCTGTGTGTTGGAGGACAGAGGCAGAGTGATGTTGGAGTCATCTTCAGTCAAACTCCACTTTGTGTTTTGAGGCATGTTCTTTCACTGAACCTGGAGCTCACCCAACCAAGCTAGTGAGGGATTTTCCTGCAGGTGGATTATATAAACCCTCAGCACCCTGCCACGCCCATGGGTGCTGGGATGGGAATCAGGCCCTGTGGTATACACTTGAGGAGCTGCTACCGAACCACATACTACAATGCATTATTTTAGAAAACAGGAAATCATAGTAAAGCTTTCCAGTTAATGATTTAAAGCATGCTGGAACATAGAGTCTGGGGAGACAATTCAGTGGTTAAGAGCACTGGCAGTTCTTTCAGAGGGCCCGAGTCCAATTCCCAGCACCTAAATGGCAGCTCCCAATTATCTAACTCCAATTTCAGGAGATTTGACAGCTTTTTTTGGCCTCTGCAGGAACCAGGCACACATGTGGTGAACAGTTATACATGCAGGCAAAACACTCATATACATAAAAAAGCAAATAAATGTTTAAACAGTTAATTAGGAAATTTACTAATATGCAAAGCTTTATTCTCCTGTTAGAGAAAAAGAAATGGGGTTATCAATCTAGAGAGTAAGGCAGTGCAGTTCATTTCTCATAGATGATTTCCTGATACCGATTAGGATTCTTCAGCTTCTTTCCTCCATCGACTTTCCTACTTGTCCTTCTACAACATGGCTTGATTTTATAGCATCATTTGGAAGCCTGGTAGAGCATAGGTTTTAAAGAACCCCCTATTTAAATGCGAATATGTTTATGAAAGCAATGATAAGAATGTTCCCAGAATGTGGATGCTAAAGTTGACAAGAAATGACCAAACACTCAGTTGAGAAAAGGGTTGGAGAAAGACCAATAATTAAAATTGTGTTTTACCAATTAAGAGGAAATAAGCAGGAAATGTCATTCTTTTCATCTGTTCCTGTGAACAATCAAAAGTGAGACACATACAAACTTTTTTGGAAGACAGGCACAATCAAAACTCATAAACCATACAATACCATGTAGCTTTCTCCTGTTCTCCCCTTCCCTCTCCTTGTCTCTCCTCCCCTTTTACCTCCCTTCCCCTCCCCTCTCCTCCCCTCTCCTGTGATCATCTTCCATGAACTGTGACTTTTCTGTCCTTCTCTCTGTGGAGTTCTCTGCTACATACCCCACCATCGATGGCATTATGCTTTACCTCTGACTGAAAGCAATGGAGCCAGAAGATCATGGACCAAAATATCTAATGCCATAGATCAAAATAAATTTTCTCTACTTTAAATGGATTTTGTGTTAGTTTGTTCCAGCTACAGAAATCTGGCAATAAGGGAATTGACCAGAGAGACCAATCTCTAGAGAAAAACCTGATCATCTTGAAGAAGGGTGACACAGTTGAAGCAGTGCAGCACCGAAATGAAACTGTCACATATGTCACATGTGTCACATGCCTCCGTTCACTTTGCCAACTTCTCTTTTGGCAAACAAGAGATCATATTTAATTCACTGTATAAAGGAAATAGGAAGGGATCTCTGTTGGATCTACACAGGTAGATCTACACAGGTTGCCCACAGGTAACATTAAATAGAGGTAGACTAGTTGTTCACCAGGAGCACTGTACCGGAACATAATACATGTTTCCCATAGTAGGAAAGAAATAGAAGACATTGTAATCTCTTTGCAATGAGGGATCAGAAATGGGTGTGCAGAATCAGAGACTTGATGTCTGTAAACACAAAAATAAAGTTGGCTAAAAGAAATAAGTCACAGAGGAGGAATGTAAAGCTGTATTGGCCCCCAAAAAAAGCACATTAGAAAGAAAGTTGGGGTGGTGGGAAGATGTGTCTGACACTAATCAGAATTACAGATGAGAAAACCAAAATTTTTATTTTGTGTGGGTTTCTTGATCCCTCATGTTTCCATTCCTGATCCCCTCTATTCTACCTCCTCCCCAGTTTACACAGAAGATCTTAGCTTTTTTTTTTATCTTCCTAGAGCCCTCCATATGTGTCAGGGATCAAGAACACAGAGTTTGGGGAAGGACAGAGGAAGAAAGCGATATCTTGATGGAGGGCGTCATTATGGGGTTAGGGAGAAACCCAGTGTGTTATGAGTAGGTTTTTCCCTTGCCGGTCCTGCCCCACCACCACGCCAGCCCCAGATAATGCACATAGACTCTGCATTTTATATAAATGCTATTGGCAAGTTACTAGTTTCTTATCAGCTATCTCTGTCTTAATTATTAACCCATTTCTATTCATCTAAGTACTTCCACATGATCTTATCTTACCGGAGAGAGGGGCTGGCGTTCTTCTCCCCATCCTCTATCTTGAATATCCTCTCCTCCTTACTACTTCCTCTTTCCTCCCAGTCTCCTAGTCCCACCTATCTTGCTTTCCTATTGTCCAACAGTGTTTTATTCATTAACCAATATGAGAAACTTATTTACAGAATGACATCTCCCATGACCAGTGTTAGAGAAATTCTCAGGAATGCACAAAGATGACCCCAGCTAAGACTCCTAGGAATAGGGGAGAGGTGTCTGAATGGGCCTTCCCCTTTAATTAGATTAGTGACTACCATAATTGTCATCATAGAACCTATATCCAGTAACTAATGGAAGCAGATGCAGTGACGAAGAGCCAAGCACTAGGCTGAGCTCCTGGAGTTCAATTAAAGGGATAGAGGAGGGATCATGAACAAGGGGTTCAAGTGTATGATGAGGAAAAAAAAATCAGACAGCTAACCGGAGCTAGTGGGAGCTCACAGACTATGTACTGGCAGCTGGGGGAACCTACATGAGACTGAACTAGACTGTCTGAATGTGGGTGGCAGTTATGTGGCTTTATCTGATGGGAGGGCCTCTAGTAGTAGCTCCAGTTACATGAACTGGCTTTTTGGAGCTTATTCCCTATGGTTGGATACCTTGCTCAATCTTTATACAGTGGGGAAGGAACTTGGTCCTGCCTCAACTTGGTATGCCAGACTTGGTTGACTCCCCAAGAAAGTCCTTACTGCTTCTGAGGCATGGGTTGGGGGATGAGAAGGTGGGAGGTGGGGATAGAGAGGGAGTTCTGGGGAACTAGGGTTGGTGTATAAATTTAAAAATAATTTTTTAAATAAAAAATGTATTTCGATGTGGTTCAGTGGTAAAAAATTTGCCTAGCATGTCGAGACCCTGGGTTCACTCACCAACACAAAAAAATAAAATAAACAAAACAAACAAAACAGAGATAACTATTTTGACACGATGTAGAAAAATAACAATTATGATTTGCAACTCATATCTCAGACAATTGTGATTAAACTAAGGATCAACACAATACTAGCTATGGAAATTTTTGTTCATCAATTTCTTGATTATTAAGTTTTCTTTAATTCACAAGAATGTAATCTACAACCTAAAGATAACTACTATCTTTGAAAACACAAGAGTGTGGAATATAAAACTGTTTGTTGTTGTTGTTGTTGTTTTATCTTATGATAAACATTGTTTTTCTTGAGTGGCACTTAAATTGAGAAGTTAATGAAAACCAACCATACTTTATGAGTCAGCATATACATGCTTACTGTAATTAAGAAACAAAGAACAAACCATGTGACAGTGAGGCATATTTTCAAGACCAGCACTTGGGGAGGTAGAAGCAGTCAGATCTCTGTGAGTTCTAGGCTAGCATGGTCTACAAAGTGAGTCCCAGGAAGTCAGAGATACACAGAGAAACCCTGTATCAAAAAAATCCAAAACTACTACAACAAAAGAGACAAAGGAAAATCTTAATCTATACAATCATGGGTAATATACATGGTTTGTCTTAATTTTCAATTTTAGAAGCATTTGAATGAAATTTACTCATGGCTAAGAAGAAAGTATGTTCAAAGTATTATTCATTTTCAGATTTTTGAACTAGATTTTTGGAGTCAATTTTATTTTGAATTTATAAACTGTTGTATGGGAATGAATTATATAGTATCAAAGACTTCATGGGTTGTATATGGAAGACAAAATTCAAGGGTTTTATACCTTTAAAATGTTAATTTATATTGAATTTCAAAGGAAATGATTAAATAATCCACATTGCCTGGTTATCACAGTTGTATTATGCTCTGGCCTCAGTTTGCTTTTGTAAAAGATGCAGTGAGTGCCTTCCTAGGGAGCCAAGAACTCTAAGATCTATGATACATATATTTTTAACATCAAATTTAATATTTTGACAATGTATGAACCACATGTGAGTACTTTCTCTACAGGTTTTCTGTTGGGCAGGTGCCATCTGTGGTTTCAAAGCCAAGTGTTCTGCTGGGGCAGAATAATCAAATCAGAGTTAATGGGGTGACCATCTAAGCAGGGCTCTTTGTCATTAAGGTCCACTCTTGTGATAGTAGCACATTATCCTGCTGATTGGATTTGTAGGAAGGCATCCACCTGTGGCCCGTGTTGGCAGAGAAGGTATTAACTGCAGAGGCAGCCCTGATGAAGGAGAAGCAGGAGGTAGCTGTCCTGGGCAGCAGAGCTTTGGCTGGAGAGCCACACTTGTAGGATGGCATAAGCAATACAAGTGTTGGGTGGCTTACATTATTTGGTTGATTTAGGTCCCAAAGTAAAGCAACCAAAAGCAAAGGATTAGGGTCTGTACCATTAGAAAGATGATTTTTCTCAAGCAAGGGAAAAAGCAAGTACATGGGGAGACACGGAGCCAGCTGATCAGACCAGATTTAAGCACATGGAGCCCTTTACCTCTATCTCAGGGATGAATTTGTGTTTGGATGAGAGCTATTGTAAGAATTTCCATGTCTGCTGGGGGCACTGAGGTTCTCACAGACTATGGTAAACACAATTTGGCTCACACGCTCTCATAATCAGGCTGACTTGCAGTGAAACAGAGAGTGCTCTATAGCTGTGCCAGGCCTCTAGCAGTACCAACTGTTAAATAATAAACAGGCCCTGTTTGTTGGCAGCCTCTTCCCCTCCTGCCAACATGGAGTGCCCATTTTCTGGGTTTACCTGGCCGCGTGTGTTCACACACTCAGAACAGTATGTGTGTTGTGAGAGGCAGTGATGGCGTGTACACATCAGTCTACATCTAATCTGCTTAGTTTATTATTCCCTAGGGACATCGGGTAAGCTAGCAAACATGCAGTGCTTGGGCAGCACAAACAATGGCCATGCTGTTGTTCTAGATAATATTACAGGCTTTGTAGAGTGCAGTGGCTAATTGTTTTTCTTATGTTTATTTTCCTTCCTCTGAATTGGCTTGGAGGAAGTATGGATTAGGGAGGACGAGGGTGACTCTGCCAATGAGATAGATGCTTTACTTCAGGAAGTCAGAAAGTATTGGGGGTGCTTACTTAATTTTATCGGCAAGATGTGTTTGGTTTCTGTGCACTGATATGAGTCCACAAGTACTTTCGGAAGGCCCACAAGGTACAAATAACTTCAGAGAAGATTCTCACACTTGGCTCAGTGGGTGTCACACAGTAACTAAAGCAGTGAGGTCAGAGTTCTCACTTGTATTCCATCACCAACTGCCTATGGTAAGACATGGTAATTAAGATCCAAGTTGAAAACAATATATTCACCCATTCTCATTCATTTTCAACCCAGACCCCTTTCTCTGTACGAAAAGGATTCCTACGAGTCCTCCATGTAGTCACTGCCATATTTTTTACCCCCAGGAAAAGTTCCCTTGATAATCTTAGTTTTATCATGTTGTTTTAGCTAAAGGAATTTCATATGTCTCACAGATGCAGTACTCAAAAATAGACTCTTTTAATTCCAACATACCCTCCCCAGCCCTCAGCAAAACCAAGATACTCGTCTCTAGGAAGTGGCTTTGGGTTGTTTGGCCTAAGTGGAACAAATTCAAGTCAGAGTAGCTAAGCTTTGTAGGGTCACTATTGAAGCATAAGACCCTCCCTCCCTCCTTCTCCTCCTCCCTTCCTCCCTCCCTCTTTCCCCCTCCCTCCCAACCTTGCTTCCTTCCTTCTGTCCTTCTTCCCATCTTTCCTTTATTTCTACCCTTCTTTATTCTTTCTAAGAAGTTAAGTGGAAGGCAAGGCCCCAACATTTTTATAATGGTATTATCACTATGAAAAATAGCCCTTGTTAGAGGTTTTTATTATAATTCATTTGTTTAAAATTTTCATTCACATTACTTTGTAATGATGGCTCCCATATGATGAAGCTATTCAATGATTGGGATAGCAAAACCATTTGCTTTCATGAAATGAAATTTCATTCTCAGATCACTAAATAGGGGTGGAACTGGGGTAATCACTCAGTCTTTTTGACTAGGATATTTTTAGATCAAGAGTAAATATTTGAATGAAGAGCTCTGGTAACAGCCCAGCCAGTGGTGGTTCAGAAAGTTGGGGTATGATGCTGAGCCCAGTCTTCTTTGGATTCATGCTACTGCTATGTGTACTGAAAGCTGATTCTATTTTCTTTTCATGAAAACCTCAAGGCCCTTTGCTCACTATCTTTTGAGAAAGACCTTGCTACATCAATGAAAAAAAAAGTATTATTTTTTAGAATTATTTCTTTTAATCTAATCAGTATATTCTTTGAGTGCTGGTACAGAACAGAAAGCGTCTTCTTGCATGCTGGGTAAGTGTTCTTCCCATGAGCTACACCTCTGCCCTCTACTCAGTATATTCTTGGACAAGGCGACTTGTATAGAATTAACCTCGAATGGTTCAGAAATTCTAGCACCAAATTCATGGGGGAAACTATTATTTATCTAAATGAGAGGCAGGGACTCAGATGCCTAGATCCCCTGACAGAGGAACTTATGACATTTGACGGCTTCTGGGAGTGGTGGTGGTGGGGGGAGTCAGGTTTCTTTAAGGCTGTGGCTTCTGGTTTGTTGATCTGTGCATGTACCCACAACCATTACTTATAGGGGCAGCATGAATTGGATGAGGTGGGTTATTATTTCACAGAAAGGAATCAAAGTTGGAAGGGTGTGAGAGGTGTAGGGTAGATCTGGGGGAGTAATCTGATCAAAATGCATTTAGATAAATTCTTAAACAATTTATAACAAACAGTGAATTTGTGTTCACTATTAGTTTCCTATTGCGTCTTCACCCTCCTGGTTATGAACTTCTCAAAAATTTGGCCCTAGCAAATGAGGCCCTGATTAAATTCCCTTCATATAAGCAATTTCTTTTTTTGTTTCTACTAAGCCTTATCCTAATCCACAAGTCTCTTTATGCCATCTAAACCCTCCCTGGAAGTAGTCTCTGGTGGGACACTTTTCCAGACTCATGTTCCCGAGTTTCAGTGTCTAACCTGTTGTTCAAAAAAAGGGGAGATATCTCGAGTTTTTAGGATCACCTCTCAATGAATAAATAAGATCTAGGGAAATTTTTTTTTTCTTCATTAAGGGTATGCATCCAACACTATTTGTTCTACCCTATGATATGTTTGATATAGCACACGTGTCACATGTGTGCTTCTGCAAGTGCCAATCTATAACTTGGTGACAGTGTTCTCAGGGGTTAGATGTTCAAATCCATAAAAATGAGACTGGTTGTGTCTTCTTCCTTTCACTCACTTAGCCATGTGCTCTTTTGCTCACTATTTATTTTCTTGAGCAACTACAAAAGCACCCATGCATCTAAAAATTATGAATTCTTTTTATACATTTTCACTAACCTTTATTTCATAGCGCAGAGGGTATGCAACTGCAGACTAATATGCTACATTCTCTTGTTGCTCAATGGGGGAAGAAACTTTCACAGCCCAATTTAGTCTTTTTTTTTTTTTTAAGAATATTTTTGGTATACTTAATAGAAAATACATACATGGTTACAATTGGCTTTGGATGTTGGGAAAACAGGATTGCTGGAACAGCACTTAAATAAAAGGAATAGTGCTGACCTACTTAGAGAAATTAATTATGAAAGAAAAATAATGGATTATAGTAGCAGATAATGGTTCTGGGGCTGCTGCTGGTTGAAATCCATCCTGAGGCTTATTTATAATTGGCACAATTAGAGTTTTCGAGAATTGAGCAGCCTTGATTTATTTACAAGGGTTCACGCAGGACTTGAGTCGGGGGAATGAAAGGGACAGAGGTAGATAGAGGATTTGCTGCTTCAAACTTCAGTTCTGCCGAATTTCAAATGCACATGGTAGGGCAGGAAATACTGTCTCCAGAGAAATAATGTCAGGTTCTTAGGCCAGCAGGATTTAAAAAAAAAAATGTGGGGCCTTGTATCAACCAGACTTCATATTGGATCTGGTAAAAAGCTGAATTTTACTTTGGTCTTAAGATCATTTTGTTTTTCAGGGTTCTGGTGACTAAGTTTCTATAATATGCATTTCAGTACTTGTGATTGTTCATTTATTTGTCAGAAACTTATTACTAACTGTGGGTTAGGTCTGTTTTATGTGCATGGAATCTGTAGTAAAAATATAAACTATATAGCTTGTTAGGAGATAATCAATGTATGATTCATGTGTAAGTCATAAAAAGAATGAATTAGAAAACTATATTTCATCAAAATTAAATCTTTTCACTGGGCAGTGATGGTACATGCATTTAATTCCAGCACTTCGGAGGCAGAGGCAGTCAGGTCTCTGTGAGTTCAAGGTCAGCCTGGTCTGCAGAATGAGTTCTAAGATAGCCAGGGCTGTTACACAGAGAAACTCTGTCTAGAAAAACAAAAACAAAAAAAAAAAAAAAAAAACAAAAAACAAAAAACAAAACAAAAAAAACCAAAAAACAAAAAAACCCGAAAATCTTTTTCTTATTTGAAATTATTATTAATACAATGAAAAAAAAGAAACATAAAGATATTTGCAAAAAATTGTTAGAGAATTTTTGATACTTGGTACATCAAGAAAACATACACTGTGTTCAATGAACAAAAGATTCAGATCACAAAAGGCATAAACACATTAAAAATATGGTTAACTTTCCAGCTAATAGAGAGGCAGCATGTCAAATTAAAGGTATGAGCTGCTACTCCAAACTTTCTAGATTGAAGTTAAGTATTTGTGGAAAATCAGTCAGAAGCTAAAATGGTATATCTATCATCTTTGAAAATTATGTCTTTCATTTCTTTAAAATTCAAACCAAAATATGTGTGTGATCTAGTGATTTCAATGTTATGCAAGAGCAAGGAAAGCAAATGTTTTTATTAGAATTATACACAGGTTTTCCTAACACTTTTGTTTATATTAGCCAAAAATTTAAACAACCTGTATTACCATTCAGAGATAGGACTAGACAGATTACAGAGTAAGAGATTACCAGAAAATAATGATTCGGAGTGAATTATTGAAAAATTAGATAGAACTAATAAGAAAAGCAAAGTAAACTCATTGTTGTCTGACCATATATACATATATATGTGTGTGTGTGTGTGTGTGTGTGTGTAAATGGAAGCTAATCTGTAATGAGTAGTGTTAAGTCCAAAGACTTAAGCACACTTTAAGAGTGATGAGTAACTCATTTCATAGTGGTAGTGGCTTCATGGGATAATCATTGTGTCCAAGCATCTAAAACTTTATACTTTAAAGTCATATGATTTAAACTTTGTCAGGTGTACCTCAACAAAAGTGTTTTGTGAAGAGAAGAAGAGGGGAAAATAGATGTAAATTCTATAGGAGGAATAAGTATGTAGCATATTCCAGTAGGACATTTAGGTTAGTTTGTTTGGAAACTGTCATAAGCATCCCCTTTAGAACTGAAATAACTTCACCGCCATATAGTTTCCCTGTAGCACTTTCTTATCTGGAGAAAATAGGTTCAATACCTCTCTACTCTTAAACATGAAACCTATACTACTATAATCCTATATATACTATATTTCTCCCTGTACATACAAAATCATAATTAAGTGTCAGAATGAATGAAAGTGGGAGTGTTGAATTACAGTACAAGTAAAATAGTTGAACTGTTTGCTGTCAAGATTCAGATGTCTGTGAAGGTAGCCTTCTAAGAATTCCCTTGTGTCTATCTACTTTGGAATGACCCATAGACCTCCAAGCTCATCAATGTGCCAAATGGAACTTTTTCTCAAATATGTTCTTCCTTTTAGGGTTGTCATTAAGTGTTCATATGGTGTTTACTTCTCAAAATCCCCTTAGGCCCCACATCCAAACATTCCCTACTTGTTGATCTTCTCCATAAGCATGTTTTTAACTTTTTCCTTCTAACCATATCAAAGCTATGACTATATTTCATAGAACCATCTAGTTTTACCTAAATTTTGCAATAGTCATTTTATACCCTTAATATTAATCTTCCAGCCTAGCTACTGTCTCTTGTAGAATGGCTCATGTCTTTCTCTCATAGCAGGCGTCCTCTGATTTTTTTTAAACATTCTTCATTGTCCTTTTTTTCCCTTTTGTGTTCACCTCACTGAAGTAAAACAATTTATTAAATCTGTATTATGACTAATTGTCTCTAGGATGCTTTCCCTGATTCTGTAACTAATTAAAATTTTCTTACATTATACTTCTATAAATGTAAGCTTTGTCTGTCTGTCTGTTTATGGTACAGGGTCTTATAAATCTCAGGGTGACTTCACACTTGCTTTGTAGTTGAAAATAACCTTGACAATCTTATGTTATTCCCTCTATCTTGTGCTGGAGTCTTCTTTTCATAAAATTCTCACCAGCACTTGTTACCTTCAGTCTTTTTTTTTTTTCAAAGCAAGCCTTTGTTTGTGTTCTTTTATCCAGAATTAAAAAAAAAAAAACAACAGAGAAAAGACAAAACAACAACAACAACAACAACAAAACCATTTAATAGTAACTTTTAGAGCTGGGGAAAAAAAGAGTGGTAAATTCTTCCTTTCTTTGTTCTTGTTTTGCATTTTTTTTAATTATCCATTTTTTTTTTTTTTTTAGAATAGCTATTCTTACTGGAGTGATCTCCTATCTCCTTATAAGTTTTAAAGTTGTACTTACTATTGTGGGTTATGTGTGTGTGATGCCAGTGTATGACTGTGGGCACACATGTATCACAGCATGCATGTGCAGGTCAGAGGACAACATTCAGAAGTTGGTTTTGCCTTTTCACCATGGAATGCTAGGATGGAACTGAGGTTGTCGGGTATGTGGCATGTGCTTTTACCCATTAACCCTCATTGTGGCTTTGATTTCCATTTCCACTCCCTGATAATTACTGACATAGAATATTTTTTCTCTATACCTCTTAAATACTTATCCTTTTTTGAGCAATGTAAATTCAGGTCTATTGCCTATTTAAAATTTTTGGTGTTACTTTCTAGTGTTTCTTATGGGGTATGGGTATTAACCCCCTCAGTAGATGTATATTTAGCAACTTATTTTTTTCCAATTCTTTGTTTTTTTCTCTCTATTGTTTCTTTTGCTGTAAAGAAGCTTTCAGCTTGATGTTACCATTTTTATTTGAATTTTCTTTGTTGTAATTTTCTTCTAGTGTGTCTTGTATCTTCCCAAGAAAATTCTGGCTAATTGCAATACCCAGAAGCATTTCCCTATGTTTGCTTCTCATAGTTTCTCCTAATAGTTAGCCTTACATTAAAGTCTGCTATTCAATTCAGTGAAATTTTATAATTGGTAAAAGTTTTGACTCTAATTTCATTGGTCCAAGTGTGTGAATAGTTTTCTCCGCACAGCTAATTTTCCAGCTAGAACATCTTTGCCAAAAATCAACTTATTTTGATGTATGGGTTTTTTCTTTAGTCCTCTATTCTATAACATATACTTATGCCAGTACAGTTCCATGAAGTTCTAGTTAGTGCAGCTTCATTATATATTTTAAATAAGATGGTGTTCTGTTTCCTGCTTTGTTCCCTTGGTAAAAAAATGCCATTAGCTATTGCAATTGCTGTGTGTGTGTGTGTGTGTATGTTTCCATGTAATTTTTAAGGAATTTTAAAGTTCTGTGGATTGTATAGTGAGTATTTTGGTAGGAATTACACTAAACCTCTTGATCATTTTTATAATATGGACATTGTAAAAATATTGATTCTGCCAATCCATGAACATAGTATATTGCATTGTATTTATGTGTCTTCTTTAATATCTTTCTTCAATGTTATGTAATTTTCATTTTTTATATTAATTTCTTTCATTATATTTCATATATTGCTTTTTATATAGATTGCTTTTATGACTCCGATTTCAGTAATTTGCCATTGATGTAGAACACTGAGTTTGATTCTTACATATTGATTTTTTCCTCCTGAAGTTTGCTATAATTTTATTATTCCGATACTTGGGAGGTTTTTGGTGGAGTCTTTTCCAATGTATGAAATCATGTCTTTTGCAAACAGTAACAACTTTAATTTCCATAGTTCCTTCAGTTCCTAACAAAATGAAAAACATCAGGTTTTAGAATTTGTTTTACCTTTGTTATATGTATTTTGAATAGCTCTTAATAGATTCTCAACTTTCTGTAATTATGGGAGATATTCTATAATCTAAAACACCTGAATTGCTTAATTCCTATATTATTCTTCTGGGGAAAATACTGCTATTTCATCCATTTCTGTTTACAATAGGAATGACTGAAGGTACCTTTGTTTTGGATCTCCGTGGAGATTAGTGTACTGTTTTTAATTTTATGATGGTGACTAGGATTAATTCTATTACATTTTGTCCCTATATGTAGCTACTTTATACCCAGGCCAGCAGCAGACATTCTCTAATAATACCCTGATCCATTATTTGTGTACCATAAACTATGTAGGATTCAGGAATAAGACAGGAAAAAATTATGCAAAATATGATTCAACTAACACCTAAGAAATTAATTTTAAAATGTCATTGATATTCAATTTGAACAAAAGGTTCAAACATTTGGTGAATAGCAATGGTGAAACATTTAGCCAATTCCCAAATAAGTCTGTTTCTTAGGACCTAATAAATACCTTTCTAAAATGTTTGCGGAACCTCAGTGTTTGTGTGTGTGTGTGTGTGTGTGTGTGTGTGTGTGTGTGTGTGTTGTTTTGTCTTCATGTATGAATATACACTACATGCATTCCTGGTATCTGGAGAAGTCAGAAGAGTATTTCGAATCCCCTGCAACTAGAGTAACATGTGTTTGTGAGCCATGATGTGGGAGCTGGGAACCAATTCAGACCATTTGTTTGAGCTGAAAGTTCACATCTGCCAATTTCTCCAGCCATAAGCAAAGGCCCTTTTTACAAATTAATGACAGTCACAGATTCTGATGGGTTTATGGTTTGAGTATTGAGAGTGTTACCACTCTATTCCCTGCACTAAATAGTCTAAGACTACTTGGAGAGATTCCTACCCTGTAGACATTCCTTTGGAATGTTGAATAGAAAACACAGGAAAGTAAACTTTTTCCAGAAATAGTGGAAAGTGGGTAGATAGACATCAACTGACAGATCCAAAGGATAGATTAAGGCTATTGCCATTATGGCCACCAGTAGAAATAGGTGCTACCCTGTCATCATTAGGACAGGAATAGTAATATCTTGTTAGGAATGCTAGTATTACTTTTAGAGTGGTTTCACTAAATTTGAGACTCATTTGCTTGTTTGGTTATAAATAGAGACCTCAGTAAGTTGGTTTAATGATACCCCTGTTTTTTTCATGATGCAGTCCCTAAACCTGCCATAGTCTATTGTGATATATCTCTTATGAATTTCCCAAATAACTACTCTTTGTTACCATTGAAACAGGCATCCTTCCATTGTCTGTATTGTTCTTTTGCAGATGTGTAATTTTTCACCTGATGTTAATATTTTAGCATTTTATGAGTAGTTTTCTGATTACCCTGAGTTAGGATCTTTCCAACCTTCTTTAAACTTTCAGAGAACCTAACTACAATTTTACTGTGGGACTTCCAATTACAAAGTCATGCAGTCCCTTTTTATTTAGACCTTTAAGGATTGCAGAGACTACAAATGCATCATTATACTCATTCAGAGCTGTCAAAATTTAATGATAATAGATAAACCTTTCTAGTTTGTTGTCAGTACACTGAATGAATCCAAAACTTTATTTATATTATTTATTTATATTAATATGTTCATATTAAGGTAGTATAATTAGGAAATAGGTGGGGTAATTTATAAGTTCCATTGGATCGGACATGTAAAATAGCATCAGCCTAAAAATGTTATTTACCTATTTTCTCTTTAAAAAAAAAAAAAGTCTCTTTTATATTTCTTAGTCCGCAATAAGAGGTATACTTTCCCCAGCGAGACTCTCTTAGGTAAAAATGAATTTTCCTTCATAAGTTGTTATCATTTGGAGACATCGTCTGGGTTAAGGATGGGAGGCTCTCCCCACTTCTCCTTTCTGCTGTAGGGTTCCATCTGGTGCAGACCCATGCAGGGTTGTGTTACATGCTCTCTCAGCTTCTGTGAGTGAGTTTACCTGAGCTTTGACCATGTTGATTTTTGTTGTTGTCTTGATGTCTCACATCCCCTCTGGCTCTTACACTCTTTCTGCTCGTCTTCTACAGGGTTTTCTGAGCCTTGGGGAAGGGATTTGATGCAGATACCTCTTTTAGGACTTAATGTTCTGAGGTCTTTCACTTCCTGATTATTGTCTGTCTTTGGAAACTGCTTTAAGGGTAGAATGTATTCCCATCAGTAGATGACCACAGAAAACAAACTCAGTAGCTCTTTCTAGGTTCCTTGTGTTTCAAATTTTTGTCAGTTTTTGTCTGGTTTTCTTTTTCTTTTTGTTTTTTGTCTACTTTGTGTGTGTGTGTGTGTGTGTGTGTGTGTGTGTGTGTGTGTGTGTGTGTGTGTGTGTGCGTACCCTACAGGTTTTCCATATGTATTCTGGCCTCTGTGTTTGTGTTTTTATAGTATTTCTAAATGTGAGAATGTGTGTTTCTTTGTGTCTCTATTTCTTGTGCCTTTTTTGTGGGAGAGGTGCTCTTTTTCTTCTGTTTGTTAGTTTTGACCTATTCTGATTTGTTTTTTGTTTTACTTTATTAAATTTTAATATTATCCTCAGAAGCCTGTTTATTTTCTTATGAGAGGTAGAGGGTGATTCCAGGAGGGAGGGGAGAAAGAGAGGAACTGGGAGGAGTAGATGGAGGGAAAACTAATCAGAATATATAGCATGAAAAAAATCTATTTTCAATAAAAGAAACAACAAAATAAGTAAAAAAATAAAATAAGTATAATTGTTAACATTTGTTTGCTGCCTATGTTTTTGAGGCCCTAGGGTAAAAGCTTTCTTGAGAGCTGTTTAATAGTTATTCCCATGGTTCTCTTACTTTATTCTGCTAGTGAGGAGATTGGGACTGTGATGTAGCTCTCTGCTTACACTCTGTGATCAAATTTGTTTATTTGTTATCTTTTTATTTTTATTGGCTTGCATGTCTTTTGTTTTAATGAGATTTTTATTGATTACATGGTGGGGGGGGGTCTTTTAAAAGACCCTAAGTTTTGACAGGTTACTACATAATATGAATAAGTAAAAATTATTTTCTATTAACTTATTTACTGAATGCTAGAAAATATCCTGTTCATAGATGAACAGTTGAGATAGATAGGTATCTTTTAAGGAGTTATATAATGGTCTCTATATTCTGTGTCTAGATCTTCATATATAATTATCTCCCTCTTGTTAATGACTGGCTGGTGTCTCACTTCTGACAATGAAAAAAAACAATAGAATGTCACTAAAAAGAAAACATTTTGAATATTACCTTCCCACTTTGCACCAATGAAATCCCATTTTAGTTTCAGACACCTTGGATCTTTAATAATGCCAAAGTGTGAATTAAAAAAAAAAAACATTTACTAACTTTACCAAAATGAAAAAAAAAAAAAGATAAGTTTTGAAATACCTGTGGGTTTTATCATGGTACCTCTCTTTTCTTGCCTGGATAAAATTACATGGAGAAAGACAATATCAATGTCCTGATCATGAGGCCATCCTGTAAAGAAGAGGTCCAGGCTGCCAACAAGTTAGTGAGTAAATGGCTTCCCCACATGATTAAAGATATCAGGTAATTCCTCATATTTGGCTGACAGTTTGATCATAATTTCATGAGAGATGTAATCTCAGAGGTACCCACTCATATACCCATATTCCTGACTCAAAGAAACTTGGAGCTAATGCCCCTCCATTTTTAAAATCTATGTTTGGGGATAAATTACTACACAGTAATAGAAAATTGACATAGAAATTCATCCAAGTGAAACTCCTCTTGTATTTTACACTCAAATATAAGCAACACACATGGACTTAAATGGACAAGATATAGATAAAGATGCCACTAGTACTTACTTCATAAAGGAAAATGAGTCAGGATAGAATAAATTGAATATACTTTGTATATGACTAGAGAACAAAAGACTTCTATGCAGAGGTCTAGTTGATCTTAGAAAGTGGGAGGAAAAAATAAGCCATGTGAAGACCTAGGAAATGTACATCCTTTACAGGGGCAATACTTAAGTCTAAATAAAGTTAGTAATAGTTTTTAACTTGTTTTAGGAACCAAAAAAAAAAAAAAAGAAAGAAAGAAAGAAAGAAAGAAAGAAAGAGAAAAAGAAAAGAAAAAGGAGGCAAGTGGCCAAAGACATTGTATCAGGAAATCTGACAAGTAATTTTTTATGATTTTGAACTTTAATATCATTCTTTTTTGTTTGTTTGTTTGTTTGTTTTTGGTTGGTTGGTTGGTTTTTCAAGACAGGGTTTGCTGTATTGCTTTGGAACCTGTTCTGGAACTGACTCTGAAGACCTGAAGACCAGGCGTACTCCAGAGATCTGCCTGCCTCTGCCTCCCCAGTGTTGGGATTAAAGGCATGTGCCACCAACATCCAGTTTAAATATCATTCTTATTTTTTTTATTATTGCAACATAAAGTTACTATTGTTTCATACAGTGGAACAACGTAATGCACCCTTTGTTTTAAGGTTACTCCAGCTTCTGCTTTGATACTAAATTACAGAGGTCCACAGTGTAGACAGGAAACTGTCAAGAAGGTAATTGTGATTTGAATTGGTGATGGCTGAGGTGAAGAGAGATGATTAGTTTGGGAATGTGGTTGGGAGTTGGGTTAATAGGGTTTTCGAGAATAATGCAAATGCTGTGAGTAGCTTAGAGGAACCCCTAGACTTTGTTCTGATTGACTAGGAGGATGGTGATGCTTTTCATGAGAGATAGAGGTAGTGAAGCTTGATAGGAAGAGTTGGTGGTGAGATTGTTGCTGTAGAATCCAGAATTTTGTTAGGTATTTGTCATTCTACAAAATGTAGAACTTACCATAAAATGCTCATTAACCTCTATTCTGTGTTTTAAACTAGTCTCTTTCTTTGACAAACCACCTGTGATATCCCATAATATGTAGTTTTTATGAGGTTGTTTTCTTTGTGTGTGTGTGTCTGTGTGTGTGTGTGTGTGTGTGTGGTAAAATTTTTTCAGAGGCTATTTGAATGCTGAAATAATATACACTGACTCTCTCAATGCACTTGAGTTAATCAGACATAATTTCTCTTATATAATGCTGTAAAATACTCTGAAGGGAAAAAAATCAAGGATTTTTTACATTACACTTTATTAAAGCATAAATATCAAATACAAGATAACCCTTGGTCTCCCCCTGATTCAGTATTTGTTATATCTCCTTATCGTACTTTTCCTCATTCATTAGTAGTTCATTCATTCATGCCACCTCACCCACCTTGACAGTTTGTGGCAACTTTGAAACAGGTCCTATAAGCATAATGGAAATTTTGGTTGTTACTATACTTCTGTGAAGTCTATACTAAGAATACCTGTGTAATTATGGTGCATTTCTTTGTTATAAGATATTATAAGATGAATAATCAAAGGATCCATATGAAATGCAATTAATATTGATAATGTTTGATAATGAGAGAAAACAGCTGGCAAACTCAATGCCTTAAAGGATGTAAACACCCTCAGGTGTTTGTGGACTGCCAAATATGAGTGATTCTGTAGACCACTATGTATTTAGATACCAAGATATGAGAAAGTACATAGCTGAGATTTGATCTGCTAAATTTTGATCCAATGCACTGCAACTGCTGTGTATTGTGAGATACTTGTATGAACTCATGTTTTATAAAATTAAATTGTATTGTGTAGTTCATTGTATTGTTCAGTCAGATTTTGATATCCTGATTTTAAATAATTCATGGGAAGAAATGATCACTTCATAATGCCACAAACTCACAGCAGGCAAAACTAATTTTACACAATATGAAAACAGATTTTATTTATTTAAAAGGAATATTAAAAAAACACAACAACAACTTTTTTGACACCAGCTGCTGGGAAATAAATAGAATACTTTATGACAAATATCTAAATCTATAAAAGCTGTTCCTGGGAGAACAAGTTGTAGATTGTAAAGATACATTTACATGCTCTGGTCAGTATTGGAAGCCATATTTTGAGTGAAACAAAGACTCACATTTTGTTTAATTTCTGTGGATTATAGTGCAGGGGAGTTTGTGTGTTTGTGGGGGGGGGGTTCAGTCTCTCCCTTTCCTATTAGTGCCAGAGAAGGGACCAGCTTAGTCAGTCTTTTATGTCAGCCAGGCTCCTGTTAGTACAAATAGTACTTAGAAGAAAATAGCAAAGTGTCCTGAGATATAAGTACCCTCTCCCTCTCTCTTTCCCTCTCAATAGATGGATGGGTGGGTGGGTGGAAACATTGTCCTAAGCAGACTTGGACTAGATCTGAGAGAGTGTTTGAGTTGACCACAGCCACCTTCCTTCCACTCTGACTTTAGAGAAGGATGAGAAAATAAAGTGAAACTATAGAGTGGCCCTTTTCTTTGAGAGAACTTACTAGACTGACATTTTTAGAAAAACATCACACATATTTATACCAGTAGTAAATAATCTATGCTTGTCATTTAATGCGACAGTAAGTCCAGATCAGATTTAATGATACTCTGTTTGCAGACAAATAATGGGACTCAAACCATGGCCACATTTGGGCTTATTCTAAGTAGCATGAGGATCCAGGGCACTAGGTAATGTGTAGCACTTCCAGAAGCAACAGCAAGAGAACAATGAGATAGACACAAGAGGGAAAAGAGAGGACCAAATCTAAAAAAATCTGATAGTTTACTAGTTGTGATGAAAACACACCATGCTAGCAATGTATATATTGTTTATTACATTTTATTTATAACAGAAAGATTATTAATTTAAAAATTCTTGCCAATAGTGGAGGATGTTAATCTGTGGCTAAGAGACTGACTCAACACTGAAGTTTATTATTATATGATTGCTGCTGAATTCTGGGTATCTTTATGGACTGTAATACAGGGCTGGCAATGTCATGGCAGAAGGGCTTACTTTGGGTTGCATGCTTCCTTCTTAACAGGTTGTAAGTTAGTTAAGAGTGAGAATTTCTTACAGATCATGAAAGGTTATAAATTCTGAAGGACCAAAATATGAAGCTATTATCTTTAACTTTTCAATATATAAAATACATTGGATGGAGAATGTTCAGTGGATACGAGCATTTGCTCTACAGGCATGCAGACATGAGTTCTAATGCCTAGCACTCACATACAAAGCAGGTGATGGATGCACATGTGTGTAACCCCAGCATTGGTGGGTAGGAACAAGCTGATATCTGGAGCTTACTGGCTAAGCAGCCTAGCCAAAACTGCATGCTTAATTACAGTTCAGTGTGAAATCCCGTCTCCATCTCCTGTGCCACACTGCTCATGTGTGTTCACCATGCATGTATATCCCATACACATACACTACCTACCCCAGCATATGTATGAACTGTAACGTTATCTTGAGATTTAAAGTCTTCAGTAGCTATTACCAAATTGGTAATGGGCGATGTATTCAGTGGCTTTCTTTCTTTCTTTTTTAAATTGGGTGATGAAATTCAGTGATGAACAGCTTCCTTCATCCTCCCTGTGTTGGTACATTTTTATGTATTCTTTATCAAGGTTGCTCTGAAAATAATTGAAAGAACATTAGGATTTCAATAATGAAGGCCTAAGTTTAAATACTGCTTACTAGGACTGGTGTCTTGTACAGTTCCTTTCAATTCAAATGTTAGAGTCATTCTGGTTTTAATCTGTGAGATGGGACTAACAATATACATCTGTGAGATTCATTTGACGTTCAGTGAACTATAGGAAATTTTTGGAAATGTTAAAATGTGATTAAAACAGTGATTTCATCCTAATGAATGCTTGATAAATTCTGTTTCTCAAAGGCAGCATCCTTGCTTTGAGGGATGACTGTGCATATCTAATGTAATATGTCTAAAGTGACTCCATTTCTGCTGTGCACTCACTGCAACACACCTAGAATTGTAATGTAAACATTAGCAAAACAAAGCTGCCACAGTGTCAGGAGACTTGTTATATTTTACTTGAGCAAATCAATATACATTTTATATATTCTTTATATTCCTATTTTTCTTGAATACAAAACATATGGCACTTTGGGATCTTAGTGAAAATGACATAATACCAGAAATCACATTTCTCTGATTTTTTTATGATTCTTGTTTTTTAGAATATACACTTCACAGTCTGTATAATAATAAAATCCTTCTCATTGAAAATAGATTTTTTTTTCCCAGACAGGGTTTCTCTGTGTAGCTTTGGAACCTGTCCTGGAACTAGCTCTATGGACCAGGCTGGCCTTGAGCTCACAGAGATCTACCTGTCTCTGCCTCCCAAGTGCTGGGATTAAAGGTGTACACCATCACCACCTGCCATTTCTTTCCTTATATAATATATTCTTACTACAGTTTCCCTTCCCTCTATTCCTCCCAGTTCTTCCCCATCTCCATTCCCCATCAAAACAAACATGCAATTTCTGTCTCCTAATGAAAAGAACAGGTTTCAAAGAGGTAACAACAAAACACGATAAAATAAAACATAAGAGGATAAAGCAAAAGCTATTATACTGAAGTTGGTGTGGCAACCCAACAGAAGGAAGAGTTCCAAGAGCAGGCATAAGAGTCAGAAACCTGTTTGCTCTCATAGTCAATAGCCCCATAAAATTATTAAGCTAATAGCTAAAATATATACATAGAGGAACTGCTGAATGAAGGGTATCTGACCTCCTAGTGACTAGGGCAGGTCCTGTGAAGTCAGAAGGTGGGAAACCAAGCCCATGTGTTGAGCCTAACATTGTCTTGTTAGGTCTTTTCTGCAGCCTGTCATGGCTGCTAAAGCAGGGGGCTGGGTGAGGGTCTGGTCTTTTCACCTATATTAAGATTTCTCTATTTAGATCTGTATCTCATTCATTCATTCATTCATTCATTATTTTTCTCTCAAATATTACATCCTGAGTGCAGTTATTATGCTTAGGTATGTTCCTTGTATCCCCAATCTCTCCAGAAATTTTATCATGAAGAGGTTTTGGGTCTTGTCAGAAGCTTTTTCTACCTCTAATGAGATGATCACATGGTGTATTTCTTTCAGTTTGTTTATATGGTGGGTTATAATTATTGTATCTTTGGTATGAAGTCTACTGGATCATGGTGGATGATCTTTTTATGTGTTCTTGGATTCACATTGCAAGTATTAAGTATTTTTCATCTTTGTTCATAAGGGGAATTGGTCTATAATTCTTTTTCTTTGTTAAGTCTATGCTATCTTGATATCAAGATATCTCTGGCCTCATGAATTGAATTGGGCAATGCTCCTTCTGTTTCTGTTGTGTGGAATAACTTGAGGAGTATTGATTTAAGTCTTATTTGAAAGTCTAGTCAAATTCTGCACTGATGCAGTCTGAGCATTGGCCCTTTTTTTGATTGAAAGATTTTTAATGACTGCTTCTATCTCATTAGAGGTTATGAGTCAATTTAAATTGTCTGATCTTTTTTTTTTAAAGATTTATTATTATGTATACAGAGTTTTGACTGCATGTATGCCTGCCAGAAGAGGGAACCAGATCTCATTGCAAATGGCTGTGAGCCACCATGTAGTTGCTGGGAATTGAACTCAGGACCTCTGGAAGAACAGTCACTGCTCTTAACCTCTGAGCCATCTCTCCAGCCCTGTTTATCATATCCTGATTTAACTTTGTTAAGTGATATCTATCAAGAACATTATCCATTTCTTTAGACATTCCAATTTGGTTTTTAAAGTATGTCTTTATGATTCTCCGGATTTTCTCAGTGCTTGTTGTTATACCCTCTCTCTCTCTCTCTCTCTCTCTCTCTCTCTCTCTCTCTCTCTCTCTCTCTGTGTGTGTGTGTGTGTGTGTCATTCTTTCTCTCTCTCTTAGTTTAGATTAAGGTTTGTCTATTTTGTTGATATTCTCAAATAACCAACTTATTTCATTGATTCTTTGTATTCTCTTTGTGTCTATTTTATTGATTTCAGTGCTCTGTTTTATTATTTCTTGTCATCTATTTCTCCTGTGCTTGCTTCTTTTTGTTCTAGAGCTTTCAGCTGTGCTGTTAAGTTGTTACTATGAGATCTCTCTAATTTTTTAAGTATAGGCACTTAGTGCTATGAACTTTCCTCTTAGCAGAGTTTTCATTGCATCTCATAAATTTGAGTTTGTTGTGTATTAATTTTCATTGAATTCTTGAAAGTCTTTGATTTCTTTATATCTTCCTTGACCCATTTTTCATGTGGTAGGGAGTAATTTTGTTTTCATGAGTTTGTAAGCTTTCTTTTCTGTTTTTCAGTTTCCATGATGCTCTAATAGAATGCAGGTAGTTATTTCTATTTCCTTGCATCTGTTGAGACTTGCTTTGTGTTTGAATATGTCATCAATTTTGGAGAAACTTTTGTGAGGTGCAGATAAGAAATATTCTTCTGTGTTTAGATGAAGTGTTCTGTAAGTATATGTTAGGTCCATTTGTTTATACCATCTGTTAAGTCCAGTATTTCTCTACTTAAGTTTGTGTGGATGACTTGACCATTGGTCTCAGTAGGATATTGAAGTTTCCTACTATCAATATGTGGGGGAGGGGGTCATGTGATTTAAGCTGTAGTGGTGTTTCTTTTTACAAGCTTTGGTGCCCTGACATTATGGGCATAGATGTTAAAAACTGAAATGTCTTCTTGGTGGATTTTTCCTTTGCGTATATATTGGTCTTCCCTTTATCTTTGGATTCGTTTTGGTTTCAAGTCTATTTTGTTAGAGATTAAAGTGGCTATACCTGTTTCCTTTTTAGGTATATTTTTCTTAGAATATTTTTTTTCCAGCTCTATAATATGAGCTAATGTCGATCCTTGATGTGGAGGTGTGTTTCTTGGATGCAGCACAAGGACAGATCCCATTCTTTCATCCATTCTGTTAACCTGTGTCTTTTTATTGGCGAATTGAGATCACTGATATTGTGAGACATCAATGACCAATTATTGTTGATTCCTGTCGTTTTGTTGTTAGTGGTAGTTGTGGGATGTGTGTGTTTTTTCTTTTGCTGGTGTGATATTATTTCCTGTGCTTTAATGGGTATAATTAACATCATTAGGTGGTTGGAGTTTTCCTTCTTGCAACTTCTGTAGAGCTGGTTTTGTAAATATTGTTTAAATTAGACTTTTTCATGTAATATCTTATTTTCTCCATCTATGGTGACTACGTTTTGCTGGTTATAGTAATCAGGGCTGGCATCTATGGTCTCTTAGAGACTGCAGCACACCTGTCCAGACCCTACTGGCTTTTAGAGTCTCCATTGAGAATTCAGGTATGATTCTTTTTTTATTATTTTATTTTATTTTATATAACAAAGTCCAATTAAATGAAAACAAACATTTATACACAATATTGGGGAATTTGGGCATTGTTCTTTCCAAACTACTTCCTGCTGGTAAGGGGTACTGTCATGGGGGATTCGAAGAAGATTCAGAAATCCTGGCTGTAGTCTGTAAGCCTGCTTTGTCCAGCTGTTTTGAATGTAGGATCACCTTGTACTCTGTTTCAGGTGGTCTGGCATGATCAAACCACATTAGTCAGGAAGGAATCCACAGCTTTTCATTTTCTGTGGAAACAAAAATAGAAATCCTTTTCCCCAGTAACTTGTCCTTCAACTTAAATTTTGGAGTCAAAGCATTTTTTTTAATTTAATTTATTATTTTACATGTCGATCCCAGTTCCCTTTCCTTCCCTCCCTCTCTCCATCTCTCCCTCCCTCCTTCCCTCCCTTTAACCCTCTCTGCCCTCTCACATGCACTCTAACCACCCTCCCCTCCCATCCCCCTACCCAAATTCCATATGTAGGGGAATGCCATCCAGTTGGGGTCATGTAGATCTGACAGGTCATGTGAAGTAGGGCTTCTCTCCTGTCTCTAGATTAAGGCAGTTATCCCTCCATGGGGGATATGTTTGCAAAGTCCTTTTGTGCACCAGGGATACATCCTGGCTCCACTGTCTGAGGTCTCTTAGACTGCTCAGTCCTTCTGGCTGAGACCCATATTCAGGGGGGCTTGAGTCAGTCCCATGCTGGCTTCCCAGCTATCAGTCTAGTGGCCTTTAGCTCCTCCTTGTTCAGGTAAGCTGTCTGTATGTGTTTCTGCTGCCTGGTCTTGTCCTCTCCATCTGCATCTGGGTTCTAGTTCGACTCAGTGTTTATGTATGGGGGTTTGATCCTGTTTTCAACAGGCATTAGTTGAGGGCTCCATGGAGAAGTTAGTTTTTGATCTCAGTCTCCAGGAAGGGCATTTATGATAGCCTTTCCATGGAAGCTCAAATTGTTAGTTGGGAGCAGTCTTGTAATTCTCTAGACCTTTCTTTGTGTTCAATTTTATCTTCAAACCAATATTGGCTCCTCTTTTATGTTCTCTGTCTCTGTCTCTCTCTCTTTCCTATCTTCTATTCCTAACCAGGCTCAATCTTCCTGGTCGCACATGTTTTCCTTGCCTCCCCCTCATTTTCTCCTACTTCTCTCTCCATTCGCTGCCCCCCCTTAACCTGAGTTCTGGGGGACTTGTCCCTTCCCAGTTCTGTGAGGGAATTTATATGAATCTCTTAGAATACACCTTGTATCCTAGTTCCTCTGGTGATGTGAATTATAGGTTGGTGATCCTTTGCTCTAGGTCTAAAATCCATATATGAGTGAGTACATACTGTGTTCCTCTTTTTGTGACTGGGTTACCTCATTCAGGATGGTTTCTTCAAGTGCCATCCACTTACCTGCGAATTTCAAGATACCATTATTTTTTTCTGCAGAGTAGTATTCCATTGTGTAGATGTGCCACATCTTCATTAACCATTCTTCAATTGAGGGGCATCTAGGTTGCTTCCAGGTTCTTGCTATTACAAATAGTGCTGCTATGAACATAGTTGAACAGATGTCTTTGTTGCATGGATGTGAATCCTTTGGGTATATGCCTAAGAGGGAGATTGCCGGGTCCTATGGTAAACCAATTCCCATTTTCCTGAGGAACCGCCATACTTATCTCCAAAATGGCTGTAGGAGTTTGTACTCCCACCAGCAGTAGAGGAGTGTTCCACTTACTCCACATCCTCTCCAACATAAGTCATCACTGGTGTTTCTAATTTTAGCCATTCTGGCAGGGGTAAGATGGTATCTCAAAGTTGTTTTGATTTGCATTTCCCTGATAGCTAAGGATGTGGAGCATTTTCTTAAGTGTCTTTCAGCCTTTTTGATTTCCTCGATTGAGAATTCTTTATTCAGTTCTGTACCCCATTTTTTAATAGGGTTATTTGGTGTTTTGTTGACTAGTTTCTTGAGTTCTTTGTATATTTTGGAGCTCAGCCCTTTGTCGGATATAGGATTGGTAAAAATCTTTTCGCAGTCTGTGGACTGCCGTTTGGTCTTGTCCACTGTGTCGTTTGCCTTACAGAAGTTTCTAAGTTTGAAGAGGTCCCATTTATTAATTGTTTCTTTCAGTGTCTGTGCCCCTGGAGTTATGTTCAAGAAGCGGTCTCCTATACCAATTTGTTCAAGGGTACCTCCTACTTTCTCTTCTAAGAGGTTCAATGTGGCTGGATTAATGTTGAGGTCTTTGATCCATTTGGACTTGAGTTTTGTGCATGGTGACAGACATGGGTCTATCTGCAGTCTTCTACACACCCTCATCCAATTGTGCCAACACCATTTGTTGAAGATGCTGTCCTCGCCCCATTGTATAATTTTAGCTGTTTTGTCGAAAATCAGGTGTTCATAGGTGCGTGGGTTAATATCAGGATTTTCAATTCGATTCCATTGGTCTACCTGTCTATTTTTATGCCAATACCAGGCTATTTTCAGAACTATAGCTCTGTAGTAGAGCTTAAAGTCAGGAATGGTGATGCCTCCTGAAGTTCTTTTATTGTATAGGGTTGTTTTGGCTATCCTGGGTCTTTTGTTTTTCCATATAAAGTTGATTATTATCCTTTCAAGGTCAGTGAAGAATTGTGGTGGGATTTTAATGGGGATTGCATTGAATCTGTAGATTGCTTTTGGTAAGATTGCCATTTATACTATGTTTATCCTACCTATCCAAGAGCATGGGAGATCTTTCCATTTTCTGGTATCTTCTTTAATTTCTTTCTTTAGAGTCACAAAGTTCTTATTATATAGGTCTTTTACTTGTTTGGTAAGAGTTACACCAAGATAATTTATGTTGCTTGTGGCTATTGTAAAGGGTGATGTTTCTCTTATTTCTTTCTCTGTCTCTTTGTCGTCTGAAAAAAGTAGGGCTACTGATGTTTTTGAGTTTATCTTGTATCCTGCTAGTTTGCTGAAGGTGTTTATCAGCTGTAGGAGTTCCCTGGTAGAGTTTATTGGGTCGCTTATGTAAACTATCATATCCTCTGCAAATAGAGACAGTTTGACTTCTTCCTTTCCAATTTGGATCCCCTTGATCTCCTTTTATTGTCTTATAGCATTAGTTAGAACTTCTAGTACGATATTGAAGAGATATGGAGAGAGAGGACAGCCTTGTCTTGTTCCTGATTTTAGAGGAATTGGCTTAAGTTTCTCTCCATTCAGTTTGATGTTGGCAGTTGGTTTGCTGTATATTGCTCTTATTATGTGTAGGTATGTTCCTGTTATCCCTGACCTCTCCAAGACCTTTATCATGAAAGGGTGTTGAATTTTGTTGAAGGCTTTTTCCGCATCTAGGGAGATAATCATATGGTTTTTCTTTTCCTGTTTGTCTATATGGTGGATCATGTTGATAGATTTTCATATGTTAAACCATCCCTGCATTCCAGGGATGAAGCCTACTTGGTCATGGTGGATGATTTCTCTGATGTATTCTTGAATTCGGTTTGCCAGTATTTTATTGAGTATTTTTGCATCGATGTTCATCATGGATATTGATCTATAGTTTTCTTTCTTAGTTGTGTCTTTGTGAGGTTTGGGTACCAAAGTTATTGTGGCCTCATAAAAAGAGTTTGGCAATGAACCTTCTGTTTCTATCTTCTGGAACAGTTTGAGGAGTAGTGGTATTAGTTCTTCCTTGAATATCTGGTAGAATTCTGCGCTGAATCCATCTGGCGTTGGAAGGCGTTCGATGACTGCTTCTATTTCGTTTTGGGTTATAGTTCTATTTAAGTTGTTTGTCTGTTCTTGATTTAATTTTGGTAAGTGATAGTTATCCAGAAATTTGTCCATTTCCTTTGAATTTTTCAATTTTTGTGGAATACAGATTTTCAAAGACCTGAAAATTGTGTGGATTTCCTCTGTGTCTTTTGTTATGTTCCCCATCAGGTATGATTCTAAGCATTGTAATTTAAGTAAAGCAGCACTCAAGAGAAAGACTCTGTGTGACAAGGTTCAAGCAGAGGGATTGTTTTTATTAAGGAAAAGGATCATAAAAAGAGGAAAGGGGAGAGGGAGTGTAGAAGACTGACCTCTGGGGACAGGAGCAGCAGGAGAGAGAGAAGAGGGAGAGAAAATAGAGGGGGGAATTGGTGGTGGACAGGGCTCTAAGTGGCAGCAGTTGAGGGCATATCCTGTCAGGACCCCAAAGGCAGGCCAGTACAGATGCCTGAGTACTAACACTAAAGGGTCTGTTTTTATGTTTTTATGTTGGTCTTTTTACCCTTGCAGCTTTTAATGTTCTCATTCTCTCTCTCTCTCTCTCTCTCTCTCTCTCTCTCTCTCTCTCTCTCTCCTTCCCTCTCTCTCCTTCCCTTTCTCTCTCCCTCCCTCTCTCTCTCTCTATTGTACTGTACATGTAGTGTTTTATTATGTCAAGGGGACTTTCCTGGTATACTTTATTTAGTATTCTGAATGCTTCTGTACCTTTATAGGTATTTTCTTCTTTAAGTTAGGAAAATTTTCTTCTATGATTTTGTTGAAAACATTTTCTGGGCTTTTAGGCTGGGTTTCTTCTCCTTTCTTATGCCTGTTATTCTTAGATTTGGTCTTTTCATAGTGTCCCAGATTTCCTGGATGTTTTCTGTCAGGGGTTTTTTAGATTTAACATTTTCTTTGACCAATGAAACTATTACCTTCTATCATATCTTGAATGTCTGAGATTCTCTTTTCTGTCTCTTTCTCTCTCTCTCTCCCCCCCCTCTCTCTCTCTCTCTCTCTCTCTCTATATATATATATATATATATATATATATATATATATATATATATGATATTTGCCTCTGTAGTTCCTGTTTGAATTTCCTACAGTTTTCATTTCCAGAATTGCCTCAGTTGGGCATTTCTTTATTGATTCTATTCCCATTTCAGGGAATAGTTTCATTTATTTCTTTATACTATTTGTGTTTTTCTGTATTTCTTTAAGGGATTTATTCATTTCCTCTTTAAGAACCTCTATCATATTCATAAAGACTATTTTAAATTTTTATTTTTCTTGTGCTTCAACTATGTTAGAATATTCAGGGCCTGCTGTGGTAGGCTAACTGTAGTGGAGACATATTGCCCTGGCTGTTATTGTGTTTTAAAGCAGGAATCTTGGTATCTTATCTGGGTTTGGGATGACTATAGGTCTATATGATGATTTCTGATTCTCCGTTTGGTGTATGTTTCAGTGCTTGGTTGTCTGTCCTCTGGCCTCCTCATACATTATCACACACATATGCATCCTCACAGATAGAAACACACACACACACACACACACACACACACATTCACATCAAACACTTAATTTTTTTGAATGTTGTCTTTGCATATACAGAATTTTAGAAATGATACCCATATAGCCCATAGGCTATAATGATGTCATTTTGTCATTGAATATTGTCCAGTGATTGGTTAGAAGATGTATGTCAAAGAATCCTAATTAGTTAGTTTTGAATGGTTTTATAGTCTGTTGCAAATTTACTTTTTAGAAAAACATTGCCACATATTTAGTAATAATAGTCATGGTATTGATATTAGTCACATGACTGTTAGACTTTGTGATAAATATTAAGTCACATGGGAAACACTGGCACATTCAGCCATAATAAAATTAGCTAAAATATATACATGCATACACTCCAAAATATGAAATGAATTTAAAGTAAGGTGAATTTCATAAGAAAAACAGCCCAAACTAGGTACATTTTTTAAATCATTGAGATGTATTTTAAATACACAAATGTTGCATATATGTATTAAAATATATATGTATCAAAATATATGTGCATTTTGCATATATGTATTTGGATAATATCTACCCCCCACCCTCTAATTTCTACCCCCCTCTTGTAATCACACAGCATGGTCCCTTCCATACTTTGTTTTCCTTATTAATGCTTGTCTTTAATAGCCAACTGAATCTGATTATTACTACATGTGTGGGGATCTTCTGCTAATACATGAGCATCCTACCATTAGCCATTCCTCCCAAGAAAATGACTCTACCTTCCCTAACAGCTGTCCATTTCCAATATGTCCTCATCAAGGGGTGAGAACTTGTGAGTTCCTCTCATCCATGCTGGAATTTTGACTGGCTTGATCTTGTGCAGCTACAATAGTTGCTGTATGCTCATGAGTATAATGACTATGTCATTTCATAGCATTGAAAGTATTCTCTCACAACCCCATCTTCTACATTCTTTCTGCCTCCTCGCTAATGTTCCCTCAACCTGGGGGTGGGTGACAGTTAGGTGGCATACATGTCCAATTTGGGATAAGCACTTACAGTCATTTATTAGCACTATTTATAAGTCCCTGCATAAACTGCTGTTCAATGCAAAATAGTGTTTCTCTGATCAAACTTGAAAGCAACACGAATCTATGAACATAACCATAAATATTAAGAAAGGAGTTTGAGAAAATAACCATTCAGCAAAACAACAATATCTTATCCATCAAACTCAGACCTATAACTTCCCCAGCATAAATTTTCCTAGGTTTACAAACTAGGAATAAATTCCCTGCTATGGAATTTATCAGAAGGTAGATAGTTATTCTCATAACAAATATACCAGTAACCACACCTTGCCTGACAGATGAGTATTACAGAATTCAGGGTAGAGTATTAAGTAAGACCTATATCTCTGCTATCAGTATGCACAGTATTTTCTAGGACTATGAACATTAGCCAATAAGGACAAAGTTTATCAGTTATAGATTGCTTTCTGTATGCAGCCAGGGGGTATATGGTACCTTCAGAAATAGAGCAATGACAGTATACTATAATGTTTGTAGGGAGTTCTGGGGAAAACTTCTTGATCAGTACTTGTATTAAGTTTAGCATAGGGACTTAATTAGGCCAGATATAACAGAGGGATGGATTCTGTGCATCAGGTGGAACTTTGGGTTACTATCAGAGAAATAATGATAAATTTCCCTTCATGCAATCACAATGGCTTTTGTTTTTCAGGAGACCCATCTGTAGACTCTCAGAGGCTTATTCTCTTTAATGGAAGTAATGCAGTTAATCTGTGTGAAACCTCAATAGATTTGATATTAAATTTCACATAAAAAGTTGGTAATTAATGGCAGTCTTCACACATAATTAGCAATGAACTTTGAACAGGGCCTGCCTACGGAGAGTAGGATCATAGGAGTCTAGGATTCTAGAATCATTTCATTCTGGCAGGAGGGGCATTCTAGGCCCCTTGCTTTGTTCAACAGATAAGAGAAGATAAAGTTAGTAGCCAGGGATCTTTCTGCCAGGGGCTGTAGAAAAGCCAGGACTAGAAACAAGTGTCTGTTTCCGGTATAAAATGCCTGTCACTATGGAGTTTGCTTCCTTTGTCCTAAAGTTAGAGTCGCTCTCACAGTGACTTGGGTCATTATTTCTTAACTTTCTTAACTAAGTGTTCTGCCACTCTGGTAACATCAATGACAACATTCTTAATAGCACTTTCCCTAATTACTCATTATAGTCTGACTTTTAGATTTTAAGGCCTTTATGAACCCGATACCATGTTTATATCAGACTTGGCCAATAGAACTAAAGCACAGTGAGGCTGAGTAAATCTGGGAAGGAAACAGAATCAGTAAATGGTAAAACCTGTTTTCAAACCCAGGCATAAGGGTTCTAGATCTCATACCCTGTGTTATGCAGCTCTATAAGCACTTAGTTTTATAACCACTTGGAAATGACATGGATAAATTCTCTGGGCTAAAACAAACAAACAAAACAAAAACCAGAAAAGGTGAAATGGTCAAGAATGGAAGGAAAGCCCATTATTTAAAAAACAAAGTTGGGATAACTGGATGTCTACATAGAAGAGAAGCAGCCATGGGAGAGAGGATAACTATGGTGAAATGAAACATTGCGTGTTCTCAGCGACTGAGCAAGGTTAGATATGAAGGGTGTAATTAAAATGAAGGGTGTAATTAAATGGACACAGTCATGGCTGAGTACTACAGCACAGTATATCAGAGTAGACAACTTTGGGAATGCTGCGCCTAGCAGTGTGTCAGGCTGCTTGAGTGACACTAATGCTAGGGACAGGATTGATCCTCTGAGGTAGACCATTGAAACACAACTGTTTTCAGGTAGGCTGGAGTAAAAGAGCATCATTAAATTTATTCTGAAGTCATATTCTAAAGCATTTAAGGACCAGAGCTCCAGATAGTTCTGACTTAGAATCTTCGCACAGCTCTTTATTAGCATCATGCATTTAGTTAAGTTACCTGATGATCCTTCTCTGAGTTCCAGTTTCTTCATCTGTAATTAGTCTAATTGTACTAATCTCCTAGATTCATAGTGATGAGAAGTAAATAATGTCAGTCTGTAAAATGCTTAGCACTGTGCCAGGCACATTATAATATTAAACATTTAGGAATGAAAAGTTCATTAATTTTCAAATATGGACTATCATGCTAATTACTCTCTTATATAGAAAAGAAAGTGTGGCCTAGAAGGTAATAAGTAGGACTTTATACCTATCAATCTCTCACTGCTTTTGGATAAGGGACCTTGAACTTTGAATTGTGAATAGTGCTTACAAAGGAAGCTTTGTAAATCAACTTATTTAAAATGCAGTAGAGCAACTTATGATTTAAAAGCATCCTGTGGTGAATCCTTTTATAATGCGAATAATCACCTCCTAATTTATCTGTTCTGTAAGTTCAGATTTTGGTTTAGTGTGTCTTCTTAAAGCAAAGAGTACACCTTCACTCTTGTTCCTACAAGGTAAGCAGTACACTCATGCTGGGAAGACTTTCAGAGAAATACAGGGTGCCTCTTGGATTCAAGATGGCATAGGGCAGTATCTGCAGAAGCTTGCAAGGCCCCTGTTGTCAGGAAGAACATTAATTGTACTTTGTGAGGCATGCATTTTTAATGAGCACGCATCCTCATGTAGGTCAGTAGACCTAGACTGCCATGAGAGTCACTGAGGCCTAGGAGTGTTGCTT
The DNA here is from genome assembly GCF_943737965.1 of Phodopus roborovskii. Taxonomy (NCBI): domain Eukaryota; kingdom Metazoa; phylum Chordata; class Mammalia; order Rodentia; family Cricetidae; genus Phodopus; species Phodopus roborovskii. The sequence goes on from NW_026126469.1 coordinate 27,232,614, forward strand.
GGATTGAAGAGCTGGTTACTGAAAAACAAATTGCCTCGTGCCTTTTTCTGAAATTGCACTGGAACTTAACATGAAATTATGACATGCCACACAAATCCCTATGAAAAGCCAAGCAGTGTGGGAAGCTGTGCAGTAGAAAGAGCTGTGTGGGCTAAGAACTGACTGCTACATAGTAACTGCATGGGGTACAGATAGTGTGTCACTCCTCCTGTGTGTTTGTTCCTAATTGTATGCTAATCACATTGGATTTACATCTCATATGTAACTTCTGACTAAAAAAAAAAATTACTAATCTCATAAAATAAGGTGAACTGATTTGTTTCTTTCAGTCCAATGAAAAGATTAAAAGAAAAAAAAAAGTCATAGAAAGAGCACTTACAAATAGTTAAGAGGTTTTCATATCCCAATCAACAATGCTTGTCAGTCTGCCTCAGCTTGAGCCCTTTTTTGCAGATGTGAAGATTTATAAAGCATTTTATTTAACTATGATATAGAGATGAATATCAAAGTGGGCAAACTCAAGCCAAATGAGTCTTTTCTACCATTAGCCAGCAAACATTGACCTGTGTTTGGAGAAACTTGGGTGTATTTGAGATAAAAATGACCTTTCCCACAAATTAATTATATCTAGGACTAAAATAATTACATCTTTTCATTGATTCTTTTTATTTCCACAGTATCCATGGGAATTTTGCCAATTCTTCATAGAGCGATTTAAGCTCATTCATACCTAACTTGGATGAAATACACTTTAAATATATGCCTGCAGCTCTGTCCTCTGCATGATGAATGGGACAACATCATGTATCAAATTCAACACTCTAAACTATATAGTTTTTCTCAAAGCTGGGTCCTTAAAAATGCAAATGACTACTTTGTAAGAGCTTGGAGACCCTTCAGACTTTCTGAACTTTTCATACTTGTGCCAGTCTACTCAGGATGTTGAGTGTAATTCACAAATGACAGATGTATCTGGTATCTAATTCACAAATGACAGATGTATCTGGTATCAAATTGAGAATTTGAAACATTTAATACAGATTCAGGAGTTGTAAAGGACAACTATATGAGCCTTGAATTTTTTATTTATCAAAAAAATTCAAGCAGATTTTAAGAAGAACTTAATTCAGCTAAGGGGCAATGAAATTATAAGTTTAGCCAAAATGGAGGTTCTGGCAACACTTAGTATTCCAAATCATCTTCAGACTTCAGACTTAAGGTGCCAAACCTAAAGATGCTAAAGCCATCATACCTGACAATTTGTGTGACAGGTTACCATGGTGCCATAGTGAACAAATGCAGAACAGAAAAACCTTTATATTACAAAGATAAAGAAAGAGTTTTCTCACATATTTATTTTAGCTCTCCAAAAGAAAACTGCTCTTGGGTATGCCATTTCTAAATTTAATGTACAAAGACAAATAACATAGTAAACAACCATTTCTATTTTCTTAATATATGTTTAGAAACTAGTCTATAAAAGCAGCTATCATTAGAGATTGAGGATAATAGAAATATTAAAATTCAAAAAACACAAACCACATTTATAGAGAAATTTAGTGTAAGAAGTATATTTTAAAATGCATTATGACATCATATCAAAACATGATATAAAGAAAGAAACGTCAATAAATACTGCATATATATTAGATCATATTGGAGTGTCAACCTGGAGAACCCCCAAGATCTCATGGCTCTTTCCTTTCTGAAATCTATGTATACAACCGCAGAACAAGAAGATTACAAAAGAAAATTTTCAAAATTATTTACATCTTTATTAAAGTAGAAGGTATAGATTCCATAATGGAGTCCAAGTTATGCTAAGGCAGAGTATATTTTCTAAAAAAAAAAAAAAATACTTGGTTTTATTTGTGGAGAGTGGAGAACTCGTAAAAGCCCAAGAGCACCCTCTAGTGAAACTTCTGTATTAGGCCCAAGGGGGCTTTCCCTTGACCTCCACTGTCCCTACCAATGACCTTTGATTTTTCCATATGTAAACGTTGGATTCCTGTTATCTGGCCTTAGTGATGTGCAGATCACAGAGAAAGAAGGTAGTGTGCTTGAAAAGTAGTGGTAAAAAATTTTTAACTACTATGATCTGGTATTCTTCGTTCTCATGGTTTTGTTTTCACTCATAAAATACCATTCTATGACCAACAACTCTCATACTAGCTAAAATAGTTTTCAAAACTAATTAAGGAAATATAAGCGTAGAAGTCTGTAACTCATTTGTACTTTTGTAGTCTTTATAGTATAGTCAGGAACATTTTTATTTTTCCAATATCAGGAATATGGCCAAGGATATTAAGGTGATTTCTGGGGTTTGACAGGGTAGATAAATTAACTTAAGATTTGACCAGTGTACATTGTATGCATATATTCAATAATTAATTTAATTTTATTAATATATACAATTGATGCACATTGATAAACAATTTAAATTAAGTACTTCTAAAATGTAGAAAAATAAATAAATATTTTATATATGTGCTTCTGTATTTTAGTAATACAAGTCTAAAGAGACTGTATTAACTGTAAATTAGTTTAGGTTGTGAGTGTAACATCCCCATAAATTATAGCTGTTACATAACAACTGCAGCAAAGTTAATCACAACTTGATTTTATAAACAAGTTGACATAAAGTGCTGGAATTGGAAGGGAACTCAGAGATCTAAATCTCTCCACTTCAGACAGAGGAAAAGCCCTGGTGTACCTAAATGTTAAGCAACTTGGCAAGATGGTACAAGTGGATAATGACAGCATTAGGGCTCAACAGAGACTCTTTGTGCTCATTCTAGTGTTCCATGTGCTACAATAGCCCCATTATTAAATGTTTGTGATGTGGTTGCCTAAGTTCATTCCCACTGATTTTGGACAATTCTCCATGCTTAGAGTGAAAATATGAATTTTACGAATCCTTCTCTAATTCTGTCTTCACTCTCTCATATAATGGAGTAAGTTGCTTTCTGAGTTACTTCCAGGCAGAAGATCAGTTCATGGTTATTTATTGAGCCCTGTTTATTCTTGAAACACTGTGGCACACTGTTAATATTGTGACTGACCCTTTAATCAGATTAATATTCAAGCATTACTAGTAAGCATTCCTGTGAGTCTCTGCTCCACCATCCTGTGTTTTCTGATGGTTTGCCTCTTGGTGTTTACAGAAGTATTATATAAACAAATAAAAGTAATGTGGAATATTGTTGACATTCATTCAATTCAGTGTCTGTATTGAATAGTAGCATCTAAATTTTAAAGAAATCAAGGTATCCTGGGATTATCTAACAGAGATTAGAGTAGTAACTCCATTAAAGAAGATTTTTATGTGTTATCCGATTTCATAAAAATAACTTTTTCCTGGAAAATAACTGAATTTTCTGTGCACTTATACTTGAGAATTACTGTGTAAGACTGGTATTTTGGCAAGACATAGTCCATATCAGTTCAGCAGAAGTATATGATTCATTCATGTCTCAATTCAATACCACATTCTTAATCTTGGCTTTAGTTTTAGTCTTAATACCTGTATCTTCCATCACTGTTAATGTTTTGGAGATGAGATGGCTATGGCAAATTAAGCATATTAAGGCACAATGTCTTAATTTCAATTACAATTTAAAAAGTAGCTAATTTAGTGAATTTTATTTCCTTTTTTTCATGCTATATTACTCCTCAAACACATTTGGGTTCTTTTTGTTTGTTTTAAGAATCATAAAGGCAGCAAATTTTGGAGCTAGAGATGATCGTTTTTATCAAGGAGACTGACCTCTCCATTTTTTAGATGAGTAAATCAATACTCCACAAGCGAAGGAAACTGGAGTGTTTGATTTACAAATTGACTTTCAGAAATAGGCACATGTTTCTTTTCCTAAACATAGTTGACTCAGGGGAACAACTGTTCAGTTTTACAGGTACTCTGACCCAAAAGATTGATCAACACTGTGTTATCCATGCATGCACTGTACACACTATATTACAATTGCCCACTTAGCAGCACAGTGGACCATGTCTGCCTAGCCAGCTTTCTAATTCTTGTCAATTTGCTATGATGTTAAAGACCACATTGAAACACATAAGTGAATACTGTTAAGTCTATTTCATCTTTAACTGCAAGTCTAAACAGTCTCAATAATGAGGCAGCATGGTCTCTGCATGGTCTACTAAATATTTTTAGGAAGTGGAAACCCCTTCTGGAGTTCTGAGAGAAACATCACTTCTAAAATGCTTTTAAAAGTACTCCAGCATAAACATTACAGTGGAACATTTCATTAGCTTTTTGAGAACAATAAAGAAATGTGGAGCATAATAGGCTAATATGTTTAAATGGCCTTGGTAGAACCCTACTTAACTCAGTGGGATTTTCTACAGCATGCAGAGGTGGAAAACCATTCCCTACATACGTATTGTGTAGACTGCCTCCTTCCACGTTGCATGCAGTGTATATCAAAAAGAAGTGACTTTCCACCTGTAATTCTAAAATGAAGAAAATCTCAAAATACAAGTTTTGGAAGCATCAATATTTAGATGGGGATGGTCATTAACCAACAGTGCTAGTCTTTGGCATTCTGGATTATTGCAAACTAGAGAAAGGAATAAATTGAATATTAGCATTTCCCAGCCTCTTACAGCTTATATTGCCATCAGGGAATTAAGATCCTAAAATATCTAACGAAAAGACATGATGTAAGCCAAATCTTATTGGTTACAAATTACAAAGTCTAATTCAACTAATGAAAAATTATTTTGCTACTTATGCTACAAATCTTTCCTGCCAAATATTTGAGTGAAGTAAAATGATGATTTAATAAAAAAACAAAGTGGTAATTTTTAAAAAGATTTTATTAGGATTCAAGTAACTATGCTGAGTATACTGCTGGACTTGCAGTGTGATCTTCTGCCAATACGTTTAGCTCTTGGGGCTTCTATTTTCTCTGATATAAATTGGAACTCATTAATCCTAGGGACACTGTGATCCTTGTAATTTGCTTAAGCTTTTAGGGAAAAATGTAAATTAAGTGTACAATTACAATGTTTTAAGCAAGTTCAAATAGACTAAATAGATAACAAATTAAAAGTATTAAGTATTTTCCTTTATGCAAATAAATTGTCATCAAAATTCATTGGAAAGTGTGAATTCATGTTCATGAGACATTGAATTAATGATACAAAGAAAAAGCCTTTTGAGTGACAGACAGCTCGAGTGGCTGAAGTAGCATATTTAAGCCATTATGTTTGTTTGTTTCACTTACTGTCAAACCCTGTCTTCAAAATACTATCAACTAGTTATATTGATAGATGGAATCTGTCTTTCAATTCCAGGATGTGTTTTCTATCAAATTTTCTCTTCATTGGTTTTTGGAGCCTATATGCAAAATAACATACAAACACAAATGTAAAACCCAGCTGTAATTGTTGCTTAGCAGTTGGGAACATCATAAATTCCTTAAGATGTATATTTGTACTGTATCATCAGAGCCATTCAGTAAGACTGTGAAAACCTAAACAAAACTTATTGAAAACAATGTATATGCTTCTTCCTCACCTAAAGGATCGTTTCCTAGCTACACTATTTGCTACAGTGGAATCTCACAAAAATGCTCCTGGCTTTCCAAGTTAGTCCAACAAAGAATCAAGTGGGTTTATTTTAAAATTTACCCTTAAATATGTTTGCTAGTTTTGAAATTCTGATTTTGTGCTTTGCTTGTGTAATTCAGAAACAGCTTTAGTTTAAAAACAAAAATTGGCAAAAATACTAGTGCATTATGTGTTCTAATCACGTATGGTGTTTTGAAAAAGACTCAAAATTGACAAAAGTGTTTCATTGTAATTACAGTTCAAATGCATGGATTTTCTTTCTCCTAAATTGTATTAAATAAAATAAAAACAACAGACTTCTTAAATGAGTACTATATGAATATTAAATTTTGTACTTGTGCTATAATATAAAGTACAACAATGTACAGGTGATGTACATTTTCAAGGTATGTTCTTACAACTCTGATTTGAGGAAATTTTATGCTTTTTAGTTTACAATTCAAAACTATAGTGTGATTTAGTATCAGTTTTTAAAGTTTGTGGAGTTCTCAGAAAATTTTATCCAGTGACATGGTTAATCCTCAAACTCTAGTATCAATGGGCCAAATTTTCTCTCTCATAGAATTCTTTGGTTTTTTCCTATGAGAGCTCTTTTCCCCCCTTGATAATATATAAACATAGAAAGAGAAGTTTCTTTGGTTCATATTATACTCATGAGACAATGATGATGCCGAAGTCCTTTTCATAATCAGGACCTTTGTAGAGATTGTCCAGGTATTCTTAGCCAAAATCTCCATCTCATTGTACACTACTCCAGGGCAACATGTGGTGTGCCAGCTGGATGCCCTCCCTACATGCCTCAGGTGGCCACATTTCAATGGTGCCTATAGAGAACAGGCCAAATTCTCATTCTCCGTGTTAATCAGTGAGCGAATTCCCATAGAAAATGCATATTTCAGGCAGACTCTAAGAGATCAGCCAGGTGATTAGGCCAGGACATTTTAAGTTCAGTTTTTATGTAGAATTTCTATGGCATTATCTTAGTTGACTGAAGAATGCTAGAAAATTTAGAGATACTTGGAATATCTTTTTATTCCATTGTAATTTCTTTAAAGTGAATTCCATAGTATTTTCCTTAGACAGAGTAAGATCTCATGATGATTTATAAACTCAAAGACAACTGATAAACCGAGGAAATCAATCTAATGGAAACATTTTCCCATAATCTTGAAAGGATCTGAATTATATGTACTGAATCTCATTGGAATACTCTTTTTATTTAAATTCCAGTCAGTTCTCCAAACATTTAGTAAGTGTGTACTGAGTGTAAAATGCTATAGTAGATACTTTCAATAACTCAATCTATAATCTTACAGTATTGAAAATATTTTCACATTTATTGTTTATTGTTTATGATGAGGATCTACCCTTTAATTATTTGTTACATAAATTACCTACAGTTTCAGATGTTATACTTTGGATTTGGGTAGGGAATTTGTTTTGTGTTTCTTTATTTTAAGTGTGCCTGGAGACAATTGTAGAAAGACATTTATTTTTCCTTGAAGGAAAAATAAAGGCTTATAATTTTGTCATATTAAATTGACTGGGGTTGGAACTAGTGCATTTCTTAGATTTTTCTCTTGTTTCACTTGACAAGAGGCTCAGTTATGAATGAATTTTAATTCCCTAATTGAAACTCTTCTTAAGTTCAGATAAATGTAATTATTTTATTACTTTTAAGGAAATATGGATTTGATCCACTTTGTATATTTTTCCTAATACAAAAAAATGTGATTTATTTAGAAAGTATTCATTCCTGATGCTTGCCATTAATTAAATATTACTGCTGTATCTGAATACTATAAATGTTATGCAGTTCTGGAAAATAGTTGTAGATGCTGTTACATTACACTCAGCATATATGATGTCTTCTACTATTGTTGCATCTAATTCACAATAACATTTTTCACTTCTGTGTTGTTGTTATGTTTTTAATAATTTCTATCATCTTCCTCTCAGGCCTACATTGGAGAACTTGAAAACAACCTAAGTTTTACATTGATCCATCTATTTTATTTCACTTATACAAAGTGTTGAAGTAGAATTTATCCATACTGTATAATCAGATTTTGTAGAAATTAAAAAAAAATCTTCACTAGGCATTGAACATTTTTCATAAACTCAAAATTTAAGAACTTGGTTGGGATTAATTTTTATAGTATCAATTTGCAAAAAGATGTTCTCCAGGAACCCATCAGTTATATCATTTGGGGCGTTTGGCCCAGGGGGCAGTCATGTTGACCCCATCTGCAAAGGTTGGCTAAACTCAAATCTTGGACTATGTAAATCCCATTCATCAAGGTCCACATAAAGTAAAGTAGGTGGGGAGCAGGGGGACAGATGGTAGGGTCGACAGCAAAAAAGTTGTTGTTGACATTGATATAGACCCTTCTTCTTGCCAGAGTGACTCCATGGACTTCTTTTGGCATGAAAGCCTAAGCCAAAGCTATCATCTTAATGGAAGGTGAGCTGCAGGCACACTGGAGAGATCTAGACACAGTAGGTACCTAGGATTGGCTTAGATTCTGTCTATCAGCTTGAGTGTCATACATATTTGATTGATGTGCAGTGGGGCCTCAAAGTGCTGCTTTGATGTTGAGGATTGTGTCATAAGGTTCTTGATATGGTGCACATGTCTGGATGGAATTGGACATTGACTATCTTTGCCTATGCCAAGCAACACCAGACTTGAGTGCATTATTCTGTGGATGAGTAGCAGATGGTGAGTGCAGACGTTTGGAGGGGGTGTGCCTTCAAACACAATATGGAGCCAAAAAACTTAGAAGGTTATTGCATGTCTTGACTTTGGCAGCTATTTTTAAGGATTCACAAAAATTTCACTTATTATCCATTGTTACTTTGAGAACACTAGACACATTGGTGTTATAGGCAAAAGACGTATACAAAACAAAATATATTCTCTGTGTTGGTCAAGTTAGTTGGAGAGAGCTCTTGGCATTAGCTAAATGGGCCAAGTAAATATTTTGGATTGTATATTCTCAAATTATTTACCAATGCCAATGATCTTACTTCAATGTAAACAAAGGAAGGGCATCAGAGTACTAAAAAGTCCACATACTATATTGTGGTCCAATGTGTCACTTATGAGTGATTTTATTTTCATTGATGTTCAATTTGGGCAGAGTACTACATTCTTCAGAATAAGAAAATCTAAGAAAATAAGGTCAATAAAAGCATCTTACACACACACACACACACACACACACACACACACACACACGAAGGATCACAGAGGAAAGGTCCTTATCATAATTACAAATTAACAGACATACAGGATAAATGATTTTTCCAAACATTTGCTGTTTTGCCATGAGTGAATTCTGAACACATGTAAGTCAATTTTCATATCATAGTTTTTTTCTAAAATATAAGCTGTAAAGGTAACATATGCTTATTAAAAAGTTGGAATCAAACACATTATAAAGCAACTAAATATTAAATGTGTTGTCACCATCAATAAGGTATGATTCTATGATTTTCCATAAATCCTTCCAACATCATGCACAGATCTATAAAGTATATGTGTTTGCAGGTGAGTTTTTAAATAAAAATTGGATCACATGGTATGTATTGTGCTTTCTTACCATCAGTAATTAGTTGATATTTACAAAATGCCTTCAAATTATTTTAGTTGTGTACCAAAAATTTTCAGTCAACTCCTCCATATTTGGCATCAGAGTGATTTTGACCATGATTTCGTCTACTCTGCCTTCAAGTGAGTTTCTTTGGTTACAGAGCATATACTCAACGTTCTGTGGATAACATTCTCCAAGTTGGATGTGAAAAGAGTTTGCTAGATAACTTTCTCACCTGTTTTGAATAATATCATGACTATCGTCAACTTGGCAAGCAAAAACAGGAATTTTTTTGTTTTGTTTCCTAACAATTTAATTAACCCTGAATTACCTTGCTTTTCATATACTTACTTGCCATTGTTTCCTTCTTCTAATGAAGTATTTGCTCGTGTTCTTTACTCCTGTCATCTTGATGATTTTTAAGATTCTTTAAACGTTTTTAATTTTGTCTAACATTATGCAAAAATGTTTTCCTAGTTTTCTTATGCCACATTGTTGTCTTTGCTACTGTTGATGTGAGAAAAACTAAGCATTTGTGTGGGTAATTCTGTTTTATAGTGTCCTTTGTTGCTATATTGCCCAAAAGCTTGAAATTGGGTAACTAATCTAGAGCTATTATAATAGCTCTAGTTTATTTTTATTCCTTTAAAAGCAATTTTACCATGTGAGTTAAATATCTTCCTTAGTTTTGTCTGCATGAATATTTTTCTTACCCAGTACCATCACCACCACTCATACTCCTGTCATAGCATCATTGCATATAGATAACAGCAGCATTAAATTTTCTTGAGAGTCTTTCTTTGGTCCTTTCACTGTTTCTGCATTGACTCTCTTACCCCTTCACAGTTTATATGTTTATTAGGTCAAAGTCTTCATTTTTCTAATTTTCTTCTCTCCCCTGCCCTCCTTTCCCTTCATACTTCTCTGTATTGTTTATTTTTGTGTGTGTGGTATCATATGGTCTCCACTTAAACTTGACATGTCAGTAATGATGGCAATCAAACCCACTGTCTCCGTTGTGCTAGCATTACAAGAAAGCACACACAACCCTATAACTGTTTTTTTCTATTCAAAGATGGTTTTGATATTTTTACCTACATGTTATTCACACTTTCCTCCCTTCACCGAGTTCATAAAATTCTCCAGTAAAATTTTATTAAACCTATAAATTAGTATTAGTGTCTTTACAATATTTAGCATTAATATTCAGACGTATAAAATATTTTCCATTATGAATTGTTTCATTCACAAGTCAGTCTTGTCATCTTATTCATATGCATCCCCAAATTTCTCAGTATAGATGTATCATATTCTTGTTGTGATATGGGATTGTTTGAATTCTATTTTCCAAAATTTTGGTAGAAAATACATGACTTTTCTTTTTAATATTTAAAATAAGTTCTTTTAGTTAGCTGTTAATAGTTCCTTTGAAGTTACTTTGAATTTTCAAGACAATTAGATTATTAGCTAACAATAATAGTTTAGTCCTTTCTCCTTTAACTCTGTTTAATGTCCCATTTTGTTATCTAGAATTTCTCAATCATTTGAGTGATCATTGTGATAGGAAGCATACTTCTTCTTGGTTATATGTATAGTAATGTCTTTATCATTCTCCACAATTAAGATTAAGATAAATATAGTTTGTTATATTGATAAAGTAAATTAGAATTAGAATTCTATTTTGAGTATTAGAAATATTATCACGTTTATATGCCACATAATGATAAATATTGTGAAACACTAATCTAAATACATGGATTTTTTTCTTAAATTGTATTTTTAATTAAAATTAATTCATCACACATTTATTCAACATTTTTACTTTCTACTAGAAAATTTTCACTAGGCATTGTAATTTAAGTACATTGGCCTTTCCCTTAAAATATTATGTGGTAATTTGGAAAATAAAAGTTAAGAAATAACTTAAAGTAATTAATTTCTCATTATTAAATAACTCCTACGTTATTAGAAAACAATTTACATTTGGAATTTATTAAGAAAATTTCTAAATAAGAACATTTATAAAATTTGTTAATACCCCACTAAATTTGTAAGATCAATAACATAGCGTCTCGTGAAGCCAATCACTATCTCATATAAAATGACTGAAATGACATATGCCTTTTGAATAAATCACTTTTACAAAACTGTAATTGGTTTTTTATTGACCCCAGAGACTTTTGAATCACCTATGAAATATCAGGAGTTATTCAGACATGTTTGATACTTAATAATTTTATGGCTTTAATTTACATTATAAAATGTATCCTACTTTTCCCATCTTGTGATATAATTTATCATATTTTTATAATTTGTTATATTTTTAAACTCTTATTTTGCTTATTTAGACAGATTATAAATATTTTATATTTCTAAGTTACTCTCCTGGTTAGATTTTTCTTTATAATTTAAACAAATAAAACTACAAATATTTGTGATGCCAATTATTTATACAACATTATATTAGTTAGTATGAATACAGAAAAACTTAACTAACCTACTTACAAAGAATTTGCTTGTTGCTCAGCAGGTGTGAATAAGGAAAAACATAAAAGGATAGCAATGAAAGATGTATACATAGCATGAACTACTTACTATATCTCATCTTTTTTATCTTTTAGAAAAAGTATGAAATCATGCAAATTATCTGTTGCATATTTACCTTGCTTTGAAATAACCATTTTTTCACATAATCATTTTTACGATTATTGCTTGTAATTTTACAATGTGTTTCCAATATTTTATTTTTTATTTTTGCTTTAGGACTCTACACTGGCTAGACAAGTGTATGAACAATAACCCACACAGTATTAGTAGTGATAATTCCTTACAAAATGACAGTACCTTTGAGTTCAACTGGAGTGTGTATTTCTAATTTATATAATGTCTCTTATTCTTTCAAAACTCTGTATTCTTATTTTTTGTTAACACTGTCTCACGTGCCTAATTAAACCAAATGTAATTGTTTTCTAAACAAAAGTTTATGCTGCATAGCAATAAGATTAATATAGACCAAAATCCTTACTTTCTGAATCTCTTCTTTCCTTAAAGAGCTTCCCCATTGTTGTAGAATACTTTACCAAAGAACTGACTGACAAGGTAGGAGTCATTATGCTGACGCAAAGTTTGTGTGTCTACTAAAAGGGGTGCTAGCAGGAAATGTGGATGTATTAAAGGAGAATCTCTTCATTCTTCAGACTTACATGACTCTTTTTTTATTCTATGGAAGCATCATTTTAAACTTTTACATTCATTATATATTCTCAAAATGTTACCATGTTTTATAAAATTTTATCCCTTCTCAGTTTTAAGTGCTGGCGTCAGATGATATTTGTCACAAACCATAATACTTGTCCCTGTGGAACTGTTATTCTGTTTAATACATAAGTAAAACTATTGATTAAACAATATAGCCTCCAAACTTCAAGGCCTTTCCCAGCCACAAATTCCCCTAACCTCACTAGAGTCTCCTATGTGGTATCATTTGTTTGAGGTCTTGTTAAAATGTAAATAAATTATGCACAGCACACTTCCTCTATTTACCCAACTTACTATATATTGAAGCAACTGTCTTTATGGGGCACAGATTGATATATTGGTGTGTTCCTGTACTAAACCAAAGAAGGTGTTTTATGAATATTTAACAGAACCTATTTCATTACAGTTTTTAAAAGTATTTTATGAATTGTAGATAATCTGAGCCATGGGATATGATGGAATTCTACATAATAGAGTTCATAGAAAGAAGATACCTCCTCCACCAGAATTGGATTAGACTCCTGAGAAATATGCATTGGGACATTTATAGCACTTTAACTTTATAAGCATATCTCACATTTAATTGTGCATATTACTATTATGTAAATATAGCAAGAATGAAAATACAGAAATGAGGATGCTTCCTAAAACAATTTGTCTTTACTGTACTGCACATTTTCCCTCTGACGTTTTAGTTTCAAACATTCCATTTTGTTTCTTTTAAGAAGTAATTGCTAACTTCCATATTATTTCAGAGAAAATTTGTAATATCTGCATAATGGTACATTTCTCTATATACAAAATTAGAATTCCCCACAGGAAAAGATTAGATCAAACGAAATCTGTGCAATAACAAGTTATAATAAGTTATTAAAAGTTGATAATATCAGGTCTATGTAATATAATGTTACTTGATTAATTATTATATTAACTTTGCTCAAGAAATAATTATTCTAGAAATTGTTCATTTGTTTGAGCACATACAAATAGTGAGTCTAAGAGGCAATTCAGTGATGTGCAATAAGTCAAACTTGGCAAATTAGTACTATAATTTATGTCGCTGAGAGCTGAAAGATTTTTAGTGTGCTTACCACATAATCCTGAAGGATCACCCATGTAAAAAGCTAGATAGGGCCATGTCTACTTGAGAGTCAAAATCTAGTCAGGCCAATCAGCAAGTTCAAAGTTTGGTAAAAAATAAAATGGACTGAATGATAGCTGGGAAACCTACATCGAACCAAACTAGGCCCTCCGATTGTGGGTGAAAGTTCTGTGGCTTGGGTAGTCTGTGGGGACACTGGAAGAGGGACCAGAATTTATCTCTAGTTCATGAACTGACTGTTTGAAGCTAAGCAGGGACACCTTGCTTAGCCTCCATAAAAGGGGAAGGGACTTGGTCTTGCTCCAACTTGATGTGCCAGACTTTGATGACTCCTCATGGGAGGCCTTACCATTACTGAGGAGTGGATGGGACTGGGGGTGGGGGGATTCAGGGTAGTGGTCAGAAGGGGAGGGGGAAACTTTAGTTGGTATGTAAAATGAAAAAAAACAACTTTAAATAAAAATAATTTCAAGATAGATAAGTAAAGTGGAGAATGATTAAGGATTACACCCAATATTAACCCCTAGACCCATGTGTACACATATACAAACACATACACAAAAATTGTATCTCATTGAAATGGTATCTTAAATTACAATAGTGGTGACTATAGTTGTGCAATCTGATTATTGATGTATTGATGCTTATAATTATTTTTATACATTTCTATATTTTACTCTTTGTGATTATTATTTATAATCATTAATTTTTTTTCTTTGACAGTTGTATACATTCATATAGTCACCCATAACCCACTGACTTACCTCTCTTTCAACACTATCAAACTGCCCCCTTGCCAGTCCCTTTCTTACATTCAAGTCTTTTGATTTTATGTTAAGTTAAAACAGTGCTGTCTGTGTGGTCATGGGTGTTGAACTATCCATCAGAGCCTTCTGAACTTACCTGAAGTACAACAGTGAAGTCAATAACTGCTCTGTCCATCATTAGTAAATAGTTCAACAGGATCAGGTGGGGTCCAGTGAATCTCCTTATCTCTGATGGATTGATGACCAGACTGGACCCACGAAAGACAGCTAAAACTGCTTTCAGATCATGATCGCTATGGCTCTGTCATTTTCAGAAGATAGCATTTCCTGTCGTTTTCCCTATCTTCTTGCTCTTAAGTTCTTTCTCGGCCTCTGGTTCTGTAATGTCTGAGAGTAAATCTTTTTTTTTTTTTTTTTTTTTTGCATATAGAGTATTTTTTATTTAATTTTATATAACAAAGTCCAATTAAATGAAAACAAACATTTATACACAATATTTGGGAATTTGGGCGTCTTTCTTTCCAAACTACTTCCTGCTGGTAAGGGGCGCTGTCTTGGGGGATTCGAAGAAGATTCAGATATCCTAGCTGTAGTCTGTAGGGCTGTTTTGTCCAGCTGTTTGGAATGTAGGATCAGCTTGTACTCTGTTTCAGGCGGTCTGGTGTGATCAAACCACATTAGTCTGGAAGGAATCCACATCTTTTCATTTTCTGTGGAAACAAAAATAGAAATACTTTTCCCCAGTAACTTGTTCTTCAACTTAAATTTTGGAGTCAAAGCGTTTTTTTTTTTTTTTTTTTTTTTATTATTATTATTTTACATGTCGATCCCAGTTCCCTCTCCCTCCCTCCCTCCCTCCCCCCAAGCCCTCCCTCCCTCCTTCCCTCCCTTTTGCCCTCTCTACCCTCTCCCATGCACTCTAAACACCCTCCCCTCCCAACCCCCCACCACAATACAATATGTAGGGGAATGCCATCCAGTTGGGGTCATGTAGATCTGACAGGTCCTGTGAAGTAGGGACTAGGGCTTCTCTCCTATCTCTAGAATAAGGCAGTTATCCCTCCATGGGGGATATGTTTGCAAAGTCCTTTTGTGCACCAGGGATACATCCTGGCTCCACTGTCTGAGGTCTCTTAGACTGCTCAGACCTTCTGGCTGAGACCCATATTCAGGGGAGTCCGAGTCAGACCCCTGTTGGCTTCCCAGCTATCAGTCTAGTGGCCCTTAGCTCCTCCTTGTTCAGGTATAAATGCCCTGTTTAGTGTTTGACACTTAGTGATCACTTATTGAACACATGAGTCTCTGCATTCCTCACAGTTCATTGAAAAGCAAAACTTCTCTGGTGAGTCTTGGTGTACCATTTGTCTATGCATATAAACATGAATATTTAGAAAGCATTAAAAACACCATGACTCTTTAGCTAAGTTTCTATCTGGGCCCAAGATCTCTGCTACGGAGTTTTTAGTGGGTATACTGTAATAGTATGAATGCCTTCCTATAGATAGGCTTCAAATCCGATCACAGAGTGATTGGTTATCACCATAATAGTCAATATTGTGCCAGAGAACATACTTTGCTGGGCAAAATTTATTCATATTGTTTGCAGGATTTATTGTTGGCTAGGACCTTGTTGACTTCCCTCCTGTAGCATTGTACCTTTTGTAACTATGAAAGCAAGCCAGAAGGGAGGAAGCTTCCGGCGTGATTTTATAGCTTGATTTCTCTATATCGTTTAACAAAGGGGTGTCATTAGCAATAGACTCCTATCATTCAGTTCTGGTGCATAAACAAAAGGAATGGTAAGAGCTTGTATTTTTTGGATAACAAGATATAAGTTCAGTGAAAGACTTTTGTCTCAAAAACAGTGAGGTAAAGGTCAAATGGGGGGCAGATCCCAAATGTTGATCTATAGCCTTCATTCTTGTACATGGACAAGCACACATAGACACACATGTGCACACACATACACCACATATATACAAACAAAAAAGAATTTTGGTTATAATATTATGTGCATTGGGAAGCATTGGACTCAGACCTTATATGTTGTAGCTATGCACTATAAATACGTAGGCTGAAGGAGAGATATTTACAGGAACTTCAGTGTATAAAAGGAACAACTATTCAATATTGTGAATATTGTGGTAAATCACTCTCATGAGAAACAAGATATATTTTGTATGAATATTTCTTCTCAGCATAAGTGGATGATATCTGATTATGTATAATTTAGTATTTTCAGTGTTAAAAGATTCAACTCAGACAGATATTCCTCTCTGGATTTTCTTGGAGTGTCTGTAGGTACAAAACTCAGTTAGAATGGCTGCAATTATTTTAGGAAGTTTTCCATATATTCTTAAGTTATAACTTTGGCTGCCATTAGATGAGAATGAATCTAAAATGTAGCTACTCTTTGTTAATATTAGAAATAGCTATAATTTGGGGGTTCATTTGAATCTTCCAATAGAAATTGCAAATCCTAACAAAATACACAGCAGAAGAAATATCCACCTATTTTACCTAAGAGTCTAGCCACCAAAGTTCCAATTTAGAGGACCCAAAGTCCATTTAAGTATTTATCTCCCTAGCCTCCCTAGTCTATAGATAATCAGGAGGTAGATGTTCTTAATTTTCATTATAGTAGTTTAGATATTTACTAAGTGATAACTGTATCACACAAGATAATAAATTTTCATCATATTACATGTTTCAGCTTACTTAAACTTTGAGGAGTATATATATGGTATTTTAGTGTCTTATTATGAATTATATTTCTTATTTTTTAAATGGAAATGGCAATCCTTATGGGTGCAGGTTCTTTAAAAAAAAAAGCAACTAGCATAGCTGTGATATCTTCATGAGTCAAGGCTTGGTAAGGATTTATCTGACATTTTGTAAGTGTGAAGCATTAGTTTTGGCCCAGAAAAAAAAATCAGATTTCAGAGCTAAAATTCCATACATTTTGTATTTCTCCTATATATACTTTGTTGTTTTCCTATCCTTCTTGGTTTCTTTGAAGGGCAAGTTTTGAAAATTTCAAGAAACACATGCTACATGTTTATTTTATCTTATGTGATATCAGTGTTTTTGTAATCTACTCATAAACATAAATGCTCTATGTAAGTCTATTCTCAAGGGAATTTTATTGTGGGTTTTTAATTAATTAAAGAGTCACATTTATAGTAAATATTATTCTGCCCTTCTCTATTGAACTTCATAATTTATCAGTTTTTTAATTCCTATGGAGGTTATCCCCTTATTATATTCCTGAAAAATATATGTGTTAAGTGAGCACAAGGGATCAAGAGACATAGTAATGTGTTCATACATACAGACCTTAATCAAGTAAGTATTTAGACCTACTTAGAAATCCCAGAGCTATGAATTTGTATGATATTAAATCTAGATTGCATGTTCTCCAATATTGGTTAGACTATTTTTGCTCAATATAGCTCTAAATTCCTCAGCATCACTTGAGCCACTATAATTCTAGCTCTTGTCACTGTTTGGATTCTCTCAAATATGTGTGTGTGTTTATTTTGTCTTTTGACTTAGGTTATTAATTTATTTTCCTCTTTTATTGAAATAGTTTCTTTCCTCATACAATATATCTAGATTATAATTTCCCTCACTACTTCTCTCAGTTCCTCCCCACTTCTTCTCTCTTCCAGACCCACTCCCTGTCTGTCTCTCATTAAAAAGAAAGAAAGAAAAAAAAGGAACAGGCTAGTAATAGATAACAACAAAACATTACAAACTAAATTATAAGATAAATTAAAAAATCGTATTAAAGTTGGACAAGACAACCCAACAGAAGCAAAAGAGTCAAAAACAGAGGCACAAGAATTAGAGACTCACTTGTTTACCCACTCAGGAGTCCCGTATAAATACTAACCCGAAAGCTATAATATATACACAGAGTACCTAATGTAGACCCTTGTGTGCCCTCTGTGTTTGCTGCTTCAGTGTCTGTGAGCTTAGCATAGTTGATTTAGGAAAACTTGTTCTTCCAGTATCCTCTGTCCCCTCTGACTCTTACATAGTTTCTGCCTCTTCTTTTGTAGGCTTCCTTAAGCTCTGAAGGGATGGTTTTGATAGGCACATTCCATATAGGGCTATATGTTCCAAGGTGTCTTTCTGCATAAACTTGGCTGTGGGTCTCTGTATTTATTTCCATCTGCTACAGGAAGAAGCTTCTCTGATGGTAGCTGAATAAGCAATTGATCGATGAGTATAGCTGAATATCATTAGGAATCATTTTATCACTACTTATTATTCATTTAATTATGGCCAGTAGGATTTGGTTTTCCCTAGGTCTTGTCTATCTAGTCTCTAGTTCTTGGTTACCCAAGCAGTGTTGCATGTGGATTCTATCTCATGCAGTGGGCCTTATGTCAAATCAGACATTGGTTGGTTACACTACAAGCTTTGTGCCACTTTTGCCCTAGCATATTTTACAGGCAGGACAGGATTATATATTAAACAGTTTGTGACTGGTGTGGTGTTTATATTTCTCATTTTGTAGCCTTGAACTTGTTGGCATAGGATAAGACTTTTGGAACAGAAAACCAATAATGAAGGCACTAAGGTCAACAATTAATAAATTGGACCTCATGAATCTGAAAAGCTTCTATAAGACAAAGGACACTGTCATTTGGCCAAAGCAGTAGACTACAGAATGGGAACAGATTTTTACTAATTCCACATCCCATAAAGGGCCAAAATATATAAAGAATGCAAGAGCCAGGCATAGTGGTACATACCTTTCTTCCCAGTACTCAGCAGATAGAGGCAAGTGGATCTCTGTGAGTTCGAGGCTAGTCTGGTCTAGTGAGTTCTAGGACAGGTAGGGCTGTTACACAGAGAAACTCTGTCTCAAAAAACCAAGGAGGATGAGGAAGGAAAAGGAGGAGGAAGAAGAAGAGGAAGAGGAAGATCTCAAGAACTTGGTACAAACCCCAATAATCCAGTTTTAAAATGTGGTACCAAATCTAAACAGAGAATTCTCAGTAGTGGAAACTCAAAAGGCTGAGAAACACTTAGATATCAGGGAAATGCAAACCAATAGTACTTTGAGATTCCATTTTATCCCTGTGCACATGACTAAGATCAATAACACAAGTAGCAGCTCATTCTGGGGGTGGGGGAGGGGACGTGGAATAAGGGCAACACCCCTCCATTGTATGTATACAGCCTGTATGGAAATCAATATGGTGCTTCTTCAGAAGTTGGGAATCGAGGTACCTCAAGATACAGCTATACCACTCTTGTGTATATGCCCAAAGGAACCCTTACTGTACAACAAGGACACTTGTTCAGTCATGTTTATTGCTGCTCTGTTCAGAATATCCAGAAATTGGAAACCACCTAGATGAAGAATGAATAAAGAAACTGTGGAGCTTTTATGTAATGGAGTATTACTCAACTGTTTTTAAAAAATGACATTATAGACAGATGGACAGACTAGAAAAAATCATTCTGAGTGATAAACCCAGACCCATAAGATTAGTAGGATATGTATTTGTTGTGGATACTAGCCATTATGTAAATGATAACCAAGCTATACTCTGTAAACCTAGAGAGGCTGGATATAAAGGAAAGAACTAGGGTGGGGGGTACATTGATCTTTTTGAGGAGGGAGAAATAGAATAGAATTTAGGAGTGGACTGAGGGTCAGGGGGACTGGCCCAAGAAGATCATATAGGGATACATAGGAGAAATGAGTGGAGTTAGAAAGGGAATGCAGGGAGAGAGCTAGAAATGAGGGGCATTTGAGTGTTGGTATGGAAACTTAGTGCCAAGGAAACCTCCTGAAATATGAATGATATCCTGATCAAGTCTTTGGAGAAATGAGTCCCAAATGACCATTTCTTGTCACCATATGAAGCTTCCAGTATTGGAACTGGGTTATATCCAGGTGAATTGTTGGCCAAAGGGGCCCAATGGAAATCACCAAACAACCCAGGGTACTGCCAAGACAGTAGGCTGCTTTCCAAAAACTGAGAGTAAGTTCCCTTTGGTGAAGACTATACCCACACAACTAATTGAACATAGATAGGTCTATCTGGTACCTAAATAGAACCTTCACCCCTACATTCTAGTGTCTTTGGTATAAAAAGGTACTCTCAGCTAAATTTTTAAAAAGCAAATCTTGATCTTTCATAAGAGGTTTGACAACTTTGTCATTTTATATTCTACCTACATTCCAGTCTTCAGACACATCCTGTTTTTTTCAGAATTGACAGGCATTTAGAGTGCCTCTTCCCATGTATTTTTTAACTCTTTAAAGATGTCCAGGCTATGGATGATTTCTTATACATGTGTCACTATCTTAGAATTTTTATTCATGCCAGTATAACTTACACACGCATACATACCTACATCATTCATACCTGCAGCTGAACCTAAGTTACTGAAATGCAAGGAAAAGAATTAGACAATGCCCAGTTATTGAAGAATGCCAAATTTGTTCATGTTTTCTATAAAAGTCATAATATATATCATCTAAATTATAGGAAGGAAGGAAGGAGAAAAATATGTTCCCCAACCTCCAAAATATGGTAAATAACAGTAATCTATGTATTTGGAAAGCTCATATACTCCACATAGGAGAAACACAATAGTTTTGAATGAGTTTTTAAATGTTTTAAAAGAAAAGGGAAAAACAATCTAACAGAGAGAAATCTTTCAAGAAGAAGATTGAGTATTACAGTAGAGTCACTCATTAATACTTGAATTCTTAATAGATACAAAGCCAGAACTCAAAGAAGTTTAAAACAAAAGAAAATGTAATTAATAATTTTATATCTAGCAAAACTATCTTTAAACAGCAAGATAAAATATTACTCAGATAAAGACAAATTATTGATATGAACTTAGAAGTACTTACTAAAGAAAGAATTTAAGCTAAGAGGAATTGAGAACAAACTGTGATTAAAATGTATTCATTGTTTGAATATAAGTCATTTGTTAAAGATATAGTTCCCCTGGAAGAAACTTTGGTGATTTAACAGAACCTAGTAGTAGGGCTTTATGTCTGTGAGGTTGCTGTCTTGAATGGGCTTGTGGTATATTGTTGATTTTCAGTTTCATTGTTTCCTGGCCTATGGGTTAAATGATTTGCTTTAACATAGTTCTATGGCTGTAATGTGCTGCCTACTCTAGGGCCTCCAATCAATAGGATCATTTAGTGGAAATCGCAAAATGTGATAGAAAATAATCTTTATTGTTTTATAAGTTAATTAACTCAGATGCTTCATTCTAGTGACAGAAAGATAAATAGCATGTATAGGAAAATATATAGCACAAATAAATAATCATACCAGGTTAAAATCATAAAGATAAGAAATAAGTAAAATATAAAATGAGAAGTTCACTATTGGCAGCATCTGATGGCATGGTATCTCTCCAGTAATTCTCTGTTCCCAGGCATGGGTCATCTTGCCTCAGAAACACAGTAGTCTGCATGGTTCAAAAGTGAGGACCTTTCCCAGGGATAATGCTTCCAAACCTTTCCACTTCCCAGCCCTTCTAGTCTAAAAAGCTGGCATGGGCCATAGCATCTAGGAAGTTGACAGGTCTGGATCCAAGGTGGTGAAAAAGAAGTCATGGATGCTATAACCATTGTTCAGACACCACCCATGGTTGTTGTAGATATTCTGGGATATGTGGCAACCCCACAAGACCTCTACACCTTCATGGTAGTCTTTTCTGGACACATCAGTGCTGAACAAAACAGTGATGAGTGTAAAAGACAATTTCTCAAGAACAGGCACAAGTCTAAGAAGGCCATTACCACATACTGCAAGAATTGACAGAACAACATAAACAAGAAAACCAATGGAGGACTTCAACAGCACCAAGTCCTGAGAAGTCATTCAAATAAAGGCCCACACTCAGATGTATCTGTTTCCTCTGTGCAAGGAAGGAGCTGCCTTGACGCAGACCCAAGTGGATAAAGTCACTGTTGCTGAGATGCTAGACTGGGCCCAGAGAGGATACAGCAGCAGGTTCCTATGAACCAGATGTTTGAAGAGAATGAGATAATTGATGTAATCAGAATGACCAAAGGAAACAGCTATAAAGAGATCACCAGTTGCTGGCATACAAAGAAGCTACCCTGTTAGGCCCTTCCAGGGTTGTAAAGGTTGGTAGTATAGGAGCCTGGCACCCTATCTGTGTGGTCTTCTCTGTGGCTTGAGCTGGGCAAAAAAGCTACCATACATAATTAGCAAGATCTGCAAGATTTGTCAGGGCTAGGTCATCAAGGATGGCAAGATGATCAAGAGCAATGCTTCTGCTATGACTTGTTTTACAAGAGTACCAACTCACTTGCTGGCTTTGTCAAGTATGTTGAGATGATGAGTGACTTTGTAATGGTGAAGGGCAAAGGCAGTATGGTAGAAATCAAGAAGGGAGTGGTCACCCTCCATAAATCCTTGCTGATTCAGACCAAATGATGAGCTCTTGAGAAGATTGTCATGAAAACCATTGACACCATCTCCAAGTTTGGCCAAGGTCATTTCTTGACCATGTAAGAGAAGTAATCATTCATGGGACCCTTCAAGGAAGCCCAGATTGCCAAAGAGGAAGGTGCTTAATGTGCCAGAAGCACCTTGTGTAGCTGATTGGGGTCAATAACATTTTCCTCCAAGTGGCAAAACAAACAAACAAAAAACAAAAACAAACAGACAGACAAACAAACAAACAAACAAAAACCAATTTATTTGAAATGAGCCAGCCTGGCCTGGAAACACTCATGTTAACAAGGCTAACCTAGGAAGAAATTGATAAGGCCAAGGGGGGAAGAGAAAGGGGAGGAAGGGAGTAAAGGTAAAAGAGACAGACAGACCCTAAATACAGATGGTTTTCTTGATAAAGTCTACAAAAACCTAAATAAAAATATCAGTCTTTCACACAATTTTTCAGAATATATTGAGGAAAAAGAGAAAACTTTTTAAAATGAGGATGTAGATGATACCTTGCAGTAAACAGACAAAAATATCATGACAAAAGGAAAAACAAAATCAATAATTATACTGAAAATAGGCAGCAAGATCTTCAGCAAACTATTCAACTAACAGCAATGTGACTGAAAATCCAATAACCAATTAATGTAAAACATCATATTAATAGAATATAAATTACCATCCTTTTTTGTTCTCTGAAAGCTGGATCTCTGTTCATTTTCCTTTTGTTTGTTTGTGTTTTGTTTTTATTTCCCAACCAGTTTCCCCTCTCTCCTCTCCTCCCAGTTCCTTTCAAGTGTCTCTGCTGTAGCCACTCCTCTTCCTCCATTCATTTTTAGATATGGATGGAACTCCCATGGATATCAGCCAGCCATGATTTATCAAGTTGCAGTGAGACTAGGTACCTCCTAGTAAGGCTGAATGAGGCAATCCAGTAGGAGGATGGATCCCAAAAGCAGGCAAGAGTCAAGAGGCAGTGCCTACTTTCAGTGCTAAAAGTCCCATATGAAAACCAAATTACAAAATGTAAAATATTTCATCTTACATTAAAATGAAATTTAAAAGAATAAATAAATTTAAAAGACAAAAAATAAAAACAAAGATTCTATTTCTGTGATTCTGAGCTTGGATATGACATACTGAATTTTTTAAAAAAATTCACAGGTGATGCTAATTCTGTTGGCTATTGGGCACAAGTTTAGTCCATAATCATAGAGACCCATCCTTACAATTTCCTTCGATATAAAAGAATTATTGAATGAATCGATCACAAATATTACAGACATGATTATTTGAAAAATTGCAACATACATTCTGAGGGCCTAAGTCAGAATTGACCATCTTAATAGGTACATAAAGACATTGGAAAAAAGTCTCTGTGACAGAAATCTCAACAATCTAGTAACAGGAGAGACATGACTACAGAACCTCATGAAAGCATCTCTGAAAAGTCTATAATATGAATGTAATGGTGAAATCTCACTAATATGATTGAGAAAGAAGCAAGGTCTTCAGGTCTGACCTATTGCATTTAACAATATAATAAACCTATGTCAGAATGATAAGACAGGGAAGGGAAAGAGAAAATGGAGATGGGGAAGAAAAAGAAATCCTAAGGGGCAGAAATCAGTTAAAAACTGAAATATAGAAAGGCTTTTATTTGTAGATAATATAATCTCGCATATAGAGAATTAAGTAATGCACATAAACAACTTATGAACAACTAGGAGTTTGGCAAATTAACTAGGTGTATGTTCACTCAAATTCCATTTGCAATAATATCAAAAATAATGTTTTTTTTTTCAGAAACTGGCAAACTTATTCTAACAGTTGATAAATGATACATTAGTTAAATTGCTTATTAAGAAGAAAACAAAATTAGATTATATACACTATATGATCTTAAAGTTTACTATTCAAAGTGTAGTAAGGGAGAGACTGATACCGGAAAGTAGAACACGGGGATCACATAGAGAGTCTAGAAAATTAAACCTTGGTTTTGGTTGGTAGGCTTTTTTCAAAGGTACCAAGATTATTTGGCAATACTAGGTATGGTGCAAAGACTACATGATTGCATATGTATTTTAAGTACACAAATTAGCTCAAAATGCCTCATGTACCTAAATTCAAAAGCTAGAATTATAAAACATCAAGAAGATGTTATAGAATAAAATCTTCATGACTTTGTGTTAGGCAAAAACAAACAAACAAATAAATAAATAAATAAATAAATAAATAAATAAATAAATAAATTTTTCAAATGCATAAATCCCAGTAATGATTAGACTGGGAATATATGCCTGCTGTTGCATTAGTGACACAAATAATATGAAAGTAGTCAATCACTATCTTATTGGATTTAGTACTCACTCTGCAAAATATTATTCCTAGTCTTCTTAACTAAGCCAAAATCTTGTGACTGGTTGAGTCATAGATTTTAAGGGAGGTCTAATACTATTATTTTTCTAAATGCGCATAGTATTAAACTGTCCTTTAAGTTCCTATTTTTGTTCCCATAGATTAGTGCATCCCCCAACCCTCATGTTAAAAAAGTTTCTTTTTGCAGTAGATTGTGACTATTGTAGGTCAAAGTAACACAATCAGTATCATACCTTTTTGTCCCAAGATTCAAGGATTTTTTTTTTTTTAAGTAATGGAGGGCAGAAAGATTGTGACAAGTAGAATTAAGTAGTGGACAGGATTGGACAATTGCACACATAGACTCACAGAGATTATGACTGCATGGACAACCTGTATATGATGTAGCCAGACAAAATCCCAGTCCAGAATTTCCATCCCTATATGGGAGCCTCTTTGCAGTTAATGGCTGATGAAGAAGATTGAGTAAGTTTTATTCTAAGATTCTGCCCCTGAAAGACTATCCATGGTCCAGTAGTGTAGACTCTTGCATATACAAGCACCATTAATTATACTGAGTGGGTTTTCAGACAAAGAAAGTGGAGGACATGAAGTTGGAGGAACTAGGAGAAAAAATTGGAAGAGAGGGAATAGAGTGGATTTGATAAATACACATGATATGCATTATGAAATTCTTAATAAAAATGTGCCTACAAAAAAGAATGAATCAATATCTTGAACTTCAACAAAATTAAGAACCTTGGATTTTGTGATAGAAGTGAAATGGTAGGGCTACACACAATATATTAGATACAAGATTTTGAACAAATTTAAAAATTTATCATGATTGTTGTTACTTGTAAATCATAAATTATCTTCATAAAGAAGTATACTATAGTATGATAAAATTCAATTTAAACTATGAATATTCTGAATAATTATTTCACTGAAAAATGGGAATTACAGTAAATATGGGAATAGATGCCCAACATGATTAACTTAAATCATAAGGTACAGCTTCATACTTCTATAGTAGTTATAATTCTGTTTTTTAAAAAGGCAGGAATAAGTATTCATGAAGATATAGAGAAATGGAACCATCCCACACAGCTGGTATGAATGCAAAATTGATTAATCCATTTAAAAATGTAGGAAATTTCTAACAATTAAACCA
Source organism: Phodopus roborovskii (assembly GCF_943737965.1). Lineage (NCBI taxonomy): Eukaryota > Metazoa > Chordata > Mammalia > Rodentia > Cricetidae > Phodopus > Phodopus roborovskii. The sequence goes on from NW_026126469.1 coordinate 27,258,932, forward strand.
AGCCTTAGAACCCATCAATTCCACTTTTGAGTGCTTCCCAAAGAGAAATAAAATATATGTCCACATGGATACTTTTATAGTTTGAATGTGTATGGCAATATTATTCATAATAACCAAAAGATGGGAGCTGCCTTAATGTGCATCAGCTGATAAATGGACTTCAATATTTTGATGTACTATACCAATTCCATTAATCAGATAAATATATGAAGGCAATTTGTATTGTGACAAATAATTTTTCAAGCAGAATTTGTTTATGGTTATGTTACTCTGAATTTACTCTAAATCATTGATAGAAAAGATAAATACATTGTTATGGGCAGTTTTTTATTGTTTCCTTGACACAATGTAGGGTCACTGGGAAGTTAGTCTAAATGAGGAATTCCCTAGATTAGGTTGGCCTGTGGGCATTCCCATGAGGGTTTTCAGAATTGGGTCCATAGAGTTTGGAAGACTTACTATGAATTTGGGTTGTACCATTTTCTGGGCTAGGCCCCAGAGTGAATGTATTGGAGGAAGGAAACGTGGTGTTGGCATGCATGTGTGGGTTCCTTGTTCTTGTCTGGGGATGTGCTGTCACTAGCTATTTCAAGTTCTTTCTCCTCTTTACTTCCCTGTGATAGTGGACTGTATCCTGGAATTGGAAGCCAAATAAAACCCATCTCTCTTGTTGTTGTTTTGTTTTGTTTTGTTATTTCAGCTTCTTCTGTCACAGCAACAGGACATGTAACTCAGGCATACTTTCTATAAATTATGCTACCAGATAGTTCTAAAAGTATGCTTATTAAAATTATAAGATAGCTACAATACAGCCCAATACAATAATACATCTTTTTTGTATGCATCTCTGAAACTCATAATTTCAGTCTATGAGAAAATATTAGCCAGTAATATAACATAAAGTATTCTATCTTGTTCAAAACTGTGAATGGATGGCCAGGCGGTGGTGGCACACACCTTTAATCCCAGTACTCGGGAGGCAGAAGCAGGCTGATTGCTGTGAGTTTGAGGCCAGCCTGATCTACAGAATGATTAAAACCCTGTCTCAAAAAAGCAAAACAAACAAACAAACAAACGAACAAGACAAAACAAAAAAACTGTGAATGTAATGGAGAACACATAAATTACCACAGACCAAAGAAACTAAGGACACAATGCAGAGCCTTGCAATTTAACATTCTGAATGGGATTCTTAGCACAGAAAAATAATACTAGTGGAAGAATTGGTAACATATGTTATTGACATTGACAGAACACTTGCTAACATTAACAGTTGTTTTATTTCAGGTGTGAAAAAAGCCAGCTATGTTTATGAAAAGTTATAGTTTAGCATTGCATACTAAAGTCTCTATAGGTGAGTTCTGTGTTATCTGGCATTGCCTTATAAATTATCTGGTGGAAGAAAAACTGGTAAGGAGAATAGGTGGAAAATGATTGTGTTGGGAATGCATGGAATTCACTGTGCATTTTACCCTTCCATATGTTTGAAATTTTCCATAATAATTTTTCAGAAGGAAAATTCAATTGAAAAACAAATTTCACTTATTAGCATTCTTTGTTGACTTTTGAGTCAATATCTTGTGTCTTTTAAGAATCAAATATGTACATGTCAAAATGAATAAGCCATATAACAACAGTAAATGTGCAAAAATAGCCTGAGCTGATAAAAGCATGGCTGAGTACTTGGGAGAATACTAAGGGGGGGGGTGCTTGAGTTCACAGTCTTCCTGAAATGCAGTGCTGCTACTGCTTTCCTTGAAGCTCTGGCCCAGTGACATGCCTATACCTCAATTCCTGCCTATGTGAGGGTTTTAAAGTGAGATAGAATGTGGTCAGAAGCCACCTTTGTTCCACTAGGATCTACAGCATTTCACCACTCTTATCATTTTTGTTGTTTGATTGAGGAGTTTGTGGCCTTGTGACTTGCAGCACAGGTCATTGTAAAATACTACATGCTCTGCTTCTCTAGGATCCATACCGAATCTAGTGCAAAGTACAGAGCTCTGCACAGACAGAATCATCCTCCAGGATTTGAGATTTACACTGATGTCACTGTATCACTGGATATTACTATAGTCTGTAAATTCTTATAGTTTTATTCTTAGTAGACCATCTACCACTGATGTTGACTTTACTACTGCCTAAGTTTAATTTTTTAAAGATTTTAGAAACTGATATGTTAAGAGAAATATATTCTTTGTGATAATACATGCTTCATAGATATGTATTAAAGGTGGAATCAGTGTACATTTGTGAATATCAAAGTTGGAAACAGTACAGCAGACAGGGGCATGAGAAGGTTCTGTCCTGATTTTCTTGCCCTCAATTTCACTTTGCTCTCAGAGTTATTTCACTTTCCTTAGTAACCTGCCTTCAAGCAATTTCTACCTAATATTGAGCAGTAGACAGCTCTGTGACAGAGTTAATGGTTTGTTCATGTGGCAATGAAGAGGAGCAGTATTCATATCGAAGACAACTGGTCCCACTTCCAGGTCCATCTTTGGGCCAAGATACGTAGTCGCCAACAGTGAGTTGGCGACTGTATTTTTTTAGTGCTGGCGCAAAGCAAGATCCATCTGTTTTGCCCAGCCGTTTGCCTGAGTGCCACAGAATGGTCCTGTTATTAGTCTTATTTGTGGTCCTATTTGAGGTTAGGAATAATGTAAATAAACTTCAGCCCTCCTTTTGATGAATGCAGCACAGGAATTAAAAGTGGTGGTGTTGGTAGTTTAAGTGAGGCTATGTCTATTTTCCCAATTGCTCTGTTTTCTTTGGATGGAGAAACAGACATTTAAGAATGAGTTTGTCATCTGGAAGGATAGTTGTGACCAAGTTTCCCTCAACAGGATACAAGATGTTATTTTTGAGCTTCATTACCCTCACCAGAGAGAGGGAGAGAGACAGAGACAGACAGAGGGAGAGGCAAGCAGAAATGGAGAAGAAAGCTAGTCACAGAGGACATAGAGGGAGGGTGTGTATGACTTAATGCTGACTGTTCACAATGAACTTTATGATTTTGAATAGTTCTGTTTACTCCAATTCCGCTGGTTTGAGGTGAAGGAAATCTGACTGAACTGAACTGCTGGTTGTCAGTTAAATACTTTATATGGTGTAATCAGTCTGATTTCTCTCACCTTTTCTTGTTTGAGCCAGACAGTGCGTGAGTCCATTTCACTGACCACATTTTGTTGGTGAGAACAATACTAGTTGCGATTCAGATTTATCTAGAAATGGGCACTTTTTTGTGTTTCTGAATCATTTATCAGGGGTTATTGTTATTCCATATAATTTTTGAGCACAGTTATTTTTGTCAGTGTCTTTCATGAATGTTTGGTTGCCTTATAAGGATATATGTGCTCTCCCCTCCTCTCATTCAGTTGTCCCTGGTGACGCCTCCATAATTTCTGTCTTTACACTGGTGCATTTTTAGTCTAATTCAGGCATTTGAGAAGCAGAGGGAAAGTTTAGGAAGTCAGTAATTTTTTTTCAAAATTCTAATCCCATTCATGGGTAGATTTAGTATGAAGTATGAGCAAGTTTGCATATAAAATGTATGTGCATCAAATAGACACATTGCCTAAATTATTATTCCATGTATTTCAAAGGAAAACGGGATTTGCAAGTGAGAACCAAATGCATTTTTCTCATAATAGGTTCAATTTTAGGGGTGATTTATTATTATGATCTCATATGTGGAAATATTAAAATATTACTTTGCATTATGTGAGGGTCAGACATAACCCCACCACAATCAGTGCAACAAATACATATATTAAAAATACTGTTGTAAAGGAAAATAAGGAAGATAATTATAATAGCTCTATTTTGCCTTTAAAAGTATCTTGTGTTATTTATCTGACTGTGTTATTTATTTGAAGCTAAAATAGGAGTGACTTAATGTAATATGTTATGATTCTTTTATTACTATTATTTGTAGAGGATGGTGTTTGAAGAAAAGATTGAAAAAGGCACAGTGGGATGTCTTAAGCCCAAAGTTGTGGAATATAGAGATCTGAATGCCTGGACTCTTAATTTGTAGATTAAAGATACATAACTTTTTTTTTAACTAGAGAGTTAAACCAGGATACCTCACTCAAATCCATATGATCTTGCCGTGTTATACTAATGATGGTAGGGGACAGGATGTATAGTATGATGTGAAGTAAGGCAACCCAGAATATCATGCAATGGCCATTTTGCATTTGTATTGCTAACTATGTCTGTTTACCTCTAGTTACTGCCCCCACTCCAGCTACAGGTCAATCATTTGAAACCAGAGATTAGTATTTTTCCTTTTATTGTAGTCATAGTTTTCCTTCAACGTGAATATTCAGATCCAGAGATATTTTTTTCCAATTTCTGTGAGCTTAGTATTTTCTATACTCTTTTGATTGTGAAAGTCTTCTCTAAGATGTTTTTTTTTAAATTACTTAGACTATAACTGAATTCACTATAGAAGTTTCTAGCCATACCACTATGAAGTGCTTAGCATGGAAGGAGATTTTATTTTTTTCAGAATTACTGTTGTTTCCTCTTTAGATCCCTTTATTTTCATTAAGAAACTACTCTGGGAAACGGGTTTTTTTTTCCCCTTTTCTTTCTTTTTACCCCTTAACAGGGATAAAAAAGCTCCGCTTGACTGGTAATGCATTGCTTTGGATGGGGAAACATTATGAAAGTTTAATTTTTAATTAAATTTGAAATACCAATTATAACTGAAAGAGATTTTAACCTGTTTCTTTTCAGACTGCCTGAAGTTACATTTTGAGACTGAAATCACTGCACCTTAAAAACAAAGGATTGAGCCGCACTGTGTTCCTGTAAGTAGAATCTTCCTGAACCTTCCTCTGTGTTTCTGTGACTAACCCACAAAGGGACAAAACCTATCATAGTAACCAGACATGAGGGAAAATCTGAATATCCCTGAAGAAATATATCCTTAAATGATTTCCTTTTTAAAAAGTTATTGATCTCAATATTTCAGGGTGTCTTTTATTCACTCGAAATTATGAACCTTTCTTTTGGCAGGTTTGAATTTCATTAGGAGGGTGTCGCCCACTGTGCATCAGCATAGTGACATACACCCTCTGTGGAGAGATTTGTGCATTTTTATACTAGACTCTTAAGAGGAAAAATAATTCTTTTGAATCAAAGTAGATTTTGTTTTCTTTAGTGATGTCACTAGCAATTTTTAGCCTTTGTGTCAATGGAAATGAAAAGTTCATGATGACATCACAAGATTCTATAGCCTTGAAGATTTTGGGCAAACCTAAGTAAAAATGCATAATTCCCTTGTGTGCGTGTGTTCCCCATTCTGCTACGAAGCAGTCAAAATAGCACATCTTATGTCTTCCCGTGAGCTACAAGGCTGTCTCTCAGAGCCCCATTGTTCCATAAATGCATGTCAGAGTCTACCACAGTCTGCTCTACCCTTATTTAGCTGCTGTTTTGTCAATGTACTTGGAAGAACAATTAACATTTGGGATTTCAATGTCTGAATAACAGGCAGTGAATAGAACTGGAGCAAATAAAGGATTCAGATGCCCAGGGTAAGAAAACAGAAGCTTATAGTTGGTGGAAGAGAGAAAGAAAATCATTTTAATGCTTCATTCGGAGTTGGGAAATACAGTAAGGAAAGATCTTTTTTCCATATTGTAGATCAAGATACAGATTTTAGTGATGAAAACCCAGGGTTATGATACCTTGGTAAGTTTACAGTCTAAGATTTTCTGTCAGAGTCTAAAAGTACGATCTTTTCTGTCAGAGTGTTAGTTGTGGGTCTCCTTACTACACCCTGGCTTTCTTGGTGCAGGTCCCCAAGCAGAGAGAAGACCACTTCTTCCCTGTCACTCTGCTTCATTACCAGCTGTCACTAGTGACTGGAGACAGGCCTGAGGGTTACATGTCTGCATCTTTTGACTGAGTTCTGCTAAGCTCCTTTTTTGTTTGTTTTATTTTTGAGAGAAATGACACTGAGGGTGCATTGGCAACTTGGGTTTGTTGACAACCTAGACTGAATAAATAAGTAACGGTTGCTAATTTTGTCAAGATTTTAACCGTTTAAGCCTACAGACACCAAGGTCTCTTAAAATAAGGACTTGTTCCTTTTTTAGTCCCTCATACTTAATTACAGTAATGGATAACCACAAAAAAGCTATTGTTTGCAGTATAATTATGAAAGTGTTTTAAAAATCAGAAATTTGAGATTATTTTCTGTAAAGAGGTATTGGGTAGAGGTTTTGGCAGTTAGGAAATGATTATAAATAATTTGCCACAGGCCATGCTTCTGTTCATACCACACAGGGCATTAGCCTCTTGTTCTTTCATCACCTTGCTAATTTCCACTTCTTTTCCTGACCTGAAAGACAAGAATCCATTCATATATATTCTCTTGGTGTGTGAAATCGTCTTCAGCAGTTTTCTATATAAGTTCTGTGTTAATTTTCAAGCAGTAGAATTGAGTTCGGTCCACCTGGATGGAACGTAGCCACTTCTATCTCTCTCATTGGTTATACAGTATACTAAAGGAAGTGAAGCAAGTAATGTCAGAGAAAAGCTCTAGATATGCTTATTAACAAAGGCCTATCCTCATACTTCTTTCTCTTCTTCATAATACTTCACATTTGTTATATGCATCCTGTTAAGATGTTGCCAGGGTCATTAATACCTTTGTCGTGTAACTAAGAAGTTTTAAATCTGTTTGGTAATCTCCTAAAAATGGAATATCCTGAATTTATTCTTCAACTATGTTTGATGTTAAGAATATAGAAATGAGTTCTGAAGTCTGAGCTAAATTTATAAACTCTTAAAGATTAGTACACAGATAATGAAAAAATTGCCAATTTTCTCCATGAAAACTGTATATTCAAGAGGAATATGGGTGAGGGAGATCTAATTTTAATAATCACTAAAGCATTATTTCTGAGTTTGAGGAGAGTCTGAACCTCTGAAGTGTAGACCTGATAGTTTAGGTCACATTTATTATATGCATAAAAAGACCTTCTGAGATTAGGTCAAATTCATTTCTTTGTAGTTAATAATTTTAAAACTATTGGTTAGTCCTTTTTTTATTTTTGTGTCTCTACATACATAAATAATATATACCAACAATATGTTTTACTCCTAGGCTATAGTTTTTACTGATTAACCTTATCTTTTAGTATGGTATGATATATCTTACACAATTACCAGAGGACTAGCAGTAACAAAAGCCTTGAACATTATTACTTTCTACAACAGTGCTTATTTCTAGATGGAAGAACAAGTCAGATTGTTTTAGATTCATGTTGTGTTAGTATCCTAGAAAGTCACTAAGCTACAATAGAGATACCTTTTTTGTTTTCAAAATGTTATATATTATTCTTTTCAATTAAAATATAAATAGACAAAATGTTAACAGTAACCATAGAAAATTAGGTTATGCTCTAAAGAAGGAAAACGTATCTGTCATAACTTAGTTAAAAGACATTGCCATTGGAAAAACACTACAGCATCAAAGAACCTTAGGGATTTTCTTTTAAGAAAATTCAGGCCTAGAATTCTTATCCAAGTTACACCATTAACTATACAGCCATCTAATTAAAGAGTTAATAGCTTAAGTGGGAAAAATGCGCATATAAACCATAATTTTCAGCCATAGTAACACATCCAAACCACCTAATAGATGATCAGAGTCCCTTCCATAATCTCTTCACAATCTTGGATGAAAGGGGACTGTCATACAGGAGACAAGCTTGTGCAGAAGTCTCACTTCATAGATACATGAACAATATAGAAGACTGATATTATTTTTACTTCATGTACCAGATACCTTTTAAGAGTTGTCTGTCATCATTGCTACACACACTCTGCAACTACTCTGAAAAGAAGAATCTTTCCCATGATATAAAGAAGAAACTCAGCTCCAGAGAATTAAGATACACCAACAACACTAAACTAGTATATGAGTTTGTATCACTACAAGATGTAACAAATTCAAACACTGGGCATTTCTTACTTGATATTTTTATCTTTTGTGCTTTGGTATCACCTCAGCAAACATGGTCACACAAGTTATTATTTCTTTAATGATCTAAATGCCTTTAAAAACTGAAAAAAAAGTTAAGAAAGTAAAATGTTGCTTCTATAAAGTGTGTCCTTTCTACATAAAACTGTTCTGTCACAGCATCACAGCATGGTGTCGAGGCAAATTAGCTCCAGAAACCCATGTATCATAGTAAAAGCATGAGCCAGCACTCACCCACTTTATTTGTTTGTTTGTTTGTTTGCTTGTGAGATAGGGTCTCATGTAGTCCCACGATGTCCTCTAACTTTTTATGTAGACTGACACTGAACTCCTCATCCCCTATTACAATGTACCAAATCCTATGATTACCATCATGCTGACTTACCATCAGATCCAACACTATGACTACTTTTCTGGATGTTATTTACTTCTCTATGGTCTACATAGTATGGCTACTTAGTATATAAAATAACAATTGTAGTACATTTGTTCATGTACTTCCCGAGAAGAAGGAGTATTGAGAGATTGTCTTCAAAACTGAACTATGTTACCATGTTTGCAAACAAACACAATATGTTTTATGTTTTCTGCACTGAGAAGTGAGGAGCTGGGAAGGCTGACTGGTACATCTCTGCATTTTCTTAATGTATTCTGTGTCTGTGTTCAACACCTTAATCATATCACAAAAGATAGTGCCACTAACCTGGATCCCGTGTAAACATATCTTTGATAAGAGAATAAGAAGTCAAATAACTGCTAATAAACTGATAAAGAGGAATAATTCAAATGTGCTGATATTAAATTTTGGTTTATTAGATTTTCTTTCTCTAGATTGGCTTTATAGATGATTATAAGTTATATATTAACAAATATACATTGTATAGTAGAAGTAGAGTTAAACATGATGAAAATGTGAAGGAGAAAACCATGAAACATAATTGTTGTTTCCTAATGACTGCTGAGGGTGTCATGGAGAACTGAGGGAGTTGAGGTAGGAAAACAATAAGCTTGAAGTCAAAATGGTGGGCTATATAGTGAGATCCTGCTAAAGAGGGAGAGAGAGAGAGAGAGAGAGAGAGAGAGAGAGAGAGAGAGAGAGAGAAGAGAAAGAGAGATCGGGGAGGGAGGAGGGAGGAAGGAAGTAGATGAAAACATTTTTAAAAACAGAACTGGGGTGTCGCGTCTACCTCGGCCAGCAAGGAAACACGACCACGACTCTTCTTCAAGCAGTTTATTCAGGAACCTTGTACATCAGCTTTTCTTCTGCTTCTGCTTCTCCCAACCCCAGTAAGCCCTTAAATGTGTGCTCATTGCCCAATCAGCTCATGCCACCTGACGCTCCTGGATAGGCCACAGAAGGAGGAAGCACACCAGATCCATCTAGCACTTCCAAATAAGGCTTGTTTACAGCTAAGCTTGGACTACCTAGCATCCAGCCAGGCGCCATCTTGGGGCTGTGGCTTCCCACACTGGCCACCATGAGCTCAAGTGGGAGCTCATGGACCCCAATCTGATAGCTGGGAAGCCAGCATAGGATTGACCCAGAACCCCTGAACATGAGTATCAGGAGGACTGGGCCTCGGGTAGTGGATCAGTATGTATCCCTGGTATACGAATGGACTTTGGAAGCCCATTCCACATAGAGGGATACTCCCTCAGCATAGACACATGGGGGAGGGCCTAGGCCCTGCTCTAAATGATAAGACAGACTTTGAAGATCCCCCCATGAAAAGACTCACCTTCCCTGTGGAGCAGAAAGGGGATGGAATGTGGGTTGGAAGGGGGAACAGGGGAGGGGGTGAGGGAATTGAGATTGACATGTGAAACAAGTTTGCTTCAAATTTAATTTTAAAAAATCATAAAAAAAATAGGACTTCTAGAGGAACACACACACAGAGCACTGGCACCATGTCTCACTGTAACCATGATCCTGAATTTCCTTTCATGTATCACTTTAGCAGCAAAGCTTATAAACACTCTTGTGTCTTTGGAGCCCATTTTGATTTCTTGATATGAGCAACTATCCTAAACCCACTGACCCTGGGCAATATTAACAGATCACGGAATGACGTGCAGCCTCAGATGTAGCGCCTTCTGTGGTACTCAGGGTCCCAGAGGTGCTTCTCTCCTTACAGTCTGAGTGGGAGCTCTTTGATTGTGTTTCTATGTGAGTCCCTAACTATTCTTTCCCTCCTCTCATGGTGCCTCAGTTAAAAATCACTGTTTCTGCTTTGTAAAAGTGATCATTGTTATTTGTCTCAACCTCTATTTCAGGATGCTACTATCAGTCTTACATCAGAAAGTATAGCAATTTCAAATTACAAATAAATAAATAAATAAACCCTTATTTAAAATTCTAGGTTTCCTTTGGAAGAGAAAGAATCTTTCCAACAACTTTATATTTTGCTAAAAATTTAATTGTGGTTCAGTGTTTTGTTCTCAAAGGAATTTTAAGTGAAAAAAAAAAAAAGCTTTGGTAAGAGGAAGGAAAGCAGGTTATCTCTGCTATTCAAGACTGAAGAGATGCAATTAGGAAGGAACTTTCTGACCCTTTGAAACAGCAAATTTCCAAGAAATTAGGCACATGTATTTTCATAAGGAATAACGCTCTACATTTCAGTTCAGGTTGTCCCACACTGGCTTTAAATGTGTCCCTGTGTCCCACAAGGCAGTCTGAAAGCACCATCCTGAATCGGCTGGGAGAGACTAAGGAGGACATACTGAATCTTGATTCTACCCTGGGAACATGAAACCACTAAAAAAGACTGAAGCTGACCTTTTGCTTAAGTGGATTCTCAAGACTATAAACTCTTTCCCCATAATTGCTCCAAAGGCATTCAAGAAAATAAATCGGCAGGTATTAGTATTAGTCAGAGGTATCAGTACCAGTATTAGAAGATCCAGATGTTTAGCAAGGTCTTCTACTTTGTGGCAAACATACTAATTTAACCATATAAATTTTATGTAACTGTGTCTGTGGTTTTTCTAAGATGTTCTCAAGTAATTTAAATACTGTAGGATTTAATTATCTGATCAGTAATCAGTGTTTGGATAACATCATTGCTAACTCAGCTCTGTGGAATTTTTGGTTTTTTAATTCTTATAGATTTGGGCTGATAAGAACTTCCTTCAGAAGTATAGGGGCCTAAGTAGATCCTGGAAGCCTAGTAATTAGACTCATCTAACATAGAAAGACTTGTCAGTAGAATTTCATACACTGGGCTTTGGAGGAAATGGGAAAATATTTGGCATGGCATGTAAAGATGTTGCATTGAGTAACAACTGATACTAGCAACTACATACAATGACAACATGATGCAGTTTACATCATCACTGCCCAGTAACTACTGGGGAGGCAGCAATTGTGATTGAAAGAAAACTGTGAGCAGACTATCTGGACACTTGAGTCTGTCTTGCCCAGCAGTATTGTCTTAAGAGTGTTTTCCTTATCTGTAGAGGGCACTTTCCATCATCTTATACACATATGGTAGGAAGAAGTCAAATGACATAGTTGAAATATTTAGAGTTCCATAGAATGAGGATGGTTCCTAAACATTATAGATACAAGTAGAAGTAGAGACCACTTAGGATTTTCAGGAGTAAGTGCTTTTCTGATCATTTAGTGGTTTGAAATTCTTTTGTGTTTAGGCAGCCATATATAGAAATGCTCTGTTGCTGCTAAGGGTTGTTCACACATTGGAAACAATGGCTGAGTTGAAGTGAGATATTACTTCTTTTAAACATTACTTTTAAAGGATGCTACAATAAATCATCTAAACAGTTTCTCTCATATTTAAAAAAATCACAACTGTTTATTTTCTTGTTAGGTGGTGATTTTCTTGAGGGGAAGGAGTAAAGATCATGTACTAATTTTTTTTCTCAGTTACTGATTGGACATTGGTTAAGTCTTCAATATTAGACATTCTGTGTAAAAATTTGGGTGTCAAAGTATGTTTAGACAGTAATGATTTCATTAATTTAACTATACATTTAGTATTATTAAAAATTATACAGACATTAGAAAAAAGAATGAATTCTATGTGTAGAGCTGTTGATTTTCAAGGATGATCACAGTTTATGAAATGAAAAGAACAAATATTTTCAGCAATGAATGTTTTATTAAATGTGTAGACTTTCTTTAGGGCAGCCAACCAGCTACTAAATCATGACAAAGTTACTTATTAGTTATGAATGCTCGGCCTTCACTTAGGCTCATTTCTTGCTAGCTCTTAGAACTTATTTTAACCTATTTCTCTTCATCTATGTTTTGCCTCAGGACTTTTAAACCTTTCTTTCATTCTATGTGTCCCACTCTGCATCTGGCTAGTCAGCCCAGGCATTTCCCTCTCTTTCTCCTTCATTCTCTCCTATCTTGTCCCCTCATTGTCTCTCTTCTACTATTGATTATGTCTGTCCACAAACCCATAAGCCCCACGTATCTTTCTACTATGGAGCTAATAGCCATTCAGCTTTTTATTAAAACTATTAGGTGCCTTAGGTTGCAAGGTGAAACAGCAACACATCTTTATAAGACTAAATAAAAATGCAGCATAAACAAAAGCAACATTTACACAATCAATCAAATGCAGTGTAAACAAATGTAACACACCTTTACATAGTTAAAGTAATGTTCCACAATATAAACAAATGTAACACATCTTTGCCTCGTTAAAGAAATATTCCACAACAAATGTGTTTTATGTGTGTATATTCCCTTGAAAAAATGGTACAAACACTTCCCATTATGTACTCTTCTTTGGTGGTCACAGGATTCTCAACAAACAAAGGTCTTGAAGAAAAATCATTAAGCTTTACTTTAATATTTATTGTGTAACTAGTTATAATGGAAATCTATTACTAAAGATATTTTAAAATAAACATATATTTTATATTACTGACCCTTTATCTTTTAAAAAGAGGACAGAGAAAAATAAGCAACATTCTGAGGTCTTAATTTCACTTGTGTTGCTTCAATTTTAATACAAAGTAAAATAATTCTGCAAATAGCCAAGTTTGTTTCACTTAGCAAGTACTTCCTGAACTCCAGAGAGGTGTAGCTTTCTTGTGAACAAGTATTAAAGGTATGTGTGGGAACACCTGAGTTTTTCTTGATTCATACACATCCTTGGAACCACAAAAACTATTAGTTGACTAATCGAATGTAATAAAACTAATTTACTTCTTTGGTATGATTTATCTGACTAAATGACTTATTCAGTGTGCATGACAATTCAAACATTGTTAGTCCTTTTTCTTGTACACAGATAATCTCTCCATTACAGCCACTCCAATGTCTCTTTCTCCTGATCTCTACAGAAGCTCTCAATGGCCTTCTGAAGTCTAGGCTAGTCCACATCTCTGACTAGTCTTTTTCTGTTGTCTTTGCTGCAAATTCTGCTGAATAATATGGCATCCTTTATGTCTCTCATCATTAAGAAAATACAAAAATATCTAAAATATGAGACTTTAGATTACAATCCTAACAGAAAATTATCAAGTTGCTGTGTAACCGATGGAGGGGTACTTGAAGTGTTAGGTTCCAAATAACAATCCAAGTTCCCCTATTTAAACAGACTTTAAGGAAAATGTCACATTATTTAAGTCAGAATCAGGCAAGAAGGAACTATATAATTTGAGGAACTGTGTTTCAGAGTGGCCACATTCTACATCCTTTCTTCAACAAACTTACCCTTATGGGTAGAGGACAGATGCATATTAATTTAAGGCAGAGAAGTTAGATCATAACACTCACATCTGGTGATTAAAAACATTAACTTCATTTCCATGTTACTGCCAGGTATGTTTGGTTTTTAAGAAAAAGGAAAAAAGTAGAAAGGAAGAGGGATGAAAGAAACAGAAGGAAGCAGAAGGAGAAAGAGAGATAAAGCATTCTTCTTTCCATATAAGAAGAGGTCAGAGGCCAGGAAAAGGTGGCTCTATGGGTATGCAGGCAAGCAGAATAGTTTCTTTGCACCTCACTCATCTGGTTCCAGTGGCATCCTACTGTGCGTGGATCTGCTTGATTCTAGGCAGCTAGTTACACTTCCTTTAAACAGAGATGGAGCTGGCTCAGAGATGACCATTGGCAGTTGTGGGAAGGTCTAGACAATGGGACAAGAGTGTTAACTAAAAAATCAGTATATGCCTAATCCTGCCAGCTTGTCCAAAGCTATAGTTCTCTGTTTGCAGTACTCCTTCAGTTGAAAGGACTTAGTCAAGGAAGTAGATGTGTCATGCTTATGTTATGTGATTCCTTTCTGTAGACAGTATCTTGGTAAGAGGGACTGTAGCTAGAAATATGTCAGACAAGTTATTTGGAAAAAAATCTTATGACTGAAAAATTTTAATGAGATAAAGTAGAACCTGCTTATTCTAAAGTGAGAAGATACAAGTCAAACCATACATAAAATATTAATGGCATTTATTTCTTTGCAGTTTTCATTTTTATGATCCATTGTAGTTAGTTCATGTTTTCAACAGTATCTAGGTCTGCACATGCCTTGAGTATGATAAATACTAAAAAAACTGGGAGGTGTCAGTGCTAAAAGCCATGTAGAATTGGTACCAAAAGATGAAACAACCCAGATACCCATATATGAACAGATGGGTAAAGGAGGGAGGTCCCATGCATATTCTGGAATATTTTTTCAAACTTTACACGTTAACACGTGTAAAATTTTGTAGATGCTTACAACAAGGCTTTTAAATAAAGTAAATCTGTTTGCCTCACTCAGATACTCTTCTTGAATTGATCATGTGTAGTAGAGTCCAGCTGTATGATAGTCCCCTGTAGGAAGCAAACTCTTCCTTTAAATTCAGTTATTTCAATTTTAGTGTGCATCTCCATATAACAAAATGATCCCTAAGTGATAGTTACCTTTTCCCTCAGAAGCTAACATGGTTTTATCACTGTAGACAGTATTTATAGCTATCATTATGTATATAGTCATATGACATATATACCAACACACTTAGCTCATGATCAAATAGAACAAAAAAATTAATAAACATAGAAATCACTGTTACTAAAGTGTTAGTTAGGTCCAAAGTGAGACTAACATAAAAATTCATCTTTAAGCTATTTTAAATGAAGTTTTCTTAGTATATGCCTTAAGTTTGGCTAATACAGTTGATAGCCAGAATACTGAACAACCCAAGAGTACATCTGTGAACAAACAGATAAACAGAAGTGGTACAAACTAAGGCACCATTGAGTCTTAAACAGAATTAATTCTTCCATATACTACACTATGAGTAAAATGCAAAAACAACATGCTAAGTAAGTGCACAGCATGGGAACCAGACACGCCAAGGTCAAATCCTAGATGATTCCATGTACACGAGAAACGACATGTTCACATGGTTACAGAGATTTAGTTCAGGAAAGTTAAAAAAAATGGGCATGGATGGTTGATATGGTTGCATGACAACGTGAATATACTTACTGCCACTGTACCACACATCTAAAAACAGTTATGATAGAAAGTTTTATGTTGTTACATTTCTTCTCCGTGAAGGAAATGCATTGGAAATTTTTTGAGAAGTTTTAGTGAAACTGGAGTGTAATTTCATAGTTTCAAAGCACACCTGAGCTGAGTACCCTGAAGAACCATTAGAAGAGTTTGGAATATAATATTGTTATTAGTGTGAAGGACGGTCTCTGCTTTGTTGTTGAGACCTGATGTATTTAGGAAATACAAACACTGGTCTTCCCCTCATTTCACAAGCAGTAATGACTATAATAAACTGCAAAAGATTATCATTTAAAGAAGCAAGGACTTCTTTCAAAAATGTCCACTCTAGTTACCTGATGGTAAATACATGGAGGTTTCCTCTTCAGCCTTTTACATCTTACTGTTTATCATGTTGCTGGAGAAAGCCACGTTCATTCTTGCTGAAGCTCATATTTCTCCAGAAATTCAGTATGCTGTCAGTTGACCCTTTTTTTTCCCAAAGATGGATTTTTCTATGCACTTCAGAAATCACTTAGTAATCATTTAAAATATCATTAGTTAGAATTCAGCATGTGTATATTCACACAGTAATCACCATGACTGCCAGGACATAAAACATCTCCATTTACCTCATCTTCATTCTTGCTCCAACCAATGACCCCAGACACCTACAGGTCTCTTCTTAACCCTATGGTTTTGTCAGTAAGAGAATTGTTATGTCGGTGAAATCTAGCCTGGAACCTTCTAAAGGAGACTTAATATACTGTGATTTTGACTGCTGAGCAACATATCGCTGTAAGGACTGACCCCACAATATTTAGCCAAGAATTTAGACCTGTTATAAATTTTTATGTATATTTTTGTGTGAAAACTTGTTTTTTGTTTGTTTCTCAAGGGTAAATATCCAAGGGTAAGATGTTGTATTATGTATGTATGCCTCTATACCACACCCACTATGTACTAAGTGGCTGCACCATTTATTCCCACCAGTGATGTATGAATGGCTGTTCCACATCCATATAGCTCCTTGTTATTGTCAGGATTTTATTTTTAATCATTGTAATATGTGCAAAAGAATCAGCTGTTTCTATTGCACTGTAAAAGATAATGTAATTGAGGCCATCATCTTACCTAACTCCCATCTGTAGAGTTGCTACTTCTGTTGTATTAGTGTATTTCTAATACCGTTTCCCCTATACATATACACTGTTCATGTAAGTAATGCTTCTCCTATGAAATTCCATTGAATCAGCTTTTCATCTTTTTAAAAGTTTCTTGGATACTTAACAAGATGGTTGTTCTATGCTTAAATTCTAATGTGGTTATACACACACACACACACACACACACACACAAACTCTGATGTAAAAATAATAATGTACTGCTTTAATATGTGTATTGAACATGTACAGAACTTCATCCAGTTAGGTCAGAAAGACATGCTATAACAATGATGTGGTCTATAAAATTATAGTTTTTTGACTTCTTAAGGTGAAAAAACTTTATCATGTATTCACTCTAATAATCTTTGAGATTGGTATATGCAGTGTTGAATGGGTATAAATTTGCGTTTTATACTTTCAGGAAAATGGAAACAGATTTGTGGAATGGAGCACAATATTTGCTCAGGAGTAGAAGCTAGTGGTGGGAATTAGAAGATCTGTGTCACAGTGTCTCATGACTCTTTTCCTGTTATTTATGTCAGAGCTCAAGAAAATTAGTTTATGTCTAGGATTTTCATCTAGCTACCAATTTCGGTAAAAAGTTGTTTTAACAAACATTTGTATTTGCAGTGCAACATTGCATAATAAGTTTGATCATTATTTTTTCTTGCTATAGGACACTGCACTAACATAAAGCTTGGATTTGATCTCATGACCTCTGAGAAGTATCATTGATATCCTGTTTTTATTCAGTTCCAACCCTTGACATTCATAGCCTTCTAGTTCTTCTCTAACATACTGATTCATTGTCTCTGGTTAGCATCTCTCCCAGTGATGCATTGTCCTTCCTAGATGTGCTGATAAAATCCAATAACTTTATTTTAGACTGTTGACTCCCAGATTTTTATCACAGAATTCTACTATAATATGTCTGACTCCAAGCTTATGAATGCAACAGTTAGCTTTATACATGTTTCCTTATGCTCTCTCCAGTCATTATAATAATAAAATGCATCAAGGTGTGTATTGATACTACTTAGAAAGGTTTCATATATAAGAGAGTATAGGAGGTTGTAGAGAGTGGTCTCATCCTACAATGATGGAGCAAAAGTACAGCAGTCCACAAGAGTTGGAGGAGCTCGCGGGAGGACATTACTGTGCTTATCTTGTGGTTTTTTTTTTTTTTTTTTAACTTTGTGTTTGGTAAGGGTTATAGTTTTTTTTTCCGATTAAGATTTAATTGTCAAAAATACAAAATTTAAAGGTATACATTGTAAAGTTTTATATATAAATATGTTGTATAATATACCCAAATGAAGCAAATTGACACATCTATCACCCCATACATATAGTTACTTTCTTGTGTTATGTATGTGTTAAGAACAAATAAAACATGTCTTTGCAAATTTCAAATACACCATTTAGTATTATTAATAATGCTAATGAGTCTGTGTAATAGGTCCCTATATTTTATTTCATCAATAATTTCTATGAAGTCATCAACCTTGTTAGTGTTGACTTGTGGGTGTGTTCAATTATACTTTAATTGAGAAAATATGACATTTGATATCAAATATCAAAGAATTTTAAAAGAGTATAAAAGGCTGAGTATTGTAAAGTAGATACTTTCTTAATATTTTTGTTCTACATAAGAGTAAGAAAACTCTACTTATTCATATGTACAGAAGACAGTTTATGTGGCTGTAAGCTGTTGCTTTCCCACTCCCAAGAAGATTATTAGCAGATCTACAAGCTATTTGACAAATTCCTATAACTAGCCATAGGGGTTTAGTAATAACAGCAACAACAACAATAATAAGGCAATTTAAAAAGCATATTTCACAAATTCACCTCCAGTTTATGTGGCTATTAGTTTATGGTGTGAAATATTAGGATAGACTATAAAGTTAAATCAAAGAATTGTCTCTAGTGGGAAAATTCTGCTATAGACTCTGCTTTCTTTCATTGCCTTTCTGATTTTCTCTTGGCATTGATCATATCATCTAATGCCTTTGCAGTAGAAAGATTTTCCTCTATGATGATATTTTAGGGCCCTGTGGAACTACAATAAAATCTAAAATAGTCTAAGAAAATAATAATCTACAGCTATAAATATTTGTTTTAGCACTTACTAGAATATGAGGAGCATGGATTATGGGGTCTTTACTTCCTAAACCAAACAGTGACAGGTCAAGATGACCATGCTTGGAAAATAAGACAATCCCATCAAATCCCTTAGGTGATGACTTCTCAGAAGTTATCCAGTACTCTAGTTTTATTTCTAGATCATGAGGTTAGAAAATATGAATCACATTTGTTAATCCCGTGGACTATGAACCATTTCACAGTTAACATTTGTGGCATGCCTAACAAGGATTGTATTTGGCTTCAGCTTATCAAAGTATTATCTTCTCCAGAAGAATATCGTGTTCCTCACCAGTAACACTCTGTTTTCAAAAATTTCTTATTATTGTATTTTGTATTTTAAATTTTATTTTTAAAAAATCGTGTACTCTTGTTATGTACATGATTGTGGACTATGTATGACTCTCTGATTTTGCTTTCTGTACACAAAGTGTAGAATATTTATTGTGTTCTCTTTGAATGAAAATATTTTCCAATCTCTGATAGATAAGCAATCTAAAACCCAGGAAAGCTAGATGATGCTTTGGAGGTATTAGGTTCTTCTGATTACCCAAGTTCAGAAGTGCATATGCTTTCTACTTCCTGTTGAGCTTTCTACTTCCTGTTTTCTGGTTGCCTTGCAAGTAAGTTAGCTTCTCTTATCAATAGCTTCTTAACCCATAATACTACTGTGAGAATTAAATGAGGATGTGATACATAAAATGATTTTATCAGTGCCTGACACATGATTATTATTGTAATAATTGTTACCAGTTGTTATGTTTAGTGTCAGTGTATTTAATTGATGGGCTGTCATAAGAGACTCAGATTCTCCTAATTTTTTATGAGTGTGTAGAAGCCATCACATCTCAGATATGAGAGAATTGGCATTATTTTTATTCTCATTTTTTTAGTATGGTTTGTTCATCCTCCTTTAACTCCTCTAAAAAGTAATAGAAAGACATTTTATACTTCTAAATTACATTTGCAACTCCTAATACTGGCAGAGAACTTAAACACAGAACACTTACATGACAGCCCTAGAATAACCTCCCTGAATCTGGCAGATGGGACCTGTGGGTCTCTCATCCTTCTACTCAGAGGACACTGTTACATATCTAAAGCCACTTGAAATGATTGCATTTTCTAATGATCAAGCTCTTATTTTTAATTGTGTTTTATACAATAGTGCAGTTTTGTGTTATCCTTCATTCTTTCAGTGTTATTCATACAGATCATATTTTCCCAGATTACTGATGTCCTTCATCTCAAGCTACACGACTGTCATGCTGAACTACATGGAACCTAGTAAGGCAAAGGCCTGAAACACTGGATCCCTTAATTCATTGACCTTTTAGCTTTTTTGGCAACTCGTTTTTTTAATGTTTTAAAAGGGACTTGCACCATTTTATTTCTCCCTGCCAGTTAGAATAAAGAAACACCTATTTTCTACTGTAATAATATAAAGAAGTATAGTTCCCCAAAAAGATCTACTGTGTGGCTGACCATTTCTAGGAAAATGATTGTTAAAGGCTATAGGTTATAATGGATTTTCAAAAGTATCACAACTAAAAGACCATCTCTAACCTTAACTTATTAAATGACAAGAATTGGTGTTGCCCATAATTGCTTCCTGTGTGACTCCTATCTTGTGTTTGTTTCATTTACTGGTCCAAACAAGATTTTTCTCTTCTCAGACCTGTAGATTTAATCTCACAAAAGAAAACACTTTTTTTTTTTTTTAACTGTTTAGTATGTCAGTTTTCCTGGCTTATTGTCATTTGTATCTTAACATACAAAGAAGTACTGGGACAGGAAAAAATGCAATGATGTTTACTTTAAAATAAATTAACAAAAATGTATTCGCTGTTGATGCATGCAGAATAAAATATGCAGTTCAAAAGGCAAGATTTAATAGCAGATAGGATGAGTAAGACCCATTTGCAGTGGACCATTCTGTAGATAAACAAGATTGAATCAGAAGAAATTCAAGGTCAACAAATAACTACTAGCACTTTATTTTTGTCTAAGTGTAGTTCTGCTATAGTTTTGTAATGAGTTTAAGAATAAATAGGTTACAATTATTTGTTCTCATAACATCTAATACTTCACTTAATATAACTTTTATTACTGTGAAATTACTAATTTGATTGTCTAATTCCCTGCTTGTGCAGGTCTCACATGAGGTTGAAAGAATTAATGCATAAATAGATATTCAGAAATGAATGAATTTGTAAGGGGCATTATTCTTTTATTTATTGGACCTAGTGTGATTACAGGGCCATATGCATCAACTAATAGTAGGCCTTTCAAATGCATCAGGAAAGGGCATGCCTTTGATGGTTATGCTACCCATTCTCAGATCTTTCCATTTATCTCTGCATATCACCCAATTTTCACATTAAGGGTATAATGCTGTTTTCACAGAGATAAAGGATTTGCATCAAGACCTTGCTCAGATATTACCCCCTACTAAAATTACCTTCATCCCCCAGCTATGAGTAATTGCTTCTTCTCTGATGATCTCCCAGAGCATATTATCGAGGACTCTTTGGACTGAATTTGCTTTCAGAGTTTTCAGTGGTTTATTTAGTTATATCTGTCCCACACTGCACTTGCAAAATATCATACTATAGATTCTTCAATTTTTGTGCACTAAAACAAAGTTGTTAAAAGAACAAAATAATTTGCACATGTTTCAAATCAAAAACAATTTTATGGTACCTTAGAGTATTTAACCTAATGAGAGAGATGAGAAATCCATTCCCAATATCACAGGCAGTCCGCAATTGAATAGACATGTGTATGATGTTTTACTTACTGTTCCCACCCAACCATCCCTGTAGCCACTGTTATTAATTAACAGTTCAGGTGTTCATGTAATGCATTATGCTGAACAATTTATAAAATATTAATTAGTGGGATAACTTTTGTTCCTAAGTAGCTCTCTGGATAATAGGGCAAAAGGAACATGTAGACAAATGCTTGATAGCAATGGGTCAGTGCCAAGGTATTGGGGGGTCAGGGAGAGGCTCTTATAAGTCTGACTTTGCTTGCTGTAGAGTCATAACCTTCATCCCTCTGAAAATTCTCCAAATGTTCTCCAAATGAAGAGTTATGCACATGCTGGCAAGTGTCTTCTACACTCTTTGCCATGTTTTGTTTTGAGATGGTATCCATGCTGTATCCCAGGATGAAATAGGAATGTATCACAGTCACCCTGCCTTTTAAGAGACATGTGCCAGTTGTCTTAAGCCAGACGTGACTATAGCTTTTTTTTAATTATTTATTTTTATTTTACATGTCTATTCCAGTTCTCTCTCCCTCCTCTCCCCTCTCTGCCCCCTCACATGCACCCGGATCACCCTCCCCTCCCATCCCCCCAGCCCAATTACACATATAGGGCTTTGCCATCCAGGTGGGGTCATGTAAATCTGTCAAGTCATTTGAAGTAGGGACTAAGACTTCTCTCCTGTCTCTAGGTTAAGGCAATATCCCTCCATGGGGGATGTGTCCGCAAGGTCACATCCTAGTTCCACTGTCTGAGGTCCCTTAAACTGCTCAGAACTTCTAGCTGAGACCCCCCCCCCATTTCAGGGGGGACTGAGTCAGTCCCATGCTGGATTCCCAGCTATCAGTCTGGGAGCCCGTTAGCTCCTCCTTGTTCAGATCAGCTGTCTCTATGTGTTTCTGCAACCTGGTCTTGTCCTCTGCCTCTGCATCTGGATTCTCGTTCGACTCAGTGTTTAGTTATGGATGTTTGCTTCTGTTTCCAACAGGTACTAGATGAGGGCTCCATGATGGTGGATAAGTTAGTTGTTGATCTCACTATCTGGGAAGGGCATTTATGGTAGCCTTTCCACAGTTGCTCAAATTGTTAGTTGGCAGCAGTCTTGTAGGACTCTAGATCTTTCTTTAGGTTCAGTTTTCTCTTCAAACCAATAATGGCTCCCTCTTTTATGTTTGTTCTCTCTCTCTCTCTCTCTCTCTCTCTCTCTCTCTTTCTCTCTTCTGTCTTTCACAGTCTCTCTTAACCCTTTATATTGAAGAAGTCTCTTTCACCGAACCTAAAGAATACCATTTTGGCTAGCCTTGCTAGCCATCATTAGGGATTCTGTCTATTTCTGCACAATATGACTGTAAGTGGACCATTGCATCAACCCATCTTGTATTGGCATCTAGATATCTGAATACATGGTTTGGCAAGAAGCACTTTTCTTGCTTAACCATCTCCCCTGCACTTACTTAAGTTTTTTAATGCTGATGATGCTACAAATTTCTAATCATAAACTAGAGAAAGTGATATACTAAGTGGTATGGTTAAATAACATTCATTCAGCTAATGTATTTTCTCAACTAGTTTTAATGTTTTAATATATTTAAGCATTGTTGAATCTAGGATATTATGTTATGTAACAGAAGCCAGGTCCAGACAGACAAACAAAGCATGTTTTTACACATAAGTTAAAAGAAAGCAATAAACAAAAAAGAAAGAAACAAACAAAAAAACCTGTTGATTTCACAGAAAAGAGGGATGTAAAGACATATGAAATATTGGCTGCTAAACTAAAGTCATAAAGGAAGAATAATTTATCATATATAATAATTATATAATTTGGTAAAGATTTAGAAAAGAAGATTTGTAGGATCCTAAAACACATACACAATATAAAGTTTATGTTCAAATATGAATTATCCTGTTATTTTCATGTCTTCTCTTTATTAACTTTTATACTGTATCCTGTGAACTGGAAAATTATTGCACAGTTTCAAAAATAATTTTTAAAGGTTATGAATTATCTTATATAAAACACTAAAATAGATATTCTTTTATCAGCTAACGGAAGTTGCTAGAAGTGCAGGCAGAGGGCCTTCAATTTTATAGTATAGTATATATTTGTCAAATTGGTTGTATGGGGTTGTAGAGATGGATCAGCAAGTAAGAGCAATGGCTACTCTTCCAGAGGAAGAGGGTCAATTCCCAGCACCTTTATGGTGGCTAAAAACTGCCTAACTACAGTCAAGTGAATCTAATATCCTTTTCTGGTCTCCATGGCCACGTGGCAAACACATGGTACACAGACATACATGGTGGCACAACATCCACACACATAAAATAAAATTTAATTTTAGAATTTTAATATATATAACCCTTTTCACTAAAGCTCATGATATTGACAGTTGAATATGGGAAATGGATGGTACTATCTTACATATAAATGGCTAGTTTAAGAGAGAATATAAAAACTTTGTAATATTTCATAAAATACTCACACTAGCCTTAGAAAGTTTAATCCTTTTCATTCCCAATCTGTATAATCTTGTCAAATGCCTTCTGTGTTCTCATGGCCACATTTGTTAGTTCTCAACTCTGTTTTGCTTAGTTCCTTTTAAGAGCTCCTGTACAGCCACAAGGAATTTTGTCTTCAAGTGTTGGCAGTGATACCCTGTTGTTTGCAGTGTGTTCAGCCTGAGACTTGGATGACTTTATAGAGATTATGAGCAGCATGGTTTGGAAACAGTTGCCACCTGTGTTCATTTCCTATGGCTACTGTATTAAGCTACTACCATCCCAGTGATATAGGACATCTGAATTTTATTCTCCAATAGTTCTGCAGGCCACAAATTCAATGTTAGCACCAAGTGTCCAGGTGAGGACAGTGATGCATTCTTTCTGGAGACCATAGTAGAAAACCTTTCCTGCTTTTGCTGACTGCAAATATTGGAGTGCTATCTGGTTCCATGGTCACATTGACTTGCCCTCTTGTCTGTAAGCAAACACTTTCAGTTAAGAACTCATGTGATTTATGTGTCTCCATTTAGTGCCTACCCTGAAAACTCAATAAAATATCTCTATGAAAAAACTTAAAGTCGCCTATGCTTAGCCTTATAAAATAGTGTTTATAGATAGAAGGATTAGGATTTGTATATTTTGATAGGAATGTTCAAACTTACACATTGTCTTACCTATGCACTTATTCTCTAACCCTTGCTTTGTCTGGCATCCTCTACTGTCATTGTAGGGCAGGTGAAGGAGAGAATGGAAAGAACCTAAAGGGAGGGAGGAAGAGAGGAGCCTGAAGAAAAAGCAATAGATAGATAGATAGATAGATAGATAGATAGATAGATAGATAGATAGATGAGAGAGATAGTACTGGCTTTGTTGTTTGCACCATGTTCTTTAGCTGAACCAGTTAAACACATGATAGGATAGAGCTTGGCATGAAAACTTTCAGGATTAGATGAAGCTAGCTGCCTGAACAGTCGTCTGCAGATTGGTTTACTTCATGTTTTCTATGACCTGATTTCCACGTATGAATCATGAAGCCATCTAAAGAGACTCAAACTTGGTTGTGCCTTCCTCAGTATTAACCATCCTCCATCACTGCGGAAGGCAAGGAAAACCCAAAGGCTGTATCAGAAGTCAGTTCCCTATCATACCGCATTCAGGAAACCTGTATGCCTTAGCAGTTGTTCCTTAGCATTTATTCGTATGCTACATAATGAGGAGGGACACTGCAGAAAGGTGGCCATGGGGAAAACATCTGGAAGAAATAAAATTTCCAGGATCAAAGGGCTCCTTGTGTAGCCCAGAGGGTCCTCAGAGTGCTCCTCAGAGCAAACAAACAATCCCCTGGATGAGTCACTGTGATATTTTTTTTCCCTGCCAAAAGCCCATATGTGCTGCAAGAGCTCAAGGAAAAGAGGTGGCGAAAGGAGAGAAAATAAAATTAAAGGAGACAAAAAAAATCACTTAAAAACTTTACATATGAATAAGAAAAATCATAACATGATTATAATCTTTTCATATATCTAGAATTCTCAACATTATACCACTTACATTGCCCTAGCCCGGAGTAAAATTATGTATACATGAAATATATTTAAAATCACAAAGAAGTGTGGCAAAGGAAGTGTGGTGGAGGAGACTACAAGACTTTGAAACAGCGTATCTCTAATACATGAAAATTGGCAGAGTGAAGCCCAAGTCAGTGTCCCAAACCCTAGCCAGTGGCATTTTACTGAGGGGAAAAAAAAAGTTACTTATGAATCAGTACAGCCATGCTTTGTTCTGCATGAGTGTTTTAATAGAGCGAGTGTAATATAAGGATCAGGTGGGCTCATGGGAATGGAACAAAAGGTTTTGTAAAATTAAAGCAAAATAATTATAGCTCTAGGTGCAAAGCGAGCATACTCCAGCAGTTGATAGCAAGGACCTGCTCAGAGCAGGGAGGGGTGGGCACACTGGAAGGGTTTTTTCTCTTTTTCTCTCTCTCTCTCTTTTTTTTTACTCACTAACAAAGGCTTTTAATAGGTAACAGTTGTAAAGCATCTTTGAAAGTAATTAATGCACCCACACAAAAATTTATTAAAATGAAAATTTAAGGAATTGTCTAAAATGAATTAATTAACAAAAAAGAACATCATGCCTTTCTTATTTTTTAAAGAAGGAGAGAAGGTTAAGCAGAGCAGATTTTTGTGAGATTGCATTTTGAAATGTTCTTGGTTTATTTAGTACCTGAATAGCCCTTAAAGAGAGAGTTGGCAGGATTTATCATCCACCCCCTTTAGACATACTAAATGGGGACAGGCATAAATTGGGGATTAATTTGCCACACATGAGCTTTACAAACCCTCAAAATAATGATATCTGTTTACAAAATGTCCAAAGTTTAGGAAGTTTGCAGAGACCTATAAGAAGCATTCAGAGGTGGAGACGGGTTTGGGCTGTTCTTCACCTGGCCTTCTCCAGTGCTCTCAGTCCAGGCGAATTCTGCTTTTTGTGGCCCTGTGGAAGATAAGGGCAAATCTGTGAGGTACAGGACTGGGCAGTTTTACCTCAGACAATTTCAAACTTGTGAGGAAAACATTGACTCACCGACCCTGTTTCTATAAGAATATTGTGTGGTTGCATTTGCTTTTTTTTTTTTTTTTTTTTTCTGCTTTCTTTTGTATTGTTCCATACTGAGATACAATCAAAAGTCAAATATGTGCACATGAGCATTTACTCTTTGCGGTGAAAATGACTGCTAGCTGATTACAAAAGTTCCTACTTTCAGATTGTTGTTGTTGGTTATACCTCAAAACCTTTAGGTCTGAACTTGTATACATCTTTAAGGGTAAGGGTTTCCAAACTTTCCATGCTGCAAGTCATTGGATTCGACAGCCTTTCTACCAGTATTGTCGTATTCTATTAATGCAATATTTTGGTAGTTTCCTTCAGGAAAGTATTTCTGAAAGCCAGTTTATGTACAATACGGAAGGAAGGGGATTGGCTTGGGGATATTCGATCACACTATGAACCCAAAGTTTGCATTTGTGTTAATTAAATAAAATTAACCTTGGGTCAGAAGGCTGCATTAGCAGCTTGTTGAGAAAAAGTAATCATAGAGCATTAGTGGCATCCAGGAGAGATAGAGAGACCCAGCAAGTAGTAGGGGGGTTTGGAGTGGCACAGCCTATTCTGGTTTGGCAAAGCAGTAGCACAGGTTTTTCTAAGATGCTAGCAGGGAAAGAGGGTTAGCTAGTTTTGACCCAGCCTCTGAGAGAGCAGGCTTTTACTTCAGCCTTTGACTCTTGAGTCTTATTTATAAATAGAATGATAGAGATTTAGTTAAGGCTACCTTAGCGGCTGGCATGACAGGCTAGTGCCTGTGAATTCCTACGAGGCTGTGGCCTGAACAGCCAGATGCTTCTAGAGAAGCAGGCCGATACCTGCAGATTTGCAGTTGCTGGCTGAAATAACAGTAGATTAAGGGGCAGCCATTATGCTGAAGTTAAAAAAACAGAGTTGTGAACAGTTTCCAGTAGACGCATGATTATTACACAAGTTTTGTAGTGGTAAAAGCACACTGTGTTTACATAAGATCTGCATATATTTAATTGAATTTCCTTTGTCTTCATCTTCTTTAAAATATCCATTATCATGTCTTTGTAGTTATTTGAACTGTCTTCAGATTCTGTTTATTTTTTAAGAAATTTTATTATGTCTTATGGCATTTTAGCACTGCTCTGATAGTATGTTTGCTTATGAGAAAATGGCAAATTTATGAAGTCTTGATAGAGGACACTGATTACTCCATCTTTCGTCATGGTCCGTCCAGAAGGCAGAACCCCACTCTCTCTGGAGTGTGATTATTTTTTTAAATGGCATGGGACTAAAGAGATAGCTCAGCTGTTAAGAACAGTGGCTGTCCTTCCAGAGGAACAGGATTCAATTCCCAGCACCCACATGGGAGCTCAAAATTCTCTATAACTCCAATTTTAGTGGATCTACCCCCTTCTTCTGGCTTCTGGGATTACCACCAGTCTTTCATATGGTGAATAGATACATAGGCAGGTAATGACTCACACATATAAACTAGATAAATAAAGACATGTATGTATGCATATATACATACATATAATTTTGAAATAAAGAAAGAAATTTGCTATATAGTTTTAAGAACTACCTGTTTTCATAGGGTAATTTCTGATCCAACTATGTCATGTGAATTGAAGCTAATGTATGTATGGGTCTGTGATCTGCAATAATATATTTTTTTCTGTTGCTGCTATATCAAATTCCCATCAACTTAGCAGCCTACAGCAGATCTATTATTTCACTGTTCTCTACAAGTCAACCTTGGCTCTCACCAGTTTCTTTGTTCTTGGTTTCACGAGGCTGTAATAAAGGTCTGCATTGGTTGTGTTCTTTCTAGATCTGAGAACAATCCCACTTCTGACCTCCAGCTCCTCATAGCTGTGAAAGGAAGCTCCCCCTTTCCTTGTTGATGACTGGCCAAGGTCACCCTTACCTCATGAACGCTGTCCTTCCTTCTATCTCAGGGTTAGCAGTAGTGTCTCAGATCCTGTGGGATCTCTCTGACTTCCCCATCTACTAAATCTCTTTTCTAAATTTTAGTCCTAAAAGTTATCTGTGTTTCAGTTGACTTGATTGAGCACACCTGCATTATCTCAAATTGTCTCACTATTTGAATGGCCGTAATTCTGTGTGTTGGAGTTGGGAGTGTTCCCATAAGCAAGTCAGTTAACCTAAACTACTAGTATATATTTTTTCCTAATACAGCTTATAGAACTTGGTAAAAAGTGTCTGTCCAACTTGAACAATAAGGTCAAGTTGAAACATAGACAAGGAGAATAAAAGAAGAAACTAGAGGTGACATCCACCTGTGCCTGACAGTATTGCTCGAAGTGGGGATGCATGGTTTCTTTGGATATTAAGAAAGGTATCTCGGCAAATCTACTGGATTATGGTTTTTCTTATACTCTTTTCCTACGGAAGAACTGAGCTCACCAGTGACTTATCACCTAATATAATTTAAAATAAAATGTCCAGAGATTAGAAAAATTTCCAATAAACAGAATTCCCCAAGTAAAAATGTGAATGATTAACACAGTAGAATTATAAAACGTGCATGCTTACTACAAATTTTAGCCTAATTACAAATAAAACATGAAGATATATTTATTAATGTTTCAAATGTCAGAATCTAATTTTAATTTAATAAATCTTACTTACATAGTCAATTACAAACTAAAAGCAATGATAATTGAAGGTAAATATGTGTTTATATTTTACCCAAAATATATTCAGTTGTGCTATTGAAGTATTTATGTTGGTTTAATTTATAATTGATTTTCCAATATTCATAATTTCATAATTAATAGTAAAATGCAGAAATAACAGAGCATTATTGTTTTCCTAACAGGACAAATTAACCCAAAGTAGTCACCATGCTTGAACACTTTCATAGAATGTATGTAGATATTCAAAACATATATAAAGTACATTAGTTCATTTAAGTATATCTATTATATCTACTTAACTTCTTCAATAGTGAATATTATGGCTTACTGTGTGTTGTGTACAGAATACCTCATAGGAGAACAAATTTTATTACTATAAACTCACATGAGGGTACATAGCATCCTCCTTTATTTCTAAAATAAGACAATATTGCTGTCTAAACAAGTTATGTGTAATGAACACTGAGTGAAGTTTAAGACAGCATAAAATTACTATGTCAGAATTAATTTTCACCTTTACTCTTTTACATGCTAGATGTATAATATTAAGAGTGTCAATTAATCACTTGTGGCCTCAGTTTCCTCACCTGTAAGAATGAAACGCCTCCCATTTACATTGTACAATTGATGTTCCAATAAAAGGAGCTCAATTTAACTTAAAGCACTTGAAAATTATAAGTTCCTATGAAAAAATTATGTTTTACACAAATATAAATGATTCCTGTCATTATAGTTAAGGAAGGGTCTGTGTCTTCAAACATATGGAAACTAATTTGTTAGTCTATTTTTTGTCAGTTGTAGTGTTTATGTTTTTTCTTGTGTGTCTGATGAGTTGATAGTTGTAGTATTAAGTAATTAGTAAATAAAACAATTTAGTTTAAAAAAGAAAATTATTTTGTAGTTGTTTTTAATGTTGTTATTTGTGCTAAAGCTAATCAGGACCATACTAGTTGTCCCTGAATTGACTAATAGGGAGGAATTTAGAATTAATGGTTAAAATATATAGAAATTTTATACTATATCTTGCTTGATAATTTTCTTTATTTTGTTAATTAGTTCATTAGTAAAGTTACAGCTTACTTAGGTCTAAATTTCAGCAGCAATGAATTAAGAAATTCAGGAACATACCAGTGATATGGGAGTCATGGTGGCAGTTGTGTGTGTGTTTGTAAGTAGCGGGCTGTTTTTATGTCCTATTTCCATGTTTCCAAATCCTATTCTCATGCATCTATTTAGATTTGATAGAGGTAACCTACTTCTGTCTCCTTCTAACTATTCCAATTATAACCCAAATATTGGAATTGGCATGGGTAACAGAAAAGAAGAAGGAAGGGCTCGTCAGTAGGAACGAATGACTATTTCTATCTCTCCTTTGTTCTCTCTGTCTTCAAGCCCCCTTTCCTTCTTTTCTTCCCTTTTCCTTTCCCTTATTGCCATTCTCCCCTACCCTCCCTCAGCCTTCTTTCCTTTTTTCTCCCTCCTTCTTTGACCTTTCCAGAGACAATTTATGCTTTGCTACTTTAAGTAATAGACCATCTTTATTTGAATGGCATGTTTTCTTGAGCTTCTCATTTTACTTCTCATTGATTCTTTCTCGACACTTCAGTTTTAAAAACACTCTTCCCTGTCTTCTAAGAGGAGAACTACTGTTCTGAAAAAATTATTTCTGTATCAGAAGTCATGGAGAAATTAGTGGAAAATATAATAGCTAGGTGTCACTCACATTCCTTTTCAACATTTTGGCTCCCTACTTTAACATCACAGAGACAGTATTTTCCCCTTGAATACAGTAAATAATGTAATTGATTTATGAGTTGTTTATTGTATTAAGCAGATTAAGTGAAGGTGGAATTATTCTAATCAGATGTATAATTGATCTCTTTAGAAGACATAGGGTCATCTTCAAGTTCTATGGAGAACAAAAAGTGATAAAAATTTATAGGTTGGGACATGATATTAGGAACTATATTGCTATATCTTTTCTTTATACCCAACAGTATATTTGTATTATTTTTTTTAGTAAAAATAAGTGTTAGAAAGGAAGAATGGGTGGTTGTGTTATTATGGATATCTGTTGGCAACTCAAAATGTTGCTTAGCAGAGTTTACTTGTAGAATTTGAATTTTCCAGTTGGACTGACTTACTGTCAAAAAGTCTGAATTAATTTGATAATTGGCTGAATAAAATGCTAATGCCAATTAGAAAAGGTAAAGTTTTAAACTGTGTAGCAAAAAATCGTTTCTAAGACTGTTGTCATTTTTGTTGATTTTTCTTAAACACTCCAGTGAACAGTTCATATATAGTTATAACTTTCTGTTTTATGATGTATTCTTATTTAACCTACTTTCAGTATGTACATAATGTACACACTCACAGACACAGGCACACACACAAACACACACACACAAATACACTCACACACACACACATACACACACACTTTCTGTTCCATCATTGACTTTTTGTAAAGAAATGTCAAAGTATGTAGTCTTCCTTTTCACATAAAACCATTTAGAACATCTCTTAGAAGAGCTTCATTCACTCATTAGATGTTTTCAACTTTTGTTGTTGCTATTTTTTGAAGAACATTTAAAAATGTTCATTTTATGTGTCCAGTGTGCCGTGTGTGTGTGTGTGTGTGTGTGTGTGTGTGTGTGTGTGTGTGTGTGTGCAGATACCCATGAAGAACAGAGAGTATCAGATTCCTTAGGGTTGAACTTGTCAGGGGTTAGCTGCCTAATTTGAGTAGTTTAACAAATGCAAATCCTCTAGAAGAACAGCAAGTGCACTTAGCCATTAAGGCTTCTATCTAGTGCATTGGATAATTTCATTTTTTTTTTCTTGATACTGCTAGAGAGTTGAACCAGGCCTTCATGAACCTCAAGCAAGACTTCTACCACTAAGGAATATGCCTTGCTTGTTCAAGACTTTTTAGAAGTTTTTCTAAGTCCATTTCAGGGGGATTTGTCTTATTCTCAACACCAGCATACTTGCTGCACTCACTTTCCTGTTGTTTCCACTCCTACCTTGTTTGTTCTTAGAATCATTTCCAACATCTCATCTAAACAATTGCCTTTGAATTGTGATCTGGTTTCAGATCCCACTTATTGATAGTCATTCTGCCAGCAAGGTCTGTTAGTTATCCCCTCCTTATTAGGCACATCTTAAAAAAATGCCAATACAATGTTTACCTTCCTCCCATAAATGTTTCTAAGAGGTTAAAGACTCTTGACATTTTCTGTAGACTGAATAGATCTTTGTTTTTCAATCAATGTCCTATAAAATTACTGAAAAGTGAAAAATCTGTGTTTCTTGTAATACATCATCTAAATGCTGTTCAAACACTGAATACACCATACCTACTAAACAATGTTGGTAACATTTCTTCAATGAATCTCACATCTTTCAACCTTCTTAAAGTACTCTGAATTCTATTTAGTCTCTAATGTTGGTTATTTAATCAGAATTGACAGATCAGTCTCCTAAAGCTACCATAGCCAAGCACTGTTAAGTAGGTGTTTATAAGACAGGACATCATTCTCTACCCAATGCCTCTCAATCTGGTGATTGCCTAGCAATCTTTGGTGTTCCTTGGCCTATTCCACATCTCTGCCTACATCTTTACATAACATTATTCCTAAGGTTCTCTATGTCTCTTCCAGATTTCTCCTTTCTATAAGGGACATAACATAGTGAGTTACTCGGCCACTTTACTTCAGTAATACTTCATCTTAACAAATAACATCTCCTATGACAGGGTTTCCAAATCAGGCTAAATTGTGAAGCATTGAAAACAAGGCTTGTTTGACTTGTATGACTATTTTAGAACTCCATAATTCAACCAGTAACAACCATGAACAATATTTTGTTCATATTTCTACCACATTGATTATGTAAGGCTGAATTATGAGCATATTTACAAATTGATCACAGTTACCAGTCTTGGATACTTTATCCTTCCCTCCCTTTCTCAAGTCCTCTTCATTTGGTGATACAGATAATGTTTTCTTACTGCTACCCTTGTGCTTTCTTCTGAAAGTATTCCACCTCCTTATCTAATACGAGACACAGTCCAGATGCCTGATACTGTTGTGTATTAAAGAAGAATGGACTGGTTCCAAGGGAAGAGCTCCTGACAAGTAAAGGTCCATGTGGGAAAGCCATGCACTTTTTGACATTTGTTTTACTCACCCAAGAAATCTGCCCACATTTGGGGTTTTAGACTATTTTGAGATAGACCTATAAGTGAATATGATAATATTGGAAAATTGACATAATATAACCAAAAGTAAACATATAGCAAATAAGATGTTAGAAAGTGTCTGTCTTACTTAGTCCTTGCCTTAGAAATTACCCATTATTTGAGAATTGAGTAAGGTATGAAATCAGATTGGATGACAAATTAAGTTTTGTCTGCAGGGTCTGTCAGACTTAGGTTATTCAATAAATAAAATATTCTTTTACAATTGAATTAAGATCAAAGGCTGTGAGTAGGTAAGGAACTTTTAGTCTTAACAGGTTGTCCTCTTGAGCATGATGCAGGGCCTTAGCCCCAGGTGCTAGCCTCCCAGGGTGGCCCTGTGCTTCTCTGGGCACCATGCTGATGAGCCTCCCACTGCAGCTCTGATTTTGGCAGCCACAGCAGAATCAGCTCTTTGATCCTTGGAGTGGCTCCTGCCACAGTAAGTGGTTCTGTTTGTTTTGTCCTTCCTTTTGGTCATTACTCCCACCTGGCAGTACAAGACAAAAACTAGGAGGTGGGAGGGAACAGTGAGGGGACACTTCAGCAACATGGTCTGACAAGCATGAAAAGCTTCCTAGACTGTTCTGGTTCTAAAAGCGCATGTCTAACATTTCTGCCAACTCATTAATGAATAGTTTATTTGGTGTATCACACAACAGTCTGCTCAAATGTTATTTGCCTATTCTATTTTCTTGTTACTGGGGTCTTAGATCCACCATAAAATCCATTCATCCATTAAAAAAAAAAAAAAAAAAAAAAAGGCAGTATACCCCTGTCTATCTACAGTCTTCATCTACTTCATCTTACGCTTTGGTACTTGAAAAATTGATTTTTCAACACATTTGAAAATCAACTTGGGTGTCATCTTTTCACATAAATATTTTGTTTAATTATACATTTCATTGACAAATAATAATTCTATAAATTTATCAAGTGCAGTATGCTATTCTTATCTCTGTATATGTTGTGAAAAAATTT
Organism: Phodopus roborovskii; assembly: GCF_943737965.1. NCBI lineage: Eukaryota > Metazoa > Chordata > Mammalia > Rodentia > Cricetidae > Phodopus > Phodopus roborovskii. The sequence goes on from NW_026126469.1 coordinate 27,293,429, forward strand.
AACCAAGCTAATTAACGTATCTATAAATTTACCTGACACTTTGTTTATAATTTAAATAAATTTGTAGTAGTCTCAGTTCACATCAGTACAACATTTGATAAAGAACATAAAAGTGATTATACCTATTTTATTGTGAGGTGCTGAGTTTAAGAAGATTCTACTGTGCCAGTGTTTAAACAGGAGTGTAGGGCCGGCATCAGAGTGCCCAGGGCAAGAGAAATACTATAGTGGCATGGAGAAGGCATGTGAATATCCTGAGTAGTGACTTCTACTTATCCTCTCAATTAAGCTTTTCAATCTCCTTTAAATAAAATTTAGCCATGCCTCTTTAATCCTAGCACTCAGGAGGCATAAGCAGGAGAATCTCTGAGTTCAAGGCCAGCCTGGTCTTCAGAGTGAGTTCTAGGACAGCCAGGATTTTACAGAGTAATGGTGTATCGATCAACCAATAAATAAATAAATAAATAAATAATGTTTTATTAATTACTCAAAAATAAGAATTTATCATAAATATGTATACCTTTGTCTATATTTTGTCTGTCAGCTGTTTCTTAAAGACAACCATTTCAGCCATATTAGAGACATCATCAAAGGAAAACTATCAGGCTACCAAATTCAACTTGTTTTCAATAACTTATTTATATTTATTGCCTAAAGTAAACTTTAAGAGTGCCATGTGGCAAGCAGTTGTGGTGCATAACTTTAATCCCAGCACTCAGGAGGCAGAGGCAGGTGATCTCTGTGAGTTTGAGGCCAGCCTTGTCTACAGAGCTAGTTCCAGGGCAGACTCCAAAGCTACATAGAGAAACCCTATCTGGAAAATAATAGAACAGTGCCATGTGTCGTTTGATCCAAAAAGTGAATCTTGATTTTGTGTGTTATGCCTCACTCTAAATAATTAAAATGCCATATACTATGTATTTCTCAATGAGTGTCAGTGCTATACATCTTAAGTATATTTATTATTTCCCTTATTAACAACCTGTTTTGAAAATAAGGGAACCAAGCATCATAGAAGCTAAATAATTAGACCCTGAGGATACAACTAATTGTATCCTAGAAAAATCTAGAATTCAGGCTCAGTTATTTCTGATCCAAAGTTTCCCTTCCCTCTCTCTAAACCACTCCTTTTCTGTGTCTCATGATGTAACTGACTTTTCATTGCTTCTTAAAGTGTATGTAGTTTGAATAAAGGAAAGGGGGTTTGAATAAGGGGAAGTATGTCACACATTTTTGTTTGTTTGCTTGCTTTAACCACTTGAAACCATGTCCAAACACAATCTAGTTGCCAATGTATTCTCCAAAGTGGCCTACTAATCTGGAGATACTATGATATTACATCTGAGTTTTATTTGTGAGGGTAAATTTATATTCACTCTTAAAATGAAAACCATCTGAGTTTCTTAAAGACAATATCATAAATGTTATATGTGACTTTGTAATAATAGCATAATAAGACTATTTTGGTAGGTATTTGTTACAGAGGTGGCAACATGCCACCAATTTATAAGCTTGGTATTCTACATACTTGTTTACAATTTGCACATCATATAAAACAAATGTTCAATAGTACTAAGAATGTCATCCATAGCTCTGAAGGAGCCATGTTAGGACATATCATTACTTTCCCTCCCTTATCATTTGCAACCCTTTCTACTGCAAAGCATGCTTTTCTGACTGTAGGTATGTATGGCCAGTAAATAAATACATATTTAACTTTTGGCACAATGTAAATAAAAGTGATGGAGTATTCATGTATGCATGTGGTGGTGAACAAGAGATAAATGGGTAGGAAAGCACAAAAGGGAAGCATGTACCTCTGTATTCTATACTTGCCTGAGACACTAGAAATACACTGAGAACGAGGACAATTCACATCACTGTTTGTGCTAATGCCAGAGATGCTGCATACCTTCCTGATGAAGACAGGTCATTATGGTTTGAGAAGGACTTTGTTCCTTAATAGATTTGTTTTTAAATCCTGAACTGTTTACTATCTAAGGCATTTATCTGAAATTACTATGCACTAAATCCTTCAGTTCCTAGAACTGCTAATCTGATTCTAGTAATAGTTTTAGAAAGGGTTCAAAGGTTTGCCTCCCTGTGCAATGTTCTTCCTACCACTGGCAATCCAATTCTACTTTCAGAAATGTTCACGTGTTCCATCTAAAAAACCTGTTCATGCTTTTCTGCATGTCTCTGCCATGCTTAGAGTTTCTGTTTAAAGGTAGACGTTTTCCTTTAGCCTCTGGTGATTACATTATAAACTTGAAGACAGAGACTATACCTTATTCATCCCTCAGTGCCAGTATTATCTAGTTTCTGAAACTGAGTAAGTCTTAATAAATATATATCCAGTAAATTAATAAACTTGCCATTTCACACATCAGATAAAAGACATGAATTCAATTTCATCAGTATTTTTGTTTTTCTCAAGTGATTCTGAGCCTTTTGAAATTTATTATGAACATATTAATATGGTTCTGAGTTCACTAGTTGCTTTGGAAGACATTTTCTAATCTTTGGAAAAATATTTTTCTTCCTCTTTGGCGTTTTTGTTTTATTTTGTTTACTCTGTGCATAACTTTTATAGCAGGGTTAAAGTGTGCTGTCCATAGTGATTGCATGACAGACCCACATGGAATGTGGCATTAATTCACACTGTTGTTTACAGGCTACCTGATGTGTTGCTTTGTTCAAGCACTATATCTATATGCTTTTAGAAAATGCATGTGTTGTATCAGTGATCTAGAAAGTCTTAATTTCAAACAAAATTCCTAGGCCTTAATATTGTATGTGATACATAGTTAACAGGCCTACCTGAACAAATCCCCTATTGTTGCTTCTTTTTTTTTTTTTTTTTTTTTTTTTTTTTTTTTTTTGAGTTCTGGGCCTGAGAATATTTGTAAAGACTCACGGAAACATCCAGTATCATACAGTCTAAGAAAAACTCTGACACTCAAAACTCGAACTTCTGTGTTCCAGGCTGTTACACAAGCTCACTGAGAAGTGCTTTATATGTCTGATTTCTCAACTTCACCCTGCAGTAAACTTTTGCAATCCTGAGGCTAGAGACCTCCTTTGTAAATGTTGTCTGCCCAGTGACGGTGTTGGCACCCAGGAGACCGTAGCAGATAAAAGTGGAAGAACATATGGCTTCCATCTGAATACAAATTGGTGGCCATAACATAGTAATTCAGCTGCAATGTCCCCTGTACTGTAAACTGAAAGAGTATGATTAGAGGTGTTTATAAATGGCGTCTGAAATCCCCCACCCCCTTCCCACTGTATTTTTATCGGCCTGAATCATAGCCATCCTGCATCGCACTCTCACTGTGTTATTTGTGAAAATGGCCAGCATGAGGAATTATTAATTAAACTAACAAATCACCCTGACGAGCTGTGCCCTGGGATGGCTGAAGGTTGATTGGCGAAAGTGTTCTCCTTTGGAGAAAAGACTTTTTGTGCTTGTGACGCAGTCAGGGACGGATTATTGAATATGCAAGTTAGAAGAAAAATCACAGGACAAGCAAATTGAGTATTTGCTGGCAAATAATTGCTCTCTTAAGCTGTGGCTCTCTTCCTAAATTCTTAACATTCCCGAGGGTTAGAAAGAAACACAGAAAAAATGCATCGGTACAGAGTTCATTTTTAAAAAAAACTCACGTAGGCTGATGTTTGGGACTTGTTCAGGTAAGTGTGATTGTGTGTGCAGGGAAAGTAAAAGGACAAGCGGAAGATGGGGACTGTGGCTGGGCGTCTGGTGAGTTGTCTATGGGGCTACTGCTCAGCGTATTTCTAAGGTGAGAATTTAGTTTCCATGCTGCATTTATTGTGAAAGTTAGAGTTGTAAAAAGAAGCGAGTCTTTATTAGCAAAAAAATGTAAGAAAAAAAATTAATGCTTTGTCCCAAAATTAGTTTCAATTTTACTCAGATATTTGGGACTATGTACAAAATGATGATTGGATTTAAAGATGTTGTTATTTTCAACATTGTTAATTATGATGCATCTTAACAGTTTTCCCCACACACATGGGGAAACTATTGCATTTATTTTTTAAAAGTAAACACTGTCTTACATTTGAACCTAGCTGGCACTTGTTGAAATTTTTACAGGCACATGAGTTTTGAAGTAGTTGTTTAAGTTTCGAACGCCTACAATAACCAAAGTGTCTGTATTGTGTGCTTCTGTCTCTCTCTCTCTTCCTCTCTCTCTCTCTCTCTCTCTGTGTGTGTGTGTGTGTGTGTGTGTGTGTGTGTGTGTGTATGTATGTATGTATGTATGTGTATTTTCTGAAATGAGTTTTGAAGATACCATAAGATGCAGGAAACAACTTTAAAGTCTTGTTCAAAACTAAATGAAATACATGAAAAAGTATGGAAATGAAGGCTCATGTATAAAATGTTGATATTAAACAGAGACACATGTTTATAAGTGCAGATAGTTTATGTGAACAGCACCATGAAAATATGTGTATCTCCTGAGGATGAATTGCATGTTCTTTGAAAACGTAGAAAAGGTGCTGTCGTCAATAACAGGCTGTTTTCGAAATGAGAATAATTGGCTGAAGAAATAGCATTTTAGGGTTTGTATTAACTACGAATAGCATGGATTTAAAACAAAGGCATAAATATAATTTAAACTAAATTAACTAATTAATAATTGCAAAGTGCTTTAATAATAATACACCGACATGATCGTAATAATAATAGGAATAAGAATAAAAATGGAAAGTCTAGCAGTTTCACAGAAATTAAACCACAGTCAACTACATAAACTTTCAGAAACTCAGTTTTTTCAGGTATAAATAAATTAAACATTTTTTTTTGTTCTTCTAATCTGTTTCTTGAACAAAACACTATTGTATTAGTTGGGTGTCTTTCCTTACTGTATCTATGTTGCTTGAAGATTGATTTGTTTTAGCATGTGGAATATAGCTCAAAAGAAAGTTATTAATGTATTTTTTTAAAGATTGAATCCCCACTAGATTAGATTTTCTCAGATTTCAGCAGACAGCCTCCTTAGAGTTTTCTGTTAGTATTAGAGGGCAAATTTGGTCCATTATTTTGAAATAGCAAAGAGGGCATTTAAAGCATATGTTCAGAGAACAAACCATCTGCCTTCTTTATTATGAGTATCACAGCATTATGAGAACTTGGAAAGGCTTGAAAATTGAGCCAAAGTCCTGATCAAGATCTTAATACTGAGCACTCTGGTTTATAGAAGTGTTTAGTCACCCCCCCTTCTTTTTTTTTTAAATAAAATACTCTTATTATTTTCTGATATGTGGTTAGTAATGCCAAAGTGTTGTAGAGTGATATGACCCCATGGCAAGTTAATGGTGATCTTATCTCTTCCATTTAACCCACTAAATATGAATACTTCGTTGAGTTTTGAGCCTGCACTTGGTGCTGAAACTAACAGTGTTTTAGAGAAACAGAAGGTGTTGACTGTTGGAACAAAACTGAAGTCCAGTTGCTAGCTTCTGGACTATGTACAGACAAGTTGCAGAAGGCATGGAGGGGCCAGACTCGAGCCCCACTGTAATCCAACTGTGATGTAGTGGGACTGTGGACTAGTTTGAAGTATCTATAGGGAAAGGGATGGCAGCAACAGAAAACAAAACAAGTGTAAATTGTCATTATTCCTAGAAGGCACTATTGCATTTCCTTAGCAACTGGAAGGATTTGGAAATCAAAATAATAATAATAATAATAATAATAATAATAATAATAATAGAACAAAATCATATTTGGTTCTAAATATAGTAATACTATAGTATTACCCTGGATATTCTGTAGTGGTCATGTAAGGAGAGACCAAGATGATTATCATTATAGGATATCTAACTTACACACAGAACACTTCTACCTTACCTAAATTGTACTCCAATCAGTTCATTATCAAAGGGAAACAAAGTCAGATTTTAAGTTCTCAGAATCATGCATGGGTTTATTGTGCCAAAGACCTTTTTTAGTCTAAGAACTCAAAATAAATATTTTACAGGACCTATAGTTGATATAATATGAACAAAATTAATGACCTGGTGATGAAAATGATTGCCCAGTTCCTATAGATTGACTACTGGTAGACTTTTAATTTTGTACCTCCACAAATTTCAGAACTACAGATGAATGTACCTGGTACATCACTCATTTAGTAGTGTTATACTATGAGAAATCTTTTATTTTTAGGAAGTTAGTCTTAATTTGGGGACTTGGGTATACAAGATTTGTATACCAAATGTGCATACATTCACAGATACACATTTTAGTTTGCTATTTTTGATAACTTGTTCCAATTAAGGATTTACATGGTTGACAGAAATAGACAGTAATGCAAAGTACATGATTTACAAGAATGTAATAAAGATAAAATAAAGCAAAACGATAAATCAAGATAGATGTGAAAGTGGAATCAGGCACAAGGTGAACACAGACCATTCACTAGAGTACTGCACAGTTTCAACTTTCTGCAGCCAAGTAAGGAAGTGTGACAAGTTATGCACTTCACGGCATCTGCAAAATAAAATAACTTCTCTATTCATCACTTTTTTGAAATGATGGACTCATAATTTTAGGGACGACAGTGCTAAGATGTCAGGAAACTTTCACTGAAAAGAAATATGGGTTACTGTGTCCTAAAAAAATCAGCTTTAAAAAAAATGAGCAATTTTTCCTTGAGATGTGGATGTGTTATTAATCACTTCTCTTTGGACAAGAAGAAATGGGGGCAGGGTGAGAGGATTAAGGACCTGGTATGGGGATGAAAGTATGTGAGTGTTGTCAAGAGGATCAGACCAAGTTCTTATGGAAAATAAGGAGGTAATAGGAAAAGAGATCTTCAAACTACTTAATATAAATAAATGATTAGATATTTCTAGGACCGGTCAAACATCTGGACTACTTTTGTTGTAGCCACTAAAACACATTTTATCAAATAAACCTCTTAAATCAACATTGCTCTTCCAAGTTTTGCATGTAGTCCTGCTCTGTGACTGCCATTCTTTTTCTGCTTTCACTTTAAGCAGATTGTTAGTCATTTAAAGGTTTAAAAAAGTAATTTCTGTCTTAAAAGTTAGCGTTTTTAACTTTGCCTTCTCTCTTCCTTCAAAAGTTTTAGCAAACTGTCTAGTCTTCTCACAGACAATTTAATGGTTGAGCCACTTTTGATGGGCTAGTTGTCACTTCCAAAGAGTGATGCATAGTGATTTGTTTATATATTGCATGGAAGCCAGGCCTTAGGAAGCCATACAATGACCACATGTAGCAGGAACACACTAAGGCAGTTTTTAAAAATTTAGAATTTTCAATTCAAAAGCTGTGATGATGGCATCTGTAGTTTAGAGGGCTACCTAAGTTAGTCATTCACACTAGAATTTGAAAACAAGTATTTTAAAATTGTGACCTTAAATTTTATAGTATAGGAAACACAGTTGGTGAGGGTTCCTTATAATAACATGAAATAAATACTAATGCATATTCAAAACTGTGTGATAAGTGTCTCTTAATAAAACTGCAACAGTGTAGCTCAGAACAGCACTAAAGTGTTGATGCCTTTAAACCACTTACCAACATCTGGCAAAATTTTAAATTTTTTTCTGCCATTGATTGAGAAATATTATTCTAAATAATATGTTGGGTCTTACCACTGAAATATGGTCTTTCTTTTGTGTGAAAAACTACACAACTAGAATAATTTTGTGTTATTGGAATATTATTGTACCTAAATTAAGATAATTGTGAATTTGTGTGTAAACTTATCTTGAGATCAGGTGGTAACTCAAGGCTCTACATTGTATTATATCACTATAAGTAAACAGTAGCCACATAGAAAATGGAAAGAAACCCCTGCAGAGCCCTTCATTTTTCTCAAGAGAGGACTGTGTCCTAAAGTTGGGTTATGAGGACCTGTTAACCGTGACCTGCTAGATAATTCCTTGCACCATTAAGCAGCTATCTGTTACAAGAAATCTTTGTGAGAGAAAGAGAGATGTTCATGAGTACACTAGATGTTAAGACTTACATGACTCTTTCCCTGGCCTGTCTGGTGCTGAAGATGGCCTACAAGAGATATTGAAGCCTAGACAGACAGTCTTCTTGCTTGCTTTGACTGCATATGAACGAAGAAGCTCTAAATGCTTTCACCCAGAACTCCTTGTTCCACAGTTTCTAAGTATCAATAACAGTAGACTCCTGAGCAAACATCCTATAACACCCTCCTATAACAACCTAGAATACATATTACAGTCATGCTCCTTGGGGCCAATTCTTAGCTTATTTTTATTTCAATAATCTTGGCAAAGTTATTGGGTCTCTGTTGTCTCACTGTACCTCTCTGTTAAATGAGATTGTTAATTACCTTGGGCATAATCTTAAGAAATGAATGTGAGAGACAGAGAGGGGCTTAGCAAATATTGGCACTTACCAACAAGCCTAACAACTTGAGTTCCATCCCCAGAACATACATTGTGGAAGAAAAGATCCAATGCGTGCAAGTTATTCTTTGACTTCTACACACCCTCTAGTTCATACCCAAAATTATTAAATATGTTTTTAAAAAAATTGAAAAGGCTGGTGAGATGTCTCAACAAGTAGAGGCACTTAACAAAAGTGCCTGAATTAGATTCTTAGAACCCATGTGCTAGAAGGAGAGAATGAACATGATGGAACTCACAACTCCTGGAAGTTGTCCTCTGACCTCCAGACTTGTGCTATGGCAGACAGAGAGACAACTTCCCCACACACACACCTAATGAATAAATACATGTTAATTTTAATATGAAATGTATATAAATTATTAATCACAATATTTGACACTTAAAGAAAAATACTCAAGAAATAATATCATTAATATTATGATTACTATAGTAGCAGAAACAGAGTATCAATAGGCTACAGCAGTCTCATAGTTAGGGACTTCATTGCAGTGAAGAAACACCATGACCACAGCAACTATTGTAAGGAAAACATTTAGTTGAGTGTGCTTGATTTCAGTTTCAGAGGTTCAGTTCATTATCATTGTGATGAGGAGATGTGGTACTGGAAAAATAGCTGAGAGTCCTATATCTAGCAGGCAATAGGAAAGTTCAAAGCGTGCCCTCACAGTGACACACTTCCCTCCAACAAGGCCATACCACTCCAACAAAGCCACACCTCCCAATAGTGCCCCTCACGGGGAGATTATGGGGGCAGTTACATTCAAACTACACAAGCAGTCAGCTCAGAAATGGAATGAGGGCTTGCTATGTCATTGGTGGTTTATGTTTTCTGGAAGTTTTGTAGTAACCTTCCTCATTATTTACAGAACAACACAAGAAATGTGTGAATCTTACCTCCACTACCACCTCTTGTCTTTTGCTTTTCAACATATACTTTTTTGAATTTCTTCCTATAATATATGACCTTTTCTAGAAGCAAGAGATAATAACAAATAAGATAAAATGTTGACTTCAAATGGGTTTATATTATATTGGAGTATAAAAGTATAAAATGACTCAACAAAATATAAAGGAATTTACGTATAAAAAGAATAGGTTTTTATTATGATCTTCTCTGTTCCTTGTGACTTCTGTTGTGTCATAGTATGAAATGTTTTTTTTTTCCTTCTCTGATACATACACAAAACAGACCCGTGTATTCAAGAGACTCCTCCTTGTGGGAAACTTCTGTACTGGAAATCTTTATATCATTTAGGGCATCAGCTCTAATTTCAGCTCTTGGTTCTGAGAATGTGTGCTCAGGTGTTTTCATTGACCTGATTCGTAGGTGTTCAGGATGTACAGTATTCTAAGAGATCCACAGGAGGAGTCTATATTGGAGGGCCTAGCTACAGTAGAGATTGATAATTAACAATCCGATGTGACTGTGGTAAAGTTATCCAGGGAACAAAGTAAGAAGCAGGATACTATAAATGATGGGAGAACAGAGCAAATTTTAGGAGCTTAATAATAATACAAAAATGAAAGAAATTTTATAAGTAAAGTTCTAAATTTCCTTTTGTTCAACAAGTGGCATGTGCCCATAATGGAAGTATTTAAGACAGTTGGAAAGTATATTGAAGAAAAAAGTATGTGGGGGTGGTGTCACCTTTTAATATATTGCTTAGAGATGTCATTTTTAATATTTATCAGGTACTATTATTTTACTTTCTTCATTTTATGTGTATGAGTGTTTTGCCTGAACATGTTTATGTGTATTATGTGCATGTCTGATATCTATAGAGGTCAGATGATTCCTGAAACTGGATTTATAGATGGTTGTGAGCTGCCATGTGGGTAATGGAAAATGACCCCCCAATACTGGGTCCTTTGCAAGAACAGTAAAAGCTCTTAGCCGAGCCATTGCTCAGCCTCACCTCAGGCCTTTTTTAAAGCATGCATTATGTTGTAAGATTTAGCTAGCTAGTCACACCTTGTCAGAAGGGAGCATTTTAATTGGCAAGCAGTATGAATAGCAGCATCTCCAACTTTTACTTTGACTAGTTATCTATCTTCATGTTTGAGCTTTTAGACCAAATCAGTTCCAAACCCTGTAGCATAGCTCCATCAGTCCAAAGATAGCATTAATACAATGTAGATCTCCACCTAAAACACATGTACGAGGCACACTTTGGTGAGTCCAACCTTTCTCTAACCTCCCTGCTGCCAGTCATTGTGGACAATTTATTGGGCTTTTGTGCCTGAAGTATCATGTTGTAAAGTCAGATTATTAACACTTCTTATCCCATATAGTATTTTGAGAAATGAGTAAGATAATGCATTTGAACTGTTCATTGTAATGCTTGAGACATTGGAAAGTATTCAACACATGGCATCACTCTCTTGTGATTGCTATTACCATTTATGCTTTTGTGTTATTACCCAGGAGCTTGTTGTAAGTATATATATTTTTCCATTGAAACTGCATTAGCCCTAGTGACAAAATAATTCAAGGTGCATTTCCTTTTGAAGATGGATCAGACATACCACCTTTGCCATGTATATTGAGGAGATTTAGGTTTTATATATGAAAAAAAGTGTGATTTAGCTTAATATCTAGATGATACTATGCAGTTCAATTTCCTGTTTCTTTGTAGAAATTATGTTTAAATCTGCATGAAGTGATGCTTATTTTACAGTTTGGGACTTGTGATATTAAAGGAACTTTTAAATCTGAAACTGCAGTATCACAGGGTAGTGTAGTTTTCTTTAAGCAACACTTATGGGAAAAAATGCAATGTTGCCTAAAAGTGACATCTTCAGGAAGAAGACTCTAGTCATCACATCTATGTGTAAGTGTAATAATTAACTGAACAAGATTATTAACCTAGTAGGAACTACCAAGTAAGCACCTGAGAATATTTATTGAATATATATTATCATGAAAAGTATGTGACACCAATTCAGGTACTCTATATTAATGTAAATGATAAAATAATGATGCGGTGGAATTAATGTTCTTTTATAAAAGCAATTGACAATACATTGTTAATTTTTCTATTATTTTATCTCCTTTATATTTTGTGGTAGTGGGGACTTAACCTAGGGCTCTAAGCATGATTGGCAAACATTATACCATTGAATTGTATTTCCAACTCTATGCTAACTTTTAAAAGTTGTGCACTTGCTTCAATCTTTCGTGAAGAGGACATGGGCCATGTTCTTACACAGCATCTTCTCTACTTTCTACAAATCATGTGATCATAGGTACCTTGGTTGTTTTGGGTGTCTTAAACCCTCAAATGGAAAAATGAACTAATAATATCATCCTTGATCTGTGTATATGGTCTCTAGCACAGTTCTTGATACATCTTGGTACATAATGGATACTCAGTAAATGTTACCTGCTACTAACTATAATAACCAAAATAGTGGTAAGACACAACAAGCCTTTTAGACAATAATCCTAAGTTCATTAATACATATTAATATATAAGATACATTAATATATAAGTATGCATAAGATAACAGTCAAAATTGTTTTGCCTATCATTTGACACACAGGATGTAAATATGATATATTTAAGTGCCTTCATGGAAAAAGTGCTATAATTATTTTAGGTAAATGAAAATACAATTCAAATGCCCAAGCTAACTCAGACTTATGAAAATAGTAGTAATAGCAACAGCTACCCAAGAATTTTTTTTCTTTATATTGAAACGACCAAATAATAATTTTTTCTTTATATTGAAACGACCTATTTATTTGCTAAATGCACATAAAAAGGATGCATAATGTGACAAAAAAGAAAAGGGGAAATATTTGAAAAATTCTTAGGTGACCCCTGATCCAAATAATATTAATTAGAAACATTTTAAAGATCAAAAGGCTATTATTGCTAGCTGCAAGGGATATATATGGAAAATGGCTGCAGAGATTCATGACATAAAAATAGTTCATTGCTAAATTCGAAATTCTGTTAATGTCACAACAGTGGGATGTGAAGCACAAATGAATTGTGATGACAGTTGAGTACCAAGCTGCCTGTTTTTCCCCCTCAGAGCTGTCCGTGTGTGGCTTTATATTTTCCTCATCCTGATTTAACTCATCAATATTTGTACTTTTTGTAGCTAGTGCTACCTTGGAACATACACTTTAAGGATTTCATTTCTAAAACCTCTCGCTTCCATGTAATCCTGCTCTTACTTTGTTCCCACTAATGTCTGATCTCTTGGAGTTTTTCTGGCCTTCACGTTAGAGTCTGGGTTTTGAGAAACTTCTAATCTGTCTTCTCACAGGCCTCTGTGTTGTATTGTATTCTTCCATTTCTCTTAGCTGCCGAAAGCCTTTCCACTCTTCTTCATATGCAGGCTGTGTTTTAGAGCATGCTTCTTTTCATTGTGGCTTTAATTTGGGGCACTTACTGTTATCACAAGAATCTACATTCAGTTTTATTATGATTTTTCTAAAATTTCACTCTTCTCCTTTATGGCAGGTTGTCTATGATCCTGGATGTTGGGAACAAGACTTATTTTCTGAACCAAATAATTCCTTTCAAATGCAGCAGCTCCACACTAGCATAAGCTAGCCTGACCTTTGGGAAATGTCATTAAAAGACTCTGTGAAGAGTATTTTTAAATACCCAAATTATTTAGGCTTAATGGCTTTTGTAGCATAGATATCAGCCATACCTAACAGAGCAACAGGCCTAGAAATATTTTTATTTGAATTTTATGGGTGATGCTTTGGTTGCCATTTATTGAGTGGCCTCTTTGTTCTAACTATTTTAATCTTAAATGACCCTCTGTGATTTTTTAACTGTTCTCTTCACTTAATGGATAAGGAAATCTTAACCTCAACTTCCTAAATGATGGAATTCAAGGTTCCAGTATGTTAAAGTTTGTGCTATGAATTGAAGACAGAGTTAATTTAAGTACAGCAAAGTAGAAATTATCAACTTTGATGTCCTAACTACTTTTACTCTTTCAAATTGAAAGTGAATACATATTTTTAAAACTGAACATTTAGTAAAAACTGAACATTGAAAAAGATGCTCCAAAGGTAAGAAAACTACTGAGCCCAGTCCCTCGCCCCTGGCACTGTTTAAAAATTGATTATTGGCATATTTACAAACCTCAAAATGCTTGAGTACTTTTACCTTTCTCTTAATCTCTGGTGTCTTCCACATATTTTCCTGTTAATATATTCAGTACTTATAGAATATTTGTGTGTTGTGAGTCGAAGTTTGCTGTTTAGAGTCTTTAAAAGGTTGGCCTCCTAATATATCTTTAACTCATGATTTTCATAGATGTAAACATTACAAAGAGTTGAGGCAATCATTAAGAGTATTAATAAAAATGTGGTGAAAAATACCACATACGTAAGCTACATTTTGCCTCCCTCCACACACAAAAACAATTGTTGACATGAGAAAATATCCAAGAGAAAACAGGATATCATTTTAAGTTAAGTTTTAACATCTTTGTGTACTTGTATTCATGTTTGAGAAAAATATAGAAGACTTAAATGTTTTGAACATAGATACACTATAGATGTAATCCACACCTTAATACATTTGTAAAAAATGTTCGAGTCTTGTGTTCCTCTAGTAATGTGATTCCATGAGGAAAATGAAACCAACCACAACAAAACTCTCCTTCTAACAGAATAAAATGAGGCTTTCAACAACTGTTGTTGAAAAATGGTTTGAACAGTGACTAACCACTGATTTTTCAATTTCTGCTGTGGCCATTTTAAGCTGTAGATGGGACAGCACATAAGAAAAGCCAATAAAATTATCTCTGTCATGGATGAAACTATAATATACCATTAACTATTAACAACTACTACTATTAATATAAATTTCTTCCCTATATTTTTATTATCCTATTCCAATAAGGTATTTCAAAAAAAAAAAATAAGCTAGCTTCTACTAGGATGAAGTATCCAGACAAGGAATTCTGTAAATAATTAAAAAAGTAAATTAGAGTAGAAGAGAAAGACAGACAGACAGAGACAGAAAGGAATGGAATGGAATAATGAAATCAAGTGGAAAAGATTATTCACTTAAATTGTTGAATATTCTAAAATATAAAATTAATGGAAGGGAAGAACTTTTTCTTTAAAAGAGAATACTTTCCATCCTTCATCAACAGTGCAGAGTTGATGGGCTTTCTAGTGGGGTTGCTGGGAAGAACATAGTCAAGGCAGAGGCTTCTCTGGGTGTTCAATTGCCCTGGGCAATCTGATCAGCATGTCCTTGTTTCTAGAACTAAATAAACCAAATCAGGATGAACGACACATGGTTTAATAGTTAACTTTTAGAACAAGGGGCAGGGAGATGCTTTTATGCCATCATCCAGCCTTCATTCCAATCTCATTACTGAAGTCTGTTCTGAGAGTATTTACAGCTTTCCGGAGAGTCTAAGCTTGGCTGAATCCTGAAGATGGAAATATAGCTTAATGACCTTCTCGTTCTGGAGTCTCCCTTAATGCAGGTGAATCCTTGTGAACAATCAATCTCTACAACCAGATTATTGCTATGGATGTTATTGATGTTATTGTTACTAGTGCTTTCTTATCGTGAGAGGTGCCTTTCATTTTCCTATTCTTGAAGTATGCAAAAGTCTTGTGACTACACTGAGTTTTCTCTGAGGAAATTAATGTCCTCTCCAAGTTAGAAATTTGAGGTAGTTTGAAAAGAACTTGGATATGGAAGTTCAATCTTGCTCTTTTACAGACCAGACACAGAAAGTATCATAGAAACAATCTTTTATTTGACAAAGGGACAGAACAAATGAAATAAAATTGTATTGCATGGTTTATTCCTATTATGGGGCTCAGGTGTGTTTCACTTGTGTCTTTTACCTTTTCTTCTGCTTGCGTGGAATCCAAAGTAGACACTTATATAGCTAATAGACTCTCCTACTCTTAGCATCACTTTTATCTTGCCAAAGGAAACTCCAACCATAGACTAGGTCTTACCATAATTAATGAACAGTGTTGAGATCTTCTGAGCCCAGATTTCAAATAACAGAATTGGGGCAGTCTCTGGTTAAGCACTGAATTCATGGGAGTGTTTGAAAGTATTAAAGTATCATAGCTAAAATAAGTAGCAACAATAATAATGTCAACAAAACCATGTTTCTTACTCTCTCCTTTTCAATGCTGTTTTCTTTAATATATATACATATATACATATATATATATTCCAGCAAACAAAAGTGAGCACACACCTATATTTTTCGTATGTGATCATATGCCTTTATTATAATTCCTGCCACACATTAACATTATTTATCTCTGATGTTTAAGAATCAGTGTGTGTGTGTGTGTGTGTGTGTGTGTGTGTGTGTGTGTGTGTGTATGTGTGTGTATAGATGTTTATTGGTATTACTCTTTTACATTCTCTGATTTATTTGATCTTCTTTATGCATGTTAAGTAGCTCCTTTTCTAGCCTCCTTGTATACACTTGGACAGATGGGTGTTGTCTGTATAGTGTCTTTTAAAAGGGAAAGACAGAAAGAATAGGTTTTGAACAATATTTTATCAGTATTATTGAAGAAATTGCTTCTGTATATTCTATATACATACACAGCAGCTGCATAAAATGCAAATTTTATTCAGATCTTCTCTTTTCTGCATTTATTATGGCGACTAGTGCTGTAGCATCTAAGCACTTTATGCTATTCCTCTTACTATTATTTGCCACCTGATCATTCCAAAGTGCTTTTGACAATCAGAGAATTTCATTAACAATCCATTCTCTTGCTTTTGTTTTTCAGCACCTTTGCATGCAAAAATATCATGTATCTTAGTAGCTATCTCAGATGAATTACAGAAAAATGATAGAGTACTTTTGACAGGGAGGGTGGGAGAGGACCATCCCAAAGTATTTCTTACCATTCGATTTGTGTTTTACAATATCCAAATAATGCTATAGAAGTCTATTTGTTCAAGTGAAAACTCAGTTCTTCGGAACTCCTTTTGTTTATTATCTTCTCCACCATTGTAGTAAACAGAAGTGTGATGCGAGGAACATATACATAAAGCCCACACTTTATGTGTACAGAGATCTGGCAATAGTACCTTCTCAAAGCAAGATTCCTATTGACTTAAACGTCCCTTAGCTCAGAATTATAGGTGCCAATCTGTTTTTAAAAGCCATTGTTATTTTTTTTAACTAAAAGAATTAAAACTTATTTATTAAAAGGCTCATTGTCTTTATAGTGGAGGGTGCGTGGTCGGTACCTTAATAGTTTGATTGAATTAAAATCAAGTTCATGCTGGGGTCTCTGATGCAGCTCTACTTCTTGCTTTCTCTCTGACTCCAGGCTAATTGCATAACCTCTGGTTGACTTGTGCCTCGTCTACACATGCAAAGTAAAAATCAGAAATGAGGTTATTATCTAACTACTGTAGCTGGAACATTATTTCTCTAAATATTTCTGGGGTAGTACTTGAGATTCCTGACTAGAACATAAAAAAAGGAAAACAGTTTTATGAACATTCTCCTGTAGCCTTAGACAACAATCCTATGGAAGAGTATGCATCAGGATCACACAATGATTGAAATCATTGAAATAATTAAGCTACAGATAATGATTCCTCCCCACATACACCAAGCTTCTGATTCTGAATCTAGAATGTAAACTTACCATTCTATTTCTAGCAAGTCCTTAGTGTAATGCTGAGCAAGTGACATTATCTGATGCATTGCCCTAAGAGAGATGTAGTTCCAGTACTGAAAAAGAAATAAAAACTCACAGTCTCTTCATGTCATGCCAGTAAGTATTGGAGTACAGACACAACCTAGAACTTTGAACCTTGAATCTTGCTGTCTTCCCAGGACAGACGGTTTTCCTTCACTTTACTCTGGGTTTTCCATGACTGTCATATGCTTTGGAACAGTACATGAAATAGCACTGTAGTGCACAGAAATTGAATCTTCCCCCTACAGCTAGTAGTTTTTCTTGTTAAGTTGGTGGAAGAGCTCCCTTTTAGTTACTAGCTTTGGCCAAAGAGTGTTTTAAGATCAGCCTGTTCCCTCCATTAGGTAAGGAGAGCAATAAAGAAAAGAGTCCAGTTGTCTGTCTTCACACTCTATGGTCAATATGTAGATATGAGCAGGTTTATTTACCAAATTCCACTGTGACATTATTTCATTAAGAAGTTCCAAAGTATTTTTCTTCTCTTCATAAGCATGACAACAGAGAGTTGCAGGGTGGATGGGGGAAGGCAAAGGAAAAGTACTGCAAGGAGACTGAGGACACCTGGGGTCTAGTATTGTCTCACTCCCCAGGAAACATCTGTTGATCTTCAGGAGAGCTAGTACTGCATACCTCAGTGTTTCTCTAACTTGACTGGCTGTTTTGGTGATCCAGAAAAGCTTCAAATCATGTCTGGGTAATTGTACAAGAAATCCAGATTCAATTCGTCTGGACTAGCACTTGATTGTTCATGACTATTAAAATGTTTGGAAATTATAATATGTAATTGGAGTTAGGAATTGCTTTTATAAAGCTTGAGAACTTAGGTATTAAAACCAGTGAAATGAAAAAATGTAAAAGTTTTGTGTTATGATGCTTGGCTCATGGCATGAATCTTCACTTTAGCTGTCCTTAAGCACCTCACATTATCTGTAGAGTAAGGGGAAATCACTTTTTGAAATGGAGAACAAATATCTTATAACTTTATATGCTCCTCATAGTGGTGCCTCAGGCCTTTAATCCCAGCACTCAGAAAGCAGAGTTAGGGGGATCTCTGTGAGTTTGAGGCCAGCCTGGTCTACAGAGCAAGTGCTAGGACAGGCTCCAAAGCTACACAGAGAAACCCTGTCTCACCCCTACCACCACCCCCATTCACAGTTATATGAATGCCATCTTGTCCACAGTATCTTCCTTCGCTCCATTTTGTCCCTCTTATTCCTGACATACAAATAATAGTTCCTCTGATTTCTCTGTAACCATAGTACTTGAAAGAAGAAACTTGAAATAGAATAGATTTCCTTTAGCTCACAGTATTAGCCAGTTTCCATTCAATTACAATGGTGAAGACATGGGAATGCACCCAATTCAGGGGAGCCAAAGCATGTGATAAAGGCTGTTCACATCACAGTAGAACAGGAAGCAGAAAGTTTAAGAGACCAGAACCAGAAGTAGGCGTAGGCTTCAAAGGCCTGCCACCAGGGACGTACTTCGACCAGGTAGGCCCCACCTCTTGACGTTTCTACAACCTTCTTATATCAGGCTAACAGCTGGGGCACAAATCTTCACAGCATGAATCTATGACAGACATTTCAAACTCAAATCATAACAATTTTGTTATCTTATTAGTTGAAATCTTCAACAAGTTTAGCCTTCATTGTGGTATTTTGTCAAATATTGCTACTTCCAACTAAGACTGAACACCTGGAAATAAAATAAATCCACTGAAATTCTCATAAAGATAATTGAAATATGCTAGACTATTGACATACAGCCTTTAAAAAGTAGAAGGCTGAGTTTTGCAGGTGTGTCTAAATAAAAACTAGCATGGCCCAGGAGTGGCTGGTCTGCCGTCACTCATTTGCTGAATAAACTCAGTCATTTGTAGAGTTCGTCTCAGAGGCTAAATGCTGACTTCAACCTGCTGGCTGAACATGATCTGAACTTAAATCCCCTTCATCTTCTCTGAGTTTTTACTATAAGTCTTAATAATTCTGAAGTATAACTTATCATATGAATAGGTTAAAATTATGGCCATCATGGTTGAAAAGCCTATTTGCTTAGTTTTACCTATGTTTACTGGGATAACTGTCAATCTTTTTACCTAATAATTTTAAAACTTAGACCCTTTTTGATAAAAACCACCCCATGTGTCTCTTGGAGTAACATTTTTTTGGGATGGACTGAAGGGAATCATTTGACTGTCCAATAACAGTACAGATGGTTCCATTTTCCTTGACTCATCCCACAGCACATATTAATCAAGTCACATGCCTAAATTTGGGAATTTTTGTAGCACCCTGTCACTAAGTTTTGTGGCATATAAAATACTATTTGACTGGCTTTTAAGTTTGTGGATCTTACACAGTGGCTGGCATGGAGATAGGAAGGACATTTTTTTCCCATTAAACTTTTACTCTGTTTTGAAAGGAAAAGTTGAAGCAGAGTCCCTACTGAGATTTTAACATGTTCCATGGTGGTAACCATAGGAAATAGGGAAACAGGAAATTTTTGGACAGAAGGAAGCCAAGCAGTCCTTCTCAGCCTGTCCTCACCTCTCAGATACCAGTTGGGCTGTATCAAATTATTTTTATCGAGGTACATATTTAATGCTTTATATTTCTATAGTCTTCTTCCAGACAGTAGAGAGAATATTACTGCTGAGCTCTAAACAGAACTCAGTCCTTACATTCTGGAGGATCTGATGGAAACATTCATTCAGATTCTAGTAAGGCCAAATTATGAGAGTTTACATTTAAAAAGTCCATTTGGCATATTTAGAACTCTCAAAGGATGTCATCATATAATGTATATAAAGTTCATATATGAAGAAAAATACTGGCTTGGGGGGAGGCAAACACATATGGACACAGGATGATTACCCTGTTAAATTTAGGGTACATAAATACCCCCCCACACACAACTAGACACATGTTATTCATCTCTCTCACCTCTTATTCCTCGGCCCAACCCCTGGAAAGCAAAACTGAACCCTTACTCAGCTTCCCTAATCATGAGTACTGTATCATTTAAGTCAATGTGTTCATCGAGCACAGGGCTGTTCCTCCCTGAAACTGGAAAGACACATTTTCATGACTGTTTAAAGTGTGTATGATTCATTTGTGTGTGTTTCCTACCTATAGGGAATAGGTTTTAAATGCACTGGTCAGGTAACACTCCGTTAAAACTCTACCATCTCAGGAACATTATACCTGATTCCTTTCATCGTGCTGCAGTTATTATAAAAACTAGCCTAAAGATCCCACTTCCTATTCTTATTACATTTAATTGGTGAAATACAGATATCAAGTAGTAGTCGTGACTGCTATTTGCACAGATACAGAGGTCCTCTTTTCTCATAGCTAGAGTAGCGCCAAACTTTTAAGAGCTTTGTGCAGTCCTATAATAGTAAATTAAAAACAAACAGAAACAGCCTCTACCGACCATAAATACCACCTCTGATGACTTGAATTAACATCACTATTCCCATTCTTAGCTAAACCACCCAGATTGTATAATCTTAGATTACCACATTGTACAGTTAGTTTTTTACATAGTAAATTTTTGAAAGATGAACACTGTGTGTACATAACCATGATTTAAAAAAAAACAAAACAAAACAAAAACACCACCTCCTAACTACAGAGCCAAAGGCAGGAGGTGGGGGGGGAGGGGTTTGCTCAAGAAACTGGTAGAAAAGCACAATGATGTGTCAGAATGCTTGTGTTCTGCCTCATACTGACACCAAATAAGTTGTCACTTAGTGATTTAACTAGTTCCTACATGTAACTCAATGACAACCTACACCTTTCTAGTTTTTAATATTTCCAAATAATTAAAGTCAGAAATATTTTTGAAATGTTTATTACTATAATATACTATAATTTTAATCTGTAGAGAATAGGTTTCCATGAGAAACCTATTTATATTTATATGTATATTATAGGGCCATTTTTGTTTCGTTAAATTCTCATCTTCCAAATCCTGGAATGTAATTTAGCCATGTCTAAGGCTCTGGTTTAAGGGGCAGGTAATGGTTCACTATGGTAGTTGAAAGAAATGAGGACATTAGAATCTTAGAGAAGTGTATGAGCTGATGACATTCTCTAATGTTTGACACAGGATGAGCTGAAAGGGTTTTTCTGACAATGGAAAGCTCTGGTGGGCTAGAGAAGTTTTTCTGTAAAAGTGTAGTTCTCAGACTTAATTTTACCTCAGGAGCTGCTACCGATTGGAAGGACATATCCCTGCAGAATCTCCTTTGAAGGCAGTTCCTAGGTGGGCCTGTGGGTCCTCGTTAGAACCTGCTCCCTAAAGATTTGCTAGCTGATGTTCTGGAAACAGTCTCTGAATTTTCTGGCAGACGATCAGTGCTCTAGCATTTAGGATATGTGGTTTTTGGTCAGAGCAGAATTGAAGAGATTACTTAATGTTCTATTCAGTAAAGCCCCACAGACAGAACATTTTATTTTTTTAGTCCCATGTCTTCAGAATTTCATGTTTGTCCCTGCTAAATTTGCATGTTTTAGCTTAGGAAGGAATACAAATAGATCTATTTTGTCAGAATTTTTTTCTTAATTGGCACTATAGGACCTGTCAGAATAGAAATCTTTTATAGATTTGGGTTTTTTTTTTCTTTTTATACATATGCCCAGATATCTTCACAAAATTAAAATGATTTTTTAAAAAATAAAATAATGGTTCTGTTTAATGTATTTACACAGCTTTGTCATGCAACACCAATGACATCTGATCTGACCTCTCACAAATACTCAAGTCCATTAGAATAAACAAGAAACATCCCCATTACTAAGAAAATTTTATTTTATGAAAGATGATCTCTCTCTATTCCACATATTCAATTCCCTTGTCATTTTACATTATAAATAAATAACAAACCAATTTGGCACATGCCCACCGATTAAAAATAAAAGTTGTCAGAATGAGAGGGGAAAGACAAAAATATGAATTATTAATTATAATATTAAGCAGCACAAAAAGCCTAACATGATATTGTACCACCTAGAAGAAATTATATCAAAATAAAAATGAAACAATGATTTAATATGTATCATAAAGTTGCATTGTTGTAACATATGATATATTTACATTACCTAGTACATCAAATTTGATTAAAAGATAGATACTTTAACCTTGGTAAATAAAATTAACTCATAGAATAATATCATAACTGAAAGTATTGTTTTAAAATCATGTCCTGGCTAAATTATCTTATTGACCTAGTAGCTATATTCATTGTAACATCAGACCCCTGTGTATTATTTTTCAAATGTACAACATTTGAAAAAATAAAGAATGCATAATTAACAGAAAGGATGATTTTTTGCTTTTTAGGATATTGCTTAGAAGTTTACAGTGCTCATTTTGATCTAGTATTTTTTTCCATACATTGTTTTGGAACAAATATATATTGAATACTGGCTAGTATTCAGTGGGCAACAAGAAGTGCAAATATCAAGGGAACCTGGAAATATTTTCCCCGTGTCTTTCTCCAACTGGCTTATGAAGCATTTTCATTCACTGTAATGCATGTATGTATGAATGGGTATATGTGACTACACATACATATGAAGGCTGATGTGTGTCTTAAGAAACCTAGCCTTTACATTTTGGTACTTTAAATGTTTATTTCTTATGATGTTTCTTTTGTTTCAAAAGCTACCTTAAAACTACATTTGAAAACTAAAAGGAATTACCAAATAATTTGCCCACATTACCATATTTAGAATAATCTCACAAAAATTAATATAAAAGATCACTTTGCTCCCATGAATAACAATATTGCTTCTGTTTAGTAGTGTTTTTAATATTGTAGAAAACCGTGGCTTGTGATAAGTTTGCTTGTTCCATTTCAGTTTGTTTTGTTTTTTCTTGATAGTTTATTCTTTGAAGTGTGATGTTACATTGCCATCTCAACATCCTTGCCAATATCTTTGTTTTTAATTTTAAGTGAATTTAGTACCATTGAAGAAAAGGGTCAGGTTCATATCCAAGCAAAGGACAAAGGTCTTTTTTTTTTTTTTTACAGTAAACCAACAATTTTGCTTTTGTTACCTGTACGACAAGTATTTTTTCAAGCAGCTAAATTCTTAGTATCCTATTTAGGAAAAACTGTATGTCACATAATACATTGGATCTGCCAACATGGTTTCTAATTTTAATTTACATTCCCTATGAGTTTCTAGTAGTGACTCTTAGAAAACATTGCCATTGGGGAAAAGAGTTGGCTCTGGGTTAACAGAACTTTTTGCTCTTGCAGGGGTCCCCTGTTTGATTCCCAGCACTCACTTGGTAGCCCACAGCCATCTGTAACTCCAGTCATTAGGGTACCTGATCTTCTGTTCACCTCAGGCTCCAAGTATACACATGGTACACATACACACATGCGTGTAAACCACTCTATACCTAAAATAATAAAATAGGTAGACCTAAAAGGGAAAAAATAAAGAAAACTCACCTTGCTGTTGTTACCATCACCTCTGAGCCCGTGTTTGGCACCTCATCCACACAGTGCTATACTCACACATTGTCTGCACATTGTCTATTGCACTCGCAGCTCTAGTTCCTACATGATGAGAAGACAACAGTCCTTTAGGCATTGCTATCCTCTCCCGATTTTTACTCAGAGCTGACTTTCCTGGCTCCTGTAGCCTTTGGTGCTTCAATGTTTATTAAGCTTGGTCTTCTGCTAAGTCATGTAAGTTTCATGGCCTTCCAGTTTTCTTAGTTCATTCTTTGGGCTTCACTGATTTCCACTGTTTGCAGCGTCTCACTGCTGCTGTCATCAGCTGCTCTCCACTGCTGGGATTTTTCCATCTTCAAAAGGGTCTCCTACAGCCAAGGCTGGCCTCAAATGTTTATGTATCCTTAACCTCCTGATGTTCTGGGCTCTGCTTCTCTCTGCTGGGGTTAGTAATGTTCTTTCTCGAATGTAAGATGCAGCACAATGTGCTTTATTTTAATAATTCCCTGTTTGCTCAGTTTGGGTAAACATTAGTCCCAATAAATTCTCATAACTCTTCCTCTTTGTATTTTAGTTATTGAATGGCTGAGTAAAATAAGAAAGGAGTGTAAGCAGTGCCAGAAAGCTGAGTGCTGGACGAGCAGAGTGACCTCTTGCAGCTCTCTTGAATGAGGCAGAGATGAAGACATAGTAGTCAAAGAACATCTTAGAATCAAGTAAAAACACCTTTACTAAGCATCATCACAGACTAGAACATGTTATCTATAATAGATTATTAAAATCTTATAATAAAAGTAACCTGAAGAAACTAGCATATAGATGTGTATACATTTGTTAATGCTTATATTTGGTAGTAATTGCTAGTTTTTCATACACAGGTAACTCATTAAGCAACATGAATTTCCTACCTCATTTATCTTTACTACCGATTCATGAGAATGGGTGTTCTGTTATTTCCCCCATGCTAACCAAGTGAAACCAAAGGCTTAGCCAGTTTCAATAGGTTCCCAAAGTCCATGCAGGAATTCAGCAAGAGGATTCAGGGCCAGAGTGGAAACTTAACCTTTGCTTCATGGTACAGACTCTAAATGGAGTACATATTGTGCTGCATCTTACATTCGAGAAAGAACATAAGAGTTCAGAGTATTGTTTCACATTTCAAAGTTATAAACATGTGAAACTTTACTGTAGTAGAGAATGGCGAAAATTTGGTAAATGATTCTTTCCTTAAATTAGCTGTTTCGTCCTTAACGGCAGAAAGTCATTCATGGTTTATTGAAGTTGGAGGACAGGAATCATCTTATAGTCTTATGTAAAATATTTTTAGAAAATAAACAGCACGTGACTACATGTCTGTAAGTTACATGTTAATATAAGCAAAATGACTCTGGGTGACTAAAGACGTTTCCATTGATGTATTTCTTGATTATCATAGGTTAAATTCTAAACTAACGTATTAAATTCTGATAATCTGCTACTTTAAGAATATCTGACAAATTTCAAGAGCTGGATGAATTCCATAAAAAGTGGACACTTTTGATATTTAGTGTTCTCAATATAATGTATTCCTCAGGGGGAAAGGTATCACTTTTCTTATACCTCAAAGATTAGTAGCCACCACATTAAATATGATTTGATCCAATATACCTGCAGTATGCATTGCTGTGAACCAGCAAATCTGTAAATGCAGTCACTGAACAACCTAGAGCCAGCAGCGTGAGAGCCATCTTGCCTTGAATTAGAAGGGCCTCACAAAGCATCCACTGCAGAAATCTTTCCGTTTTTACATAAGCAGATTCACCATATCCAACAACCTTTACATTTGATATAATGTTCTGTTATACTAATTTTATAAATTTAAATTATTTACTATATTGAATATTTTAAAACCAAACAGCAAGATTATCAACGTGAATAAAGAAATGGAAGTTCAGGTTTGGATTATTATGTTGGCTTCAGTCTTGAGTGTATTTTTATGGACAGCAAATACTCCATGGTATCAAAAAGTCATGGCACACAATGATATGTAGCTGCATGTAGCAGCACTCTATTTCCCCCCAACAGCTTGTCTTCCAAATTCAGTTTTAATTTGAAGCCTGCAAGAAAACTAGTTAACCCTTTTTTGTATATTTAGGTTATGATAAAATTAACCTCCAATACTTGCAATTCTACATATTCAAGTTTTCTTGTCATTCTTATATGAATAATAAATTGATACCAGTTTGTAAATATTTTTACTAACTCCTGGACTTTTTTTTTTTTTTAATAAGCATACTTTTTAAATCCTGGGATTGTGAAATAGTTTGAAAGACCACTTACTTACACTTGTTTACTTACAATGCTTTTAGGACATATCCTCAGTTGTTTTGTTTTCCTGTTTCTTTACTATTTAGAGACAGTTTTAGATAATTTTATACAATTTAGAGACATAACATTTGGAAATGTATTATCTTGAAATCTTCAGTTCATTTAAATTACTTTTCAAAAAAAAAAAAAAAAAGGTTAGGTTTCTTACGTATTGAACTCCTTTTTTTTTTTTTTTTTTTTTTTGTTTGCTTTCTCTGTGACCATAAGTGTTGCCACAAAGTGTTTCTTCAGGTCCCTTAACTACCTTCTGTGTATGCTAAAGAATTTGGAGGAGGGATTCATTTCTCGGCATTGGTATCCCTTCATCTCCGCACTTCTTCCTCCACTTACGCCTCTGTGTGTTGTGGAGAGCAAAAGCAACCCCGTGAAGAGGGACTCATTGTATTTCACACTACACAGACACAGTTCACAAAGGCAATCCAGAGGCTCTTCTGGATTATGCTTTTCAAAACAACCATCATGCAGGACGGAGAGATGTCTAAGAGTGAGGAAAGAGGAATAAGGTAGCTAAAAGCTACAGAGGAAGAAGAAAACAAACCACTTTCATGAGCAAAGCAATGTCCTTCTGGCACCGTCAGTGCCTCCTTCAGAAAGCATTCAAGTACAGAGTGACCAGAAATCAGAGCAGCAAATGAAGTATCAAGCCCCCCACCACCAAAGAATCTGGAATGCCCCCCCATATCACACCACCATAAGAAAGAACCAGGGAGGTTTTTAACTCCTTTTGGCTTTTGGGTACCCACGTAGACTTAGCCATAAAGAAACCAGCTCTTGGGAAATCCAGGCCTTATTAAGCTTTCTATGTGATGAGCCAGTGAGGAAATGAGAGTAAATACACTGCAGTATGAGTGCACACAACCTGACTAAGTCTATTTTTATAAATGGGTAACATTTCCTAGTAACTTATTTGGAAAAATCATTTTTATAATGTATGTGTTTACACAAAACCAATAAAATGTCTTGTATGTGTTGGAACATTTTGCTTTTATGTCTAGTAGACCATTTACTTTACCTCCTCTTCAGTGTCTTTTGGAACATTTATTTCATATTCTCCATTTCATTCCTGTTGGAGCATTTATGTATGATTTGTTTGTTACTTTTATCTGTTGATCTTGCCCTCCCCATATGCTCATGTCTGACTGGCCTAGTTTCCCACATTCAGTATGTGATCTCTAGCCCTTCTTAAATATTAATTAGTGTAATTGAATTCCCTCCAGTATTTCTAACCCCAGGCACCTGAATCTCAGTGTTTTTATTAGAACTGATTTGTGCATTTAAAGCCCAACCTGCCTCCCCATCCCCCATTGCCCAAACAACTTTTCTTGATTAGGTAAAGGTCGGGGTACATGCTTGCCTCAGAGAAAGTCTGCATGGAAAATAAAAGCATTATATATTACCACCTTTTCCAGCTAAAGGCTGAAAAACACAAAGCTGTTCTAAATGTTTGGCAATAGAAATCGTCCAGGATGAACAGGAAAAGGATGTAGCTTTCTCAAAACACACTAACAGGGTTTAAGAACGGCAGTCATATAGAGCCATGTGTGGACACAAAGTAAAACCTTGCTGTGTTCTGGCAGCACCTAGGGGGACTTAAGGATGACACCTTGTTTAAAGTCCTCTCCACTGTGCTGGTACCCTGGACTCTCCCTGCAAACATGCCATTTTAGGATGTTTTGATGATTCCTCATGATGACACTTTCCTGGGAAAGTAACAGGAAAATGGAAAAGATGTGAAGAGTGGGATGGAGTGCCACAGGCAGGTGGGAGGGTTTGTCAGTAAGATCGTCATTACTGCCCAATTTTAGGACAACTAGAGATATGAAATTGTCCCCTTTGTTAGTAAGTATGCAAATCCGTTTGGGAGAACAGTTTGGTGGTAGTATGGAGAAAAAGTCTGCAGTGGATCATTAAGCAAGGAAATGTAAAGATGCGTGTTGTTTGCCCCTAAAATAAGTGCTTGCTGGAAAGTAGAATGGTTTCAGTGAAAGTTCATTCACAGTATGTGATGCAGTCTCTCGTGAGCTTTAGAGGAGATGGTGGCAGCTCATGTAAATAGAGATGTGATTAGCAGCTCCTTAAAGGAAAGGACTATATTTGTAGAATTTTAAATTTAAGTATATGATTGTTTTGCATGTATGTATGTTATCTACCATGTGTGTGCCTGCAGAGGTCAGAAGAAGGCATCAGATCCATGAGAACTGGAATTACAGATAATTGTGTGCTGCTATGTGGGTGCTGGGAATCAAAACTGGGTCCTCTGCAAGAAAAGAAAGTGATCTTATCCACTGAGCCATCTTGCTAACACCAGCCATGCTATTATTAATTATCAAGTGTGTTTGTAGATAATTTCTTACATGCATATACTACATTATAATTACTGTTGCTCTTCCCCTCTCCAGTTTCCATTCCCATTTAACCACCCATCCCTTACTAGTCATTTTGAATTACTTTTGAGTTAGGTTGTTTTGTTTTGTGACTCAGCCCACTTTAACCAGGGCCATCAGTGTAACCATGGGCTTGGAGCTATCCATTGGAGTCTAGTGGGCTTCATTGGTGGGTACTTAATTGAAAACAATGTCTGCCCAAAATCCATCAATAGCCAGTCATCAACAGGAGGGTTAGAGCCTTTGCAACCTTTCCTAATCCATGATTGACTTTTGATCTAATCTTGTGTAGGCACACTGCAGGCAGCCACAGCTGCTGTGAGATCTTGCATTAATTGTGTCGTGACTAGAAGATAGCATTTCATAATTCTTCTCCCCATCTCTTAGCTCTTCCATTCTTTCCACCCACTTCTGGTTGTTCCTTAACCCTTAAAATGACTAGAGTGAAGGTCCAGTTCAGGGATCAGAACTCAGCTGTCAGCCATTCTCTTTACCTTGATCAGACATGTGTTTCTGCATTTACTGCACAGAGAAGCTTGTCTGATGAAGGCTGAGGGTAGCACTTGTCTATTGATGTACAAATTTAGAAGTTACCTTGATGCCATGGTAATTTAGCTAAACAAAATTCCAAGACTTCCTTAGCTATGGGATTGTGACCAGAGTGTTGGGTATAAACAAGTAATTGTCAAGGGAAAGATTATCCTATGGTATACTGGGCTTTATCTTTCCCTCTGAGGTGTTGGGTTTTGATGATGATGTTGTTGTTATTGTTGTTGTTGTTATTTGTAGGTTTTAGGTGATTGCATGTTCACCATGTTTGCAGCTGACAGGACTCCAAATGCAAAGAAAAGTTGTTGAATAGAGTAACCAGGTTACCAGAGTGTATTGAAAAAATATGGTGAGCTAAATCTAAGCATATAATATTTAAAATGAATAATGGAAGATTCCATATTTTAATTTTAAGTCTACTCATGAATGATATGAAGGTAAGATGTCTTAAGAAATCTGTACAAAAATTATAAATAAACAGAAACATCTTTAAAAAGAAGTGACCAGTGAGATTATGAAAGTGAAATGAATCATCTGAGGAATGGTAAGGGGAAGTAAAATTGTTTGAAAATCTGGGAAGCAGGAATAAAGCTATCTTCATATATGTGAAGGGCAAAGGACTTTGTCTTTAAGGTAATCTAAGTTGCTTTCTATTATTCAAAAAAGAACATAAGAAGTGATGAAACCTCAAGAATGCAAAATTTTGTTCAATATTAAAACTACTACAGTAACACTCTTCTATCATTAAGGCTGAAAACAGAAAAGGGCAGGAAATATATTAGATTACATGATAAATCTGGTTCAATCTCATACATTCTTTTTTAGGAGGACATTTCTTGAACCTCTCATAATCGATAAAAACACTTCAGTCACTTTAATTTGGCTTAAAGGATTTCCTACTGTGCACAAGTGGAGAGAATTTTAGGGTTGGTGTTAGTCAACTAGAGCTGTCATAAGAGAATACTACATACTAGAAGTTTAGACAGAAGAAATTTATCTCTCCGTTCCAGTGACTAGAAATCTAAGGGGGTCAGCAAGTTTGGTTTCTTCTGGAGATTCATTCCTTGCCTTGCAGATGACCTTCTGCTTGCTGTTTCTTAAAATGACCTTTTCCTTATGTGATTGTGGGGATATATCTGTGTCTTCTCTTTATAAAGCCAACTCTTGGTTGTATTAGGGACCAACCATGTAACACCATTTAATTTCAACTACTATTTCAAAGGCAAAATCTCCAAAGTTTGGGGCTCAGATCTTCAGCATCTGGAGTTATAGAAACAGGGGTTGTTAATAACAGGATAAAATAACCACAAATCTTAATTCCCTAAGTCCAAGGTAGTTGAAGCCAATAGTTTATTACTTACTTGTACAGGTGTCATTTCAATATATAATATTAATGACTCTGCTGATACAGACACTTTGTCAATAAAGAAAAATTCAAGCTGTTTAATAGTGACACACTTCTGTAATCCCACTACTTGAGAAGTGGGGGGCAAGAGGATAGAGGTCATACTTAGCTATATTGTGAGTTCAAAGTAAGCCTAGGAAACATGACACCCTTTATTTAAAATAAACAAATAAATAAAATTAAGATGCCTAGGCATCTTATGAACCAACTCTGAAGTTGAACAGTTCCTGAAAACTCATCATAGCATGGTGACTGTCCATGATATAAAGCATTCTTCTTTCCATAAATGCTTCTTTTAATACCCAAAAATTCAATGTCATTTTACAAATATTTACATTTTGCTAGACCTCCCTTGAATTTTGCTACCCAATTTACCAATGTGGCTTTTGGTAAAAACCTCTGTCTTGTGAAGGACCTCATTTTCCCAACCCTTTAAATGCCCTAAGTCAAAAGTTGTATTAAAACAAACAAACAAAAAAACAAAACAACAACAAAAAAACAGGAAGGATAACATAACTCTCAAAGCAAAAAAAAAAAAAAAAAAAAAAAAAAAAACACTGCACCACAGATAGAAAGTAAATGCATTTAAAGACTAAAACTAAAATGTGATGTGTTAGTTTATCAAGGAGGTTTCAAAGTTTGATTTTATAGCTTTGATACTGAATTTAGAGGAGTAAAGATTTGACTTTGTCCATAGATGTCTTGTTTGTGCTTGTTTTACTATTTATATATTCCCACTTACATAGACACCAATAGCTTAAAGTTGAGACTTTGTCAGAATGTAACACTTAGGTTGGCTATTCTCTTGGTTCATTTTTCTTGCCAAGAGTGTTGTGGTGTAAACATGGTTAGATTGACTCATGCCTGAATATTTGGAGTGACCTTTCAAAGTCAGGACTGTAAATCAAGGAAATGATACATTCTCACCTTGAACAAGCCTCCTTGGGCAGACTAAGTAATATTGGACAGAAGAGCATCTTGTCAAGGAAGAACTAGGAAAGCTAAAAATGACAGTAGAGCAGGTAGAATGCTAGCCTACTGTGCGGGGGGGGGGGGGGACCTTGGTCACAGGACCGCAAAACCAAGCAAAACCCCAGAATACTTTCAGTTGTTTTAGTTCTTAGCAATTCAGTCAGCAGCCTCTTAGGGGATAGTTACTGTAACTTCTCGTTAGCAGTGAGAATTGAGTGGTGTGCTGGAAAGTGTATAGTAGCACCTAGAACTGGGTCATCTGCACTCAGGCCAAGCTTGTCATCCTCAGCAATCTCCAAATTACTATAGGAGATTCTATGTAGCATAGGGCTCTCTACTGAGGCTTCTTGTTAGACGTGCTTTGCTTGACACATATAGATATTTAGTAAAGATAAATTCCCTTCTGATTTTCACCAATTCTTAATTCTGACCTCCTTTATAGGAATAATGTTAATATTTTTCTATTTATCTAACCTACAGGATTCTTGCAACAATCCAACAATAGGATGTGATACTATAAGCAGAAAACACTTTATGAATACTGTTTTCCTCTACTAATGGATAGACATGGATGTTTAACTAGAAATGAAATTGGGACTAGCCAGGATTTTACATTCACACTGCTTCCTAAGAGGTATTACAGGCCTCATCTTGTTTCTTTTTAAACTACCCGAGCTATGTTCAGAATGAAATATTTAACAACAGGTATCCATGTTTATGTCTATTTTTCTGTTGAGGGTAAGAAAAAAAGATCCCTTTCAGTCCCCCTTCCTAATATTAATGCTACTGCATTCTCTTTCCTTCAAATACATAGACAAATTATTACCTCTTTGTGTCTGGGAGGCTTTGGGCCCATGGTTCTAATGTATTGTGGTAATTATTGTTATTGCTATTAATTATACTTTGCAATTATATTGCATATTTTAAAGATAGATAAATAGCTAGGAACTAAGCTTGTTATTGAAATATTAGTGTTTACACATTTCCATATCTACCTTAGACTATTTTCAAACAAAAACTTTTATATGAATCTGAGCTACAACCTTATTAAATTCTACCTTTGAAAATAGAGAAATATACTGCCTTTTATTTATCCAGAGCTCTTTACTTTAGCGTTTTCCCTCTAAAATAGTTTTTGCAGTATGGTTGCTATATTGCATAATTTCTCTTGAAATACATTTTGAAGCAGAAGGTGGAGGTGGTTAAACAATGACCCACACCTAA
Organism: Phodopus roborovskii; assembly: GCF_943737965.1. Classification (NCBI taxonomy): domain Eukaryota; kingdom Metazoa; phylum Chordata; class Mammalia; order Rodentia; family Cricetidae; genus Phodopus; species Phodopus roborovskii. The sequence goes on from NW_026126469.1 coordinate 27,325,942, forward strand.
GAAGACAGGCCTTAGTCCTCCTTCTAATTTCTGATTGCCTGTTGAAAATAAAGATGAAGCAAGGTGAAGTGAGAATTGTGGATTATAAGGCTAATGTTTTAGTGTTGTCTAGCACTAATTGATATACTTTTTAAAATAGAAACTCCCTGGTCTTCTGTCTCATGGTACTATTATTTTCTTAGGTAGCATTAGAAATAGTTATCTTTAAGTTTCCAGGTTGGTTGGCCCAGATTTATTCTCAGCATGTGTCTCCTTATTACCAAAGTTTGGCGCTGAATAGCTTGGGTCAATATAAGAAGTTTGTCCTAGGTAATTTCCGTGTAGGTTCTTCTCTGACTGACTTTGTGTGATAGGGGGAATAAAAGTTCATAAATGAAAAGAGCTATCTGTCCTTGTTTATTTACTACATTGGGGGAATTTCCCACTTTTAGAAATGATGATTTTTACCACTTTCTCCACCTGACTCTCTTTAGTAAAAGTACTGTTTTATCTTTCGCTGGAGCAGTGGATATCAGAGTGGCCAGTGGCATTAGCATGGCCTAGGAATGCCTTAGAAACAGAGACCCACCCTCTTCTGCTGGATGGAGACATTGTATGTAGCATGTACTACATACATTGTGCATTGATTCAGATGCTCACTACAGTCTGAGAATTCAATGTTCATTGAATTCCACTGAGAACATGTTTTGGCAAAAGCTTTACCAAAGAAATGCAAGTATTTTTCAAAACCTGCTATTATTCTACTCCAAGTTCATCTTATGGTTTTATCATGAAGTGTTTAATAGTCCCCTAAATTCTTCTAAATTCTCAAATGATCTTTGTGCTGCTCTGTAGCCAAATGTTCTTCACTGTGGATTATCCACCTGAGATCTTCCCTGCAAAACACTTAGCAGGCATGCTACTGTCCTCTTAGTTTGGTCTTCCTAAGGCTATTAATTAATGCCTATATGGTTCATCTAAGTCTTGTCTTGGTAGAGCACATATATACTGTAAAAATTCTGACTATTTTGATAAACAGTGCTTGTTTATTTAGAGCCCGCTCAAATAATCCAAGTTTCCTTCAAGAATTACTGTGACTGTGCTTCTGATACTCTTAAGTAGCTAACCATAACTTACATGGTATGTGCTCTAAAGATCCTCCTTCTGCCAGACAATTGGCCATTAGGATACATTGCCTTCCAGCAATCATACAGATTCTCATGAGCATGTTTATTCTACCCCAGCAAAATTATATGCTGAATGCCCATTAGAGAGCACACTTTACTTATTAACATCATTTTTTAAGATTAAAAAAAAATTAAAGTTGCTCTTTCCCCCTTCTCCCCACCCCTCGATCTCTTGTTCTCTGTCTCTCTTTCTCTCTGTCTCTTTCTGCCTCCCCCCAACTCCTCTCTCTCTGTGTGGTTTGTGCACATGGTTGCAGCAACCATGAAGGCTGGAAGAGGACATCAGACTCCCTGAAGCTGAAGTTATAGATGATTGTGAGTTACCTGTTGTGCATGCTGAGAACTAAACTTGGGTCTTCTACAAAAGTAGTGTGTGCTTTTAGACATTGGAACATAATTCCAGCAGCCCTCTCTACATGTTGCACCTTATACAAGAGTTTTGAGAGTATAGAGTTGATGGTCATTTTTAGCATAATGCTATATTATAAAGTCTAAGCATATTTTCTAATTTTTCACCACTTCCTCCCAGGGAATCTTGGAAATGGGAATATTTAAATATCTCATTAGATTTAAAACCATCTCAATTTAAATTTAAAAATATTCACTGTAGAAAAGTAATTTATCAGTTGTATTTAAAATATTTAATTCACAATTATACATTGATCTTATTAGTTACCATTAATGCATTTAAAATACTTTGCTCTCGTTGCTTTAAAAGAGGAAATAAATGATTTTGTTTATTTAAAGAATTTACTAATTTTCAGAAAGCTATTTTATCATTTTGTAAAAAATAAAAAAAAAAAAGTAAAAAGGACAAGTTGATAATGAATCTGACCCATGCTTGTATACCAACACGTACCTGCTGGTGATGAAAATTTAATGACAATACTGGTAACTAAAGGATAATTATTCAAGAACTGTGTTTAATTGAAGAAAACTGAATTTTTAAATGTGATGAGCACAACCATACTCTGATATATTACATTTCACACAACTTCTATTCGTGTAACTAAATTCTTACCAGTGAAATAGAATGCATAGGTCCCTCTGGATCAGGCCACACTCCATAATTATTTTGGAAATAAATACTGCTATACAAAAAGCCCTCACTATGCTGGTCAGAACCAACCAGATTGTTGCAAATGTGTATATTCCTAAATTCTACCCCACAAACTGAATCAGAGCTCTGGGATTGGAGCCCAGCAATTTGCATTTCTAACGATCACTTCCAGGTGACGCTTATGCTCAGCAAAATTTGAAAGTCGTGTCTATTTGGATTCATTCTCTACTTGCCTGGTGAATGAAATCTTCCAGAAAATGTCTGTGAGTTCTAAAACTGTTTGTTGTAGGCATAAAGTCTAGGTAACAACCTTCAGCAATTACTGTGTTTGCCTTTAACAGGCTGTTATTGCATTCTGACATTTTTTGTGTACTGGGCACTTTTGTCTAAAGTAATATAAAACCCTAGTAGCTCTGTGAGATACATATTTTTGATCCCGTATTGAAAAGATGCTCATTGAGGCTTAGAGAAGTAAATATCTGAAGACAGCCAACAAGTTAATTGAATTCACATTGACTCTAGAATGTATGTTCTTAAACTCTGAAACAAGGCTTAATTAGAATGTTAAAGCCAGATCCTCTCCATCATGCCTTTCTGGGAGTCTAAAGACTCCTTCATAGAGGGCTTAAAATCGATGACAGCTAATTCCAAGTTTATTTCCAAGCCCTGAGATTCTATGTCAGACAATAGTCATCATGGGTTATATATTTGTAAAGTCTGACGTTACCATGTGATCATCTCAATCAGTAAACATCACCTCAAGGATATTACCTAGAACAGTGCATACAAAGCCACCATACATCTGGCAGTTTTATCATCTGCCTCCTCCTCTACTGCCCTTTGGAGACTAGAGTATATATTTTCCTATGCAAAGGCTACTAGAATGAGCTTTTTATCTTGTAATTAAGAGATTTCCCACAACAATATCAGGCCTCATTTCCCTTAACAATGGCTTGTTTTGATAAATCTTTTGCAAATACAGCTGGTATACTGTCTAGCTGACTCAGTGCTTCTTAACTCTGGCTACATTCACATCACCTACTGACTTGAACGGTATAAAGATTTTTGTTTCTGAATTCTATAAATTCTGAATCTTTTGGACTAGGTGGTCCATTGTTTACAGAGCCTCACAAGTACATCTGTGAGAACCCAAGGTAGACAATCATTGAGCCTCAAAGAAATGAGTGGAAGAAGGAAAGCATCTCTGGAAGTCCTACAATGAGCTCTTTGAAATAAAAGTAGAACCTTTGAGCAAAAAGGAAGGCTTTTGCTTAAACCAGTTATCTTCAGGTTAGTCTGAAATAATGAAAAAAACAAAGCAGAACAGAAAAGTTGTCATTAGGATATTGTGGTAAGTGGAACTGTGAAGCATCATTTTTAAAATGCCATGGAGCCAGGGTGGTGATAACACATACCTTTAATCCCAGAGCTCAGGAGGCAGAGGCAGGCAGATCTCCAAGATCTGGTCTACAAAGGGGGTTCCAGGACAGACAGGACTACACAGTGAAACCCTGTCTCGACAAACCAAAGATAAATTATAAATAAATAAAATAAAATGTCATGGCGCTTGAAAAGACCTGCTCTCTTGAACAGACATTCTGTAATAGAAAATTAAGTCATAGAAATGGCAGCATGTTTGAGTCTATTTGTACGTCCTTTAGAAAAAATAAAATAAAAGTGAAGGGTATAACCTTGTAAATGTATCCTGATCTGATGTTATTTTTGCAAGTTAGACAGACATGGGGCCACCAGTCAGACAGATTCAGGGCTAGCTATTATACCAGAACTCACTCCTCAAATCCTAGCACTAATCGGAATGATAAAGAGCTACCTTTAGATTAATCCTGCCCTGGACTCTAGACGAAAGAAACTGCAGTTTAATTACTGAGTGAAATTCACTTTGTCTGATCTGCCTGTCTTTGCTGTAATGTCATAATATAATCAGCATCTCCCCTATTTGAAACACCGAGCTGTGAAGTCCAAGGACCTGTGTGATTGGAAGAAATAAAATGCTGCTCAAACAACAACCAGCCACGGTGCAGTAATTACTCAAACCGTGTTTTCATCTGTATGTCATTCTACCATTGGCTTGTCATGACAGCAACTGAGAAAAGGATGGGAGAAACCCTGATTGAAAAGGAGGGTGACCCACCCGTTGGAATCAGACAAGGTGTGGGAGGGAAGAGCCTTGCTGTATAAAATCTTAAGGCTAATTAAACTTGCTTTTTTTCCCCTTAATATATATCCCACTGGCTGCTCTGAGTCCAAGCTAAACCATTCAGCTGATGTCTCCTTGCAATTAAAATCTCCTCTTTAGCTGGGACTGTAGTTTCTGCTTCTCTCAAAATAATTTATTTTTCTTTTGAAACTGGCAGTTTTGGCTGATCCTCCCTCCACCCCCCAACACACACACACACATTTAGGTTTCCATGTAGGTTTTACAAATTTTTAAGAAACAGGAGAGAGTTGCAGTTTGTCGTCTCTCAGAGAACAGCCTTTGGGCTTTAGTTTCTAGGTTTGCATGAACCCACTGTCATAACATATGGTCAGTCAACACACACACACACACACACACACACACACACACACAGAGAGAGAGAGAGAGAGAGTCTACTTTGCCTGTGAATTATTTCCCCATCTAACCCCAGTGCTTATATACAGTAATTTGCTGTGTTGTGTAGTTGGAATTATAGCTGAGCCATGATTTGAACAAAAATTCATTTGATCCTACAATACTGCACCCCTCCATTCTTACTTTTGACTACAATCCCTTTATTATGCCAATCCACATATTACTTTTTACTGTGCCAGGAAGTGTGCTTTTCTTCAAATGTACTAATGAGACCAGAAAAGACGAATCTGCTAGTACCTTTTGAAGAGCTTTGAGATTTTCATGTTTTAGTTGTTTTGTAACTCCAAAAAGTTAAACTATTGAGAACAAATGTACAAAATGAAATAAAGAACATTATTTTTTTGCTACCAACCAAATTCTATTATCAGGAGATCAGGAATCCCAAGTATTCCTGGGTCTGATGACTCATATAAACAAGCATTGAAATCCTGTGGAACCTAGGCACCTAATCCATCACCAAGAGCTTATGGCTGGAACAAGCAATGCTCATAGGTTAAGAGAGTAGGCTGTAGAGTCTTATGACCTGCACTTATCTCCTCATAAGACATTGCTTAATTCTTGCCTGTAAAATGGGAACCAGTACTTTTTACTCTCTCAAGGGCAACATGCAGATGAAATGGATTAATCTACAGAAAGTGCCTAGTTCAGTGCAGAGTACACAGTAGAATATTAACCATCTTTACTTCCTTCACACTATCTCTAAAATGCATCATCATCACTTTACTCTTCTTCTGATTCCAATAAGTCAGATCACATAATTCCTATATTATTATAGTAGATTATTTATGCTCTCCTTCTGCCTCTTTTGTTTCTGATTTTAATTATTTATAGCAAAACAGGACTTTGATCAGGCTGGCACCCTACTTGTAAGCCTCTAATTCATGTCTTTTGCCATAAGACAAAGTGGATCCTTTAGCCCAGTATTCAATGAGCCCTTTCCCATTCCACCTTCAGCTGATCTCTTAACACTCTCTGACATCACAATCCCAACTAACTTGTTTACTTGTTGCTACAAAATGCATCTTCAATTTTCTGCTTCTGTGTACTTACTCAAACCTTCACACACCTGAATCTCATCTTACACATACTTTTTCAAAGTTCAACTTAATCTTTTTATCACAATGAAGCTTTCCATTATCAGGCTATAGATATAAATGATAGTATTTGTTATCTCTAAATCCCCATCCTGAACACCTGAATTCTCTTGTATTATAATTGTCTATCTCACTTAATTTAAGCAAAGGTCAGTGTCTCCATGCACATTGTTTTATTCAACAGCATCTTTCAGAGATCCCAGAAGAGGTACTTGGTACAGGATTAAAGAGTGTCCAATGAGAAAGTACTCAGAATAAGGAGTTTTTCCTTTATTCCTAACCTTCTCTATTTTCCAAATTTACTTTTAATTTTGTGCTTTATAGATGTCATTTTAAGATCTTTTAGCATCTCTTTTTCCTTGGTCTTGTCAGATACTAGCTCATGAAGCTTTTGCATTTTCAGTCATCCCACCACTTTCTAAGCTGACATATTCATGTGGACTCTGAAGGTCATCTTGCATCCTCCATCAGCACTGAAAGGGATAACAGCTTACCTATAGAGAACAGATATAGCACCAGTTGAAAGGAAAAGATGAGTTGTGATGAAGCATCTTATAAACTGTAAAAGTATTACAAAGTCAAGGTGTAATCTATACCAATAAATATTTCTCTAATAAGCATGCCTTCATGTAGTAAAAGTTGTTTTTCTTTTTAAATTGGCCATGGTGGTACATGCTTGTAATATCAGCATTATGCAGACTTGGGAGAGTGGAGTTCAAGACCACCCTAGTTGAGCTAGATGTAAGACTCTGTCTGGAAAGAAGGAGGGAAGGAGGAGGAGATAGGGGAAAACAGTGAGGGGAGCCCTAATAAGCTCTATCATATTTATTGAATTTAAACAAAATACACATCACATTGAAGAATTGTTGAAAATACATTTCTACCTTTCTCTTGTTCATCAAATCATAATTCTCTTTCTCAAGACTCATATTATTTGTGCTTGCTCTTCTGCACATTATGGCTTTCCCTTGGGATATATGAAGAAACATCTTTTTACCCTAGATAGAGTCCCAATAGACCAAAGAAATGGTTCCAGCCATGTGCAGCTTGGAGAAACAGTGACTTACTGGGTCAATTATAGAAGCATAGGTAACTAACAAAAAAGTGCCAGCCCAGCGTGCACACCATCTCAAGAAAACTACATGCTACAGCCAGCTTTTTACCTCCTAAATACTCTAGTACCCCACAAGTCATGGAAATGGGGAAGACTTACAGCAGCTAGAGCAGGCAGATGATAGAATCTCAAGTGGCAGTGTGAGGGCCCTGCTTCCTTCTAAGAGAAAACATTTGCAGAAAAACCTAAGCAGGAAGAGAAGCCATCTCCTTGTGTAGGTGGGTTGCTGGTAGCCAGCACTGGTGTGATGAAAGTTGGTGGTGATGATGATGTTCATTCCAGAAGAAATAGCTATTCACCTACATTTATTGGGCAAGTGAAGGATTTCCTTAAGATATCCTCTGGAGTGTTGCATTTAAAATAAGTTTCTTAAGTCAGAAAGCAAGACTTATTTTTAACAACTGACAGGAAGACTCTTAATAGTTTCTAAATGTTCCTGAAATAGCATTAAAAATAAACCAACTTTATCCTACACGTCAGATGTCAAGACAATGTGTGTGAAGTCTTTGACCATTTAGATTTTCTACATATATATTTTTGAGTCAGAAATCCTAACCAAAGTATATTATTTGTGGTAAAGCTAGTTACAGAAAGGGCATTTCTGACTTAATCTGACACCTAGATCCACTTTTCCCTATATGATGTAGTTTCATTAATTGGAGATAAACCAGTGGGCAGTTAGAAAAGGGCTTAAAACTCGAAATCACATCCTTTAACATACCAGTATTGCAGGGGATCATTTGATCTTTATTTTACTATTGGTGGAAATAGGCCAGGCAGATCAACAACCTTCATTCCATTGTTTCTAGTGGGTGAGAGCAAGTAGCAACCTGGTAGTGTTGGCCATCTAACCTTTGTTGGGTATCCTTTCTCTGTTGATAGAAGGGGAAAGGAAGGTAGTAGGAAGGAAAGAAAAAAAAAGTAAGGAAGGAAAATTTATTCTTTATGAACATCCATCCTGTATTCTCCTAAACATGAGTGGATTCATAATCCTGTGAGTTTTCTTTCCCATGAGGCAAGAATTCATTGTTTTAAAGTCTTGCTATCATAACAATAAGCACCAAGTGACTCATTTCTTGTCTTTGCACCTCACCCATACCCCTCCTCAGCTTCCTGCTCATCATCAGGCCACCAACATTGCTCCTCTTCTTTATTGTGACCTCTCCTCCTAAGCAAACCTGCCTAGGACAGACCAAAATGTCTTCACTCTTTCCTTCTGACCTTTTGATTCAGCCTGCTTGTTTGGAGTTTGAGTTAAAATTTTCAAGTTAATATTTAACCTGTGAGAAAATTGTTTACAAAATTGCTAGTTGACAGTCAGAGATTCCTCTCAGCACCAGATTAATATGGTTAAATTTTAACACAGTACAACAACTCACATACAAAAACAATAATAATAAATACATCTATAAGTAAAATATTAACTGGGAATTTTTCTGGCATGTTCTCATGGCCCAAAATGGAGGGTGTGTTTTAGTCTAGATAAAATAAAAAACTTGGTTAAGAACCCGGGAGAGCCTGACTCTTTAGTATAATCCAAGCAGAAAAGGGGGCCAGAATCTCCTGTACAGCATGGGTCATGCAAATGATCATGACTTTCTCTTCCCCTTCCCTGCCCCCACTCTTCTCCTATTAAAAAGTAACCTTTATTCAAGGTACAGTGGAGTTTGCCTTTAATCCCATATCTTGGGAGGCAGAGGCAGGCCGATTCCTTAGTGTGGGGCTAGTCTGATCTCCAGAGTAAGTTCTTAGATAGCCAGGGCTACACAGAGAAACCCTGTCTCTAAACACCAAAAGAGAAAAAAATATAACCTTTACTAATTTTTGACATATCTCATCTAATGGGAGATTTTTTGGTTTCTTTGCAATGCTGTATTTGGGTGATGTTTGGCTTTGTCAGCCTTGAACTGTTTTGTGGTACTTTGTCAGATGTGTTGCTAACATTTTGAAGTGAAACATTTATTCTCCTGAGCCACCAATGAATGGAAGCTACATTTGATAGCAGAATACAGGGTAGCACAGGAGGATACTGTGTTCCCTTAAGAGGTTTTTTTCTTCTGAAGCAAGTATTCAGTCTAGCACTAACAATGTATTAAGGTGACTTCGGCTTAATGGGAATGGTTTTCGTTGTTACTCCTTGCCATGTATCCCTCAAGGAACAATTTCTAGAAACCTGAGTAGAATAAGTGATTGTATCAGGTAGACCTATGAAGAAGTGCATGTGTGTTTCAAGTTCTGTGTGGAGGTCTCTGTGAAATCCTGTCATGAAGACATTCTAACTGGGGTGGAAATAAAATACCTATTTGGGGCATATATAAAATGTATCTGTTTGGGAAATGTATAGATAAAACATGAGTCATTGTTATGTTGAAGTTGGTAATACATTTTATCATGAGATACAATATGCAATTCTTAAGCTTCAATTTAAACCTAGAGCTGGATTTTTTAGATTTTTCTATTTCAGCCTGCATTTGAAAGTCATAAAGTCAAACATTCAAAACTAAGATATCTACGAAGTACCTTCTCACAATTCATTGTTTGGCCAAATGTGCTATGATTACCTCAGTATGCAGCTTGAGAATGAACTGAAAGCAACAGGCTTTAAATGTGATGAGATTTCAATGGAGTCTACATACCAAATAAGGTGCTAAGAAAAACAGGAAAACAGGTATCCCAGAAGATAGCCACAGTGCTTGAAGAAAGGGGAAGTTGCTAACAGTTCCACATTGCTGCTGGGAGCTGAGTGAGATGAGAATAACTCTGTGACCAGAGGAGTTAATAGGAGTGAATGTGAGTGTGGTGATTGGAACGGTTTGGGAAAGGCCAGGAAGTGAATTGTGTCTATATAAAATGTAGATAATTATTTAAATAACTGTTTCCATAAAAGAATGAAAGTTAAAAGTAACTAGAAAGAGAAATGGGATAAAGAGGTTTCATATGCAGAAACCTACAGCATGGTGGCTTTCTCTGCTCTTTAAGGGGGAAGATTGTTTGTTTTGATTTTGCCTTTATTTGGTATTTTGGATTTGTTTAAACCTCAGTCACCAGTTGAAAAACATGAACAAGGATCAAAACATTCAATCTGGAGTGGAAAAACATGTAGAAGAGTGAGAATCAAGGTAGTATAAGGTATCCACTAAGATTCAAAAGCTCTTAGCCTAGTTCAAACTCTTCCATGAACTTGACTAGAAGCCTGTCTGCCAGTTTGGTCCTATAGCTGGCAACGTGAGTGGACCACAGCAGAGGATGAGCACAACCAACGTTTTTAGAATATTGTTGGAAGGTTCTTCTCACCATACACAGTACTCCATCCACTTCCCCAGTAGCCTTTTGTGTTTCTACTTTTACCTAAAACAGAACCAGGTTCATAAACGTGGGGGTCTGTAGTAAGTGTAAAGGAACATCAGTCCAACAGCAAAGCATTTTACTAGACTAGAGAAATTGTTTTTCAGTTTCATTTCAGCCTATGGAAAAGCAATGTTTAAGTCACAGTGGCTGATGTGAGTGGAGGAAACTCCTTCATAATATCTTGTCATTGGGTTTACACGCTTTTAAAAGCAGAGAATGCAAAGAGAAGATCAAAAGGACAGACAGGGAGATGGGAAGTGGGAGAAGCAATGGCTCAGAGGGCACGAGTGTTGCTTGGTGTGGGCCCTGCAGACCAAAAATTATTGTGTTTCTAACTCTATTGATTTTTTTCAGCAGCTGATATTTCAATCTGGGTGCAGTGTGTCTGTGAGTCTACGCACACTGTCAAGAAGAAATATGATAGTGTCTTAAAAGATTAATAATATCGCTGGTCCTCTGGAGGCCTGTCTTAATTCACTGGCCTGTTCCCTGGCATGTACTGTAATTTATCTAGTCTGATTTGAATAGCAAATGGCAATCGGCTGCCATTAGGGAAATGGGCATCATTCTTATTGATCCAGCATGGGCTGGATTTTATTTAAGGAGAACGGCAAAATGTTATTACCTTCAGGAAGAAAGTCTGAAAAGGGAGCTGTTCGTGAGTGTGTTTTGGAAATGTTCTACCTTAAAAGGAGAGAATGGATTTTGGACTTAGGAGAATGGATGAAGATGTATGAAATGAGATGAGTACAGGCAGTTATCAACATAATCGTTTACCATCCAGAAAGAGTTCTCTGATTACTAACAGGAGGTCACAGGTCTCAGAGGTGAGAATCCTGTAGGGATGCACAGATCTTAGGTGCTTCATTGTTCAACACTATGTGAAGTCCCTAATTCCTCAGAATGTCAGTCTTTAAAATGGGCCAAAGCATCAACTGATGAGATGTAAGTTTTGCTTAGTGTCCTGGAAAACTTAGATAAAGAATACTATGATATAAAAGAAAAAAAGAGACCCTGTTTAACACTGGAGGGTTCAGTATTTCAGGATTTATTACTGCTTTAGAAGAGACAGATCATGGGCTGTATGGAACAACCCACACTAGCCTCAAATTCTCATTAGCTCTAATGTGCATCCCTCAGGTTAACACTGCATGTGTTGGCTTTTATGTTCACCTGTTAGTGGCAGACCTAGACCTGCAATTTTATCTTGTTTTACTGAATCCAGGAAAGCTGCCAGGATTATGGTGGCAAATGTAGGAGACAGTGAGACCTGGGTCTCTCTGCCACTGGTGCAGGGGCTGATTGTGTCATTCCTGTTAGAGCTTGTTGGAGATTTACTGTGAAGGAGCCCTCATATCCCCTACCCAGCCACCCTTCCTTTGTAGTCAGGAGCAGGGGAAAGGTGTGTGTGACAGAGGTGGCTGGGGAAGGCTCATAGCTACTGAAATTCTTCTCCATTTCACCTCCGGTTGTTATGGAAAGAAACGATAATGTGCTACAGGAAATGGCCAAGTATAAAAGCAATAAAATAAATTGAAAATGACTTTGTTTTTTTGAGCGGCAGTAATTGCTATATGTTGTGATGTTTGCATAAGGAATTAGTTAATGTGTAGCAGAATGGCATGTGATACTTTTTATTTGCCTGATGACTATAGTCTCTGAATGAATGACTTATTAAGGTTAATAAAGAAAAATTTGCTTGTGACTTGTAATGATCCAATTGCTAGAATTTAGCATCCCCTTATGCATTGTTGCCTAAAGGGGAGAAGAAAAAACCCACACACATTAATGGCCGACTGGCTATGATTTTTTATAGTGGTGTGAGAACAAACAATGTCTTCTAAATTGTTGGTCTGTCTATCTTTCTGCCTGCCTGGGCAGGAACGTTATGGCTTTCTTAATTCTCCTGTGTGATTTATCATCCTAAATTCATTGTTTTGCATAACTCTGCTCAAAATGAAGAAATGTCATTATTTTGCAGCGAAAAAGTTGTCATTTGCATAATGCCTGCCATTAATTATTGTGAGACTAATGCAGTTGTTGATATTTTTAGGGCACAGTGGTACAGCCTGCACCTTGTATAATGTCATTCTGAAAACATTGGTAGTTAATAGGTGCCACAACATTGCACAAATGGAAAAGAAGATGATGAAGAAGAAGGGGACACAATGGAACAGGCTGTGATCTTTATTTAGCTTTTTTTTTTTTCCTTCCCCTGAAATGCCTAGTGAGGGAAGACTATAAAAGGAAGCGAATAGAGCAGGAAGCTGTGACATCCAAGAGAACAAAGGGATTGAAAAGCAGAGGTTTTCTATTTAGGCTGAATTAGTGTAACCTGGGTTTCAGCCAGTTTAATAGAGGAAGTTCTATCTCCACTGTTTTGGCTTACCTGCCTAACCAAAGCCCTAAACAGAATGCAGGGTTAGGCTTTTCAAACCATCAATTAGGATAAGAGTTTCCTCTGAAACATGTTCTTCTTATGGAAGATTTCTCTCAGCTAGGCATTTGGCTAATGTTAAGAGGACACACCAGGGTTTCATGAAGCAGAGAGTTAGAGAATGGTTTTCAGGTTTCAATTAATCAGTCTTCTGTATTTCACCTATTTTATTATTTGTACATTGGACCTGCAAAAAGCAGAAAAATACAGTAGTGGTAGCAGACTAGAGGGACAATTTGTTTCCTTTCTATTTCCTACCATAGAACTCTCTCTTGTATCCGATTCTTCAGGGCAATGCCTACTAAGGCTTTCTATTACCTACTTCACAGGTAAATGAAAGTCAGTTATAAAAATTCGATCAGAGATGAAACTCATTACCCTGAGTCTGGGAGGCATAAATATTACAAATGTAGCTAACTGTTGATCTTTTTAGTCATGGGAACTTAAGAAAAAACAGACATACATCAAATAGAATTTTTTCCTAATTTCACTGTTTCATGTGTATTATAAATTTAGATGTTTCTTTTTATCATTAAATTTAAAAGACATAAAAGAAATGAAACCTCAAAAGTAGACGGAGTTACTAGACTGGCCAAAAATATTTAGGAAGAAAGTAGTGCCCTTCGAGGCTTAAAAACTGCCATTCTAAACTCTTTGGAAGAGGAAATATTTTTCAGGCTACATAATACAAACTTTGATGGTTATTGTGTGCTCCAAAGCCAGCCACTATTCTGGAGCTCCCAGAAACCCAGATGTGAGTTGGTGGTCAGGCATAAGCATCATGAGGCCTCCACTTGCCTCCTGACAAACGTCTGAGCAGAACTCAGTCTGGGATGGCTTTGTAGACCCTGCCCTTTGTAACGTAATTGCATGTGTTAATCATGGGATATGCAGAAAACATGTATTCTAAATTGGAAAATTTTAATTGCTCATAGTGACATCACTCTCATAAATTACCACATTTGGAGTTATAAAAAATAGATGAGTCCATGTGTCAATTGAGTACAGTCTCCATTGCTAGTCTCACTTTTTCCTGTCCTCTGAAGTAAAGGAAATTGTCCTAACTCCCTCAAATTAACATCCTTGATTATAATAAAATCAATATAGACATGCACTCATAAGACCCAGCTGAGCAGTCTAAAATGCAGGATTTATGTGTTGTGTGTTGTACTAGGATAAGTGAGGCTGATTAGGTCTTAATCCTCTAGCATTTCTAACCAAGTATGGCCAACATGTCTATCATGTATTCTAGATGAATCTATAGGACCTATATAAAAAGAGCACATATACCTCAGAACTGAATTATCAAGTTAAACCATGATAAATGTGGTCACCTTGTCTGAAACCTCACAATTTTTCATCTCAAGCAAACCAAAGCTATTGGTTTCCCTAACTATGATGAATACTCACAAGGCATATTGACTTAATGGTTACATTTTATGTTTTGTCATGTCTGCTATTGCTTTATATTTGAAAATCCTTCCATAGTTAGTGAACAGCTGCTTTTAGGACCCACTTTTCATGACATGCATTTGTTAGACTGTTTTTACCTTACTCCAAGAGGGTTTGGGGAAAGACATAGAGATTTTTATGTATTGAGTATCTATCACTTTAAAAAGCAATACTACTAAAAATAGCAGCCTCATAGTTGTAGTCCACATCAGCTCTGATCCCTGATGTTTGTGAAGCAACTTCAAAACTTGTCTAACATAGAAACAAAATAAAAACCCATATGTTGATTGATATGATTTTAATTATCTAACAGACAATTATGATGTCAGGCTGGCATTCTCTAATATGAACTGATTGTTGCCAAGACTTCGACCTTACCTTTGATTTGGAGGTGTTTCTCCACTTATATCCATACACCTGTATTGAGAAATACAGATGCAAGATGTATCAAGCTGTACTATGAAGTGTATGTATAGTTGTTGTACATAGATCCAATTCAATCTGTGGAGGAAGACTTCAAGAATGAAATCTATGTAACATTCAAGTTGAGCTTTAGCAGTGAGATCACTTAACACTGTCATAAATCTTAAACACAGAGCATCATTAAAACTGTTGTCTACTAGATCAGTTGGTTTATGTTTAATAAATATTTATTGAGGTGCTACCCTGTTCAAAGATGTTCTAAATATGTAGATACAAAGACGAACTGTAGATGTTACTTTCATAAAGTAAATGCTACACAAGGATACTTCATCCCCCCTCCAAGTAAACAGTTTCTTGAGCCCAAGATCCTGATGTGCTGGGGAAATACACCAGTCACAAGCCTGGAGGAGATAATATCTTTAACCAACTGTCTAGTTCGACTTTATTCCTCTGAGAATTGCATTATAGGACCTTAGCTGCAGTGTGTGGGTGTTTTCCCAGACTGGCCTGAGCAGTCAGGTGGAAAGAACAGGGGCCACCAGGAGTCTCCAGAGGTTCACTGCACTATGAAGCATAAATATGTTCTATTTAAAGTTTATATGACTAAGATGGGACTTATAAGTACTGGAACACTTAGTTCTCCACTTGTCCACTCAGTCATTTAGTGGGCATTCACCACCTGTTCTGTTTTAGACATTGTTCTGACTATTGGGAGTACAGTAAGAAGTTGAAGACACACACACAGTCATGAAGCTTAAATTGTGATAGACACAGCCAACAAGTAAACAGAAAAAAATATTTTAAATGTAGAAAATAACAAAGTGTAAATTATAAAATATAGATAAACTGTTGAGAAAATTTTATTTAGAATATGAATGTAGGAGAGATCTCACTGAGAAAGATACAGTTTGAAAAATATTTAAATAATGAGAAGAAGCTCAGCATATGGTGGCCAGGGGAAAGAATATTTTAGTCAGAGGAAAGGAGTATTGTGAATGTCTTGAAGCCAAAACAATCTAAGTATTCCAAGGAGAGCAAGAACTAATGAGTAGTTCATATGAAGCGAAAGTAACCATGTAAACAGACAGGGACTAGATTACAAAGATCATGCTAGAAACGGATAAATAGCCATCACAGGTTTTCTGATGGGGCTTGTACACTTGTTTGTGGGTTAAAGGGGTCTGACTAGTCTGTGGACAATTATCAGGGACAGGGATTGGAAGGAAGAGTAATGAGAAGCTATAATGGTAGTTCAGGGATATGATGGTAACTTAAGTGAAAGGGAATTGTGACAGTTATGTTTAGTTTTCTGGCGACTTGGCAAAGATTAAAGTCTTTTGTGAGATAGGGACCTCAACTGAGAAAGTGGTTCTATAAGATCGGGCAACAGGCAAGTCTGTAGGACATTTTCTTAAGTAGTTGAAGTGAAAGGGCCCAGTCCATTGTGGGGGAAACCACCTCTGAACTCCTGGTCCTGGGTTCTATAAGAAACCAGGCTGAGCAAACCAGGGGACCAAGCTACTAACAGCACTCCATCCATGGCCTTTGTATCAGCTCTCACCTCTAGGTTTCTACCCTGCCTGAGTTCCTGTCCTGACTTCCTTTGATGATGAATTATTATATAGAAGCATAAGCCAAATAAATCTTTTCCTCCCCAAGTTGCTATGGTCATGGTATTTCATCACAGCAATAGTTACCCCAACTAAGGCAGTAAGTAAGTAATTATGCTAACTTGATAGTAGGACTGGAAAAAGAAATAGCAAGTGCAGTGAGTTTCAGATATTCTACCTAAGGCACTGGAAAGATGGTATCATTAGCACTGGGGTGTTGGAAGCTATGAAGGTTTTGGAGGAATGAATAAATTTGAGGGAAGTAAAAAGTTGATTTAATTGGGGGGGCATGTTGACTTTGAGATTCTTATACAAGGGAAGAGATATTATAGGTAGTTGGATACATGACACAGGGCCTAAGATGAGACTAGGGACAAGACATTTAAACTACTTTTATTTCTACATATATATTTTCTTTATAAAGCTATAGCAAATAAAGGATGAACACTAAACATATCCTATACGATTTCAAGTGCTAATTTCATTTTGCTATTCTTTAATAGTATAACTTTTGTGGAAAGTTTAGCAGTAAACCAATATTAATACCTACTGAAGACACATGAAGTTTCCAATCATACTAAGGTATATGACAAACCAATTGTTTTATGCATTAAAATATGGAGTAGAGGAGAAGGGCAGATATTCTGAGATTTGTTTTTAGAGGGGTTTTTTAAATAAGGAAATCTGTGTGACTTATAAGATTGCAACTTGAGCCCAATTTCTGGAGGATTTGAATGGGCCAGAAGTGACAGGCAGGACATCCAGGATAAAATAAGTCACAGGAAGATGTATATAAATAGAAGCTAGCTTTCCCTTTGTGGGAGAGCAAGGATGGAGAACAAGAGACCAGCCTAGCATGAACTGAATTTGTTTTTGTGATTTAAGGGAGATAAATGTATAAAGGATTGCTGAAGCTAAGAAGCATGAAGAACCCTCATAGTTATTTGTCCTCACCTCTAGTTTACATCACTGTTGCTTGTGGAATTAGAATGTGGATGTCAACATATTACTGGAGTTCTTGGTTATAAGCCTTAGAATTGAAGGGAATTCTTATTTCCCTATGTGGAACCTGTTTCAGAAAATTCATCTGTCATGAAGATATGGTGTTAACTAGAGGTACTTTATCTACATGGGTTGCATCTGCTGTGTTAAACAGAATAGTTTGAGGCATCAGTTAATCAGTGTTTATTGAAAGTATCATGATCAGTCTTTGTTCACGTACCTACTTAATTTTTCTTTTAGTACTAACATACTTTATTCTTTTCCTGCCATATTATTTGGGAACAACTGTGTCTCTATCATTTTCTTTCCTCTTTTTGATCTCTTGCAAGTCATGTATGGCTGGATATGGGCATATGGGTGAGAGCTACTAAAGAATGGTAGAAAGATAGCATGATTACTACTTCATTTACTACATGGAATTAGATTACAATAAGCTAAGGTCCTCCTTATTGTCATCAAACCTACAATAATTTCTCCTGAAGGACTGGTCCTCTATGCTTTGTTTATTCTCTGTAGCAACAATATCTGACAAGCAGACAGCAATAATAAGCAATTTGTAAATCAGAAACAGTAAGACTGTTGAGTTGTATAAGATCATGGCATTAATTAATACTAGGGAGTCTGGATTTAAAGCAAATTTAGGACCAAACATCTGAAAAAAGGGCTCATAATCCCTATCCTTAATCTTACCCTCAACTAACAGAACATTGGCAGTTTTTCTGTGAAGAAGCCTAGGATTAAAATCACTCAGCTATTAAAGGTTTATATATTTAAGGGACAGAGTATCTATTACAACTGCATTTCCCCAACATTCAGTGTTTTAGAACATGACACTTTTTATAAAGCTAGAAGAAGAACTCCTACACTAGTACACTTATTCTATGACTTGAGAAGGAAGGCATGGATAGATTTACTAACACTTACTAAGCAATATTTTGATAATTATAAGCAATATTTTACCATAAAATGAATATATATTAATTATGGAAAATTTCAAGGCAAATGAAAATCACTCAAATTCCTCCAACTAGAGACAACCAGGTATAATGTTTCCTATTGATTCTATTTTTTAGATATACTGTTCAAACATTTAAATCAATGATAGTTAACTGGGGAATATGTACTGATACAAGAAATGTCCTTTTACATGTTATTGGGTTATGTTTTTTCATGTCACTAAGTAGTATCCAAATATTTTTAATATTTGCATGGCATGCCAGTAAATGGATATATTATCATTTATTTAATCAACACTCTATTGTCAGATAAGGTTTCCCATTCTTCACAATCATAAGTAATATGATAAATATTCTTGCTTCCAAATTTGTATGTAGATTTTTGATTACTTCTTTTAGATCATAGACACACACTTTCTGGGATAACGGCATTCATATGCTTTTAAGTTTTTGACACATTTTGCTAAGATGCTAGCCAGAACACTGGAACAATTACATTCTTTCTGTGATAACTTCCTAAATATTCCTTCCCAAGGGGAAAACAGATACTGTTTTCTGAGTCCTGTCTCTTCTGTGGTCATAGAAAACCTATTTTTGCCCATGTCAGGTTTATACCCAGAGCAACCAAATCATTTCTTAGTCATTGATGCTGCAAATAAAACCATTTAAGTAGTATAAATTGACAAAAGATTACTGTGGGTTGCTTTCATCTGCCAGTGCTAGACAAGCATCCATTCTGGATAGCAGACTAGAGAAAATAAAGAACTTTCATCTCTTTCAGTCAGATCACTCACAAATGTTCTAGGCACTGAACTGCACTTGCATGGGACATGAGTCCTGCCCTTGGAGAACCTACAACCTATATACCATGATTCACTAGGCACAATATGAATTTGGACTTCCAGGATTGTGCCATATGGTGAAGGCACTTAAATTGTATTCTGCAGACTGCAGGACACCTGTAATCTGTGCATTCAGGTGGGTGGTAAAAATGTCTTGATATTCGTGGAATCTGGGAAAAAGAAGAACTCTGAATACTACAGAGTACTCAAAGGACTGAACAGGAGTAAACAGAGACCAGTTATAAACTAGAAATAGCCAGTATTACTGAAGGGGAAAAGCATCCTTGTTTCCATGTCTCCCACTGGGTCCAGTCCAGGGGCATCTGCATAGCTCCCAGGATGTGAGATTCTTCACATGGTAGCTTGGTGTTCCTGAGGTTTTCAAACCACACAAGGAAAGAACACAATGCGGGTATGCAGACCATTTCTTGTGAGGACAATGGGGGAATATTTGGAATTGGGCCTCTTGTGAAAAATCAGAAAGGTTGCTATGGACCTAGGACCTCCTGCAGTGTTAGAGCACTGCAGTCCAGCTTGTCATTCTGCCAAGGGCTACAATGGGGAATGGGAGCTGCCTGACTGAGAGGTAAAGAAGTAAGAGGCCTATTCTACTGCTTGACCAAAGAGGCTGTCCGGCATGTATTTGGTCAGTTAAAAGGGCCAGAGCTAGCAGGACTGTTGTAACAGTGACACAAAAATTCCAATAGGCCTCCTGAAAATGCATAATAAATGACATATAGTGAACTTGTAAACAAGCTATTTAATAACATTTTAATGCTTGATTCTGATCTCTTAATTAAAATGTGCATAAAAGAAAACAATGGCAGAACATCTGTGTGTGTTACTGGGATAGCAGGATTTATGTTGCATTGCACTCTGGGCTTTTTTGTTCATTTCTCAGTGTGTGAATGTAGGAGGGTCTTCGCTTTGAGGCAGTTGCCAATTGAGCACCACAGGGTCTGTGTTTCCAGCTACCTTCCCTGGGTAGTGGGTGTATCTTCTATTTCCCCACGTGAAATGCTGTATAGCTTGTTCTCTGCCTAAATTAAACTGCTCTTATCATTTGATCTGAATAACACCCTTGCCCCACCCCTCTAACCTGGAACCCTGACCTAACTCTGACTCCCCCTTATTGTCTCAGGAGACATACACAACATTACCTAATGTTTGGAGCCTCCATGGGTAATCTTAGAGAGCTCTGGGGAATACATGGCCCTTTGTAACTGTGACCTTGCAGCAATCATTACTTTGCTGGACACTGTGGAAATTAAATGTCAGAACACAGAAATCCTACTTAGCCCTGGCTGTGATTGTTTTCATAGCCATCATCATCACCGTCATTATTGTTATTGATGTTAAGGATGTCTCTCGGAGCTTTATTTTGCCCTATTGTTAAAAGTACCAGCAATCACAAAAGCCAGGAGCCTTTTAAATACCTTAGACCTTCCACTGGAAATGTGACACTGTGAAATGCTTTTATTTCTATCTTTCCTCAGATTTTGTCTAATCATCACAAAGTTAATCTTTCATTAAACAGTTGCAAAATGTTACTTCACAACTCCTATGATTCCCAAGAGAGTTCCATGTCATTTATTAAATGGAAAGTCATATACGGATGTCCTTAAACGCATAACAATTAATACTTAGTGTTCCACCTCATGATGGGGACATTGTGCTGGAATCATCTCTAACCTAACACTGTTCCTTCAAACTGGGGCTTGTAGTTGAGGAGCCAGATTCAGAGAGGTTTTTGTAAATCCTAAGATTCAAATTCAAATCTAGCTTTCTCTTTCAAAGCATAATCTACCTATATTAAGTTCCAACAGATGCAGAAAAGGTAAGCTTTGGTTCTATGTTCTTTTTGCCTTTCTCTGTCAACTTACATTTTTGTTTTCTGTCTGAGTCACTATTTTCAGATTGTTGTGATCCTTTGATGATAAAGACACAAAAAAGTTGTGTGGGATAATTTTTGGCCTGGATTTGGAATGCTTCAGTCCTGTAGATGAGAGCATGGGCTTGACTACATACTAGATATATGATCCATGTACATTTTTTCCTCTGAAAAAAAAAAATCTCTGTCTTCAGCTCATTGTGTCTTCTAAAACAGTTATTAGATTTGTATGATCATTATGCTGTACTTGTACTTGTGGGGCTAGATTGGCATTGATGTGTAGAATAAGAAGCTATCTTGGTCTGCTATTAAAACATGGGACTTGAGAATCATAGGCACTCGGCCCTTCTAACTACTAGCCTGGGTTAGTTGGTTGGGTTACAGAGCCCAAGACTTTTTAATCTGTAAAATGAAAGGTAACCATAATACCTATTTTATAGAGATAGGGTGTGAAATAAATGAAAAGAAAAATGCATGTAAAATGTTTAGAGCAATGGTTGTTACTTATACTTTAGGCAGTAAAGAACAGAGTTGGGGCAGAGATAGCCCAGTGGTTAAGACCTCTCATTACTCTTCTAGAAAACCTGAGTTCATTTTAAAACATCCATGTCTGGCAGCACACAGCTCTCTAAATCCAAGGAATCCAGCATTTTGTTCTGGCCTCCATGGACCCCCACACCCAGATGCTCACAGATACATACGTGTAAGCATAATTTAAAACAAAATATATCTTTTTTAAAAGACAGAAATAAAGGGTGGGAAAGAGGATAGTGGTGCTTACCTTAAAATAAAAGTCTCATCACTTGAATTCAGCACAGGATAAAGACCATTTGGCTAAAAGGTAACACTGGGGTTCTCACCCCACCTCTGACTCTTGACATCTTCCAGCTAGCTGTCTTTCTTATAATACCTGTTTGTCTGTCCCTAAAATGAGTGAGGAATGCATGTTCTCTACTTGTCTAGGTGGCTTTGACCACAGAGATATTTCTCCTTAGGATGGGCAGTGGCATGCCTTAGAGCAGGGTTTAGTCTCAAAGGCCAACAGCCAAGTGTGGCAGACAGCTCTACCATTAAACTCTGTTTCCCTTGAGTGACTATATTCACATGTATGATTTTGCTCTTTGTATATTTATCACATGTCTGAGTATTTATGCACCTACATGGCTGTTGGAGAAAGCACACTAAAATACATTCTTGTGGTATGTGTGTTTATATTTAACACACACACACACATATATATATATATACAGTATGTGTGTATATATATATAAATATATGTCTGTGTGTATGAGAAACAGATGCACTGTAGGCAGATAAAGCAGATAAATATAGATCCAAATAGAAGCATAAGCATATAAATATAGACGTTATATAGCGTGAAAGCAAGCAGATCAGCACATTTCATTACTGCTTCAAGTCTTTGTAATAAAGAGTTGAAAATCAGTTAACTAACGTTGATATTTTTGACTGAATGACACTGACAGGTCAGAAGACAGAGTGTAAGGTAAGAAAATAACCTTTCTTTCAACTCTGAGGAGAAATTAGCAAGAAGCTTTATTACTTTTAATTAATTGATTTATGAAAGTTTTTAGATAGTAGACAGTGTGGTATTTTTAATAGTACAAATATGCCACCTTCCCTACCAAAGAATAAAAAATAAGTATGAAGAGAAAATCTGCTCTAATTTTAAAAGATTTCACAGAGGTGAAAATCTGGACCCCTTTTGTCCACAGGCTATCAC
Organism: Phodopus roborovskii; assembly: GCF_943737965.1. Taxonomy (NCBI): domain Eukaryota; kingdom Metazoa; phylum Chordata; class Mammalia; order Rodentia; family Cricetidae; genus Phodopus; species Phodopus roborovskii. The sequence goes on from NW_026126469.1 coordinate 27,348,710, forward strand.
TTTCCCTTGTCCTGGGGTTAGGCAGGTAGATTGGTTTCTTGCTACATTATTGTTCCCAAGCCCCTCTGAACTCTTTTCGAAAATGCTCCCAAAGGAGATATTTGAAGCACAAGGCCAGAGTTACCATTGTTAAGTTAGAGTCATGGGGATGCTTGCAGTTGTGTTGGTGAGTGTGTTGTGAGAGTAAAAATGGCCTTCCATCTGTTACTTTCATATCACTGTCTGTTCTCACCAGTCAAAATAATTGGTTGTGAGTGTTTGCTCTGTTTTACTTTGTTTTTATGAGGAGGATGTTGTAAGTTATTTTCAGCTGGTTTAAGTTAACTGAGTACTTTACTTTTTACTGTCACAAGTTATATCTTGCTTATGTGTTTAAATGTGATTTTAAAAAGAAGTATCCCCATTTTTCCATAAGCCATATCTATTTCCTTCAGAGATCTTTTCTTTTCCCCAGATTTGTTGCAAGAGCAATTAGAAAAGGTAAAATCTGGAGTCCTCTGGGCATGTGCAGATTCACAGCCCACCTTTTCCACTGTAACAATGCTGTCCTTGCAGTTGCTGTAGGATGATGCTGTTGCATTCCCCACTGTGTAGTATAATGTGGCTTTTCCTAATGGGGTTGGGGTACAGGATAAGAGAGAATGTTCCAGCTTTATCTTTCTGCTACTCCTAAATAAGGAGTTAATGTTCCTTCCATTTTGTTCCTAATCTGATGTGATATATGAGGGACACAATCAGTGAAGAGCAAAAGAATAAAGACACAGTAAATGTAAGAATGATTCCTGATGCTGACAGAGCTATTCGGCCTTATGTATATTGGGTCGAACCTGTTTTGTGGTTAACCTCTTCGTCTAATTATGATTTTAGAAATATTTTTCCTAAAACACATCTGAAGGTCTGGAGAAACATCTCTACACACATGCGCGCGTGTGTGCGTGCGCACACACACACACACACAAACACACCACAAAAAAAAAAAATCCATGTAAGTGTAGTCTCCAGAATTCTATGTTGTGGGAATAAAATGGGTTGTACTATCCAATTCATACATAATTTCAAAGAATGCTTTATATTAAAATGTAAACATAAACTCTACACTGCTTCAGACTGCAGTCTTTTAAAATGTTTCCCTTTGTTACTGGATTAGCTATAATGTTATCTCAAAACAGTAATTATTTGGGGCTGGAGATATGGTTCAGTTGCTAAAAGCATGGACTGCTTTTCCAGATGACCTGAACTCAGTTGTTAGTGTATACATGTGGCTTACACAATTCTGACATCCATGTTCACATACCAACACATTATCACACTTGTGTACGTAAACTAAAAACCAAAAACTAGAGCTTGAGAGATGGCTTTGGGGTTAAGAGCACTGAGCTGTTCTTGAAGAGGACAAAAGTTTAGTTCCCAGCACCCACATGGTAACTCACAATCTTCTGTAACTCTAGTTCCAGGTATTGGACCACACTCTCCTTGCTTTTGTGAGTTCCTGCATGCACATTATGTATAAAAACTCACACAGGCTCACACATATACACATAATGAAAAATAAATAAAGATTTCATCTTTAAAGATGTTACATAGAGTCCTCATCTAGTAACTGATGGAAACAGAAGCAGACACCCACAGCTGAACACTGAACCAAACTCCTGGAATCTAGATGCAGAGAGGGAAGAATGATAAGAAAATGGGGTCAACCACCTGGATGGCATTGCCCTATTATGTGTAACTGGGGTGGGGGGATGGGAGGGGAGGGTAGTCAGGGTGCATGTGAGGGGGCAGAGAGGGTAAAAGGGAGGGAGGGAGAGGGAACTGGGATCGACATGTAAAATAATAAATTAAATTAAAAAAAAAAAAAGAAAAAGAAAATGGGGTCAAGACCAGGCTTCAGAAACCCACAGAGACAACTGACCTGAACAAGGAGGAGCTAATGGGACCCCAGTATTGGACCAACTCAGACCCCCTGAACATGGGTCTCGATTAGAAGACCTGGGCAGTCTAAGGGACCTGACAGTGGAACCAGGAGGTATCCCTGGTGCACAAAAGGACTTTGGGAGCACATTCCCCATAGAGAAATACTCCCTTAGCCTAGAGGCAGGAGGGAGGGCCTAGTCCCTACTCCAAATGACTTGACAGATTTTGTTGATCCCTCCTGGAAGGCCTCACCCTCCCTGTGGAGTGGGGGAGGATGAGATGGGAGGGAGGGATAGGGAACTGGGGTAGATATGTAAAATAAGAAATAATAATAATAATGAAAAAAGAAATTACAAGCATATAAAATATTATATCCACATAAAAAGATGCAGTAAAGACTGGAGAAAGGAGTCATTTATTAAAACAACTACATACACAGACATACTAAAGCTCTATATGGACTCTTCTGCTTAGCAGATATATTAAGAATAACATTCTAAGGGAAATTATGGATGTATACTATCTTATTCTTTTTCATTTGTTTACTTTTCTCCTGGATTAATATATGTAACATGTATCTTTCATTAATCATTTAATACCAGGTGCCAGAAATTTTGGCAAGAAGAAAAATAGTTGTATACATATATAGAAATGCTAATATTATACTAATCATCCAAGTGTCTATTATTGTAATTTTAAAATTCTCATCTAGTATAAATCCTTAATTGAAAATTTTAAAATAAAAAAAAAACTTGATCTGATTTACTAAATCCTAGGAAAAGTTTTCACTTGTTTTTGAAGATAGAGATCATTTCCAAGTATGCATTGGTGTGATGGCATCTGCTTAAATATGTATTCACTAGGACTGAGAGTCAAATCAGGACTTAAATTTTTGGGGGGGAATCATTCATATCCTACCTCTTACTTGGAACATGAATGAGTTGTCTTTTATCATTAACAAGAAAGAATTTTTGTTTAGACAATTTCATATTCTGTTCATGATGCATTGTGGTATATGTGGTGTATGAATCCTAATTCAGGACTTATTTTACAACTTTTGAGTTACCTGTGCACCCTTAAACAGAATAGTAGCAATTCTATAACTAGATTGTTTGCTAATCTGTAAGAATTTGGCAAGTCCTAATTCAAAATAGGCCAATATTTAATGAAATAACATGAATGGAGTATGTGGCATGTAGAATATACTCAGTGTATTAATTGCTTTTCTGTTGCTTTAATAAAACACCATGACCAAGGCATCTTACAAAAGAGTTTGTTTGTCTTGTGATTCTACAGAGCTAGAATCCATGACTGTGGGGAGAGCCTGGCTGTATGTAGCAGGAAAGGTGGCAGGAACAGGAAGCCAAAAGCTCATCATATACTGAAACACAAGCACAAAATAGAGAGAGCAAACTGTCTTTTTGATTTCAACCCTACCTCCACTGATGTACTGATATATTTCCTCCAGCAAGGCCATGTCAATGTTTCCCCAAACACTGATACCAGCTGAAGACCAAAGCATTGAAATGTGTGAGACTATGAGGGACATTTCTCATCTCAACCACTGTACCCAGTTAAATCTTAGTCTCCTCGGGCCTATGGACTTTAATGCATGACTATGACTTCTTCCTCTGTCCTTCACCATAATTAGGACTTAGGAGACAATGCTAGGGAAACCAGAGCAAGAGAATATTTTAATTATCATCTTTTGCCCACTCTGAGGAAACTCTTGTTTCCTATGATTGTAACCACAAGAAAGGAGTTAGCCAACAGTAGTGTGAGCTTTTTCCACACAATATTGCTGATCCTCTGTTCACAACAATAAATGAAATGATATACATTAAGCCTTTTCAGTTAGTAGACAAACTCTTTATTCCTCGTTCACATACCAGGTTAACATCCTTTATTTCACATTAGATGTTGTTCACCCTGAGTGCTATAGATTAAGCTTGTTGATTATGAACTACCCTTATTAAAGAAAGCTGTGAACTTAGAATATAATGCCATTGAGATGACTGAATAGTTGCTGTATGTTTTCATTTTTAGGGAATAAGAAGGAAAAAAGAATCTCCCACTGTAAGATATTTGAACTGCATTTCAGACTAGAATTAATCATTGTAGCTGAATTATAAATCCCATAAGAGTAAGGTTCATAATGGAAACAATGACACAATCTTAATTACAGAATTCTGGCAGGCATACTCTTAATATCCAGAGACCTCCTTCTCATGTCCGAATTTTCTTTTCACCTTCTTAGACTTCATTTGCTGTGTAACTGGAGTTTCAGTGTTCATCTTCCCAGCTTGTTATGGAATTGAGAGCATTTGACCTGCATCATTAGATGCATTGAACTACTGGGATTTCTCCGGACTTCTTCCTGTTGTGGTATAATCAGTCTCGAGTATATGTGTCTCTGTGATGGAAAGCTCATAAAGGGAAAAGAAAGGCAGCCTGGTGTTATGGGAAATTGGTGGCCTGGAGATGAAAACACTTTGCTTTCCATCTTTGATGAGATACTTTATTCAGGCCCCAGTTGAGAATTCTGAGGTCTAGACGTGGTAACATTCAGGAAGGAAGCCTGCCAGCTTGTAGCACTCCTTAAAAACTGTAGGTTATTATATATTATTAAGTGTATAGTTTTTTTCTTATTTATACATTTTCTTTCTTTATAATATCAAAATATTTCAAGGCCTTTTAAAAATCACTTCTGTATGCAAAAGGAATGAAGAGAAAATGACTAAACAGAAAGTAAGAGAAAAGGAAGAACTTGAAGTCAGAAGAAATATATCAGCTAGCTACAGGGGGGAGTAAGCAGGGTCTATTCAAAGATCTAAGATTAAAAAAGGACAGGAGAGAGAAGGAAAGTAACAGTTTCCACAGGAGCCTCACATTTAAGATAAAAAATTAAGTATAAGATAACTTTGAGGTGAACATTTTACATAATGTAAGGATTTTGTCTTATAAAAAAAATCCTTTGAAATCATCCCCTATGGCATTTAAAATACGCTTCAATTTATACACTTTGATTTAGTATGTGTAATGAAGAAAGTACGTGTGAGCTTTAGATACTAGGCCCAGCTCTGTCTCAAATATATGTTCCTTAAAAAAAGTGAATTTTGAGCCTTCAAATATTCATATATAAATGAATCTTAAAGGCAAGTGTTCATCTACTTTTAACATCCATGAACTAAACCATGCAACATATGCCATTGGCACTGAGATGCTTCATGAGAAAAGTTGTTGAATTTATTTACATTAATGGGATGGGCAGACAGGTGGTAGTGGCACACACCTTTAATCCCAGCACTTGGGAGGCAGAGCTAGACTGGTCTCTTTGAGTTTGAGGCCAGCCTGGTCTACAGAGTGAGATCCAGGACAGCCAGAGATACACAGAAACCCTGTCTCGAAAAAACAAAATAAATAAATAAATAATTAAAGGGCTTGCCATACTCACGAAAATGCTTTTGAAAGTTCTGACTGATGTGTGCATTCAGAGTTCTAAAGGCCTGACAAGATGATAGCCCATGCTTCAGAAGCAGCATGGCTACCATTCTCCAGCATGCTTTTAGTCGACTCTTCAACTGCATTTTTGGAGAATTGCAGCTGTAATTTCTTTCCTAAAGGTCTTATTCTCCAATTAACTGCAAGATTGCATTTCTGTCTTCCTAATCCAGAATTTATTTTTCTCATAAAACTCCTGTTTAACCAAGAAAATGAAAATCAGTATATTCTTGGTTGCCCTTCTGTTAATTTAAATTTGCATAACCTAATCAAAACTCAACCTGCTTTGCCCTTCAACAAAAAGCCGTATTCTCTCCTGTTACTAAGTGGCTACATTCTTCTCAGTATTTTTTAAAAGATGAATTATGTTGATATCCCATGACTTTTCCTTTAGAATATGTCCATGAAAATTAAAATGGGCTTTTTTTGTGCCCAGGAGTGAATTGAAAAGCTAGGCTGAAAGGACAGGTGCAAATGAACACAAAACTTTGCTGAGGTTATCGGTATTATAATTTTTGTAAAGCTTTATATATATATATGTATATATATATATTAAATTGGAACTGAGGTCAACTGACCCTAAGCTAAGTGCCTGGTATTTCTTTTTACATCATTATTTTGCATGTAAATAAATGTGGTAATATAGCCTAAGATTTCATAGAAAACATTGAAATGTGGTTTTGAGGCTTTCCTATGTTCTTTTCCTATAGCAGTGTCTCTTCCGTAATCTTCCATTTTACAGTTTCAGCAAATATTTGCTAAGCACAGAGAAGAGGTTAGTTTGTGTGTTAGGCACTAAGCATAAAAATGTGTGCTATTGCCTCCTGTCCCCAGCATCTCTGAGGCCAAGGATGGAGTGGATATTCATTTGAACTTTGAACAGGGATGACACTAGGATGATCAGAAATGATCCGTCTCTGCTTTTCCTCTGAAAATTCTGATTTTCCTAGTTCCCACTTAGAAACGAGTCCAGAAAACAAGGCCCCTGTCTTATCCTGTGCCTAATCAAGGCACCTTCTATTTCTCTGCCTTTCTTGTGCAGTGGTTGATCTCAGCCTCAGGTGAGCACACAGGTGTTAGACAGGAAGAGTGAATATCATGGTATACTTTTGGGTATGAACTTTGGGAAATGATTATGTAGCATGGAAAACACCAAGCAATAGTGAAGGACAGAAATGTCTATTCTCCTTATGCTCTAAAGTTAAATGGTCTCTATACACAGACTATAAGGAATTGTTTCAACTTATTCTGCAACTGTTGTGCATTAGTTTGGGTTTTTCCTCACTTTGTCTGTTTGCTTCTTATTTGGAGCTATTCTGTTAAACCAAATAACCTGTGCTATATCCCCTTGCAAAGTTATATGTGGCCCCTTCAAGGATCTTAAAAGAATTGGGTGCAATTATCTTTGTCCTAGCAATAAAGCCCACACATCTTTGAAAGAATGCCTGAAGTAAGGAGAACTAGTGGGCCATGGCAGTAGTCATCATAGACCCGGATTCATGAATGCATCTGGGAGTGGCAAACTGATACAGATGGAGAATTTCTATCTGTTTAGTGAAACTGCTTTCAGTAACTTGAAACGTTGGTACTTTCAAACATTGACATGCCAGTAAACTTTGTTAGAAATAGCATTGGAGTACCAGGGTTACTTTCAGAGTCACCAGCTCAAACACATTTTCCTGAGACCTGAATAATAGCTGAAATTCACATTTAGAACCAAATGAAATAAGTGGGGGGGGGGGGTGGAAAGGAACAACCGTGATCTCGGGCATTAGGATTGCTTCTCTGAGTGCTTTCAGACATCCCTTCAGGCCCTCTTTTCCCCCATCTCCCTGCCCTCCCCTTTCTCTTTTTACTCCCTCCCTTCCTGTGCTTTTCTTTTTGAATTCATTAGGTGCCATAGAGTAAATCAATAGTAAACGTTAACCGCCTACTCTGTACTCAGTTACGCAACATCGCATAACTGGTACACAGACTAAAAGGGAAAAAGCACACACAGCTTTACATTCAAAAGCTCTCACATAATTTTACTTTTCCACAGCCAAAAAGGAAGTAACAGATGGGGAAACTTACAGTTTTTTTTCCCTTTTCCCAGACTGTTTAGAAAGGAGTTAGTTAACATCCATGGCCATTTCTAGTTACCCTAGGCTGCTGCAACATCCCATAATTGTCACAGCCATAACTGACTTGAAAACTGGATTTTGTGAATTTCAGTGATGGAATGGATTTTCCAGTTAGTAGGAAAGTAAAAATTATTCTGAGACTATTTCACCTATTTAGTGAATAAAGTAAATTGTAAAGTAGGAGATAAGAAAGATGACTGTGAGTGTACATGTGTTTCCACTTGCAGTGTATTCTGGTATAATAATTATGAGAAAACAACCTGATATAATATTTATGTAAAAACAATTCACTCAACTCCTGTTTTTCTTCCTTTTTAACTACATGTTTCTAGCCCTTTTTTCTCATTACTAGGTGCATTCAAACCCCACAGTCTCAATAAAAGCAAATATCTAAATGCTACAACAGGACAGGATTAATTCTAACTCCCTGTAGAGTTTCACCTCTAAATGGCAACACTATGTATGAATCTGTAGCTCCTGGAATTCTCGTTTAGCACACTGTGCCACACTGCTCCCTAGAAGCCCTTTTGAGTCATTGCATCACCTTTCTTTAAGTACCTGGTATATAAGAGATTCTCTCTTGCCTTCTCCCCTCCTCTATGCTCTATTCCCTCTACTCCACCCTTCTCCTCTGCCTTCTTTTTCTCCCTCCCTTCCCTGTCCTCTCTTCTCTTGCTCTTCTCCCTCTTCTCTGGTCTCTCTCCCTTCTCCTTATAGCTCTACATCTCTTTCCCATAACTCACTCCTTCACATTGAAGGACATTATTTCTCAGCTTAAAGGGAAACACACTGGTATTTGTATGTGCTTTATCAGTCTTCCATCTTGAAATACTCTGTTTCATTTACCCTAATGAGTTCTCTGGGAAGCAGATATTTCTATGTGATAAGAAGGAGGTTGGAAAGAATTGAGAGTTTGTTTTATTCTTCCTTTTTCATGCCTGACCATCCAGTGCTTATAAAGTGGTTATAAAGTGATAGAGAGGACAACACGGGGCACTGTACAGATCTGTTAAACCAGCTGGTAGGCTGTGGTAGTTCTGTCTTAACCAAATGAAGGGATGGTGAAAGGTGGGTGGGAAGGAAAAGACATCGTCTTTATGGTGCAAACACAAACTATTGAAGAATTGGACTTTCTGTATTCTTAATCAGTATCATACTTTGGTTCATGCTTTCTTTCTGGATATTAAAGCCATAAGTAGCAATCAGTTTGATTTACTAAAGATCTGACATGTGTTTTTCCTTTAATATTGTGGGTGTTTTTTTATTCATACTATGTCATGGGGCATGCTTTTCCTTTATTATCATATTTTATTTTTTAGTTCAGTCTATGCCAAAATTTATGCATTTTCTTATAGGTTAGCTATTAAAATTTAAAATTCCTTTGTATTGAAAACTGGAGCATGCAAAGATACAAATCATAGCAAATATATTTTGCCTGGTTTTTCAGGTTACATTGCTCAAATACAGGGTCTTTATTGTAACAACTGAATGATCGAGATTATTGGCATTATTGTATTTCTGCATTTATGATTACAATGGGACTTGTTGTTTTAAAGTGAATCATCACTAAACTAGTAAATATTTTAAACAATGTTACATATACATTTCCTTCCAACTCCTTTTTCTTCTGTACATAATCTGTAATTCAGAGAATTGCTTATGGAAAAATATTGACATAAAAATTGGTCAGAACAGCCTCATATTTAGCCAGATAATTATATTCACACATATTTTTCTACATACTCCTCTAAGTCTATTATAGCTGATCTTGAATTCCAATATGCAATTATGCATATTTGTACCACATTATAAAAAATACCCAACCTCATCTCTATTTGTTGCTGTTGGCAGAAGTGACAGTAATGTTGCAAGAACTTCAGCCATTAACTTAGCTGTCTAAGCAGTGGCACTTCCATTGTGCCTAGAACTGTATTTCAGTAAAACATAAAGTGCATTCTTTATAATGCATGTTTTTACATAATGAACCAATGTATTACTCTATATGTGTGACTTTGTATATATACACAGGAATTTATTCTGAATACCCAAATTTTCAAATGAATTTTTAAAAACTGAAAAACTAGACCCTGATTATCCCCATTATATACTCATGATTATCAAAAACAGTTGTAGTCATCTGGTTACAGAAGAAAGCAGGGGAAAGGCTTAACCTTTCCTTGCCTCCTTATGTCAGACAGCTTCCATATCCATTTGGTGGGGTTTCACCCTCTGAGCCCGAGGAAGGCAGGATTGGCTTTAAAAGTTCACTGTGTAGCAAGTGAGTCTGCTCAGCCTGCCCTGTCAGCTGTTATCGCAGTCCTGGGAACACATAGGCTGTGTACTTCCTCATCTGTAACACTCAATCCATGTTGAGACAGGGCTGGCAAACTTAAACTTTCTCTTCTTGTGCCATGCAAAACAGAACAAGAGAGTTTTCATTTTTCTCTGATGTTTCTTAAATTGTGCGCAACCCTTTAATCTTCATTTCTCTTCCCAATGCTCGATACTTTCTAATGTTTGAACAAAATCCTCAGTCACCGACAGCTTTTCAGAAAGAATCACTTAACTAGTTGTGCCTGGTACAAAGTAGCAGCTTCATAAGCATTTGTTTTGGTGCTCTGCTGGGGAGACACTCACTGCCTGTTCCCTAGTACTGCCCAGGCAAGGAGAGGGATGAGAGAAGCTGGAAATGTGGCCTCGGTACCAGCAATGAAGACATCATCCTCTTTAATGAGGACGTCCCCATTGTCCACTCATGCTCTTTGTTGGTGCTGGATCTACCAACTCAGCCAGCTGACTAGTTGCTCTCATTCTTTATAAAAGCATCCAATCTCAGAAGGCAATTTTAACATCTTTCCTAGGGCTTCCTTTCAGTGGTCATTGCTGTGTAAGCTCATTTAAAAAAAATTTTTTTTGGCAAGCTACCTTGGTGATCATTAAATTTCATATGCCAATGTGTTAAATACTTCAGACTTTAGTTTTCAAATACACTGCCACAGGCTTCCTTGAATTATGTTCTCAGAATAATTACTTTTGTATCTGCTTTACATATGTAGGTCCTTTATATATGTATTTGCTTTACACATGTAGGTCCTTTTGTATAAAGTGTCTCTGTTGTGTACAGCTTCAATGCAATGCTTGTGGCTTGACAAATTCCAGGTCTTTCTGAATCATGTTTGTAGTAGGTTAGCTATGTTGTGTCTTCTATAGGCTGTCAAGAAAACCATCTGAGGCTTTTGATTTCTTATGACAACTGATTGGAAAAACCATGTGGAAATATTAAGACAAGCGGTTTCTAAAATGTAGATTATGTAACAATGGAGACTTGCTTGCTCTACAGTTGAAGATGTTTAAATGTTCATTTGGATTTCATTCTATGATTTTTGTGACTTAATGTAAAAGTTTTAAAGCTTTCAGTTCAAATTTCTGCTTATCTTACCTGGCTTGGAATTGAAAACACCAAAGCAAGGAAATATTAGTTTGCTTTTAATTATAAAATAATTTTTTTTTTTTTTTTTTTTTTTTTTTTTTTTTTGCTCTCATATATCACATCCCAGCCACAGTTTCCACTCCTCCCAGTTCCTCCTTCCACCTTCCCTGTTTCTCAAAAAAGGGGGAGGGGGCAGGGCAGACTTCCCTGGGAACATGGCCTAACAGGTTACAATAATACTAGACACAAACCTTCATATCAAGGCTGGACTAGGCAACCCAGTAGGAGGAAAGCATTCCCAAACACAGGCAAAAGAGTCAGACACTAATGCCCCACTCCCACTCCTGGGAGTCCCACAAGAACACTAAGCTTCACAGTGATACGATATATGCAGAAGACCTAGCTCAGACCCACACAGGGGCCATGTTTGTTGCTTCAGTCTCTGTGAGTCCCTATGAGTCCTGCTTATATGATCTGTGCACTGTGTTCTTCTGGTGTCCTCCATCCCTCTGACTCCTATAAGTCTTTTTCCCACTCTTCCATGGGGTTCCCTGAACTCTGCCTAATGTCTGGCTGTGGTTCTCTGTATCTGCTCCCATCTGTTACTTGATAAAGTCTCTCTGATGGTGATTAGACTAGGCACCAATCCATGAGGGTAGAAAATATCATTAAAAATCATGTCATTGACTTCTCTCTCTCTCTCTCTCTCTCTCTCTCTCTCTCTCTCTCTCTCTCTCTCTCTCTCTCGCCATGCGTGTTTGGGTCTATCCTGGGTCACTGTGTTGCCCTGGCTCTGGTTCCTGGCTATCCAGGTAGTGTTAGGTATAGGCTCCCTTTCATGTTGTGGACCTCATTGGTTGGCCACTCCCACAGTTTCTTTGCTACCATTACCCCAGAACATCTTGCAGGCAGGACAGATTGTAGGTCAAAGATTTAGTGGCTGGGTTGATGGCCAAGTCCAACTGCTAGGAGCCTTGCCTGCTTAGAGATGGCCAGTTCAGGCTCCATATCCCCCATTGTGGAGACTTCAATAGGGTCAGTCACTTAGATTCCAGGGAGTTTCTACATCACCCCTCAAGTGCCCCCTAATTCCAGTCATCTCTCCCAGTATTCTCTCTCCATCCCTCCTTTTCCCACCCCCTCCTGTCCCCAGTCCACCTGAAAACTCTATTATGTTTCCCCTTCTTAGGGAGATCCATGCACCCAACCTCTTGAGGCTTCCTTGTTACTTAGCATCACTAGGTATGTGGATTGTGGCAGGATTGTCCTTTACTTAATAGCTAATGTCCTCTTGTAAGTGAGTGCATACTATGTTTGTCTTTCTGGGTCTGGGTTACCTCAGTCAAGATGATCTTTTCTGGTTTTGTCCATTTGCCTGCAAATTTCAGGTTGCCATTTTTTTTAACAGCTGAGTAATACTCCACAGAGTTAATGTACCACATTTTATTTATCCATTCTTCAGTTGAGGGACATATAGGTTGTTTCCAGTTTCTGGCTATTATGAATAAAGGTGCTATAAACATAATTGAGCAAGTATTCCTGTGGTGGAATGGCATGTCCTTTGGGAATATACCCAACAGTATTATAGCTGGGTCTTGAGGAAGACTGGTTCCCAGTTTTCTGAAGAAGCACCATATTGATTTCCATAGTGACTGTACAAGTTTGTAAGGCCACCAGCAGTGGAGGAGTGTTTCACTTCCTCTACATCCTCACCAGCGTGAGCTGTCGCTTGTGTTTTTGATGTTAGCCATTCTGACAGGTGTAAGATGGAATATCAAAGAAGTTTATTTGCATGTCCCTGATGGCTAAAAATATTGAACATTTCTTCAAGTGTTTCTCTGCTATTTAAGACTCTGTTGAGAATTTTCTGTTTAAATCTGAACCCTACTTTTTAAATGGATTATTTGGCTTCTTGATGTCTCATCTATAAAAGGTTTAATGAAAAAGTACAGTAAAATTCAAACAGAATTGCAAGTCCTTGTGGTTCACAATAGTTTGATATTTTTTAAGCAGAGCATAATAATTAATTATAATACTAACTTTCTCAACACAGTGTATTGTACAAAGAGTTCACAGACCATTCATTCACTGGCTGCTCATGGTCAGTGATCATTGAGTAAACATGCAGGCACTCACCAGGTCTCTTGTGTCTAAGGTATAATTTTGCTTTTATTTCCAAAGGGAAGTATCTTTTACTTTCTATAAAGTGTCACCAAGTCATGGTCCCAGAAGAGTAGCAAATGTATTATTTTCTGTGATCACCATGTTATCATATGTTAGTTAAGATACATACCAACACTTACAGTCTCCTTTTCCATTTCAGACTGTTTTACCATCAGCAATTGAATATTTCACACAACATAACTGTCTGGTAAGTAAACTTTCACTGTTTACTCAGTGGAAGGAAGTCCAAAGAAATAAAATGTATTCATACCAAATTTACCAACTTCCAACAAACAAAAAGTAAATCTGAGGGCTGTAGTGAATTTACCACCACAAGAATTAATTTTGAATAGAATGTATTTTGATATTGGTAAATACGGAAGAATATGACCCATTATCATGGTGTTGGTGAACTTTTTGAATGGCTGTGGCAGACAGGAGTGGAAGTATTGGGATGACTTGTTTAGAAGCCTTTCCATAGATATTTTTTCCAAAGAACTTCTGAAGAAACAGAAAGAGCTATGAGGTAAATGTAGCCATAGAGCTTCCATAGAGCTCTCCTATGGAAAACATGGTTATTTGGGCATTAAGAAAACAGGCACAGAAAATCTTCCAAAAACATTTTATATTTCTTTGAACTTCTGTTTTGAATTTTATAAATCTGAAATGTATTTTCTTCTCTTGAATCTTAAAAACAGACATAGCCACTCCTGCATCTATCCACAGTTGTTTTATAAGTAAACATGTCCACCTCTGGAAATGAATGACACCATGATCAGAGCTCCATGTAAACCTAATTTTAAAGTCAGTCTCTGTCTTCTGGTGAGACTGTAAAATTCTAAAAGGGTGGACTGTGTCCTCTGAACAATCTTGGTAGTGGCTGTCTAAAGGAGAACATGGCAGGACCAATGGTGGGTCATCATCAAGTCAGAGAGCATGGAAGTACTGAGTTTGCTAGCTGGCCTGCAGTGACATGCTGACATAAACTCAGTGGGGAGGAGGAGGGAAGGCGTGCTGGCATCTCACTCTTCTGCCTGGCTCTCCACTATTTAGTCATGAAGAACATAGTCATCCAAACCTTTAAAAGTTACACTCTTGGGTTCACTTTATATGAATGTGCATGAAATAAGAACATCATCTCTTGGGGTGATAAAGATAGCTTTCTATTTGGGACTTTCCCTGTCCCTTGCACATAATCCATAGTTGTCACTCCGTTATTTCTAATTCTGTCACCCATCTATCTATGTCCCTGAATATATCCACAGCCCCTGAAGCCCACAGCCTTTAGAACTCCCCCACCCTCCCTGTTCTCTGCTTTACTTATTTTGCTACCCAGAATAAATTCCTATCAGTGTGAGCCTAGAGGGGACAGACTTACTTGGTAACTTTAATTTGTTGCCCCCTTTGTGTTTATCACAAAATGATGTTACTGCAGAAGAGCCAGAATGTCACACTCTTGCTGATTTGCAAAACAGCTGCTTCCTCCGTTTTCTTCTCCAACACAGAGAAAGTGTTTTCTGTTTCTATGATCAGATAAAATGTATATTGTTGTCCCTTGCCTTTGGGTGTGTTTCACTGGCAGGCAGGAAGATGTAAAGTAAAGGGTAGTGCTGTGTGATTGCTTCTCTGTTTTAGTAAATGAAATCTCCTACTGAAAGGAGAACACATATTTTCACTAATGAATAAATATTTATTTTCATCTTTTAAAAGATACATGTTCATCAGAAATAATTTGGAAAAAATAGGTAAGAGTGAAATGAAGAAAAGATAAAATAATTATTTCTATAATTTAAATCCAACCACTGATAATTATTTGATATATCTTCTAACTCATTTTCCCCTAAGGACATATTTTTTGAATATGGGGTATTCAGAATTCCTCTATAATTTATTTTTGTTCTTTCTTTCTAAAATTTACTTAAGAATTTCGCATTTAGTTATGGTCTATGTAGATATTTTAAACAGATAAATAGCATTCCTGTAATCAAAGTGCCCAACAAAAGCATTTTATTTTGGTTTTTTCCATCTCTGTAATCTCTTGCATATGAATAGTGAATGAATCAGTCAGTAAATAACGGAAATATGGTCGAAAGTTCAAATGAAGTATATATATTTTTAAGATTATCTCATGAAGTATTTCAAATACATGAATGTAGGCAGATTACAATAATGAAGTCCCACGCATTCATCATCTAACTTATTCCATGCTTAACTTGTGCCCTGCCAGTTTCCCACTGCATTGCCTCATTATTTTGAAGCAAATCTCAGATATCATGGCAGTTAATTAATTAACTAATATTTCAGGTTCATCAGGACTCATGTACGTGTTGATGTTTTAAAAGTTTCAGATAAACAGTTCTCATCATTATATGGAATACTGTTTTTCTTCCTAATGTCTTGGCCTTGTGTTTTCTAATATGTAATAATTGATTGTAAAAATCTCAGCATCTTGTTTCATAACATCCTCAGGCACATCTGCAAAGCAAAGGGTAGTTTGGTTGATGAAAGAGACAGTTCATACAGTTGGATAGATTTCTGGTGCAAATGTTTTTCTTGTAGAGTGTTTTGTTCTTTGGGGTTTTTTGCTTTGTTTTTTGTTTTGTTTTGTTTTTTTACTTGCCTCGATTTTAGGATGATAATTTGCATGGCAGACTTACCCAGCGTTAATTATCTTCATTATTGATCATATGCATGTAATGTATACAATTGTTTATCTGAAGTTAATGAAAAATTTTATCCTCGGACCATGTAAAACACCATTCTGTTTTAAGTCCATACTAGATAAATAGGGCAGAACTACTTAAGCTAAACTCCATTCAGATAGAGTTCTTAAAGCTTTTAGAGTGAATGTAAAGCATCTGATAGTTATATGAAATTCTTAAATGTGAAAGCAGGGACTTTTCTATAATCATATGAACCATGTTTTTCATATATAAAAACAACTGCACACACACACACACACACACACACGAGCACGCGCGCACGCACACACACACACACACACTATGTCTAAGGGGAAGAAATGATGCACTGCACTGCAGAGAATGCCTGTGCATATATATGTCACAGGTCCTAAGAACGTTTTAGAGAAATGTCTACAAGTCAGTTTTCCATAGATAGAACAGAGCCTTCAGTAAAGAGTTCCACAGATGTAAAATGAGCTCTTGGGATTAGGCTTCTGGTAGAGAACCTGTTTACGGTTTTCTTTTTTCCTGCTGTCTTTGGACAGCCAGAGACTCTTCAGTAGCAGTGTGTTATCCAACAGGTGTTTTACACTCATCAGATATTCAGGATGTGAGTAACTAAGAAACACCCACTGCCTCCGTAAAAACTGAATTTATGTGCTACTGTGGTCTATTTAATCTTAGGCGCACAGTTTCCATTGGCCTCGAAAGTGAGTAGCTAGAATATTGATGTGCCTAACCCTTCGAGAAGAAATAAAAGGTTTCCCCACCACACTAAATCTCTAGAAAACTGTGATGGCTTACAGTATGGACACATACAAAATATTTTCAGTCAAAGCTAGTAGAAAAAGCACATGGGAAAAAAGAAAGTAATAACACAAGCAATAAACTATGCAATCACACAGAGCACCTGTAGACATTGCTCCTCCGCATGTGTAAACAATATAAATTCCTTTCCTCTTTCCATTTCTTTCCTGAACATTGTTTTTCTCTACTCTGGCTTGGCATCACCTCAATTAAAATATCAGCTAAAGAGCAAAAGCATGTCTGGTGCCATGGCATTCAGACAGGTAGACAAGGGAGGAACAAGCCATTGTACCATTTTAAAGCTGCAAAGTACCTATATTTTATGGTAACTAACTTTCCCATCACTGTTTTAAGACTGATAGTAATGGCATATCATTATCATTTATTTACATCCGTTCCTTACATGTGATGTGTACTATGTGCCTGTCATAAACCAGAACTATGAAGTACCTTTGAAAGAGAAACCATGATTCTTTCTTGATTTTTGTATTACACCAGACACCCAAGTTACCTACCAAAGCTTCATCATCATAGCAGCTGTAGTAATAATTATCACTAATAAAATGATAGTATTTTCTTCTAGAAAGAACAGGAGAGGCTGTCTCAGAAGTAACTCAGGCTCCCAACAGACCAGTAGGCTCATCACATCCTAATAAAAGTTCTGCTCTCTAAAAGCATGAAAAGTAGCTGCTGTTTCTTCCTTATGTGTGGCTATTTGGATCCTGGCGATTGGTCACTGTTGTGACCTTATAGGTCACCCAGCTACAAGACAACATTCTGAGAATAAATAATAATATACACTTTCTGCCTCTTATTCTGAATTAAGTTCAGAATTATAGTTGATTCTGCTTCTTTTAAGGTGGGGAATTCTTTGTAAGTACCCTGCATCATGATGGGATTTTCATTGCAAATCTAAAGTTGCTGATAACCACAACAAAAGGAGGTGGAAGGGTTTGTTCAGATTACTAAGTCTCTCAATTTTCCATAAAGCCGGCATATTTTCTGGGAAATCTTTATTGAAAATAGACAATTGTGAGCAATTACCATGAGGGTAAAAAATATGTTATTCCCTCGCCAAGGTAACTCCCCTGGTTGTGCTTCATGTGGGAGAAGAGGGAGCAGGGAAACCCCTGCTAAAGACAGATATTCAAGGAGGTAACTGTACAGTCAGATCAGTCCTTTGCCCCTGGATTGCAGGAGAGGAGTCCCATTTCTTCCCCTTGACTAGATTTACAATGTGAACAGGAGGTGGTTTTGGAGACAGTCTTCCATCTAGGGACTGCTCCAAAGGGACCCTCTAGACTCCTGTGAGAACTGCTTTTATGTGCTCTGACCTCCACTGTGGAAACACTCATGATTTGTTGGTGATGTATGCCATCTTGTCATAAATATTTTCTTCCTGGGCATTTGATAGCTACTCTGTAAATCCATCTAATGTATTTGTGGTGTGGAGGCCTGTAACCTTTGAATACTAAGTATAAAGACTCTTGTAATTAATTATTTAAAGATATTTTAAGTCTTAACTATTTTTCTTTCTTTGTCCACAAACAAGTTGATTGGTTAATCATGTCTTTGTTTTTATTGTTGTTGTTTTTGTACACACTGCACATAAAACAAGAAAGGAAAGGCTGTTTATACAAGATAATTACAATGGCAACATTGTACTTTCTCTGCATGTTCTCAGTTTCTCCTGTTTGACTATATCAAGGCCTGTACACTAGAAAGTATGCTTCAATTTTGCTAGGAAAATGATAGAGAAGAATAAATCAAAATTTATAACGTATTGTCAAATCAGCTTAATTGTGTTACAATTACAAATATCACAGTTCCAACAAACCTTCTTCTACTAACAAGACTTCATTATCTGGTCAGTCCTCAAAGATAGTGCCCAGAACAAAGAAAAACAACAGCCACTTTTCAGGCCCTTGGAGAACAGTTTTTATCAGGATATGATGGTATATTGTCTGTTAGGAACTTATCCTGCCTTCCCTAGAATAAAAACTCAGTTTCCTCCAAATTAAATAAAAAGCAAAAAACCAAGGGGATCTCCACGATTGTCTCCAAGTCATTCTTTCAATAAATTTTTACTGATTTATTTGTTACTATTTCAATGAAATTTTTTGTCAGGGAAATGTGAATCGTGTTCCAGTTTCTTTTATATATTAAATATTACTTTATTCATTTCAGTATTAACAACAGATATTAATGGATTGTTGTGGCCCTGTGCATATAAGATCAGTCCCTTGCAGGAACTCTGGTTGTCAACAGGTGATCTTTCCCTTTTCCGTTCTTGTACTTCTGCCTTTGGCGCCTGTCACTAGCAGTCAAATAAGGACAGTTTTAACCATCCTCTCCTGCTGCTCTAATTTTTTTTTTACTGCCGGTACATGAATTTGTTATTCTTTATAATTCCCTTTGAAGTTGGAAATCCAAGGGGAATCTAAAACCGACCAGATGTTTCTACTGCTGGAGAGGGAAGAGAGTCAGGATTAAGTTTAACAAAAACTTGGGCTCTAGAAAAAAAAAATCATTTCAGCTAGAAATCATCTTTAAATGCATTCATTTGCCATATATCTGTAGTTAATTTACATTTACTAGCCCTGTGTAGGCAATATCACCTATCAATTTATTTGGAGTAAAATCCATAAATTTTGTGAGTAAACAGATTCCTGTGGTTTGCTCAGAGCTATTTCCTTTATGGAGTTTCAGTTCTGTTAGCCAGAGTATCCCCTCTCAGGCTTTACTGTGAGGCTCTTCTGCTGTGGTGACTGATGTTGCTGAAGGATCAGTAGCGTGTCACCTCTGGTTTGGAGGGTCAGTTCCACAAATGGTTATAGAGGCTGAAGTCAGGGAGGCCTCAAGATATGGAGGAAAGGGAACAGAACCGGCCCAAATGGCTAGCCTTTGTTCAGGACGCCATCCTTTTTAGTTATGGTGATCAAAAGAGGAGTAGCGATAAAGACCTTTTCCGGGAAGGGAGGGAGTTGGGTGATTTTTTAAGGATTCAGTTGACATCGAAGGCAATGTGAATAAACAGGATGGGAAAGGAAAACAAAAGGAAGGGATAGGCTCTGAGCACAGTGAAGGACCTATGTGAGATAATATTTTTGGGTTCTCACTGAGGGTACTCAAGACTGCTACACCCATCCATCATTGGGGAGGTGCTATCTGTGACAAAATTTGACACACGTATGAAAAGCCAATGAGAATGGTTTTTATGATTTGCTGCATACTTCGAAGGGCATTGGGTAGAGGAGATGGATGTCGTTTGTTGGGCTACAGCAAAGCATTTCTCACACTAGCCTCTCACTTGCCCTCACAATTTCCAAGGCTTCCCAGGTTTCCAGGATGATAAAGAAATCAGAATAACTGTTCTGCCCCTGACCAGATACGTGGACCAAGCTTTGGAAATGTTTTCTCCAGCTCACCACTCAGTTTCTTTTACTCCAACCTATCTGAGTGTGAAACAGGAAGCAGTAGTCCTCAAGGATTACATCACATTTCTTGAGCTACCAGTATCAGTGTAATATACAATTTTAGGATTTTTTTTTATCCTGTAGACAGAGAGTATAGGAGAAAGACAGAGAGAAATCACTCAGCAGCTGATTCGCTTATTTTAAGCAGCTCTCCCCATTTTAAAATATAAAAAATTCAGGCCCTGGAACATTGGGTGATTTGAATGTTTCGTAAGTATTTGGGGAAAAAAAATTTCCCCTTTAACCATTAGTTCTACATTCAGGGACCTGGATTTTCTATTTAATTCTTTAAAAATGGGTTGAGATAAGGGAGTTTTCAACCTTAACACTTTCTCATCTATTTTTTTAACTTATTTATTTATTATTGTTATTGCTGTTCTTCTTGGTCAAAGCAGATGGTATGAAAAACATTTGCGTTGGTCTCACTGCTGACAGAGCTTAACCTAATAATAATCCAAGACTTGGAACTTAGTGCTTCAATAAAGGAAACACTGTTTGAGGTATTTTCCATTCAACCCAGCATCAAAAGTTTTTAATTAACACCATCAGAAATTAATGGGCTGAATGCAGGACAAGGTTTTGCATACCCCACTACTGGGAACAACAGCAAGTGGGATCCATTGTGCATGTTTGTATTTTATGGCGTATTTTTATTTACTTGCTGAAGCAGAGTCCCAGCTGCATGTTGGCTGCAGTGCCTCAAGAGTGAAACCTGCAAAGGCTGCTTCACCCCAGCAGTTTCATTTTGCTCACTGATTATTGTCCTGAGTTCTTTGTGATTGTAATTGGTTAGAAAGTTTGAAATTAGCAAGTCCTTGTCAGCCATGAAAGCTTTGAAATCACAAGGCTTGATACAGCTATCAAGCCTGCTGATGCCTAATGGCTTTCCGAGTAAGAGCCTCCAGAGTGGTGAGCATTTTCAGGCCACCGGCTGTACCCCAGTCTCCATTCACCACCCTCTGGAGGGCCTTGTCTCAGACGGGGGCTTTGTCTAGGGCCTTTTCTTTTCCATCAGTGAAGCCTGTTTCAGGATGAACAGATTTTGAACTAATAGGGGTAGGAGGCATTGGGAAATGAGAGCAAATGGGTAGAAGAGTGAAGTAGGTAAGGGAACAAGGAAAAAGAAAAGAACAGAGAAGACAAAAGGAAAGGAAAATAAAAGAAAGTACGTAAGAGAAATGTAAATAATAACATTTTGTTTCTTTGCAACCGAGTTTAACATTCCAGGTGGAAAATGCTGGTGGAGTCCAACTGGCCTCTGGGTAGGTTTGATTTTGAAACTTGAAAAAATTAAAATTTGCCTACTCATTGTTAAGAAAAAGCCACTTCTGTTCATATGAGGGACGGTAACCCCCAGCACTGCCCTGCTGTAGTTTTGGAGATTAGGGATACAATCCTTTCCTTTCCAATGATTGGTTTATCAATTCTTCTAAAACTACGAAAGCATTTATTATCAACCCCTAAGTGAGCCTCCAAACCAGCATGTTCCAGAAAAGTCCTCTACTGTCTGGTCAGTTGTGATATAAGTGTAATTCCTTCCTCATAGCAAGCTGCTTGGGCACAGTTGTCTGAAGCAGAGATGTCAGCAGTGAAGAAACAGTTCTTGAAGCTTATGGACCTTAGTACCTTTCTATAAAGCGCTCATTGATGTCTGAGACCTTCAAGCTTGCTACATTTAGACAGAACCCTTAAGCTTACAGTTCTCTTCCACTTTAATAAAACCTTATAAAAATGTGAACTAAAAAGCATATTACCATGAATTCAAAATGTCAGGAAATTTTCAGTGCATCTTGGCAAGATGATATAAAATACCACCATTATTTTTAATTTCCCAAAAGTTGCTCAAACATTTTCTCCCAAGTACAGAAAGACCAATACATATCAGACTTCTATAGGATAATAATGAATGAATGACTCCCAGGGAAAAAAATGAGACCCTGTTTCTTAGCTGAACAGTTTAGGATTTTTGTAGTTGGGTTTTGATTTTTTAATTTGTTTGTTTGTTTTTGTTTTTAACTCTTTGTGGATGCACCAACCAGCTCCCAAGTAAATATACAGAGACTTATGTATACTTATGAATTCCTGGCCTTAGCTTGGCTTGTTTCTAGCTATGTTTTGTAACTTAAATTATCCTTCTTCTGCTTAACTACCTTTTACCCTTGGCCTTTTACCTTTCTTTATTCCATATGTCTTTTTTGTCTTCTTACTCTGTGGCTGGCCATGTGGCTTTGTGGCTGGCCCCTGGCACCCTCCTCTCCTACTTTTCTGGATCCGCACTCTTCTCTCAAGCCTACATTTCTCCTCCTGCCTAGCTACTGGCCATTCGGCTCTTTATCAGACCAAGCAGATATTTTAGGCAGGAAAAGTAACATAGCTTTTCAAAAGTTAAACAAAGGCAACATAAAATAATGCAACACATCATTACATCGTTAAACAAATATTCCATGGCATAAATAAAATGTAAAACATCTTAAACTAATATTCCACCATATATTTATTCTAAGATTTGACATCTTAAAGAATTTAGACATGCCCTGTGTGGAGTATAAAGATGGCTATCTCACCTCCCCAAGCCATTCTTTAAAGGTGACAGATCAGAATGTTACAGACCTACATTTTTTCCTTTTGAATTTTTCACACATATATTTTGGTATCTATCTCTTTCTCTTGACTTTTCCTAGACCCTTTCATTTCTCTCCACCCAAACTTCATAGTCTCTCCCCCCTCCCCACCTCTCTAATGAGTCTAGGGTATCTTGGCCAATTAATCTGGGGTGTGGGGCCTGCCCTAGAATGTGCTTGGTAATTCCAGCTATCACTCCATTGAAGAAAACAGGCTTTTTCTCTCCTAGCAGCAGTCAAGCACCAACCTCAGCTAGGGGTAGCACTTCCTGCCCACCTCCTCTCCATGATGGAATTTTGTTTGCTTTGACTTTGTGCTGTTCTTGTGCTAGCACTCAGAATCTGTGAGTTCATTTGTGCTTTTGCCCACTTGTGTCTGAAAAATACTGTTTTCTTGAAGTCATCTCCTTCCTAGCTGCTATGCCACTTAGATACATAAGCCTTGAGGGAAAGGCTTTGATATAACCTTCCCATTTAGGGCTGAGAACTCTGAACTCTTTTATTCTCTGTGTTAATTCCCATCTATTGCAAGAAGAAGCATCTCTTCTAGTGAGTGATGCACTAATCCACGGACATATCAGTAAATTACTAGGACTCATCTTATTGTTTACCTGAACAATAATGGTATGTCTACTCTTATGGCTGTAGGTTCTTGGCATTATTGACTGTGTTGATATAGGTTCCATCTCATTGAGCGGGCCTTAATTCCAATAAGAGGATTGATTGGTGACTCCAATAACAATTGTGTCACTATCATCACACCAATGTTGCCCCTAAGTTTTGTAGGCTAGTTTGTCGTCTTCATCTGTTGTTCATGCTCAAGCCTTCGATTCCCTTCTGACTTGAGCAGTCCCTGAAACAATTCTCTTTAAGCCAAGGCTCTTTCCAGATAAAGTGTACTCTATACACTCTTCCTTTGTATCTTAGTTTCTTCTTATTGCTATGATAAAATACTGTGACCAAAGATACTTATAAAAAGAGTTATTTAATTTGGCTTTGGTTTCAGAGGATTAGAGTTCATGATGGCAAAGCAAAGGAGCAGAGGGAAGCTCGCATCTTGAACCCCAACCATGAAACATACAGACATGAAAAGAAAGAGGGAGAGACAGAGGGAGTGGGGAAAGAGTACTGGGAATGGCATGACTCTTTGAAACCTCAATGCCACCATCTGGAGGCATACATCCTCCAACAAGGCCACACCTCCTAATCTTCCTCAAAAGTTCAGAATACTTGGTCCCCAGGTGGTAAGTGAAAGAATGTGTATTTTAGTTTATAACCTAGAAATTGCAGTTGACTTTGGCTAACCTCTGGGTTATGTATGAGAACCTAAATATTTTTCTCATATATCAAGATGGGAGAATGGTTGTAAATCTAGCTATTCAGTAATAATTACAAAATCAGTATATTTGAAGTATCAAGTCAATTCAGTAGGTTTCTGGGCATTGGTGAAATTCCAGGCTACAATTCTAAAGAAATGTAAGATTGACTCTGTCTGTACTTACCACCAGGAAGTCTACATTTCATGAGGCACAAATGAGGCTTGGAATACAAATGGCAATAAGTTAGAAAGTGGATTATCACTTCAGGGTGTTATGATCAAGATAATTATGTTACTACACACATCCTTCCAGGCTACAACGAAGAAGTCAGATTAGAAATGTTCCAGAAAGGGGGCTCCTTGTAAGCCAAATTTTCTGTCCCACCATCCCAGATAAATGCACTGAGACTAAATATTACTTATAAATGTTCAGCCCATAGCTCAGGCGTATTATTAACTAGCTCTTACATTTAAATTATCCTACTTCTATTAATCTGTGTAGTACCACATGACTCATGGCTTTACCTGTTCTCTAGCATTTTGCTTCCCCAGCAGCTGGTTGGCATCTTCTGAGTCAACCCTTCTCCTTTCCATCATCCTTAGTTTGGTCATCCCGCTATACTTCTTGCCTGGCTACTGACTAGTCAGTGTTTTATTAAACCAATTTGAGTGACAAATATTTACAATATACAAGAGGATTATTCCACAACAACTCTGAGTTCTTCATGTGGCTTATTTTGGTTCCAACTTAATACAGAGGAAATGATACGGTATGCTAGCCATCGGTTTCATGCAAAACATTTTAAAACTGTTTATTAAACTTTACTATGGAAAGATAAGCCATTAACAATTTTAGAATTTGTTCTCCCATAAAAGTCTCTAAAGTCTCTGCTCATTTCATGTTTCTTAATATTTTATTAAGCAAATCAAATTACTGTACTACACTCAGTGCCAACAGATAGAGTCATGTACCAGTCCCACACATGATCATGTCCTCTGCTGGGAGTCACAATAAAGTCATGTGGTGTGTGGACAATGTTCTGTTATGTAGAATAAGTAAAGGATTAGAACCCTATTATATCCTACCACGTACAGTATTGGTTTTGACTTAGAAACATGTAGCCTGAATGAAAAGGCAGAGAGCCTGAAGCAGCAAAGGAACTCCTCAGTAGAAGCTAGCAGCACATTTCCAGTCTGTGCATCTCTAGCTGTGTTCACAAGCTTTCTCCCTAGGTTCCCTCTGAATTTCTCAGTAATGGTAACAACTAAAGAGAGTTAGAGGTCAGAAAAAAAACACACTAGTTAAAAGTGAAAGCAGTTCCTCTGGCTTTTACTGTCTCCACATTCATTGTCAGCCTTACAAATGTAAAATCTAAAGCCTTCAAAATTGAAATATACATTAAAACTAAATTCTTGTGATATTACTGAGGTTGTTATCATAGAATTTGATAATTAAAAAGAAAAGGATAGAAAGTAACATTAATGAAATTAATGAAGTCCAACTCTGTGCCTTTGAAAATGTGTTTGGAACCCCATTTGTCTTTAATATCCTTTCATCCTAGTGAGGTACTAAAGACAGAGCTGCCACTCTGAGGACATTAGTCCATGAAATCTGCCTGCAGAGATGCTGACTAGCTGCATGATTCTGTGACACTTTATCTCTGGTTGAGCCTCTCTACAGAAAAGATCTTAATGATAGCATCCACCTACAAAACAATTTGAAGATTGAATTGGTGAATATAAGCAAAATGCTTACAGTGGTAGTAGTACATATTATCTATTATTTTCTGTTTTTCAGGGCCAACATTTAGCCCTTCTTTTAAAGTATTAGTCAAAGTTGTTTCAATTTCTTTGGTGTAGAAGTGGATTCCAAGATGAAGCAGAGTGATATAAATGCAAAACGCTAAGGGGTTCAGATATTTTTTATCCTTCAACAGCTTTCGAACAACGTGACCTCCAGGAAATAGTTAATATTCCTATGCTTAGTTATGACTTTCTTTAGAACAAGCAAATACTAGCTATCTTACTGTTTTGATGAGGATTTAAATGAGAAAGTATGTTTAGAATCTTTTATCTTGCCTAGATGATAAATGGCTCAATAAATATTAGCCATTTATCCCTTGCATTAGAATTAAATTGCTTTGTTTGTTTTAACAACTAATATCAATGGGCAGATTGTTCATGTATTTTTCTAAGCAACACACACAGAGTAAGGTGTTCAAATAAACACGGGGCAGAAGACTGTGTTGGCAGGGAAGCTAGGAAGTGAGTTGGTACTCAGACAGATTTCTACAGTTTATCACATTTTCCTGACTCTATCATAGTTGTACTCAAGAAGATGTAAAAAATGTACCCATTGTTTGTTTGATCCAATAACAGTCTCTATCATACAATAAGCTTCTTTTTTTATTCTATTGATTTGATTTGCAAGATTTTATTCAAGTGAACAGAAAACATTTTATAAAAGCAGCGTGTAGTTCCTTCAGTGAGCATACAAAATTATTAAATGAATTTAAAAGTAAGGCATGACTGATCAAATGAATAACTCCATATTATCTACCAAACAGTTACCAAGCACTGGTTCTGGCATTTTAGCATTTGAACATCATTACATAGCAAATACAACAATATACCATGTTTCTTTGCTGATTTTTGTTCATCAAATTCAGATGAAAGTTCAATGCCAATGGCTCTTAACCATCAAAATTATTGAGGGAAATAACAAAAAATATTACATCCTTATATAGCAGAAAGAAAGGGATGTTGGTTCAGGTGCTATGGGAAATCAGAGAAAAGGGCAGATTCTTAAGGACTGAAAAGGAAAACTTTGTGGAGGAGATGGCCTTTCAGACAAATTTTGCAAATGAATGAGATTCTTTTCCTAAGTTAAAAAAACACAAGATAACCTACCCAGGGTGGAAATAGGCCAGAAGAGAATCACACTGGGTCCCTGGGCTTGAGAAGGGAGGACTTCAGTAGTGAACTAAACCCCTGGGGCATGTTGGGATTTCATAGGAGACAAAACTGGATTTCAGGAGCAAATTCTGGGTGCCATATGCTGGAGTTCTGCAAGTGAGTGGAGTGCTCTAAAGATGCCTGTATAAAAATCAAAGGTAAGTGTCTTGTCCCGGCCAGGCTTCCTAGTGACTTTACTCATCTAGGAATCCAATGGTGTCAAGCTCTGGAAAGCTTAGAAATTTACACAATTTCACCCCAAACCATATGCTTTTAGGGTGGACTTCTTAGCCAGTGGAAGAAGCATTCTGTCTGAAATGAACTGAGTACTAAAGTTAACCTCTGTGAAATTAAGGGGAGAAAAATGTCTCTAGGTTTGTTCCCAAGAATTGCAAAACTAATATAAATAAATAACTTTGCAACTCTGTCGTTTCTCATCTTTAAAATAGTTGCTTTATAAGTAAGTAGAATAGTATTTGAACATGAATTTGAAGATATGGTCTTACTACATGGCCCTTAGTCCATGATGACCTTGAATTTACAAATACACACCTGTCTCTGCCTTCTAAGTGCTAATTTTAAAGGGATATGCCACTATGCCCATCTGAGTTCCCTCTATTTTGTTAAAAAGCCTTTAGAAATCAATAAGCACAAAGATTAGAGCAGCTGTCCTGCCAAGTTGGAAGTAGCTCCTGTCAAGCACCTGTGAATTTCCCAAGCCCATGGTTCTCACCAGCACCCCCACCTCGGTTCAGTTGCCAACTACATTCCCACACTTTACCTCAGGCCAAGTTCACTTCATTCATAGTCTCATTATATATTACAATAATTGGCATATAATAAATGTAAGTCCTTCCTTCCTGAAATTATCAGCCCATTACTCCTTCAGCCATAGGTAAGAAGTCAGGATTTTTTCAGAGCTTCCCAGTATGCTTCAGGCTCCCGAAGTGCCCAACGCAAACACTTAAAACAGACCCTGTTTAAAGTCATAGACAAAAACAGCCCACTCCTGCCACCAATAATGGAGGTGGAGGAGATACTGTGCTCTGATGGCTTCCTGGAGAGTCACTGACAGAAGTGGTGGTGGGCTTCTCTTGCCCTCTATTTCTTTTCTTAATATGGCTCATTTGGCTGTGTGTGAATTCTACCTGCGCATCCTTCAACTCTTCACAAAAGAATGGAAACAGTTTGCAGAGTGACGCTGGCATTAGTTGGTGATGCCAAGGCTCCAGTGAAGGTTTCTTTTAAAGTTGAATATGTTCTTGTTTTCTTGTTTGTTAATTTGTAAAGCCAATCCAAAAGTGAAGAAAAATCAAATTTTGCCAATTTGAAAAGAACAAAAACAGCTAAAACCTCCTTTTAAAATTTTCTAAGCTATTATGAGATTACAGACAAAAGATTGTACATGAAAGATTTTCTTGAAAAAAAATCAGGTTGCTTTGCCTTTCTTTCTCACTTCAAAAGTCTTTGTCAGATATGAAAAAGAAACATACTCAAAATGAAGAGTAAATATAATTAAAATGGTTCCTTGCCTTGTCATATAAGCTTCTTATGGGCAAAATCTGTATAAATTTAATACTGTGAAATTTGGGCAGAAAAGAATAAGAAAGAGTGGGCAAGGAGAAAAGTTTGCTTTTATAAGGATGTGCATAAAAATGATAGTAGGAAACGTGACATTAAATCTCTAATTGCTTTTGATGAGAAAATTTCAATGTATTGCTTTATTTCTCTTCCAAGGCCTGCCATGTGCCTGGAATGTGGCCATCTCTTCTTCATAGCTAACTAATGAATGGCAGTACACAAGCCACATTAGTGTGTTATGAGAATGAATTTTCTCGTAACAGGAACAATCTACAGTGCAAGCATTTTAACATAAAGCTCCAGTAGTTATTAAGTACCTACCTTAAATTTATCATTTAGCAGGTAGGAATGGGGTTGTGATTAAGCATTCACATTTTTGAACACTTATTGGTTAGTTGAATTCTATGAGCCTAAATTTCCTTCTGTATAAAGTACTGATTATATAAGTCCATTAGTCAGAAACTTAGGGGAAATTGTAATGAGATAAGGCCACAATACAATTTGTAGTATTCCTGGCACACAGTAAGTAATATCTATATCTATTTTGCATTATGAATAGTAAACATAAATGTAAGCATTACACATGGAATTTTTAAATTAAATTAAATTAAATTAAATTAAATTTTTAAATCAATTAATATATGTTATATATTTAACATTCAGGAAATGGTATACAGGGCAATCAGGATTAACTCATATTGATTATTCTCTCTGAAAAGAATCATAATCTACCTAGTGAGTAAGAACATATGTATTAATAGATTAAAATCAATAATAATGAAGTTCTCATTTATTAATCATTGACCTCCCATTGAGCTTTAACATTCACTATCCTGATTTACATAATGGCTGAATGAAAAGTATATTACTATTATACACGGGAGGAAACTAAGGCACAGTTGAGTTAAGCACTGCTAATACCTAAGCTTAACCTTTCTTTCTGACTCCAGAGCAATAGTTTTACTTAAGAAAGGAAGAAGCTGTGTATAAGTGAGTCAGCATCCAACCAGAAAGGATAGAAATGAATCTGCTGGGGAGAAGGTCAAAGAAGTGAGAAATAAAATACTTCCACACAATAATTCATCCTTTTCTGTTCTGTGTTCTGTTACCAGGGTTCAACCATAGTCAGATAATGTTTAATGGAAAATATGCCAGAAATTAACCTGACATGCTATTCTGAGTAGCACGTGGTGAAATCACATGCAGTCTTACGGCATCTTGCCTAGGGCATCAATCATTCCTTTGCACATTATACACACCACCCACCTGCTGGTTGCCTGGAAGCTGTCCGGGTTATCAGATCAACCTTTGTGGTATCTCAGCTTTTATGTTTAAATAACCCTGATTTACATAATAATAGTCCCACTGTGTTAACTTAGTGATACTAGCAGTTTGGGTGTGCTAGAAATATCCTGTCTTTAAAGTTAAATGGAAAAGCTTATAGTAGTTAGGTATGTATATGAAAATAAAGCAATATATTCTACAGGGTTAAGCACTATCAGTAGTTTCAAGCATTCTCTGTGAAGTTCTCTCACACATTCCCTACATGTAACACAGTAATCATAATCATCATGTAGCAGAGGCTAGATCCCTGGGTTTAAATCCCAACTCAATATATTGACTTTGTTACCTTTAAAAAGTTTCTAATTCTTCTGTGCTTTTGTTTTCATCAATAAATGGAAAAACAATAGTATAACCAGGTAGAGTTGATGTAAAAGTTAAATGACTTAATACCTGTGATAACCATAGTGTCTAAATGTTAAATAAATATTGACTATTGTTGGTACTATTGCTATTGTTGCTGCTTTGTGTGTTATGAGTGATGGAAATACTTTGAAATTTTCCTTCTTGAATTGCATTTAAAATGTAAAAACAAACAAACAAACTTGTATTTTACAAGTCTGGACCACCAGAACATTTAAAGCATCGAACATGACAAGAAAACAAAACACATGTCAGGGGATTCCATTGTATATTTAAGTAAAAGAAATGCAGTAAGAGAGTATGTTTTTCCTCATGTGATTTTTCTTTTCCTTGTTCATGCCCATTGATTTTTCTCAGTTAGCCTTTTTTTGTTAGAAGATGGTAATGTTAAGTTTTTAAAACAATATTGTTATTTTTACTTTTCAGGACAAATAAATGTATTTTAATGTACAGAAATGCTATGAAACACTATTGGCAGTGCTGAGGCATAGCTTGTACTGTCACATGTAGCCTGTTTTGATAAGGGCACAGTACAGTGATTAGTAGTTAAATGTATAGAAACCCCCCTTATACACAAGAAGAGGACAGTATTCATTGACAGGGAGCTAAAAGGAACAGTTATCTAAAAGGAACAGTTATCCGGAGCTGTGCCTTTCAACAATTCAGAGTTTTTCCATTTGATGAGAAGAGCTGGTTTACTCTAGAGAAGGTTCAACATGCCCTTGTTTTGGTTTTGTCAGTGGTAGATGGGGTTCGCTGGTTAATTGTTTGGTAAACTGGAAATTTTGTGTAGAGGGGAGGTTTCCCTGTTGGTTTTGAAAGTCTCAGTTTCACACTTTGCTTTATAGAAATATGCAACATCTCTTAATACACCAAAACTATTTTGGTGTGGTCTATAAAACAGTTAAACCTCACCCAAGGTCTTAAAGTCTCTTCATTACAAGACACTTTCTGGCTAGTTGTCTTCTGAATACTACCTGGCCCAGCCCAGTCCCTAAGCCTAGGCCTTTCAAACATTCCTTTAAAGGTTTCTATTGTCTTTTTCTTTTCTTTCCTATGCTGTAATAAGACATCCGTGTTTAGCATAGGAAACTTCTTGGTTCAGCCCCCTCAGGTGTTGGTAGGAAGCTCTCCATGAATCCATGTGGAGCTGATGATGTCGGAGCTGAGCCCAGTGAAGTTCTCATGAGTTTGTACACCAGAATGGGTTTTGAGAGCAAAGGTGTCACTTGAACATTTAACTTGCCTATATTTAAAGCTTAGTCTTCCCTAATATGTCTTAGGATGTATCCATGGGGAGCCAAGTTTGCAGCAAGCACCTAGTTCACATATTACCTGGAACTTCATACGACCTTATCAGTATTCTTCACATGGAAAAAGTATTACCCGCAATAGGAATAAATTAGGAACATATTCTAACCAAGCCAAAGCATAGTTAAGCATTTTAATAATGCTAAATTTGAGATGTTGTACTGATGAGATATTTTCCATACAAATAAAGAACAAAGTATATAAAACCCCAGGACTTGCGCTGAGTTAGAATTACAATGCAGCTGTCATTTTTGCATTTCCTGCTTTTCATGAAACATTACTAGTGATCCTCTGTCATTTAAATCAGTTGAGACTGTGGATTTATCTTAATTTTCACCCTTTGTTTCCCCTTTTTGTGATAGCAGTTATGAGATATGATGATGTAGAGTGTTTCTGCTTATAATGGTTTCAGCCTTGTCCCTTGGCAGACTAAATCTTCTGGCTAATTCACTGATCAGTTAAATAGTCGAGGTTATTATTATTATAATTATTATTTTACATTTATATAGCACTTCTCTCTAAGGGTTTCAAGGCATTTTACACACAGTAAATTACCAAATAGAAATTAATCCTTATATTATCCTGTGGGGTAGGTACACTCACATTAATGAAATTCTACAGAAGTCCCCTTGTGCCATGGTTCTACCCCAGTCCCCAGTGAACCTGCCCTTCTTCACAGAAATAAAGTAGGATGTTCATGGCATTGCAGAGAAAGGCTAAAGGGAAAACCTTAGGAAAAACGATCCTATGTGCTGACTTCAATGTTCTGAACTTCCTGGAGAATAAACTAATGGGAGCAACCAAACATACCGGTGTTTTGATCATGTCATCCATCTGGGTAGCTCCATTTAACTCTTCAGAAGACAATTGTGCACAAAACCACATGGGAGTGCACAATTCAGATTCCAAGACTTTCTAACCTATAGATTTGGAGGCCAGTGGTGCTAAGGAAAAACTGTTACTGCCCAATATACAGATCAAAAAATGATGACTCAAGTAAGCAACATGTCACAATATTTGGTAAAGCCAAGACTAGATGGCAAGTTGGAAAATTCCCAAGTCTATACTTTTTATTATATTAATACTACAGTGTTTTCAGGAAAGGATAAGTTGAGAAACAAATAAAACAGAACTTAAACGTAAAGGAATGGAGAGGGCTAGAGATAGTGGCATTGCTCATGCCTCACATATATATAAGGTCTGTACTGGCTGGTTTTGTATGTCAATTCAACAAAAGCTAGAGTCATCAGAGGAAGGAGCCTTGGTGGAGAAAATGCCTTGATGAGATACAGCTGTAAGACATTTTCTTAATTAGTGATCACTAGGAGAGGGCCCAGCGATGGTGGGTGATGCCATCCCTGAACTGCTGGTTCTGGGTTTTATAAGACAGCAAACTGAGCAAGCCACAGAAAGTAAGCTAGTGAGCAGCTCCCCTCCATGACTGTGCATCAGCTCCCGCCTCCAGGTTCCTGACTTCCTTCAATAGTTAACAGTAATATGGAAATGTAAGCTAAATAAACTCTTCCCCCAACTTGCTTTTTGGTCATGGTGTTTCATCTCAGCAATAGAAACCCTATCTAAGACAGGGTCCTGGAAGCAATGCCCAGTACCATAATAACAGAAATCTAAATAAACTAAAGGAGAAAATAGCACATGGGGACTTGTATTCTTATGGACTGGCATAACTGGCTTCTTCAGAGCCTTAACTTCATTTGGATGCCTAGGCTTGGAGCACTGTCACCTGTATTGCAGAGCTGACCTGTTCTTTGGCATTTTGGTTCTTTGCTTCAGAGCTATCTTAATCCCTCAAACCAGCTACTCAATCAACTAACTATAAACCAGTGAGTACCTGAAATAATTGCAATGTTGAATCATTTACCCTGTCTATGAAATGTATCTTCTGCTTAATAGGTATCACCAGGAAACAAATTCTCCTGTTTATGGTTATGAGGTGAAAGAGATTTTACTTTTTTTTTTTTTTTTTTTTTTTTTTTTTTTTGAGGAAGTCTTACTCCACAAAGTGTGTGTGTGCATGTGCATGTGCACACACGTTCATGCATGCAGGGTTGGGGAGTTATCTGACATAAAATTAATATAACCATTTCAATGATTTTTTTCAATTTAATACTTAGAACAATTTCATTTTTATTTATTGAATTGATTTTTATTCTGTTTTCTTCAAAAAATTGGGGCAAGACATTATCGGAAAAAGTGCACACAGACATAATTGATCCAGAGTTCTAAACTCCTTGCTCAGAAGTGTGAGCATTCCTTGGTGACGTCCAGAGGCACTTGTGGGATTTAGTTAGGGTTTTCAGATTCCAGAAACATGGATAGCATGAAGATGCTTGTGGTAAGGATTTCCACAGTCTGTGTAAACTTACTGTACTTCTTTTCAGTAAGTACTAGAGTCAATTGGCTTGAAAGAATTGGTATTCTGTTTTCTCAAAAGCATGTATCACTTAGCTGTGGATAATAATTTTTGCTGTCAAAGTGAAAATCTTTGAGTCTCACTAACATAGTTTCTATTCCTGGAATATGGCTTCTGCATCTACAAGTCTCATCTTTGTTCATGTATATGGATGTGTTCATGTTTGTATGTACCTGTGTGTCAGTGTATGTGCATGCATTTGGGGAACAGATGTTGCTATCTGGCATCACCTTCAATTTCTTTCCACCTTATGTTTTGAGGCAGGTATCTTACTGGAGTTGAAGCTTAACAGACTCAGATAAGGCTGGCTGTCAAGCTTCAGGGGTACATGCCTGTCCCCACCTCCCCATCACTAGGATCACGGGCCCATTTATTTTTTTAAACACAGGTGCTTGAGATATGAACTTAGGTCCTCATGCTTGCACAGTGTGGTACTTTACCTATGAAAATATATTCCTTGAACCCTCCTTTCATTTTCTTTTTAATCACTGTGGTCATCCTCAGGCACTGAAGGGATGCATTTTATTTAGAGTTTAAAAAGCCAGGCAATGCAGCAAAACAGCATGTCTTTATTGGTAGAAGTGGGCAACAGAAGCAGATGAAGATACATTTATAGACAGCAAACAGTATGCTGCTTAAGAGAGTATGGTTTGACCTGTAGGCTTTCAGGCTTGCTTCCTTCAATATTATTTCATGCCCAGGTGAATCAAGATTTCTCTGTTGCTATGTGGAGCACCACTTTAAGAAAAAAGCATAAAAACTCTGATTACAAAA
Organism: Phodopus roborovskii; assembly: GCF_943737965.1. Taxonomy (NCBI): domain Eukaryota; kingdom Metazoa; phylum Chordata; class Mammalia; order Rodentia; family Cricetidae; genus Phodopus; species Phodopus roborovskii. The sequence goes on from NW_026126469.1 coordinate 27,383,503, forward strand.
TTAAGCACAGGGCCTTGAAATAAGCCAGGCAAGTGAAGGACCCTGGAGTTTAATCCATTAAATTTATAGACAATCCACCTCTGAATATCCCCATTTGGGGCTTTACAAAGGTACTTTTAGTAAATATTACTGTTTCATGTAATAACAAGATTAGTTAAGGATAAAGTCCTACTCTTTAGGTTAAAAATAATAAAACATTGTAAAAATACTGCGAATCTACTTACCAGCAATTTAGCTGATTCCATGCAGTGTTCATCTCTGTTTATTCAGGCTAACTCCAACATAATACAGATCAATAAATACCATTAAAGCAGACATCCCTTTGTGGAGCCTGGTATTTTGAACAATACCTGAGACAGTAAAGTACAGGTCAGCAAAAAATGTCAACAGTTCCTTTAAGTTCTTTGTAATGGGTTATGACTGTATTGTAAAAGTATTAAAGAAACTAGCATATATTGAATTTGACTGATTGTCTCTTTTCTCTGAGTTGTAAAAGATATAAGTGACATAGATGTCTCATAGCATTTTGCCTTTACCACCCATCTTTAAACTTAATTGTTTCATTTTTTCCTATTCTTTTGGGTATGTTAAGTATAATTCATAATCATTTGCTCTAGAACAAACTGTAAACATTTAGATTGTAAAAGATTTTTCAAAGTGCCAGGGCATTACTGCTTCCATATTATTAGTAATTGTTTTTCACCTTAAACCTTTCCCTGTGACTTTCCAAAAATAATATTTAGTGGTCTCCTGGTGGAAGGCATTACCATTTTGTAATTGAACTGTTGTGAAATCTAAAACTATCTCTTTTTGCCCTTGTCTCTTTCATGTTCTTGTGATAGAATGCAGTGTCAAGAATACCTTAAGGGAGGAAAGGGCTCATTTGACTAAAGCTTTAGGTTATAGTCCATCACTGAGGAAAAATTAAGGCATCAGAAACATAAAGCAGCTAGATACAAACACAGTTAAAAGCATAAAGAGAATAAATTTATGCATGCTCCTGCTGTGCTAACATTATTTACCTTTATACAATTCAGGATTCCCTGCCTAGGGAATGGTGCCTCCCACAGTCCACAGGTTTTCCCACCAAATTGAGCCATAAAGTAATCAAAGTAACACTTGCATACTGCTCAAAGGCCAAATATATACAATCCCCTGTTGATGGATGTTTCGTGTTCTGCCTGGTCCCACAGCCAATTAGCCCCAAATTAACACAGAGAGACTTATAATAATTTATAAACTGTTGGCTGGGGGTTAGGGCTTCTTATTGGCTAGCTGTCTTAATTATTACCCCATAACTACTAATCTATGTATTTCTACAGGGCCTTACCTTTTTTTATTTAAATTAGAAACAATCTTATTTGACATATCAATCCCAGTTCCCTCTCATCCTCCCATGCTCTCCACCAATCCCAACCAATCCCCCCCTTGTCCAACTCCCTAGGGGTAGTGAGGCCTTCCATGGGGGATGATCAAAGTCTGTCACATCATTTCTGGCAGAGCCTAGGCCTTCCCCCTTTGTATTTAGGCTGAAAGAGTATCCTTCCTTGGGAGAATGGGCTTCCATAGTCCATTTGTGCCCTAGGAATAAATGCTGGTTCCATCACAAGAGGACCCCTAAAGTGACCAGTCCTCCTGTCACCCTAGTTCAGGGGGCTTGGTTTGGTCCTATGCTGGTTCCCCAGATGTCTGGCTTGGTTCCATGAGCTCCCACTTGCTCAGGTTAGGTGTTCCTGTGTATTTCCCCAGCATGGTCTTGACCCCTTTGCTCATTACTCCTCCCTCTCTACAATTAGATTCCAGGAGTTTGGCTCAGTACTTAGCTGTGGATCTCTGCTTCTGCTTCTGCTTCTGTCAGCTACTGGATGAAGGCTCTAACATGGCACTTAAGGTAGTCATCAACCTCATTATTGGGGAAGGGCATTTAAGGTAGCCTCTCTACTGTTGCTTAGATTCTTAGTGGGGGGTCATCCTTGTGGATTTCTGGACATTCCCCTAGTGCCCGATTTCTCTTTAAACCTATGTTGGTTCCCTCTATTAAGGCATCTCTTTTATTGCTCTCCTCTATTCATGCCCTGACTCAATCTTCCTGCTCTCTCATGTTCTCCTCTCCCCACCTCTAACTCCTCCCTCCCTCCCCCATGCTCCCAATTTGTTCAGAAGCTCTTGCCTCTCCCCTTCTCTGGGGGGACTATGTATGTCTTTGTTTCTTAGCTTCTCTGAGGGTGTGGATTGTAGGCTGGTAATCCTTTGCTCTGTGTCTAATAGCTACATGGCCGCATCTTACCAGAGCATGTTTCATGAGCCCTATCTTCCCAGTCTCCACATGGCATCTCTCTGCAGCCTCCCTCTCCTTCCTCTCCCTAGCCTTTTCCTGGTATGGTAGCCCTATCTATCCTTCCTGCCTGGCTGCTGACTATCAGAAGCTGTCTTTGTGGGACTGCAATTGGAAACAGCTGAACGGCCCCCAGTTTGTACCTGAGTGGGGGTGTGTGGATGAGCGAAAGGCTAGATATAGACTATAAAGGAAAGACAGAGACACAGAATAAAAGTCAGGAGGGAAGATTCAGAATATAGAAAGTGTGTTTTGGAATACAGTATAAAAATTTAAATGGAAAGCAAAATGATAAATAATGTCTCAAAAATTACTGTGTTTTCATCTTCTTTGTATCTAAACCAGTTTTTTCATTTCTGTTTTTTCTTTTATTGATCTCCATAGTGCCCACCTAGGAAGTAATTTCTCAAAATTCTAAGTAAAAAGAAATAGCCAATCTTAAGGTCATCAATACAGTTTATCACCTTAACCAACATGAACTTCAAAAGTAGAAATGAATAGATATAGGCAAGACCACACTGTAGCCATGAGTAAATGTTCTCTGAACATCAATTTCAGGCTGCCATCAGGAAAATAGATGGTTCCTTTATCAGGAAAATTAAAATGTCACATTTTAATTTTAGCATAATAATTGCTAGAAGTTGTATATTTTTTATTTTCAAGTTTTACTTACATGTGTTCTTCCTTGCATAAGTAATTGATATTCTTTAACAGTGAAATACTGTTGGTTTCAGTATTTGCAGAATTGAAGTGACTAACTTTAAAAAATAATTTTTATGCCTGTTCAGAACTCATGTTTGCTGTCCTAGGTAAAGATGACTTTTGTACAGAAACGGGCACAGACTTGTAGATTTAGCAGCATTTGCCCATAGAGAACAGTGCAGTTTGAAGTGAGTGTTTGTGGTGCATAGAGGAAATGCTCTGCATAGAAAAAAAAAAAGCCTGTCCTAAAAAGCAGAATTGTAACTTTCCATAATTCACATGGGCTAACATTTTAGAATATGTACTCATTGCTTTTTATAAAGTACTTTAAAATATCTCCATAACAGATAATGTTGCATAGTCTATGAGTTCAGATTTTACATTTTCCCTTGAAGAATTCAAAAAAGGATATTAGTATGGATGGTCTGTTTGTGTCATTTGGCATAATTAGTTACGGAAAAAATAAGTTTTGACCAAGTTTCCTTAGCACTGTGTCCATATTTGTCCACATATATATTTGAAGTCATGTTTTCTATTAGCCACAGCTTTTATTTCAGACCATTCCATGAATTTAAGGCCAGTTACTCTGGGCTTTTGGGTTCACACAGAAGTTCTCAACAGCAGCATGAGTGATATTTTGGATCAGATAAATTTTGGTAAAAAGTAAATGGAAATCCTAAGCATTGTAGGATATTAAGCAGCATTGCTGACCTCTGCCCACTAGATTCTAGCAACACCATCAGATACAGCCATTAAAATTGTCTCCAGACATTGACAGTTGTCATCAATGGAGAGAGAAATGGCAAAAGTATCCATCAGCTGAGAGCCTTCAAGTAATTAACATGTGGTACTGGGATGAATGTACTGTTTGTTGTAGTTACTCGCTTCATTCATTTATAATGGAGTAAAGAATACATTTTTATATGAACTGAAATAAGTCAGTAGTCCTCAGGTGAGACAAAGATGAGTCCTTCTCTCTAACTTTGATAAGTTATGTTTTTAAGTGTCAATTACATAGGTGTGCCTCAGAGTTTCATTTAATGACTTTCATTAGAGCAATGAGTCTAGGATTCTTCATAGATGTATATTTCATACTTCTTATTTATTTATTGGCCTTCTTGTTATAATCTTACTAAAAAGCAGACCAAGCTGGCATACTGCTACTGACTTAACTACGAAATCCCCTTTCCAGTATTTACCTGTCTCAAATAGTTTAGTGGTTGACATTTTACCCTACTAGAACTTCCCTAAGGAGAGACCTAGAAAAATGTGAAACAACAGGGAAATCCATCTTGGCTTTGAGGTAGGAAGACGGCAATTACACAAACAGAGCTTCACTACACTGATTCCAGGCTCTGTGTCTATAAGTGAAAACTGGAGATTACCTGCCAAACAAAGAAAATGGAGTCTGCTGAACTTCTGAATGAAGGTACTTAGACTCCAAAAGAAAATTTAACAGGAACTGGGAAACTGTGTCATCCCCACAGTCATCACAGGAGTCATGTGCTGCCACCATTCCCAGAGACAGGAAACTGGGGAGTAGTGGGTCAGTGTTTGCTCAAATATACTCAGCCAGAAAGGGGTGGAGAGAGGCTCTAAACCTCTCATGTCTCTCCCTTGATCCCTTAAAATCTCTAAGATATATTAGAACTTGAATCGAAACATAGATTGATCTCAAGTACTATAAATTGGGTATTTATTTAAAAGAATACATGAACAAAATAACTGACTCCTTCTATTGAAGGGAGGGGAATGGTCTAAAAGAAAGTGTGTATGTCCCCGCCCCCCACCATAATCTTGTAACTGTTGAATGCACTTCAAAGTAGTATCTTGCTCTTACATCTTTTTCATGTAATATCCTGCATCTGTTCATAGTTTTTAAGGATTTTGTTTGGTTGTTTTTTTTTTTTTTAAATGTTAACATCATAGAACTGTAATAGATGAATTCCCACTCTTCACTAACTGTCGGATAATGCTGTAATTCACTAATCACTTTTCCAGAAAAAAAAATAGCTAATAAATTGTTTTTACCACTCTAACTGGCAGTGGAGGCTGGGTGAATGGAGCCTAAAAGTGAGGCAGCCTGAAGTCTCATGCCAACTTTTGTCAGAGCATCAGTTTATACCCTGAGGGTTAAGAAAGGTCGCCTGAGTAAAGTCCTCATGAGTTCAAGCTGTATACTACCACCAGGACAAGTCACACGTGGCAAAAAAAAAAAAAAAAAAAAAAAAAAAAAAAACATGTTTTCCATAAAGGCATATAAACAAATAACAATAGCCAGTCGTGATGAATAATCCGAAGTAAACTCACTCCTATCCGCTACACTGGGAGAGGCCTGAAAGCACATTCCAACAATTCTGCACTTTTGAAGAAACTGAGATCACAAGACTCTTGTCTTGTTCTGTTCGAGTTTCCTCCCAAGTACTCCGAATTCTCATACAACTCCATTCTTGGACCCTGTTTTGACAATAAATAAATTAAAATTCATTATTTTCTTTTGTAACAGGGGTCATAACATTTTAACACTCTATCTAGAAAAAAAAAAAAAAACCCTAGGTTCTAGGTCTCTAATGTTGTGGTTGAAATACCATTTGAATACTTTTTTCTATACATAAGTATTAACCATCAATCATCTTCTTGTTCCCAGATAATATCTATTAGAGCATTTGTGTCACTTTTTTGTTTATCTATAATTTTTAACAATAATAAAATAATGTTACATTTAGTTCTTTAACTTCTTGGTTGAAAGTTAAGCTAAATCCTAAATCTCCAAATTTTGTGGCAGAATTGAAACAGGGGGTAGACAGGTAAGTATAGTGTAATAAAACCCATTTTTTCCCCAACTGTGTTCATTTTCATAACCAACAATTAGGCCACATTTTTGTTTCCTTTGATTTTTTTATTCAATCTATTGATTATCTTCAAGTCTAATGATAGAAGTTTGTGTATGTTAACCGATTCTTGTAAAAATTTCATTCACAGTTGTGTTATGTGTAAGAAGAACTTGTAAAATTTATGTTTTGTTCATATTTCAAGAGGCATGATTTTAGCTAGGAGGGAAATTCTACTACAGCTACAATAAATGTGAATTACTTTTACATAGTTCATATGTAGACTAAAATGTCAAAGTAACAGTCATTCTTTTTTTATTTTTTAAATTGTGTTCAGGAGATACTTAGTTTTAATGATTGCACTTACAGAAAATGGTTTTGGTGGTATCTTTCTCAGCAATGCCTTTTTCTGTGGGATCTCCACTCATCAAATGGATCAAGGAACTTGGTCCTGTCTTTCCCACCTGTCTGTTTCAGATGAAAGACAAGCAGTTTGTGATGCATACAGTACCATAACACCCCTTTCAGGGTGCCTACTCTGTCTTTGCGATAAAGGAACAGTCCTCTCCTCACTTGAGACATTTTCAGCAATTTACCAATTCCTGGTGTTATGAAATCACAGAATTACAGATTCACTGTGCCCAGATTCTGAACCGAGCTCTTCAAAACTGAACTTCTAGCCAAGTAAGAAAGAGGTTATACAGCTTGTCATCATTTACCCAAGTATTTATAAGCAAACCAAAGTTGTATTTCTTTCTGTCTACCTACAAAGAAAGTTGCTGATATTCACTGGTAAATTGCCATGCGCAGGGGGAAGAAAGTTTAATGGATATTCCGTCTTTTGCACTGCTATAGAAACACTGTGCTTTATAGTGTTTCTATGGACACAGAGAAATCTAAGCATTTCCTAAATGTGTAAAGCGAGTTACACTTCTTCAAGTCAATGTATTTGGCACTGATGGTTTACCAGTTTAGGTAGTACTGCAGTCATGACTGAGTCCCTGCAACCCCTTGGCTCCTCACTGAGAATCCAGAGTGAGGAAAGAGAATCCAGACAATTGGGAGGGAAGGAGATAGGCTTACGATGTGGTTGTGCCATGTGGTAGGTAACCCCAGTGAAAAACAGAGAATATGAGGAGTAGAGACTCTTTATGAGTAACACTGCATCCAGGATCCAGACTGAGCTGGAGGGGCAATCAGTGAAGTGTGCTGGATGGATAAATGAATGTAAAGACCTAAGGTCATGGGTTTACTGGTCCATAAGCTCAGAATGTGGGAGAAGTTATGTTTGTTTTGAAACTCCAAGAATAGGATATTACTAAGAAATTTCAATGTAATATCTGCTAAGTAACATTTATTAACCATCATGTTTGCATTCTTATTTATAATGAATTGTTATGATAGCACAAAATACCTTGTTCTCTACTAACCTCTTAGATTTAGCTAGAATTCTTGTTCTGTGTAAGAGACAATGGGCTGTTAGTTTCAGGAACAGAGTACTCTGAAGTTTCCTGTTGTTGTTTTTAGCAGAAGTGCAAAGGGGGTTATATATAAAATACTAAACATTTTATTTATATTAGTTTCTCTAATGACAGCCAAAAGATTTCATGGCTCCTAATATTTTCGTCATTTTCATGTAACCTCCTCCTTCCTGAGAACTTGGACAGAAACTGCCCACACCAGCTCAGTTCTTTCTTGTCCAGAAAAGCTTGATTCAGTCCACACCCACTGGTAATTCATGGCATGCTCCTTGCACTGGCTGATTCTCTCATTTATTTAGTAAAATTTGTTGAGTTGCTACTCAATGTGAAGCATGGTGTGAGGACCTGCAACAAGCCAGTCATTTATCAGGGTGTTTGACTACATTTGTCCCATTACTAACTGCAGAGGATATTGATTTTTTTTTCTCTGATCACCACGGTCTGTTTACCTTTTCCTTGCTCTGAGCTTCTTTTCTTGTTATACGATATTATGTTAAAAAACAAAAAACAACAAAAACAAAACAAAACTATGCAACTATGACCACACAAGTTTTTCTCATTTTTATTCTTCTCTCTCTCTCTCTCTCTCTCTCTCTCTCTCTCTCTCTCTCTCTCTCTCTCTCTCTCTCTCTCTCGTGTGTGTGTGTGTGTGCGCGCAACTATGTGATGGCTGACAGATACAAATTTCATTTAACTTAATAGTAGATCTGTACTATGTGTGTATTTGTGAGTGTGAGTATGTGTCAAGTAGAGTGAATAATGGATCTATGAGATGTATTCCCAAAAGGTCGGTCTGCTGTTTTAAGAATTGTGCACAAACATATTTCTGTGTATCTTGAGGCTGTCCTTGGGCTACACTTACTATAATGATTGTACAGTGGATTGATACAGTTGTTTATTCCATTTTCCTTCTTAGATCCTGTATTCAGATTATCAGATGCTTCATTACCAGCATTAATCCTCATGATCTATCTGAAACATAGGAATAGTTTTATTGTTTTTCATCTAACTATAGTTTTCAAGAAGGTCACTTAACCAGCACATCCACAAACCAAATAGTGGTTCAAAGGCTCAGGTTTTTCAGGGATGGTGAAACAGTGTATGTACTCAGGGACCTATTGCAATGCTCACTCAGATTGTCTAAATGCAAGTTCACAAGTCCCATGAATATTGACTGTAAAGTGAGAAGGAACTCTAAAATCACTAAATTACTGTTAAGTGTCAGGATAAACCACTTTGTTTTCCTGAAGGAAAATGGCATTAAAAAAAAAAAAAAAGCAAATGTCTGGTACTTAAGATAGAATATCAGCACATATCCATGCAGTACCCACGGAATCCTTTCTGAAAGGCTAGAGGCCTGTGGTTAGTAGAGTGCAATTTAGGCAGCATCCATAAACAAAACTTGTCTATAATGTGACAGCAATGTTGTCCTCTGTGGTGTTTAATACATTGCTGCTTCTTCTGTTCCAAATTCACATTGTAAGCAAGTTGTGTTTACTCACAAATTCATGGAATGGCCCCAAACAGCAAATGGTTTGGAAGTCAGGTAGAGTGAATTAATGTTTACTTTAAATATGTGCTGTGATGGTAAAGGAGTGGCTGCATTTCCTGCTGCTTAATCAACAGTTAGATGCTCAGTGATAAAAGACAGACACTCAAGGTAGTTAAGAATGTCTGAACCAAATGACATACCTGAAAAGTAAACTTCATTTGAATGGAGATTAGGCAAAATCCTTTTAAAAATAATTAGTGAAGGAGTAATCTTGAGTGGTGAAAGGAGTTTTTCAAAGCATTGCTAAATGAGTGGATGAAGGGATCCACATCCTCCGAATTGCATCTTTTAGTGTTTATTTTTAAGCTAAGCAAAGGTCACAGGAAGGTGCATTCTCCTCCCTCATTATTACAGTCCTTCCTGCCTGCCTTCCTTTCCTTCTTTCTTTGTTTACTTCTTTTCCCCCCTCCGATCTGTGAATCAGTTACTAGGCAAGGACATTTTCATGAGCATTCCAAATGCCGGAGACATAGAGGGTTGAAGTAAATCAGAAACAAAGAATAGTAGAGGTATTGAGCTATTTTCTATGCCCCTGAGTACAATGTGATCATTCTACTTAGCTTTAGGCCACAAATCAAGCATTTCACACAGACCCAATCTGGGTTTCTTGGGAAGTTCTCCCTGTTGCTTTTCATAGTGTAGATAATCCACATGAACAATACTGATTAAATCAGTTGCCTGTGGGCAATGGTAGAAGCATAAATGACTTTCAGGAAAGAGAGGCCCCAAACCTTGTGTTTATGTTCTTCTCTCTCTCTTTCTCTTCTCTCTCTCTCTCTCTCTCTCTCTCTCTCTCTCTCTCTCTCTCTTTCTCTCTCTCTCTCTCCCTCTGTCTCTGTCGCTCTCTGTCTCTCTGCTTGTGTCTCTGTCTCTCTCTCCATTTCCCAAAATCTTTTCTCCTATGTATTACCCGTCTCCTTGTTTTTTCTCTAAATTTCTCTCCATCAGTGTAGTTAGGTAGAGAAGACCACTGAAATGAGTCTGTTCCCTATTCCTTTCATGATACAAGTTTTCAAATTGCATATCTGTGTTGTGCTGATTTAAACTTTTTTTTTTTTTAAGTCTATTATCCGGAGGGTGGTTATACAGCAATATTATGGAGGGTCACTTGGCATTGGTTTCTTGTGCTTGTCTGAAACCAGGCAATTACTCCATCATTTAATAGACCTTGCTTCAGAGTTCACTTGAAAGAAAGCTCCTAAGATTTAAAGAGGGAAAAATCCCTAAAAATAAAAGTTAGGCTAGGCTAGGCCAGGGTGGGAAATTCCATTGTGGCTAGAAGCCCATGGCAGGTAGAGTGGAATTTAATGAAGGAAACTGCTGTGTTTTTGTGTCTTTCTGTATGTTTTTCCTTTAAAACCAAGAGCTGGGCAGGCATCCCATTCGACCTGACGTGACCCAAGCAAATTGCTTCTTATATAAAAACAACTGCAGACTTTAAGAATGTGAAAATGTACTGTATCCTTCTCCAACTGAGAGAAACGAAAGCCTGAGAAACAGGCTGGCCCTGTCAGTATGAGGCAGAACTACCACTCAAGCCTGATAAAGGAGATTAGAACAAGCTCCCTTAAGCCAGAGGGATTCATTACAAGTTAGGCTTGCTCTTAGTTTTCCTTATTTTCTTAAACAAGCACAAGCAGTAGATGGAAAACGTGTTTTTTAAGGGCAAGTTTTCTATCTGAGAAGGTAGTAATATGTAGGATATCATAAAGGTTTTGCATGGAACTAGCATTTTAAGATTTGTTTTAAACTAGTATTTAACAAGAAGACAAAGTGAAGTATTTCCCTTTTCCGCCAGTCTTGGGCAAGCACAGAAGAGGAGTTCAGGGTGTGTCCACTGATATTGCATTCAGATGTGTTGCCTTGGCTTGTGTACTGACAGATTTATTTAAAAAACAAAGTTTAAAAAATGCATTGTGTGCTCTTGAAGTCTCTTCATAAATCTTTTCCTTTATGAATTATTTTGATCACAAAGCTGCTTGTTTAAAATCGCTGAAGGACTATTCTCCATAAAAGAGAATGCCTTCGTTTTCAAACCGTCAGTTCAGAAGCCAGCAACTTCCCCTGAACAGCATGCAAGGATCCAGAGGCTAGAGGAAAGGGGACTGCAGATGTCCAGACTCTAACCTTAAAATCATTATCCAGTTCAGAGTTGCTGCGGTTCACATGCTTTTAAATTTTTGACTTAGAGTCCATCCTTTCCTAATGGATGATTCAGTCTGAAATGGTGATTCTGTTTCAGGAAAAAAACAAACAAACAAGGAAGGCAGCCTTTGATGCAGCTGGTCTGTTGGAGGGCGGAAGGTTGGAATTAGAATACTCTTCAAGCTGTTGCTGAATAATGAAGGGTAGGGCTTCCTTGTTGGGCAGTTACCATAGTCCCCTGGGAGTTCAGAGGACAAATGTTACCTAATGTGTACAAAGACTTGAAAAGTTAACTTGATTACAAGCTGGTTTAAGATTGGATGAAGCAGTACGAACTAAGGTCCACCAGAGGGACCAAGGAGTGAAGATCACTACCAGGGGTCACAGGCCCCAGTGGACTCTCAGGACTTCTCATGGATAAAGGGTGGTTAAGAACCATAAGAAATAGTCAGGTTCTTAAAATGACCAGCTTTTGTAAACTCATAAGAAAGAAAGAAACTTCTACACAAAGCAAGTATGTACATGGATGAGTTGGATTATTGTCAGTCATGAGTTAGTTTAAGATTGTGCCTAACTAAAATGTAATGTACTTGAAGACCCAATGTCACTGTTCATTTAGTTACCATCTATCACCTACAATATTGTTGAGGCAAATAATTAACAATTAGTCCGTTACACTGATTTGCTAGGGTGATTGGCCTGGTAGAATGGTAGGTAGTTTACAGGCCAAAGCTGGAAGAGATTAATTTGAAACAGAGTTCTAAAGGGCAAGAGAGATGGCCAGAATTAGACAGAGTGTTTCAAGTTCACTGATTCGAGAAATATTTTTGGTCACTCATTGCTTCAGTCTTTGACCTCCATTTTGCTACCTTTTAAAAAAATGACCAAGAATTATATGAGAAGATTCAAAAGCAAGTTGTTAATATGAGAGATGGGGGATGATATAAACTGTAGATATATCCCATCACAATAGGTGGTATATGCTTTGGATGTGTTTCATCACAGAGTACGCAATTATTGCAAAGGCTTGGAAGTAGACTACAGAGGCTGCCATCTAACTATGTTACCTTGTATTTGAGATGAAATTTTTAAAATGTTTCTTAATACTTGTTTAGAATGAATCCTAAAAATCAGTGAGGATGAAGATACTCATTTTTGTACAGTGTAACCAATTGTGCCACATGCCACTAATTTCCCAAGTAAATAAGTCCCCTAAGGTAGTTAGTTTTCCTTACTTATAACCCATATTTCACTTGTACATAGTGTAGACTATATTTAGAAAGTAAGACACATAGCATGTTCCTAGCCACTATGACTCATTTTTAAATGTGAAAAAAATTATTTTTTCATAAGGCAATAGCATTCCACTGGGAGACTGGGCCCTATAGACACTTCAGTTATTTTCAGTTTTCCAAACTAATATTTAAATACTATAAAGACCTAAGGAAAACTCACGACTAGAATCCTAGAGGAGACCAGGTTAAGTGATTGAGTTTTAAAGTTAGAACTGTTTGGTAAATTTCTCAGGCTTATACTTATCAGGGCTATAATTTAGAACTGTAGAATTTCTACTAGAAACAAAACTGAAACACTTATGGGTTCAAAAGAGCATAACACCAAGCTACCACAGTGTTAAAGTCACCAACAATAATGTCATTATCTACTGTGATACAAGTCTGTTCTAGCAGGATATAGAATCTGTGTAACACATCAGATGGAATGTACAAATATAGCCCAAGTATCTCTGGTCATGGAGGCAGGAGAACATGACATGCAGTTGTGCTCCTTAAAGAAGCCAGTAGATTCCCCCATGGGGGGCCTCACCCTCCCTGAGGATTGAATGGACATCGGGATGGCCAGTTGGTGGGGGCATGGGAGAGGACAGACAGGAGGGAGAGGGAACTGGGATTTTTTTTTTTATTTTAAATAAAAAATAATTTTAAAAAAAAGCCAGTAGAAAGAGGCATGTCAATGATCCAGAAGTTAGAATTAGTAGATGAGTACCTTAAAGCAAAAAATAAAAATATATTCAAGATAAAGAAATTAACAAGGAATAATGAGAAAATAAAATAATGGAAAAAAACAAAAATTAAAGCATAATATCTAAATTTATTTGTCTTTAAAGATATATAGAGATTTGAGATGATGTAAGAAAATGTAATTAAACTTAAACATAGTATAAGAAAAACTAGGGTAAAGACCTAAGTCTTAGGCATGAGCCTACTATACTTTATTCAGAAGAAATGGGGGCAATGGAACAACATTTTAAAGTACAGTATCTGAAATAAAAATAATATTTAACTGCCTGTTGCAAGTAGGAAAAGAATGTATGGTTCATGAATGATAATTGAAGTAATCATAACTGAAAATATCAAAAATTTTGTAAAAAATCATATAGGTATTGGGTTCAATTTCTATAAAACAAGCAAAGAAAAACCACAAAGGATCCAAAAGTGAGACTATTATCTATTAGGGAAATAATTAAGCACCAACTGATTACTTATCATAAATGAAATTTCAGTTTAAAATGCCTAGGAAAACAATTAAAATGCTTTGAATTGCATATGTAACAAAGAGATCTTCTAATAATAAATGCAGAAGTAGCTGTTTGTCATTAATGGAAGTCCTGAAAAAACTATGAAAGGCAGTACACGTGGCTCTGGAGAAACAGCACAAAGGTCCTAACTCAAAACTCAAGCAAGCACAATCATCAGTGTCATGGGCTTCCATGGCAAGAAAAGAAAAATATGTTACTTTAAACCCCTAAGTAAGAAATGGGTGATAAAAATAACTCAAACGGGAATCCATCAATTGAAAATGTCAGAAGCAATAAGGCAAGAAAAGTAAAATTAAAGCTGTAAAAACAGGAAATGGAGATGTATAACTGTCTTTGTTTACATAAAATTATGATTACTTACTCTAGAAAATCTTAGTGTGTGTGTATCACTAGTATTAGAACATACATTCAGAAGATCACAGACTTATCATACAAAAATTTATTCTCATATAGTAATCACAGATAATATAATTGAAAAGTTTAAAATAAATTAACAACAATTCATTTGGGAAATGGTGGCACACATCTTTATTCCCAGCACTCAGAAGACAGAGGCCTGTGAGTTAGAGGCCAGCCTGGTAAATAGAGCAAGTTATGGACAGCCAGGTGACTGGCTACAAAGAGAAAACCTGTCTCAAAAAAAAAAGAAAAAAGAAAGAGGGGGGGGGGGAGAAGAAGAAAGGAAAGAGGGAGAGAAGAAAAGAGAAAAAAGAACAATTGTAACAATTTAAGACTATAAAATACTAATGTTTTTAACCCAGGACTGTGTTGTACCTACATATGAAACTACTAAAAGGACTTAAAGAAATATTATTTCTGAACATACACGGATTTAGGATGGCCTTTTTCCCATATTGATTTACAGATGGAACAAAATTCCAATTAAAGTCTCAAGTTTGGGCCCAGGAAGATGGCTAAGCAGTTAAGAGTATTTTCTCCTCCAAATATGATTTGCAGACCACAATTGACTATAAATCCATCACTAGGGGATCTGACACCCAGTCCTGGACTCCCTGAGCACCTGCACAAGTACACACACACACACACACACACACACACACACACACACACACACACACACTATCTATCTTTTGCAATGATTTCCTTTTCTAATTTTAGAGAAAACTATGAACTTTATTTTAAAGTTTAAAATGTATGAAATAAAAAACAGCAATATGCAAAAAGGAACAAAGAAAAGCTCATTCCACAGTATTTCAAAATCATCTGCAAATATGTTTTTGGATAATACGATGTCTATCACCACTTTCTTCCATGACAAAATAGGTTGTGATAGGATAATAGAGACTCCAAATAGCAACCTCAAGCATATATAGCCAGTTGATTTGGGGAAAGGAAAAAAAGAGGAAACAAAGTAATTTAGTTGGGAAAGGAAAATATTTTGAACAAATAGTACTAAAACAGCTATATAGATATAGATAAAACCTTTGACATCTATCTCTTATTATACCCTAAAATTAATTTGACATCTATGGATTAAATACCTACACAATAGTATTATGTTTCTGTATTTTTGGTTATGTGTCTAGCCTTTAATGACTGAGCCATCTCTTCAGCCAATATTTCTAAAATAACATGTAGAAAAATAAAAATCTCTGTCATTGAAATGACAAATATTTAGAGGCAACAGAAAGTTCAAAACATGAAAAGAATAATTGATAATTGAACTGTATCCAAATTTAAGTTTCCTCTTTATAAAAAGATTAGTGTTACGACAATGGATGAACACAGAGAAGACTGGAAAAAATACAGTGCATTTGTCAGCAAAGGATTTGTATCCAGAACACATGAGGCATGCTCACTGAAAATCACAGACAATTTGTTTTTACAATGGCAAAGAACTAGAAACCTCTCATATTTGCTAGAGGAAATACACAATAGAAGAGCCACTTTGAAACAGCAACAGCGAGTCAGTGTCTGATAGAGTCACACACAGACGTCTCAGGATGCCTTAGTCCTACTGCTACTTCTTTACCAAGATATTTGGCAAATTATCCCCTCAAAGAGACTTAGACAGATATGTGTTTTTAATGTCTTTATTCACAATTTTCTAGAGCTAGTGTTCTGGCTAATTTTGTTTGGGGATTAGTGTGTGTGTGTGTGTGTGTGTGTGTGTGTGTGTGTGTGTGTGTGTTTGTGTGTGTGTGTGTATTTCAACTTGGCACAAGATAGAGTCATTTGGGAAGAGACACTGTCAATGAAGATTGGCCTGTAGACAAGTCTGTGGGGGTATTGTCGTGATTAGTGATTGATGTGGGAGGGTCCCTCTTATGGGGGCTGGTGCCATCCCTGGGCAGATGGTCCTGGAAGCTATAAGAAAACTGGCTGCACAAGCCATGAAGAACAAGCCAGTAAGCAGCACTCCTCCATGGTCTCTGCCTCAACACTTGCATCCAGATTCCTGCCCTGACTCCTTCTGTGATGGATTATTATATGGAAGTAGAAATGAAATACACTCTTTTCTCCCCACATTGCTTATGGTCATGCTGTTTTCTTACAGCAATAGAAACCTAAATAAGACAACTGCAAAGATGCAAACATGGTAAATGGATATTCAAAATAGTATGCCAATAAGCCAGTAAACCCAAATAGAATAAATATACACAACATTATTGATAGATATCAGGATCATGTACAAAAGAAACAAGAACATAAGGAAAAAAGCTGTCACTTGCATGTTTACAAAAGCAAAATTAATCTATGGTGACAAAACTTAGAGTGTTGATTGTTTGTATATTATAGGGATTGACTGGTATCAGATTCAGGAAATTTCTGTATCTCTATTAGAATGGTGATTATATGGTAATCGTGTATCAAAATTCTTAATATGTATTTTTAGTTGTTAGTTTAAGGATACAAAAGCAAAACTAACAAATAAGATTATATCAGACTGAAAGTTCCTGTTGATTGGTTATTCAGTACTGGTTATGTAGCCAAAAAAAAAAAAAAAAAAAAAAAAAAAAGAAAGAAAAGAAAAAAAGAAAAACCTCTGTGCTGACCAGACAGACTCACCACCATGTTTATTGCAGCATGTTTTTCAACAGCCCAGAAATGCAAACAACATACTTTCAACTAGCTGATGAATGAATGGGTTAAAATCCATGGCACATTTACACAATGGAATGTTATTCAGCTATAAAAGAATAGAATCCTGTCAGTTGTGACAGCGTGGAAGGAACTTGGGGGCAGATAATAGACTAAGAGAAGTCAACTGTTCAGAGAAAAACAAAGACTTCATGATCTCATTCATGTGGCATCTAAAGATGCTGTTCTAGAAATTGAAAGTAGAGTAGTAGATACCTGACATTGGTCAGAGTAGATGGGAAAAGAATGAGGCAAGTTTATTCAATAAATTCCTTAGTCACAGTTAAGGAACATATATTTTGGAATTGTGATAAACAGTGTTTTCTATAGGCAAATATGATCATTATGGACTTTTTAAAAAAACATTCAAAAAAATAATTTTGAATATTTTCATTCAGCATGAATTGATACTTTTAAAGAAAATAAATGTTTATCATCCATTTGCATATATCAAAACATCATATGGCATTCCATCAACATAGATAATTGTGCATAGCAATAAAATGTAAATTCTTCTGCACAGAGTTTTTACCTTGATTTTTGACAAATACACATTTGACCCTAATCAATTCTCATCTAAAGTACTACAACCAAACCATGTCCCTAGACTCTGTCTTAATTAACCTTCATATTTGTGTTAAACATCTTTTTTCTGCCTTTGATTATGACTGCAAGAGATGTGCTAGAACATAAATCATCAGGATTCAGATATTCATGGAACATTCAGTGTTGATGAGAGAATAACCAGTACCAAGCCTAGAAAAGGGCTCACAGTAGTGCTCCTTGGGGCACATTTTCTCCAGTACTGACTAATACCATCCCTCTAACTATGCTCCTATTCCCAGGCAGTGGGGTGGAGAATTAATCCCAATTTACCTTCCGTTTGATTGCAATTTACAAGGCTAATAGCAAACTATCATTTAAAAACATCAAAAATATCTAAACTTTAAAAAGTATTTTCCTTTCTACTATCATAACAATGTTTTTATTTATTTATTCCCTGGTTTCTTTGTATTTTTTAAAGAGTCAGAGCTAAAAAAAAAAAAAAAAGAATAATTAAATATTCAAAGCTGATAACAGGCAAGATTTCAGTTCTTTCCAAACGTTCCTTTTCTCTGTACCTAACTGTGAAGCTGGTGTTCTTACAGCCTGATTTTTAAGACTGAGAATTCTGCTTTACCTAAAACACAGTTTGTGTTTAGCTTATTCAGTGTGTTTGGTTCTTATCTGGTTTTATTTCTTGATATTCAACTCCACACTAACATCACCCAAGTCTGGCTGTAATGGGAGTCTTTCTTTCACTCAGTGAATATTTATTAAATCACTTAATACCTGAATTATGAAATGCAGACACAAGCACATTAACCTGGCTGAGTTATTTCCTTTCTCGCTTTTTTTAAACACATATTTTAGCCCCGTCTATCAACGCCAGATGGCAACTGCATTTTGATACACTGAATATTTACCAAGTCATGTGGTATGCTTTTGAAGTATTTTTTATAGCCCTTCCTTCAAATGAGCTGACTCATCCTTCATTCATTTATTCCTGCTTTTAACAAGTTGCATTTTTAGAAACTTGACCTCAGCTTTATCAAAATGATGATGGATGTTTTAAAATGATGCATCAGAAGTTCTAGAGGCCTGACTACACCTTACATCCTGTCATTGTGCATACTCAGTTTTAAAAGTTAATAATTATTCATTTTTATAATATCTTCATAAAACTTTCCCTAGCTGAATAGTATTGTTAGCAGTAAGAACTATATTTTTGTATAAGTAGCTTTAAGATATTCAGGAAACTAAAAGTGTTTATGATTAAAGTGACCATGAAAATGACCACTGAGAAACTGATGGTTTTTTCCATGACCTACATAAAAAGCCAGTGGGAAATACACAGTAGAGCTTATGCTAGTACAATAGCAATAATGACTCTAGTAGTTCCAGGAAGAGGATGTATTACAAGACTGTGTAATACCCAAAGGCCCTCAGAAAACTGATGTTCAAGTTTATTTGGTCTTAGTGAGAATTTATGCTTTGTGAGAGCCAATGTCAAGGTTTTTTTTAAAAAATAGATACTAGTATTTCTTAATCTAAGGTTATATTGAGTTAGGAGATAAAAGTACTTAGCATTGAAAATTATAGCTGGAGATTGGTACATATTTTAAGGACTCTTTTCCATTGGGTTCAAAGATACTTTTCAGTTATCATGTTTTTATGGCTGCTGGTCAGTATAGGGCATTGTGTATCTTAAGATGCCTTTACATATCTTATTTATACAGTGATGATTACACAAGAGTATAGGAGACAATATTTTCTATACCTTCATGTCTTCAGCTTATTGTGTTGGGGATTACCAAGAGTCTTTCTTGACCATGTCAGTGATCTTCTGTTACTATATTTTGAATTTGCAAGTGCATTGTCCAAATGCTAATCAGACTCATGAGTGTTGTTTCTCTAAATTCTCTCTGTATTTTAGATCAAATTTAATTCTTCCACTAGGCTATTTGATTACTGTTTACACCTTCTCCAGTGTTCTCCTTTGGAGGGCAGTCTTTCTAGATTATGAACTATAATGTTAGTATTTCATACAGCATAACTTAAAAAGTACAGTTGTTAACAGTACATTTCTATGAAGTGAAGATCTTATAGCTCTGCCCTGGCAATGCTCCAGAAAACCGGACACGGAGAGCTTCTCTAACTTCACTCATTCAAACTTTGAAACTACGAATCGTTACAGCATAAAATGCTAAGCAAAATGTGTTATACAGCAAATGTCAATAAGTGGTTCATATTATATCACTATGCTTATATGTGTTGGTGACATTAAAGTAATATAGTAGGAGAGTAAAAAGTAGACTTGTTAATGTAATAAATAATTATTAATTGCTAATATACTTCTTAACAAATTTTCAGCCAATGGCAACATAATAATTAAAGAATGTCAAAACAAATTATGATATTGATAGTTTAATAAAAGTAGCACAAAATATATTTCATGCAATTTACTCAGTTAAAAGTACAACTTTGTCTTATCTTGATAAACAGCCAAAGTATAAGTAGAAAAGATGTCCAACATTTTATCAGTTAGCAGTCCAAGATGTCAGCAAGATGCTACCTAGTCCATTACTAAATATTCCAAATGGTTATTACCTCAGGATCCAATATCTTTCCTTTCTCTAACATAAATGTCATAATTACAAGCCAAATTAAGGTTAGAGGGATAATAGAGTAATATGGAGTTCTTAGTGACTAGTGACATCTTACATCTTACACTAATTTCACTGGTAATCTCTGAGTCAAAGATGACCGAGCTGAGGGTGACTTGTTCAAGGCCTGATGATAAGCAGTGGAGATGGATTCTGACTCTAGATGACCATGCTTCTAGCATCTCATTATTCCTTTCTCGTAGCATGACTAAATTAATGGCAGTCTTGCCAGAATCTCTGCCTCACTGTGGATTCTTGAGATTTCAAGCTGGTCCTAGGGCCTCCTGTTCTTGGGTTCTGTATTTGAGGGTGCCCTACAGAGGTAGAAGGAGGTGAGAATGGCAGAGGGATAGGGAAATGATGAGCATTCCTTTCCACCACCCTTTTCACATAGCCCTGTGCTTGTTTTCAATGAGTGATGTCAAAGTCGTCACTTCTTGAGGACCACAAAACTAGCTTGTTTGGGTTTCTTATAATCAGCTACATTCTGGTAGTTTCATTTCTGTATTGCATATATTTTAAGTGAGATAGCTGTGTGTGATGTGTTATATGTGTATATAATCGTACTTATACATGTTTTGAGTATGGGTACATGTGCACATGTGTATGCATGCACATAGAAACCAAAGTTCTAGTAATCTGTAATCATTCTCCACTTTATTTCTTGAGATAGAGTCTATCACTGAACCTGGAGTTCACCAATTTCACTAGACAGGCTGGTGGGCAAATCCCAGGGATCTTCCTGTGGCTACTTACCCAGTTCTGAGATTCCAAGCATGCACTACTAACTTTTATGTGGGTGCTGGGGATCTGAACTCAGATCCTCATACTTGTGCTGCGAGCATTTTGCTGACTGGTCCATCTCTCTAGCCCTATGGTCAGTCATTCATTAGCAACTCTAACCCAGAATTCTGAATCTTTTATTTCTGAAGGTATTTCATAAATCTTCCCATCTATCTAATCTGCATATTGTACTGAAGTTATTTATCTTCAAATGTTTTGCAAGTTCCCTTAGGAATACACTTAACAACTGCCTTTCCATACAAACTGCCTGGGAAAGTTTAAGAAGATAAAATCCCTTGTAACTAAACAAAATAGACCTTTGGAATGGAAATTTAATAGCAAATTAGATTGGCAGCATTACATGGGAGATGAATGAAACTTTTGTTTTCTTTACATTTACAGTATAAAAGTCAACTAGCTCTCTGTCATACAATAGGGTGGATAAAAAAAGATGTTTTTTGTCTTATTTTGCAATATATCTTGCTTTCACCACATTCTATCAATTCATCCTCCAAGACAAACCTTTAACCTCTACTGTGCCCCAATGCCCTTGCCAGTTACGCTAGGTCTTGACTGGAACACATGTTCCAAATGGAAGAAGAGTTTTCACTGGAAGAATGGTCTGTTCACCAAATAGGAACTCTGACAAGGGGGAAGGACGTGCCTTCCATCTTCATCAAATGAGGTACATGATGCTTTCACAAACCCTTTGCACCCTCATGGTCCTGCTTGGAGAGGTACCTTAGAGAGGTTGGCAGAGATTTGACCTCTAATTCAGTGCTCTCCAAATAGTTTGTTTTTCTAATGTAGACATTTTATAAAGTGAGAAACTAGGGGGAAATGGTGTCTAAGTTATCTATGCCCTATGTTTTTAATAAATGGTCCCAATTATTGATAAAAGGTAACTCTCCACCTGAACTTCCTGTCACTCTCAATAATTCTGCTAAGTCTTTGCATTCTTTTCAGACTTTTTTTTCATGATTTGAATTTTATGGCATTAATGAAGACTCTTTCATCAATCTCTCTTCTTCCTGTATTCCTCAAAAGTCACATAACTTTTTGAGTGAAGAATTAAAAATAAATAAAAATGAAATTACTTTTACTTTATAGTTTTTGTATGTATGTGTGTGTTCATGTATACAAGTACATGTGGAGGGTTGCATGTATATATGTGTACATATACATATATAAGACAGAGGTTAACCTCAAGTGACATTCCTCAGGTGGCAAGTGTATTCATATCTCTCTTTCTTTTTAAATACAGTCTCTCACTGTGCTGTGACTCACCGAGTCCCACCTGCCTTCCTGTCCCATCTCCCTTGCACTGGAATGGCAGCTATGCATCACCCTCTACCTTTTTTATAAAGTGGGAATTAAGGACCAAACTCCGGTCCTCCACCCTTACACTGCCATGAATCTCACCAACTGAGCCATTCTCCCCAGTGCTGTATATAGTCTTGTATAACATTCTCTGTAATAGTGTCAAATAAAGAATGGTATTGTGTCCAATGCAATTGCCTAGTAAAACAATGGTAAGTAATTTCTCAGTTCATCTGGCTTCTCCATAATGGAAGTCTACATGTATTAGAAGGCTATTTAGTTTAAGGATGACTCAGTATCTCCTCTCAAGACACCTGAGAAAAAGAGCACAATTAAGTAACAGACCTTTAACAACACTGTCCATTGTTAACTGATGATAGCCAAAAAGATACCAGAAGAAACTGTGATCATCTCTCATATCAGCAACTAAGGCCAATCTCCAGGTTGTGTCATCAACACAAAGGAAATAGTACTGGAGTGATTGAGGGAAAGGTGTGAGGTAACATTGATTCCTCCTCAATTGACTAATTAGTAATTTAGTAATTAACTAAACTTGCCAGTTATGTTTTAGAGTATAATCATATACTTTTTGGGTAAACAGTTAAGCAATCACATACAGTAATTTTTGTCAAATGTGTGAGAGAACAGTTAATGTTTTTGGTAATTTATATATGCATATATATGTGTGCATATATAAAATTTTCCTTATGTGATGGCATACAATTTTAGTCCCACAATACTAGAAGCAGATGGAGGCTGATTTTTATGAATTCAAGGCCAAACTGGTATACATAGCAGGTTCCAGTCTGCCCAGGGTGACAAAGTGAAACTGTATGTTTTACATTTAAAAAAAAAAGGTGATGTTTGATATTCAGTCAGTTCATAGTTATTTTTTCCAAACATTAGCATGCTATTTGTATATAGGCAGCTGTTATTATACTTTCATTGGTTCTGTGCTTTGTAATATATGTAGGATATGAATGCTTGTGTTGTACAAAAACTATTACAAGTAACAACTGCACAAGCCTTATCATATAGTACTAAATATCCATTATGTTTACGAAACAAACATTTTAATTTCAGAATTAGTGTTTTGTGTATTCTTTCATTTCCAAGGGCAGTTAACTCATTTAAATTATCCTAAATGCACTTTCTCTGCCTTCCCACATCTGCATAATTCTGTGATATAGGTGCTTATTAACCCCTTTATTTTATTTTATTGTATAGGAAAAATCAAAATTAGACAAAAAAGAATGAACTACTTGACAAGTACCAAACATAGATGAATCACTAAAATATATTTCAAATAAAGATCATTGAATCTCAGCATACTGTATGTAAGCATAACAATATTTTGTGAGTTATATGACCAGTCTATACATCTGAGCACAATATCATTTTGCAGCACATATATGTAAACACATAAGTTTATATATAGATTACAAAACTGCTTGAAAAAGAGGGCAAAGGAAAAATGAAAATGAAAATCAAGATGACTGTTTTTTCAGTTGCTTGGAAGCTAAATATAAGGTAGGCTTAATTACCTGGTTAATTAACATTATTGTAAAACTTCTAGTTCTTGTTTCTAATTTCCTAGTGTCTGATATGTCAGTAAAACATAACTATCTGAGTCTATATGAGTGACAAGGGAAATGCTACTTCATTGTTAAGATCACTTACCACTTCCA
The DNA here is from genome assembly GCF_943737965.1 of Phodopus roborovskii. NCBI lineage: Eukaryota > Metazoa > Chordata > Mammalia > Rodentia > Cricetidae > Phodopus > Phodopus roborovskii. The sequence continues at coordinate 27,407,205 of NW_026126469.1, forward strand.
GAAGGCCTGAGTTTTGTTCCCAAAACCCTTATCAGACTGCTTATACCTGGCTTTAATTCTAGCTCTATGGGATCAAACTCCCTCTTCTGACCTCCACAGTCACCAATACACATGTACACACACACACACACACACACACACAGAGAGAGAGAGAGAGAGAGAGAGAGAGAGAGAGAGAGAAACAAAAATTAAAATACTTTAAATTAACTATATGAGTAAATGAGAATAGGCTGAATATGAACTAATGATAAGACTATGACAGATAGCAAAATATGATTAATCAAATTCAAATAACCAACATGCTAATACCACTGTCACTACTCTACTAGACATACTTTATATGATATCTGCTTCTACATTGATTACCCCAAAAGCTCATGGTTTAAGAAAATAAGTAAGAATTGTCTGTCAGCAATCGCATATCAATGAGAGGTCAAGAGTGGGTTGGTGAAGTAGTTTAGGATCTGTCATGATGTTATAGTCAAAATGTCACCAAGGACTGAAAAATGTCAATCCACAGCATCTTGAGTTGGATAAGCCTTATAAGATTTCTCACTCACTTGGTTAAAAAGTCAGTAGGGCTTCTTGGGTATCCTAATGGGAGGCTCTGGCTTTCCCCAGGAGGAGGGAGCCAAGTATAAAATAAAAGTGGGAATGGGATCAAGAGCAAGACATTATCCCTGTACCATGCTCTGTTGGTAACACAGAACAGCCCTGATAAAGGGGGGCAGGACAGTACAGGAGTGTACATGCAGAAAATGGAGATAATTGGCAATACTCTTAGAAGGCAGTTTCCACGAGCCAAACTTACCTTAAATACCTAGCTTCTCCATTACTGCAATTCTTAAGATCCAAGCATCCCTCTTCTGTCTGCTCTTGGTGGCGCCTTCAAATTTGTACTTCTCTCCAGAACTGGAAAAGAACAGTACAATAATAAATCAATGCCCCCAATCTTCTAGTTTCATGCTTTCCATTTAATATGTTAAATGTATATGAACTTCTTTCTACATAGACTTTGGGATTTTTTTTAGCTTTATTGGCTTAGAGTTTTATTTTCTGATTCTAGAATTTCTTATTTTCAGTGTCCTAGACTTTATGTTTTCTAAGCAGTCTCAGAAAGTTTTGGTCATTATGTTACAACTGTCATGGATTTATTGATTTTCATAATTAAAAATGGATACATTAATTAATTCTAATTAAACAGTTAGAAGTTTTTTCCATTGTTCATATTATAATATTTGTTCAGATGGTCAGTTGCAGACTCTACAAATATTTATAGGGAAGCAATCATGTGTCACAATTGTCAAACAGGAGGAGTAGAAACGAATAGAGATAAAATGTATAGAAAAGGAAGGAATATCAAAGGAGAGGTTAGCACAATATCCAAAGTTTAAAATTATTAAAAAGTTTCAAGTTCTAGTTTATTCTAATATAACCTTATATTTGAAAGAACTGTGCTTCAGCCATATCAATTTAGAAGCTGACTGTTACTCTCATAGACCACATGGAATCACATACCAAATCTCTAAGCCAAGATTCCTCAAAATGAAGATTCACTGACATAATGTGTGGGCTGAAATTATGTAAACATGTGCTTTGTAATAAATAAATATCTAGTACTTTGTGTGTAACTGAAGATTAGCCACATATAATCCTTTCCCCCACTACTGCCTCACTATTTGTCAAAATTTATACAGGTGAATAAAAGACAAAGGGATACATTGATTGAAGGATCTGACATAGCATTTGCTGTCTCCCTGTATCCTAAATCAGTTGCCAGCCCTCATCTACAAGAAATAGATCTGCATCAGAGGATGTCTTTATTTCAGTATTAGCATTTACTTTGAGGAAGGCAGTTCTTTAGAGTAAGAACCCAGCAAACTTTGAAGTAGCACAGGAACAGCTAGGGAACTCTTGCACCTTCAAAGGGAAGCCCATGTTCCAGCCCAGTGCCCCCATGAACTAAATGACAAATGTGTCTGTGCTGGATACTTTTGTGTCAACTTGACACAAGCTAAAGTCATCTGAGAGGAGGGAACCTCAATTAAGAAAATGCCTCCATAAGAACTGGTTGTATCCATAATAGGCTTTAGGATCCTGTAAGGCAGGTTTTAAAATAGTGATTGATAGGGTGGTGCCTTGGGCTAGTGGTCCTGGGTTCTATAAGAAAGTAGACTGAGTAAGCCATGGGGTACATGCAAGTAAGGAGCACCCCTCCATGGCATCAGCATCAGCTTCTACCTCCAGGTTCCAGCCCTGTTTGAGTTCCTGTCCTGATTCCTTCTATGGTGAACTGTGATATGAAAATGTAAGCCAGGAAAAAAGAAAGGAAGGAAGGGAGGGAGGGAGGGAAGGAGGGAGGGAGGGAGGGAGGGAAGAAGGAAAGAAGAAAGGAAAGAAGGAAGGAAGAAAGGAAGGAAGGAAGGAAGGAAGGAAGGAAGGAAAGAAGTGTAAGCCAGGTAACCCTTTCCTCCTCAGCCTGTGCTTTGGTCCTGGTGTTCATCAAAGCATAGAAACCCTAACTAACATTGTCTGTTTGGCAGCAAAGAAGTCCTTTTTCTTAGCAGAGAAGTGTTTAGCATATCTTTTATATGAAAGGAGAGGTGATTAATACTGTAACAAAATGACATAAAATGGTTTTTCCTTGAATTTCTGCCTCATCAAGATGTGTAGTTTAAATCAGTTAAAGTACAGTTCAAATCTTGCAGGCTTTCTAAGTTTTATTCTATTTTTGATGGATACATATTATTTATGCATGTACATGCATGCAGGAAGTTTCTATCCATGTATACATTGTTGATTGAATCATTAGCCTTTGGACACTAGGTTCCATGATGCTAAGACACACAGAGAAATGCCATTCATTTGGGTTTTTTCAAAGACTGTCTTGGATATTCTAGGACTACATCTTATAACCACTAACAACCATGGAACAATGCAAAACCATTAGATCACATTTACTTTTATCTGGGATTTATTTGTTGAGTTGATGGTGAAACCTGGAAGCTTGAATTGGGTAAACTTTAGAAGTCAACAATTTGTAGTACTAAAAATTAATTAGAAAGTTCCAGAAAAAGAGTAAACTCAATTCAGTTGTTATGGTAAAATATTTAACAATTTGACTTTTGTAGGTTCCCAGACTTGTGCTGTCTCAGAAAGATGCTGAAAATCAGGACAGTTCTCATTCTTTGGAACCCTAGCTACTGTCCCCTCCTAGACAAAAGTTTAACATGTCTGTATATTCTCATTCCCCCCCCCCGAAAAAAATGAGTGATTACACTGCCGCCTCTGGCTCTATTCCACCAGAAATCCTGTTTTCCACCCTGAACTATTTGTTCATTCTACAATTGCCAATATCAGTTAAGTGTTGATCATATTCTAGAACACCAAAGTAATTAGTAATAAGGTGTGAATGAGGTTTACAGGTTCACAAGGAAATTTGCATTTTAAAAAGGGGCTTGTTAAACACAAGTGAACTCCTAATAGATGGAATGTGTGAGAGAGGATTTCTTTCTGCAGGGGATGGAGTAAGATTTCCTTTGCTCCTTTTCAGTCCAGACATAGATAATCAAGAATTTGGGTGTGGTAGTATACTCCTTTAATCTGGGCACTCTGGAGACAATGGCAGGTGGCCGTCTTGAGTTCTGGGATAGTCAGGGTTGTATAGAGAAACCCTGTCTCAGAGAGAGAGAGAGAACAAAAATTCCAAGCCTCATTGGCATTCTCCACTTGCTGCCTCCACCAAGTTTCTTAGCTATTACCACCCATTTTATCCATCCTGCTACCCTAGCAAGAATATGCTTAAAATGGAAACTTGCCCATTAAAAATACAGTTCATTGATAAAATTGTGTCTGTCCTTGAAATTCTTGGTGCCTGAAAGTAGGCCTCATAACCCTAAATTGTTGGAGTAGTTACTCTAAATAGACAAAATGTCATATGTAACAGGAGGAGCTTTTTTTGGATATATATATATATATATATATATATATATATATATATATATATTATTTATTTATTTAAATTTGCAACAAGCTTGTTTTACATGTCAATCCCAGTTCCCACACCCTGCCCTCCTCCCCTATCCCCCTCCCAACACCCCCTCCCCCCCATCCTCTATCTGCTCTCCAGGGAGGATGAGGCCTTCCATAGGGGAATCTTCAAAGTCTGTCATATCATTTGGAGCAGGGCCCAGGCCCTCCTCCATGTGTCTAGGCTGAGAGAGTATCCATCTATGTAAAATGGGCTCCCAAAGTCCATTTGTACACTAGGAATGAATACTGATCCACTACCAGAGGCCCCATAGACTGCCCAGTCCTCCCAACTGACACCCACATTCTGGGGTTCTGGGTCAGTCCTATGCTGGTTTCCTAGCTATCAGCAAGGGGTCCATGAGCTCTCCCTTGTTCAGGTCATCTGTTTCTGTGGGTTTCTCCAGCCTGGTCTTGACCCCTTTGTGCATCACTCCTTTCTCTCTGAAACTGGATTCCAGGAGTTTGGCTCAGTGTATAGTTGTGGGTGTCTGCTTCTGCTTCCATCAGCTACTGGATGAAGGCTCTACGATGGCATTTAAGGTAGTCATCAATCTCATTATCTATCAGGGAAGGGCATAGGTAACCTCTCCACTATTACTTAGATTGTTAGTTGGGGTCATCCTTGTAGATCTCTGGATATTTCCCTAGTGCCAGATTTCTCTTTATACCTATAATGACCCCCTCTATTATGTCTTCTCTTAACTTGCTCCCAGGAGGAACTTTGTTAAAAAATCTACTAAAGTATTTATATAAAAGCTAAAAAAGAAAAGAAAAAAGAAAGAAAACCTGTAATTGGTAAAAGTTCTAAAAAAATTAATTTTAAAACTTACAAAAGAAAACATCTGCACAGTTGACCAGCATATACTGTATTAACCTTTTGATAAAAGCTTTTTCCTCTAAACACCAGCCTTTCATTCTCTGACCTCATTGCACAAAATTGACCAGTTTTCCTCTCTAGATCCATGTGGGTGCCAATATCTGTCCCCAGGTTTGACCCATCTACAGCTCAAGAAGGTGGCAGAGAAAGAACATGATCCCACATGCTTGCATGTTTGGGTCAGGCTTGCTGTTCTTCATGGAAATGTCCTGGAAATTGAAAAAGAAGCACTGTTTATAAAATGAAATAATAATAGCTATTAGTAACTTTGAACTTTAAGAAGCTCTTTCTCTGCTGGTTTTTGAAATGTCCTGACAGTCATTTTAGAAGGAGTTAGCAATAATGATGTTCACAGAACCAATCTGAATTTGCCAACAAAATAAATAGTAGGATGAGAATTCAAAATTGAGACTTAAAGTTTCACTGCAAACCCATGTTTTTTTATTAGCAAGTTTTAATGAAAAATATACCTTTTTGTAAATTAAACTAAACATTCTTATTACTAAAAATAAAAACCCAAGATAATTCACACACTATAATTAATCAGATTTTTTTTCTCATCTTAAGCTTATAGATAGAAAGATCCTTCTGATTAAAGCACCAAGAATAAAGCAATAGTACATATCTTCCTCCTCATGGACATTGACTAATATTAGCAATTTAAAATTTTGTTACAGAAATATTGTCAGTGTAGTGTCAATAACTCTGGTTAAGCTTATACTCTGGCAGCCCCATAATTTACCATCCAAACTGGAGTGCTTTTGAAAGAGAAAGTGGACTATTAAAAGTTTGCATCTGAGCAATCATATAGGAAACTTGAACCTGGGCCAATATGATCACACAGCCTGAAAGGCATCTTTTAAGTAAAATAGCTGCAAAATTACATTCCTGTGTATTATCTGTTACTTACAAGTTTTTGCAGTGATTAGGGACCAACTTCAAGGGAAATGTGAAATCAAGGCAAGTAACATCGAAGTTCAATTTGAGTGTGGAACTTTGCATATCTTAGAGTAGCATGGTCAGTAACATTTTTCTTTCCTATTTGAAAACAGTATCCTATTGCCATTTGCTATCCATCTATATGTTGCCTTCAGCTTCTGCCTATGAACCATTCTATTGTAAGATGGCCCTAAAACTTCACTGACCTAGTGTCAGTGTGAGAAATGGAGAAATAGGAGAAAGAGAATTGAGCACTTATTGCTAACCTTTGCTTCATTATTTGGCAGTCCTTCAAACAAGATTACTTCTCACCCACCCAACCTAAGAGTTCTCACAGCCAACGAAAAGTTCAAAATAATTTTATTTGTTCCTAAATGGGGGGGGGGCATTTTTCTTGCAAGTTAAACTTTTATTTGACATTGGAAGTTTCCCTTCTTGACCACAAGTTAGTTGTAGCCTGGAAGTGGTAAAATTGTCTAGGGGGCAAAATAATGAAACTTTTTTGTATGTGGAATAGTTCACAATGGAATACAAGATGCATTACATAATGCAGCCTTTTGTTTGTGGAGCCTTTGACAGAATCCTGCAATTTTGGCTGACGGTAAATACTGCCACCAAAGTCCTCCCTCCATAACTTTAGGCAACTCTGAGTCTTTTTCTCCACCTCCTGCCATGATTATTCTGGCTTCTGATTAAATCACACCTTATGTTTAAAGTCACTAACCTAAAATGACCCAAAGCTACTTATTTCTCTCCTCAACAGTTCCTTGTGACTGGTAATATTTGGAATGCCTGAAAATAGCCTCTGTTCCAACTTATGTAGTCTCTACTCCAAAAGCAAATGCTTTAACAGTCTCTCCACTCCGATTTTCAATCCTCAGGTGAGAGATTTTGGAAGCTAATTAGCATGCTAAGGAGGCTGTGGCATTTAGGTGAGTCACAATCACACAATCTAAGCAACAGGGAAAGAATCTTGTTGTTAGGAAGACTGGGGAGAATAGCTATTTGGTAGGCAACACTCTCTAATCTGACTGTAATGACAAAAAATAAAAGGGAAATTAATGTGAGCTATAAAAACTAAAATATAATTTATGCAGAAGGTAGGCATAAGGAGCATTACAAGATAACTAAAGCAATTAGATTGATAAATGAATGCTGATTGGACTCTGCTAGGGAAGAGCAGAGTCTGGAAAGGAGGAGGAAGAGCCAGGCTCTACATAGTTAAGTGGCCACTGCATTCCCAGCTCTTTATTCTTGAGAGAGAAGAGCTGAGGCTCTTTTCTCCCCTACCAACTCAGACATGGTCAGTACTTACTAAGTCTTAATAAGTGAGTGAATTTGATTCTAGTGCAAAATCCAGGCATGAGTGAGAAAATCATGGAGATACTAAAAGAGAAAACTGAAAATGAGAAACCCTTGGGACAGACACTAAGGCTGAAACATATTCTAATCTCATTGCTACATACAGAATACTTTTTACAAAGTATGGGAACCTTAGCAGGATGCAGCAAGCAATAGCAACTGAAGCACCAAGTTTAGTAATTAGAGCTTGATATTTGAGAGCCAAGTTGTATTTCTGGGATTGGGTGTTTTTTATAGACAAATAATTGCCAAGTGCCATCTGAAGGTGGTTGCTACCCCTTGCTCCCTTCCCTGAGCTCTATTCTCTATGGTGTCCCAGCATTTCCAATGCAAAAAAAGGAGCTTTGTAAAAATGAGATTTATAGTTTACCACAGTAGAAATTTAGACTTACCTAGTTTCAGTTCTTGTTATGAGGATTCCAATCAAGATGCTTCTGGTCAAGCAGATTGTTAATTTCCATAATGAATTGATCCTCTTATCAGGTAATGACCTTCTATGCTGCTAATGACAGTTTGACTTAATCAGTCTAATGTGGTTATGATTTTCATGGAATACTCTCTCCCAGCCTTGCTCAGTCTGTGTGTGTCCTTTAAGCTCAAGTGAGTTTCTCTTAGGCAATACTTGTCTAGATCTTGGTTTTGTTGTTAATGTTCTTTTGTTTTTAATCCATTCAAATGTTCTATGTCTTTTTTTATCTGGCATATGATTTATTTATTTCAAACATTAGGTAAAAACTTATTGGTCCATTTTGCCAATTTTGGTGTATTTTGCAATTCCTCACCACCTCTCCTCCTGTTTTCCACTGTGGTTTTGTTCTCTTATTCTCTTGGTATTGGCCTCTCTCTCCAGCTCTCCTTTTTATCCCTTCTCCCTCCCCCTGACTCCTTCCTGTCTCCTTCTTTTGTCTCCTCCCTCTCTGCTTTTCTAGAAAGCAACCACATCTCCAAACCTTTGGGTTTTTTACTTTTTAAACGTTGACAGTGTCTCACTAAGTTGCCTAGGCTGACCTCTGACTATGATCTCCCTGCCTCAGCCTCGTAAGTGGGGATTACAGTCCTGATTGCCTTTCTCTTTTCGCTGTGTAAGTACTATAGATTTTTATATGTTTTGCCACGAAGCTTCCGTTAAAAACTTAAAATGCTTCCTTTAAACTCTTTAAGCTGACAGCATTTGCTAGCATACTGTACCCTCGTGCTTCTCTTGTCTGCTCTTTCCTATGTAGACACTAACAAGTTATAATAGTTGATTGTGTTTCTGTCCTTTAACACCCTGCAGTTGAGAGTGACTCAGACACTTCCGCATAGTGTCAGTGATCTCCAGTGTTTGGCAGCTTACCTTTACCAGTGAGTCCTCCCTTTTCTCTGCTCTCAGTGCTGCAGGTTAGCACCCTTTTTACCTCAGCTCTCTCGAGAGTTAGTGTTTTAGGTGTATCTAGTTTTGATGAATTCCCTCAACCTAGTTTTGTCTGGGGAAGTATTTACCTTATTACGTTCCTTATATTTCAGGACAGTTTTTCTGGCTACAGTGTTTTCAGTTAATAGTTTATTTCTATGGTATTTTGAATGTATCCTTCTACTCTCCTCTGGCCTGCCAAGTGGTGTGAGCAAACATCTGGATATCTTTCTTGAACATGACAATTGTTTTTCTCTTGCTACTTTTAAGAACTCTCTTTGTTCATTTACCAATTGGATTACATAATGCCGTGTGCATATCTCTGAGGATCTAGTTGAATTTCTTTGGCCTTTAGGAATATTTATTTCCCTCCCCAGATCTGTTTTCTCTTCTGTTTCTTTAAATCCCCCTCACCTCTCTGTTCTGTTTCTACCGCTTCCATAATATGTTTAGGGCTCACTTCCTGGAAGTTAAATTAATCCATTTTTCCTATTTCCTTTTTCTTTTTGTTTCCTTAAATGGATAATTTTGAAGTATCTGTTTTCAAGTTCGATGATTCTTTATTTGACCAAGTCTGCATAGAAACACAGCACCCTAGTGAACATTGTTGATCAGTTTTGTATTCCTCACCTCGGGTAGTTCTGGCTTATCCCCTGTATTTGCTGTTGTTCCCCTGTTTATTAACTTCTCGTTTCGATCATGTTTCCTTTTCCTGATTTTGTTCAGTTGTCTTGGCTGTTGGTCTATATTCATTTGCAAATCACCTAGTTTCTGTAAGTCAACTGCTTTGAATTCTCCCTTAGTCGGCTCACAGTTCTCCATTTCTTTCCAATTCATTGATTCATTCTCTTTGATGGTGTCATGCCTTCTTGATTCTTTGTATTCCTCGCAAGTTTGCTTTGTAGTCTTCTGTGTCTGGAGGAGCAGCTGCCCCCCACCTCAGTCTGTATAGACTAGAAGTGACTGAGAATAACTTATTGGTGATCATTGCTTGATATGAGAGGACTTGTCTTTACTGGTTACTCATGGCCACCTATGATATAGAAATGAGCTACACAGAGTGATCTCTTAAATTTTAGGAGGAAGACCTGCTTTATTTCCTTCTCTTCCATGGAGAAAACCCTCAGTTCTGCACATTTTCCAGATCTTTCAGAGAACTAGCCAGAAGGAGTTCTTTTCCCTCTCCTTTGTTCCTAGTTGCCCCACAGAACTGGGGTCCACAGGTGAGACAAAGCTCTCGATGTGGCTAGATAGCAGCAACCCCAAAGAAATTTTCAAGCAAGCCAGAAACCCAGGCAAAGAGCTGGACTGCCTAAACTTACTCAGTTTCCCACAGGAGAACTCATGTCCTGTGCAGTCATGTCGGTGTTGAGTTAAGCTAGTCTGGAGGAGATAATGGCCCAGCTACCGTGACATTACTCATAATGCCACATAAATTTAACTGCTCTTGCTTTGTGTCTTCTTAGTAATAGTGTGCTTCTACTTCTTACCTAGATTCTGTTCAGAATCTGGGGTAAGTAGATAGATAAAGTTTTGTACGCTGCCATCCTGCTAACCTCATCCCTATTGTTGTTCATTAGACCTTAATTTTACCTGTAAAACGCATCAATGACGTCTAAATAGTTAGGAGTATTACAGTGTGCAGCTATAGTAACTTAGCATTGCCAGGATGCCCACATAGCCATTTAATGTAACCAGACTCCTTGGTTAACAGATTATTTGAGTTAAATAGTGCTTCATTTTTTAAGATTTATCATGTTTAAAAAATCATATATAGGTATTTGTGTGAGTGTATGCAGATGTGAGTGCAGGTGCCAGAATGTCCAGAAGGATAAACAGCATCCCTGAAGCTGTAGTTGCAGGCAGGGCAGCCGTGGCTACCATTGTGGGTCCTGGGGACTATACTTAGGTCTTTTGCAAGAGCTGTATGCTCTCTCTCCAGTCCCTAAACAGTGTTTCATATTTTGACAAAAGAACTCCTATTTCATTTTATTTGGTTAAGCAATTTATTTTCAGTAGGAGAACCTTAAAACAACCATGCTAAAGATTCATATTATTAATATTGACTTTTATAAGTTACTATGCTGTTTAGATTTTTGTTAACTTGATATAAACTACAGTTGTTTAGGAAGAAGGGACTGCAAATGAAAAAAAAAAGTCTCCCTTAGATTGCCATGTAGGCAATTCTGAAGGGCATTTTCTTGATTAATGATTGATGTGGAAGGGCCCAGTCCACCATGGGCAGTGCCACTCTGGACAGGTGGTTCTCGGTTATAAAGGAAAGCAGGTTGCACAAGCCATATAGAGCAAGACAATAAGCTGTATTCCCCCAAAGCCTCTGCTTTAGTTCCTGCCTTGAATTCTCTCTGTGATAAACTATAAGATAAAATAAACCCTTTCCTCCCCAAGTTGCTTTTGCCTTTGGTGTTTTACCACAGCAACAGAAACTAAACTAGGATAGTTGTCTGCAAAGTAAAAAAACATTGTCTGTAGATACTTTCAGTTACAATATTTTTTATTATTTTTCAGTTTAACTTAGCATATATTAATTAATGGAATGCTTACATAACACAAACTAATGAGGTAGAACATAAGTAGATACAGAGATTGAACAGAGTGATTTTTTTCCATGAAATTACTGATAATACGATATAGTCAATATTGAAATGTGTGTCCATAATACATTTTAGCTCCTTGGTTTTGGCATCTCATTTATATATATGGTTTATTCCAAAAAGGAGAAAAGGTCATTCCTTTTGTTAGTATCTCTAATCGTAGTATGGCCTATTAACTATCCCTTTACTATATATAAATTTCTATATCACTTTCATTTGAAAGACTTTAGAATATTTTAGAATCGTTAGATCATCCTTCCACAAAGTAGTCAGTACAATTAGAAATAAAAGAATTATAATTATTCCTTTCTTGTTATTAGAAAGCTGGGTTCTGAATACCTTAGAATTATATAAGGCAATGGGTTAGAACAGCTGCCAAGCCTGTACAACCAGCTTGCTTGGCATATTACAGTTTCCACTGGACTTGTTACTTACGACTTCAACAGAGCACAAACCATCTTCCACACATGACCTCTCCCTATCCTTATCTAAATAGCTGTTAGCTGTTGATTTTGGTGTCATTAGGAAAGTAAAAATATAGTGGACAAATGGAATGCCTACAAACACAGTCCTGCTGCATGGCTGTGATGTATGAGAGAATAGTTTAGACTCTGGTTTGCATTAGAAGTGGAAGCGAAGAAAAGATGAGGACTCTTCTATAAAACCAATCCATGAACCTCATACTATGAACCCAGCAGGTAGAAAGAAACCAGCAATTTTGGTAGGCGAGAAAATCATTCTAATTATGGCAACCTAGAAACTTGTTTGCTTGGTAGCACTAGAATTTTCCGCTTTTGAAAAGTATCAGAAGGGAGAAGAGATCTTTTTAAATCCCGAAAGAGGCTCTCTAGCAGTGGCCAATTAGATTTCTTTCTTTACCTAAGCCTTTCTGGGTCATAAATGAGTTATAGTCATGTCTCATCCCATGATTTTCTTAGTAAAAATAATTTGCATCTGAAGCCTAGGAAAATGTTTGGCCTGCACAGTTGAATGTTTAAACAGGTGTGTACTGCCCTGGTCTGGCTAAGGAAGGTAGTCCTCTCTGTAGAGCCCTGCCATTAAGAGAGTATTTTTCATGCCAGTTTTCAGGAGCTCATGGAGAAATGCTCAGGTGATACTTAAGTCTTATTACCTGGTTACTAACCTACTTTCTTCCTTCCCCTCTGTGTTCTCATGTAGAAATTGGTTTAATAGTTTCAAGATATTATTAAATACATTCTACATTAATATTATATGTCCTCTTTGAATCCAAGTGGCAATACAATAGAATTTCATTTTATAAATAACACCTTTCAAGCTAACACCACAGGGCACAGTACAAAAGAATCAAAATAGAACACAAATGCTGTAATCAAATGCAGACCCCAGGAAGGCTGATTAAAAAGGCATGTTGCTAGTAAGAGCAGCCGACAGGGTAAGTATAGTGGGTCAGAGCAGAAAAGCCAGCTGAACAGAAGGGCAAACTAAAATAAAATGGACTTGCCAGCCTGTTTCACAGGGATTCATGATGCTCTGTTTGCATCATCTCCTCTCAGCTCAAGAACTGAATGCGAGAGGTGTGTGAAGGTGGTATGGAGGGCCATTGTGTTTTCCCTCAGTACTTATACATAACGCAAACAAAAGACAATCTTAAATATACCCATCTGCATCTAACAGAGATGCCTGCAGTATGATTATGAGAGAGGATCATGGGAGTATCCTGAAAGCCTTGCCTTGCTAGACGTTATTGTGGGTTTTCAGAAAGCATGACTTGAAACAAGATCTATTCCATTGCAGTGAATTGAGTACAACTTGTGACCAGGCCTAGGTAAAAATGGGTGTGTGGGTGAGGCATGTGTTTTTTGCTCTGAGCCTCCCCAAAGTACACTTTCTTTAGCATTCTACTGATCTACTTAGAATCTATGTTCTGATATCTGCAACAATCAAACTATTCTTTCATGTCAGAGGTTTCTGTTTTTAAACTCTACTTCTGTTTACAAAATAAAAAATGTCCCAAATGAATTAAGAAATCAAACAAAGAAGGGGGTTGTGTTTGAATATACATCCCTACCTATATCTAAAGCTAGTTGTAATAGCAGTCATTCGATGTCTTTAGTAAGCAACATGATTGGTCACTCACTGGTGCTTTTTTTGTTGTTGTTGTTTAAAAGTGAAAGTATAACAATGTAGGAGAGTAGTTATAGGAAAAACCTAGAACATAAGGACTTATAGTTAGAAGAGAGAAATAAAAAAAAAATGAGAACCAAGGCTATGTATTTATTCCTAATGATCCATATCACTGAGATTCTGGAGTCAAAGAGTTAGATCAATAATGTTTCTGTATGTCCTTTCCTTCTCTGTATCGTTCCAATTTTAGTATATGTGCTGCCGAAGCGAGCACTGCATGTCCTTTCCTTATGTAAATTATAAACATGTAAATACATATGGGCAGCACTTGAAGAGAAGGGTAATTGTACAAATATCAAGACTGTGATTTAAAAAAAAAAAAAAACTAGTGCTGTATAGGTTTTCATTTAGTAGCCTCTTATTTTCCTTCATTCTGACAGTCTTAATCCACTAATGCAGAAGGAGTCAGTTTATTAATGAACATAAATAAAAATGTAATACACAGATTGTAATCTCCAAAGTGAATTATTTCATGAAATGTGTGAGCAAATAATAATACCTTTCCTATTACCACCTGGTTTTCTATTGCTGTGATAAAATGCCATGACCAAAGGCACTTAAGATAGCAAAAGTTTATTTGTGCTTAGAGATCCCATCTTAACCCCAGTAAGGGAACAGTTAATTGGAAGTGGGGCAAAGCTATTAACTCTCAACCCCCAACCCCCAGTGATGTACTTCCTCCAGCAATTCTGAACCTCCTAGAGGTTCAACAGCCTTGCCAAACAGCCACCAGCAGGGAACCAAATGTTCAAATATATGAGCCTATGGGAGACATTTCTCATTTGGACCATACCAATGTATCACATTTCAAGTCTAAACTTATCCTTCCTTGCTTTCTCTACACTAATGTATGACTCTTTTAATTGTTTTCCTCTATCATTTCTCAGGATATAGCTACAATTGGGTTAAGTATTTTCCTCTGTCCACTGGTCTGAAGGTACTTTGTCTAGTAGACACACTGTAGGAGGAAGAGGACCGCCTTTCTTGTTTCGTCCTGCATTGTGCAGTCTTTCTTCAGAACTCCTTTGCATAGCTTCCCAACATTCTTCTGTATGGTCCATACCATGACTCCAGTGCTCCTGCTGAAAGACAGATAGCAACCCCACTACCTGGTCTCCACCCACTTTTGTCACACAGAGCCACACAGACATCCCACAGACATCTTTTGTTACCACCCAAGACTGTGCGTTCCAATAGTTTCTGTTGAGAAAGCTCCCTGGCACTTCTCTGGTATTCAGGAGGCAATGTCTATAGCTTATACAACAAGGTCTAGATCCAAAAATCAAAAAGAGGTGTGTGTGTGTGTGTGTGTGTGTGTGTGTGTGTGTGTGTGTGTGTGTGTGTGTGTGTCCTTGTCTAAGGATAAAAACAACTTTTTCTTGAGCATGAAGTCTCAGCTATACAAGTAGTAGCTATACCTTATTTTTGGTTTTGTTGGTTTTTTTTTTTTTAGAGTTATCTTTATATTTTATAATGTACTCTCCCATTATTTCAGCCACCTTCTATATAATAGTTTTTTTTTATTATTATAATGTGGCTTTTCTCTTCTGATGGACCCTGTTTGATAGACACTGTAAAATAATCTGTAATGCTAAAGGTTGGAGGAAGTCAATATATTCATACAGATCAGATTAAGATAAGGGCTGGATATTAGCTGAACAAAATGTTTTAGAAATTTTGTATTAGATAGAAAGGCAGCAAAAAAAAGTGATGCTGTATATTCTCTGTACAGATGGCTTTACTGACCCATATGTGGAAGGATTTTACTTGAGTTTCTGAGAAGTTGTTATTATAAGCTATAGATAAGCAAACAACAGAAAAATGTGGATTCAGATATAATTTGTTGGTCTTGGAAAAGGTGTGTCAAAACCCAATAATTATCTAATATGAATTTGTAAACTATTAATAGTGATAGTCATCATTTATTGAGAACTCAATAATCTTCAACACTTTAATTTTTTGGATCCTCATAGCAGTACAGATAGATACTCTAACTCTTTCTTACAAATGGAGAGAAGCGCTGACCTCCCAGGTGATATATCTAGAAAATTTCAGACAAAAGAAAAATGAACCTACATCTTCCTGTGATCCCCAGCTTTTAAAAACCACTCTGTCTTCAGAGATTCGGGGTGGAGATGTATTAGGATAAGTAGCATGTTTATTAACACATCTGGAGATGTTTCCTACACAGAACACCTACTTTTCCTTAACCACATATGGACAAACTAAGTGAACACTAGTGATGGAATTCCCAGGACCCAAGTGTTAACAGAGTATCTAAAATGCAGCAGCCTTTATTCAGGGCCGAGCTGAAGGCAGATGAAATATTAACAGCAGTTCTAGCAGCAGAAAATGAAATATGAGATTCTGTATCAGAAATTATTAGTAACCTGTTAAAAGAAATGCTGAAAAATGGCAGTTACCAAATTAAAACTGGGAAACAGAGCCCAAATGGGAAATTTCAAAAAGTTTGGAGGAAAATAAATGACAGATTGTCCTCTTGGCTCTTATTACTATGCCATCCTAAATCCTACTTGGCAATGGATGGTGGAGGTGAAATGAGAACCGAATCACTGCCAGCACTGGTCCTCAGATTTGTAGTCCTAAGTGTCTTGTGATGGTGTCTGAGACTGATTGGAAAAGTAGTTGGAAGTTGATAGCATTTGAGCTTTATCTAAATTGAAGAGCCTGGAGACTCTTATTATGAAAGGCTTCCTCTCATTTGTGAATTGGCCCCTTTGCTCCACTTTTGGATGGCTGGCTTCCTCCATGCAGAGCTACACTAAATGTTCTACATGGGAAAGCTATTCTCCTTAAATGCCTTCAAATTTAAAGTATCTATCTGAATATGTTCATTTTATGATTCAAAATATCTAACATCAAAAAGAAAGAGGGGATACAAATAGAAAATACTCAGCAGTAAATAAAGGAGAGATATTTTTCCTTCAGTAACTGAGAGCAGAAAAATTATTATTTGCAGAGTTGTTGAGCATTTGATGCCAGAGGGGAGAAAGAGGGAAATGAGCTATAGAACGATAGAATCTTGGTGTTGGCAGAAGCAGCAGAGTTCATGCAGTCCTACCCTATCATTTTTCAATGAAGAGACTGAGACATAGGGAGTTAAGGGACTTGACTTGCCCAAGACAGAGTTGTTTACTTACAGTCATGCCAAAAACATTTCCCAACTCCCCATACAGAACTCTGTATTTCAGCCTGCTGCTACTATTCTCTACTGAAAGTTCACAGAAGAGGACTTCAGCAGCTGTTGAGACCAATGGGCAGGATGTTTTCAAGGTGGAAATTGGGATTGGAAAAGAAAAGAGGAAAAGGATAACTATCTGTTGTGACTCCTCCTCA
Organism: Phodopus roborovskii; assembly: GCF_943737965.1. Classification (NCBI taxonomy): domain Eukaryota; kingdom Metazoa; phylum Chordata; class Mammalia; order Rodentia; family Cricetidae; genus Phodopus; species Phodopus roborovskii. The sequence goes on from NW_026126469.1 coordinate 27,423,946, forward strand.
GACAAGCTTTTGTAAGCCATTTGGTATCGTTTTGCTCTCCCCACCAAATAGAATGAAAAGAAACAGACTTGTTTGTAGTAACTAAAGTTTGCATGTGTTCAGATGGGATTTGCTTGGAGGATTCTGCATACATGCTATGTCCAGATGTAGACTGGGTCATAGGGAACATGACTCCTGGTTACTGCTTGTTGACTTTCCTTAACTGTGAGATGCTTCCATAAATCCTCAGTTGGTTTCTGGGAAAGGCCATGCCACACTTCTGAAATCGAGAAATCACTTTAAGATGTAAAAATTATCTTCTCTTAATCCTTGTATTTCTTAACAACCTCATGCAGGACTGAACCATTGTATAACTTTTCCTCGGCTTTGTAACTTAGGTGAAATAATTTTCTGTTTTGTAAACATGGAGTAATTTGTAGTAAACTAGTACAGAAGAAAAATTAAAAATGTCTCCATAAGTCCCCCCCCCCCATGAAAGCTCACGGACTCCAGTCTGACAGCTGGGAAACCAGCCTAGGACCAACTGAGACTCCCCGAACATGGGTGTCAGTTAGGAGGCCTGGACAGTCTATGGGGCCTCTGGTGGTGGGTCAGTATTTATCTCTAGTATAGGAATAGACTTTGGGAGCCATCACTCATAGAGGGATACTCTCTTAGCCTAGACACATGGGGGAGGGCCTAGACCCTGCTCCAAATGATGGGACAGACTTTGAAGACTCTGCATGCAAGTCTGCTCCCTGGGGAGCAGAAAGGGGATAGGATGGGAGTTGGTGGGGGGAGCATATGAGGAGGGGAGGGTGAGGGAGCTGGGATTGACATGTAAAACAAGTTTGTTTCCAATTTAAAATTAAAAAAAAATTAAAGCTCCCCCGTAAAACAATAGTACAAGCCCTTTAGACCAGTCCGATCTTTTTCAGAGTAGAGCAACCAGAGAGGAGAGTCAACAACATGATGAAAACTACAGATGGAATGCTTTGCATGAAAAACGATTATGTACAAGAGGGCTCAGGAGAGGATGGGAGTGGAGTTGGAAAGGAGGGGCCACTGAAACAAGAGAAGATATGCTTGACCAGATCTAGTAAAATATTCCCTGCCACAACCACTGTTCCATGAAGAGATTGAGCCAAGAGGCCTGAATAAACTAACCTGAAGTTCACTGTTGCCATTATTGTGGGAGGCATCATGGAGAGCACATCCGGACTTGTATTACACAGTAATCACTGCTGGGTGTCAGCATTCATCAGCCAGATGGTCAGACCCACAATTAATCAATTAGGTTGGGACGATCAACTGGACTAAGTTTTCCCCTTTGGTAAAAAACACTCATCATGTGGTCAAGGCCAATAGCATTTTTATACTGTTGCTTTTGGAATGGCTTCTAAAAATCCCTCTTCTTTTTTAGGCCTCTAGTTACTGGATACTGTCAGGTTTTGACAACATAGATTCCCCAAATCAAGGTTTTCACATAATAGACCATCAGCATTCTGTGTTCACATGTAACTTTTAACATGCCATACAAAAACAAGCTCTTCAAGCAGCATGCCAAGCAGTACATACAACTGATTTGACTGTAGATTTTCTGCTGGCTCTACTCAACCCAGTGGGACAACAATGTTAGAGTTTCTTTTAGTGATCTAGGAATAGTAGTAATAATAGTAGTCTATGGTGTGTTCACCATTGGACAGCCACAGCTATGACGAAAATGGATAAACACCAACTCAGCATTTACAATACTCCCCTTTCAAAAAGAAAGAAGAAAGAAAGGAAGGAAGGAAGGAAGAAAGAAAGACAGACAGACTAGGAAATTCATCGAATGGGTGATAGGATGCTTAAAGGGATCTGCTACTATGAGATAAAAGGTACAGAAACTGCCTTACTTATTTTCCTAACACACACATACACTTGTGCATCTGAGGGATAAAAGGTAGGAATGTGTTCTAGATCTTCATGTCTCCCCTTCAAGCTTCCACAAAGTTGTCCTCTAGTGTTTCTCTACTCCATTGACTCATTCTGTTTCCCACAACATACAGTTCCAAACCACCAAACTTGAGATTGCCTTTCCCCTCTGACACTCATAATTCCCAGTGTCCATCTAGACATGTTATCTTGGTATCTTTCAGTCTGTTAATTTAGATAGTTTTTTATCAGTTGACTTGCAGGGCAGTTTCCTCTCTATCGCTGATCTACTTTTTTAACTTGACTTTTTTCCCTTCCTTTCACTTTGACTTACCTGTAACTACTTTATAGTGTACAGTGCAGAAGTGATATTTCAGAATCCTGGGGGTAGGGAAGGCCATTTCCTAACAGAGCCCGCTGTACTAAACTTGTTGTGTAGAAATACAGACACAATGCAGTAGTCCTTGTGTGTGTACCATTGAACTTGCTGTGTCTCTTTTCTCTCAGCTCTTTTCTATTGTCAGCCTTGATATAGTGTTTCTCTTATATGCTTATTGGACAGGTTATATAAGGATACAGTCAGCCCAAAAGTCCACCCATAATGTATCAGTTACTCTTAGTTAAAATTCCATACATAACACTATAGAATATACTGCTTCTCTACATAACTGCTGTGCTTTGCTTATTTTGTTTTTCTACTTAGAAATTGGGTTTCAGAATGTTGAAACCCACCCAGTTTTGCTTGAATTTGCAGCACATGGAGTAAATGGGTGCTCAGGTAGTAGCAGGAAGCAGCATGCTTTAACCTTCGGAGTCTGTTTTGTTCTTAGGATGATGCCGTTCTTTCTGCAGTTCTGCATTCTTTATCCCAGAGCTGATGAGGCTCTGTCATTGTGACCCACAGTACCCTGCATATTGCACAGTTGAGTCCTGCCATCTAGGCTGCCTTTCTGCTTCATTTTGCTCCTGACCTGCCTCCCCCCACACACACCCCAATGCTATTCCAGGCCTGGCCTCTCATGACCAGAGACTGCTGACTCATCCTGGCCTGTGCCAAGCTGTGCAGTCGCTTAGTGATGTGGACAGGAGTCGAAGGACTAGAATGAGCTCACAGAACTCATTTCACTTGTTGCTTACGGTACAGTCCAGCATGAGCTGGAAATGTAGGAACCTCAGCCTCCCGAGCAGAAAGAGTAAGTAGATTAAACACAACTGCATCTTCAAGTCCTCAACAAGCAGGGGACGATGGTGGGTGGGGGCTTGCTTATCATGGCTCATGGCCGTGGCTAGGGTATTCCGGGTCATCAGGAGTTTCCCTTTGTCCTCTTTTCTCCTCTGCTCCACAGTTGCACCCTTCCCCCCTTCCCTGAACTTCCCTTCTGAAAATGTCCGGATGGTAGAGCAATGATCTGGGCAGAAATGAAATTTTGTTAATAAGCAGCCTCCGCACGAAACCCTGGAACACAGACTGCTGAAATTGCTTAGTGTAGCCTGTCTACTGGGAACTCAAATGAACTTCCCAACAGAATTCAAGGACATGAGAGAAGCTTCCCCACGGTTCTTTCGTGATTCTCTTTTTCTTTCTGTTTTAAGAGAGGTAGTTTCAGGAGACATGGCTGCATTCTGGTATGGTGCAAAGTTTTCCGTCCGGAGACAATAATGTACATTCCTCTGGCAGGACGGGATAGGCTCTTTTTTTTTTTTTTTTTTTTTTTTTGGTGTGTGTGTTTCTCTTGCTGTTGTTTATTTATAAGACATTTCCTCTCAGTTAGTGGAAGTTAGATCGTAAGAGGCTCCAGTGATTTTCCTTCCACCACCCCCCCTCCCTAATTTCTGTGCTTCAGCACTCTGGAACACTGTGAACTCAACAAACTAATCAGAGCAGGGAGCTTAACAGCCAGGCCTGGACACTCTCAAGAGACTGTGTGCTGATTCTCAGCCGTCACTCCCTGGATCAGGAACCACAGTCCTGGTGAGTGGTGAGGTTCCAGAATTTGATGTAGTGATGATTCTATTCTTGGTGTCTCTGAGGCAGGCAGGAAATAAGGGGTATTTTAAAATTAAAAAAAAAAAAATTAAAAAGCCTGCCAAACAATCAAACAGAATGATGGAGGTTTTTAGTGTGTACAGCTGATCCTGCTCTGGACCATGGCAGAGCCTGGAGGCCCTGCTCAGGAGCAGCCTGTAGGTGCAGGTTTTGTGCTGCTCCAGAGGGCTGTCAGCCTTGACATGTGTAGCAAACATGTTTGTAGGAGGAGGAAGGTAGGTGAGTGACTGGGGCAGGGAGGAAGAGCTCAGGGTAGTAGGAGGGGGAAGTGAAAGTGGGAATGATTATTCCTGTGAAGTTTCCCTCTGCTAACTTTTGATGCATTTCTGTTCTGAGCAGCTGTGTCGTGCACACAGTACTTCATACCTAGCTGAGCCAGACGGAATCTGTAGTAGCTGTTTGTGACAAAAGTGTTGCTGGGGTTCTCCCTTTAGAGATCACCGCTCAACGTCCTGGTTGCTCTTAACTGTTAGGAACCTCTCCCCGTCTGACCTTAGGAAACATCATGTGTCACACCCTACTCTTTATTCTTCTGTATTCATGGAGCCGAGCAAAAGAATGCAGTGAGAATCCATATATGGTTCCAGGGAAATTCATCATCTTGACAAAGGAAACTGATGATTGTCCTCACAATATTAAACCCAAATATAGCATTGTCCTCAATATAAGAGACTAACTGAATGGGCTCTGGGAAGTTGTCAAAGGAATGGAATGGGGTAGGGGTGGGGTGTAACCTGTCTGATATGTCATGACCATTAGGGACCTTCCATATCTTCTTGGTGATGCATACCCTCCCTGGAAGGGAGATGTCAGGTGGGAATAGGTTTTTTCTTCTACTATTAGGTCCCTACTTCAGTTACTGTTCTAGAGATACTCGGTTTTACTGTGCTTTCTCATCTCTCTGAATTCAAGAATCTGGCATGTTCTAAAAAGATTGAATGGAAAAAAAAAAGAGAAAACAAAAACCAAAAAAACATGGTGGCCATAAAATTATTTGGCTGTGTGGCATCTGAAGTGAATTGCTCTTTGGAGAGAGGAAGGAGTCTTTGATGTTCCCAATATGGTTCTCATAGGCTAAAACTTCCCAGAACCACAACCCAGCCTAAGGGGCACTCACTCAATGTCCTTAAATATTTGGAAAGAGATGCTCCTTTATTGTTTTAGCTGTCTTTGCTATTAACGCATTGCTAGTAGATTCCTTCTAAGGTCAGAATGCATTAATAATAGTTGACTTTACAGATGTGTATCATGTGTGTCTGTTATGTATATGTGTGTACCTTTCTCCAAACTAGTACAGTGATTCAGTGTATAACATTGATACGTACCTTCGGAATTTTGTTTGATATTTTGGTTGATTTGTATTCTTAACCACAGAACTCATGCATGCTCCTATGTCCCCAGTGCCCGGCAGTTACTGTATACTGCTACAGCAGTCATAATAAGGTTTGTCGGTGACCTCTAGAACAAACATGACTTTTTAGCACAACTCTTATAGTTTCCAACGCTCATCAAATTCCTTAGCTGATAAGGTAAAACGAAGTTAGGGCCCGAATGGGAAAGCCTGGTATAGATTACATTCCTATTAGTCCATGTTAGTAATTACTACACTACTCCTATGGACGATGTATTGTGGGACATATTTAAAATTTATTTTGTCATTTTCTAGAAAACTGAACAAGAAAATGGTGTCAAAACCTTTCAAACATGAAGTTGGGTGGTGCGCACGCCTCTAATCCCAGCACTTGGGAGTCAGAGGAAGGTGGATCTCTGTGAGTTTGAGGCCAGCCTGGTCTACAGAGCGAGTTCCAGGACAGCCAGGACTGTTATAAAAAGAAACCCTGTCTCATATAATACTCCCAACTGAACAGACTTGAGAGAGAAACTCGGTCTATATGGGCTACATTAAAGACAGCTGGGTCTGTTAAAACTGGTCTATCAAAAACTGACTGTACATAAAAATTTGTAAACTACTTTAGGCAGAGAATATAAACACATTTGCCTAACATTTTGTTCCAAGAAATTGTATTTTAAATATCTAATCTGCCGGTGAGATTTTTCTTATAGTAGCTAAGATTTAGAGTTCTATATGGTCATAAAAAAATTGTCTTGGTGAGTTGATGTACATAAGAAGTTAGAATTTGATTAATTCATATTTTGTTGGAGGGAAAATGATGCCTTTGCATAAGCTCACATAGCATGGTCATATTCATATTACCTGCCTTTTCCCATTCCTATGTAATAAGCCTTTTTAGCATGCTATAACTAGTCCAGCTTTTCAGTGTTCATCTGGAAGGCTCAATTTCATTAAATTACATTAAATTAATGACGATTTATGTTTTAAAGTATACTTTTGCAAACCAACTTTATATGGGATCATTTGCTGTATATTATATTCATTTAATTAGGCAGTAACAATTATATCCAAGTGAAATTGGCTAAATAACCAGATTGTGATTACCCCATTAAGAAATTATTCTATCTATCTTTTCTTATACTTTTGGTGATATTTAATATCAAGTGAGGAAGTTGTTCTACTTGTGCAGAAATGTTTTTTGGGTGTTTTCTGAGATTCTCTAGAAAAGACATATCTTCTATATGATATAAGAAGTTTTAAAACATATATTATTGAGTATGTATGTTAACTTATAAGTGTATGTAACTTAAATATGAAAATCCATGTTCTTATATTTTTAAAATGTGATTTTTACCTAGATTTCCTTGACTGTGAATTCCAAAAATGTTTTAAAACTGACCATAAACAGACATTTTAGTCACACTGATAATAAAGTTTATACAGAAATTTATGAACACTATCTGCAAATGGAATGATCTGATAACTGGTAAGTTTAGTTATTATCCTTTATTAAATATAGATGATAAATTGTAAACCTAAATTCTTTTCTTCTTCAGAACTTCAAAATATTAATTGTTGTATTTAAGAAGTAGTTTAAAATTAAGTAGAAAGAAATGAAATAGCTAATAATTAAAATTGAGAATATATTTAATGAATTAAGTTTTGTAAGAATTAATACATATACAAATGACCTACTTTATTCTCTCTCATTCCTTAGCTATTTAATTGTATATTAAATATCTTAATACTGCTCTTATATATTAGCATCAGTATATAATTTCCTAGATATCCTCACAAGCTTTCCAGTCAATCAAGTCACACTTTTTCTGTGTAGCTTTCCATTGTTAAACCAAGCTAATGAAGCTATGATACTGATAGCATTTCTAAAGGCAGCAGCCATCAATTGCCTTATGCTGCCTTGAATTAGAAATCTTTGTATGGACAGAGGGTATTATACTTTATGTTTGTGTGTTTCTTCCCCTTTTAAAAAAATGTCATTTTAATGGAGGAGTTGGAGGATCAGTGGGTAGGTAGGTAGTGAATGAATGAATATCTGTATTCGTTGGCAGTGAGTATCTCTTGCTTGCCTTGATGGTGGAACATGTCCAGCAAACAGGTCAATAGATTTTTCTGTGTCTGCATCTCCTTATTAGATCTTCCAGGAGCTGAAACTGCCCTAGCTATCTACTGGTAGTTCCTCTAATCTGATGGGACATGGAACTCTTCAATTTATAGTCATTCCCTTCATCTTCTAGGACTTGTGCAGGTAGCCAAACCCCTCACCTGGTTACCATACCATACTACCTATAATGCTACATGTTAGCTAGAGCATCTCCAGGCTGTGAGTGTATGCTTATTGTGATTCAGTGATTCTTCCTTTCCTCAAAGTCCACACGTGAGGAGCCAGGCTGGTAGGAGATGCAGAGGCACATGAATACTGGCTGTGAGCACTGTGAACTAGACAGGAGAGAGGTGGGGCAGACGGGCAGCACAATAAAGAGCGGGGACAAGAGGACAGGCAGCCAAATCATTTGCACTGTCTTAACAAGCACTAATTAAATGCCCTGTTTGAGGTAAATAATAGCTGAAAATAGCCAAGTTCAATTGTTTCTGATCGATGAGGAGAGAAATTGGTAGATTCACTTGGTGTTGCTTCAGTTATTAAGCCACAGCCCACTGAGACATCTTCAGAGAAGGGCATCAATTGAGTCAGCCTCTGGTGTGCCATTTGCTATATTGTCATTCCAGTACCCTGTACGATGCCCTGCTGTAATAAACCAAACAATAAGTGCCTATGCTATGAATAAAGATAGTAAACAATAACTAAAGAAAAAAATGTGAAGTGGATTTTTATCTTAACTATTAGTGGTCAATCACCATGACAATCCCCAAGCTGCACTTGATCCTACTTCTGAAAATGATTTTCCAAGGCTTTTAATGTGTCCATGTGTGGCATATACTTGGGATGTTCATTTTTTGTATTTTTAAATTTTTCTCTCTACACTCTAGTAAACTGACTTCCTAGATGTAAGAAGCCAGGGGGGAGAAAGAAGTTATTCCCATAATGGACAATTAACCATTGAACAATGGAAAGTTAACTTTGCAGACATACTGAAAACTAAAATGTTTTGTGGATGAATTTGTTCTTCTTTGGGAGTTAACACATAGATGACATTTCCAATAACACAAATTTGGCCCCAAAAAACCTGTTCATCCTCAAGCTACAAATATCACCTTCACCTTCCAGTTCCTTCTGGCACGATTTGTAGTATGATGGCCTCTAGGGTAGTGTATACAAATCGCTGTGAGGGACAAAACTGTATTGGTGCCTAATCCATTTCTGAAAATGAAAGAAAAGGATCTATTTTATGAAAAGCAGCAAATATGGAAGTATATAAATTGTAATAAAAGATATTAGCACCTTCACCTAATTGCCTCCCTAGTCAAGAGGAACAAAATATTGTAATAAATGTTACAGCTACATCATGATCAGAGTACAAAAAATTGTTTCTTCATTTCAATAGCAAATTTTAGAAAAGCATAAACCAGGTATATTTAATTTAGGCTTCTAAATTAAGGGACTCATCTGCTTCATTTTCTAAGAAAAATAATGGTACCCACTCGACTGACTTGCCAGTGTTTTTTGAGGATCAGAGTTCAGAGACAGTTTCTCCATTATTATCACTAGACATCGTTTTAACATTCATTCTTTCTTCATTCACAAAATAATTTTGAACCTGTACTCTATCAATTTTTATTACAAAAGCTAAAGATTGGTTGATAAACAAATACTCATTGAAAAGCTCAAACTACATAGCTGACACTCTTTCAAGGCTGGGGATTCCAGAGTACATAAACAAAGAGTAGTCTGTAGTCTCATATTATAGGCTATCTAGGAGAGACACATAAGGAAATTCATATGCTAAGTGCATGGCTTGTTAGTGTTAAGATCTGTGGAGGCCAGTCAATCAGGAAAGAGAAAGATAGGGCTTAGGTTGTCATTTTAAATTGCATGGGGTCCACATTTGAGACAAGACTTCATTGGAAGCAAATTTTGTTTGTGAGCATACATCTTCAGTGGAACTATCTAGTGCAAAGGACTTGGACATGAATAGTGTGGTTGAGCATAGAAGTTTAAAAAGAATTGCAGTCACTAGAGAACATGAAAGAGTGGAAGAGGCTGTGGAAAGGTTGGTCAGCAACTGTTGTAACAGTTAATTTGGAGCAAGGAACTCTGATGTTCAATGTACTATTAGAACAATAGGTGACTGTAGATATCAGTAAGTTACTATACATTTCTGAAAACTAAAAGAAAGAACTTTAAGTTTTCTCACATAAAGAAATAATAACTGTTTAAAAGATGAATATGTACACATATATAGTTACTGAGACATCATATAACCCATTGGTATAACAGTTTTATGTTTTCATGTAGATTATGAAAATAAATTTAAAAATGAAATAATTCAAATTCATAAAATTATATACAGTGTACAAAAATGAATATACCTGGGAAACCTGAATGATAACAAAGAAGACTATAACAGGATCAGATGGAAAATAGGAAAGTGGTAAGGATGAAATAATGAAGGCAGTGTGAATCTGATCACTTAGCCCAGGAGCATGTGATATGAAGATGATAGCTCTGTTATCAACTGTGCAAAGATTAAGTAGGGTGTGGCCTTAAATTCCTCATTACAGAAGGGACAGATAGAGAACGAACTTGAGAAATTGTCATATACTGATAACCTTTCTGAAGGATGTTCACAAAAACTTAAAGGTTCCAAATATTGTGCAGCTCAAAGTAACCTGCAGTAAAACATCCAGGAAACCATCACTGAGAACGTAACAAATCCATTAAGGATTTGCCCAGAGGTCCAAAGAGGAGGAAAGAATTTGAAGACAAGAGGAGCTGGGGAAAAGGCTCTTAAGTGGGGAATGGATGACAGAAATGAGGTAGCGTGTCACTGATGTTTACTTGTGTAGTAAGGAGAATGGTGCCGTATATGTGAGCAGGGAACAATCATGGTGGCCTTGATTGCCATTCAAACATGCTTTAACTTCTTGCAGCATTTTTGGGAGCCATTAAAAGGATTCAAGTAGAGGTTAATAATCATTGTGTTACAGAAGATCATTCTGGCAGCAGAAAGTAAAGGATAGATTGTAGGAATGGGACAGGAGAGGCCGGAAAATGAGTTAGGGGGCACCTTAAATTGTTCAGGCAGGAAACAATGAAATCCTGAACTAGGACAATAACTGTGGGAATAGAAAGAGAGGAGGAGACATGTTCCAGAGATAACTGACAGAATGGACACAATTTAATAACCTCTGGGCCTGGCATGAAAAGAAGGAGGAATTCTGGATTACTCCCAGGTTCCTGCCTTACACAACTAAACAAGAAAAGCTATGAGGAGTAAGTCATGTAGGATGGGGCAGATGATAAACTTGCTTTTGAATGTGTTTTAATTGCTGGGGGAGCATCCAGACTGATGTCCACTAGGCAGTTGGGTTTACTCAGAAATACTGGAACAGCGACAGAGATACATGCATAGCTGCCTTCTGAATCATCAGTGTCATGGTTGAAGCTGAAATTATGAAGAGGATATTTCTCAAGGAAAGTATGATGAAGGAAAAGAAACTGGATCAGACTGTTGGAAAACACCAGGTTTATGGAACAGAAAGAAGGAAACATAGCCATCAGAAATTATCACACTCTATTATCTATGTGCCTGTCACTGTGCTAGCTGTACTGAGGAGTTGAGCAAATTGGGCAGCCACAGAGACTACCCTAGAAGCACACACAGTTTGCATAAATATAAGAGGTTAATGTTGCTATTACCACGAAAGATAGTACTAACAATAAATATCCAAGTGAAACATAAACTCATGTAGAATATTTAATTAATCTATTATAAAAGCAAAAGTTTGCTCCCTGCAGTTTTGCTATAGAATTTGTTTCTGATTTCTCTAATGCTCGTATGTGTATGTTCCACTGTTAGCATGGGTTCAAGCTATTGGCAAAACAAGCCAGGTGTAAATTATGGTAGAATTGAAATCGATAGTGCTTTGAAGCACTGGAGTGCCCAGTTCACATCAGGGCGTGCGTCTGTGTTCACTGAAACATGGCTATCAAGTGCACCCCGAGTCATTAGATGTGTTATCCAGTGAATAACAGCATAATGATATTTTAGCAGAGCTGCCTTATGATAAATTCTGCTTTAGTGAAACCCCATATACAGAGCAATTTCTTCTGGCCGTGTATATTGCATGGCAAAGAAAGGATATCCTGCTGCGTATCAGAAGGCTGTAATTTCATTTAGGGGTTCTATTGACATCGTAAACTGCAAGAGCAGAGCTCAAGTGGCTATTTAAGTCATAGGAACTTCAAGCTAAAATTACTGCCTAGTCCTAATCGCCACCTCCAGGGGACTCTTGCCTATACATATAGGCTTTATGTTTCTATCTTTGTGTCTATAAATACTCAATCACTCCAGGGGATAAAGTGATAAGCTGTCCTAAAATATGACAGGTATCTGTCACCTTTGCAGCTGATACAGGCTCAAGGGCTGAAAACAGTTTTATTATTCATTGAAGGTCAGATGATAAAAGAGACCCCATCTCTTTCACAATCCCCCCAACACACACACACACACACACACACACACACACACACACACACACACACACACAAGCTCATAATATGAGCATCTGGGTTTTTCTGTTTTAAGGCATATCTACCCAGTTCAACCTTAGTCTCTTTCACACAATCAAGCTAGAAAATGAAGCATTTTTAGATGATCATCTTCCTCAGCCTACCAGACCTACTTCTTCTCATAGCTCTTCCTGTTTAGTTGTATAAGGCAGAAACATGGAAGCAATCCATAACTTTTTCTTTTAATGCCAAGCCTAAAAGTTATTAAAATGTGCTCATTCTGACTTTTTTATTTTTAAATGTGTGTATGTGTGGTACATGTACTTATACATATGTGATTGTGGAAGTGGGGTACATTCAAAAATGAGTGTGGAATCTGGAGGTTGATATCAGGAGACTTCCTCCATTACTCTTTACCTTATCCATTGAGGCAAGATCTCGCAATTGAGCCCAGAGTTCACTGATATGGGACTATTCCAACTCCCTAGCATGCCCCAGGGCTCCCCATACTACACTTTCTAAATGCTAGACTTACAAACAGGATACCACACCCATATCTGACTCTCATCATCCCACATACTACTTGAGCGGTGTGTGATTTAACTGCTGAACCATCTTTTCAGGCCATGGCTCTATTTTGATGATTAACATCCTCCTCATTACAACCTATTCCTGTTATACAGTATCCTGGTTCATGCATGTGAGAAAAAAATAAAGTATCTTTACACACACACACACACACACACACACACACACACACACACATATACACACCATTCCCACCTGAAAACCACCTGAAATGCCTGCTGCTTAGTCCAGCTTTGGGCTTAATGTTTTTATCTACATGTTCATTTCCAAGAGAACATAGAAGGAATCCATCTTTGGATGAGGTGGGCTTGTGACTGATTTTAGCTTTAACATATCTCGAATATATCATCCCATTGTGGGCCACATTCCTGTTATCTACTTACTCTGGCTTCAAACATCTAATTGCTTTCATCCTTCATTCCTGTTTTTCCTCCAACTTAGAATAATCTGTTAAGAATGATCTAGTCCATATATCCTGATCAGTTCACATTGAATTTCTAGTTCAATAAATAAATATAGAATGATTGAATGGATACCCTTCAATTCTGAGTCTCTTGGCATATATCCTAAGTCTGTTTGCTTTAATGTGCTAAATGCTGACCTCATTATCTACCTAGGCTACTCTGTCACTCTTCTTTGTTATTCTCAGCCCTCCAATCCAGACTGCTTTGTTTTTGTCTTCTTGTCTAATGAGAGACATTCAATATCAATACCTGGTTAAAATAGGAGGCCTGACATCTTTGTACATATGTTACTTCAGAAGCTAGGAACTCCACCCTAGAGTGGTACTCTGTATGCCTGTGCATCTTTCCATCCCATTTGGAATTTGAATCATCTTATATGTGATTCATAACTCATTTGTATTTTAATTGGATGCCCTTGTCTCTAACCTTGATTCTGATCTTTATATACCCCTTACTGCATTTATTACATTTTCAGAAAAATATAGCAGTAATGAGTGAGTAAAAATGGATATTAGCCACATTGTTGAGAAACAGCATCAAAGCACCTGGGTGAACCCTGTTGTATCACGTGTTTGCCACCCACACTGATACTTACCTTGGCTCCCTGATGAACAGCAGAGACCTTCTGCCCTGAACTTCGTCTCAGGTTCACTATACCTGTTGCTTCCATAAGCTAGTGCCAACAACCTCCAAAGCTTTACTAATATCAAGTTTAAATTAATAAAATCAATATTTGCATAGTAGTGTGAACAATACCAAACAGTCATAAGGAGGAAAACCCATCATTGTTAACCATAAAGCCACTAGCAGTTGCATTCGGACATATACTTACTATATTTCCTTGATTGTCGCTGTTTTTGGATTCATGAAAAACATGAGGGAAGATTATAGGAGAAGTAAAATTTAAATTTAGGAAAAGGTACTGTGTTGAACTTAATTAGTAGTTGTCATGGTAGTTAGCAATGCTACTGATTATCAGAGACACAATACTTGCTCGCAGGGATGGTAGAGTTTTTATAGTTTTAGTGCTAAGATTAGTAAGTATTTCCTAGCAATATCTATATGGGAACTTTTAGTCTGTGATTTTGTACCAAAGGAACAATAAAGAATGACAATGATGCTCTAGGAGTCTGCATGATGGTGGCCTATGGCTTGATAGTAGAAGGAGGACTTCGGCTGTAAATCTAGATGAATAAAGACTAGATGAATAAAGAATAAAAGAAAAGTCATTCAGAATTAAGCAAAGTTGCATACAATGTTATGATTTGTGAAAACATAATAATGGAGAGGATAGAAAGAAAATTTAACCAGTGAGAAGGAAGTCGTGGTTTAGAAGAAGTGATGAAGTTAGAAATAAGCTCCGTGTTGTTGAATATTAGAGCCTAGATTTGCAAAACCAGGGTGTGTGTGTGTGTGTGTGTGTGTGTGGTGACAGCAATGACTCTGCTGCAGAACATAGTAGGCATTTACTCTATAACAAACCTTTAACAGACACAGCCAAAGAAAGCAAAAGCAATGCTCAAGGAGTTAACGTGATTGCAATGTAACATGTAGACTGAGAAAGTTGAAGCTAGTTGGAGGCTCTGAATGCAAAGCTATTGCAATAATTAAATTATAAAGCAGTCAAAAAACACATGTACATTCACAATTGGGAGATTTAAAAAATAGATATTCCTGAAACACAGCACTTTCCATGACTTTTCTTTAGCTACCCCAATCCTTATCTCACCAAACTGTAACTTTAACAATAGCATACGTCTTAAATTCTTGCCCCCAAACTTCCCTTTTGATGTGATTTCCATGAAGTCTTTTATTCCTCCTGGAAAGAGATCTATTAGGAGGTAAGCACCCAGACCCACTCAGGCTTTCAACGGATAGTAACACTATTCTGTCATGCTCTTAAACAACTCATGAAGTTTGACATCTTGGAGCATAAACTCAGAAGGGAGTTCTCTCTGTCTGCTATGGATCTAGCAACATTTGTGCTCACAGTAAAGCATACAACACATCTTTTGATTTTCTAATTTCATGAATTTTGAACATGGAGAAACCTCTATTAATTTCATGTTTTAAGTACTGAGTTTCTAATATAGAAACTGCTTCCTTCAGTGCCAGTTTATACCTTCCTAGATGGTGAGTTGCAAGTATATACTGGGGCCTGATTTTGTTCACCAGTTGATATATAAAATTTGAATGTAACATTGTTTGTCAATCATGTCTGTCTCCATAGTGCAGAAGAGCGCCATTTATAGGAAGACTATTTAGAAAATTAAAGAAGGACTTTAAGAACAGAAAAGTCATGGGCCTACCATGAAATGATGTGTGTCTACCCACAACTGATGCTAAGATCTGCATATTAATGCTTCTTTTCACACACTTGTTCAAATAACAATTCCCATCCCATTGGTGGGTGCATGTGTTATACCATTAGAAGTTGTTACACATTCTCTTTATATCTGAGGGGGGTATCTGTAGATATACATAAATCCATATTTGTTGACACATCTCTGTATTTATCTGTCTGTCAGTGGGGAGAGTCTTGGCATGGCTCTTTCATGGACAGGATCTGGGGGTCAAAGCCATGCTTTTGCTGCTGCTGCTGTTGCTGAGGCTTTATCATTTGTGCCCGAGGGCATGGAGAGCTTGTTGGTCCCAACAAACTTTGCAAAATAGAAGTTGTGTCTGACATAATTTAAAAAGACCCATCAAATGTTGACTCTCAATGTTCTGGTAGACTCTTTAAAATTAAGAGTTTGTATCTATTTTCTATCAGCAGACACTATCTGTTATGTTATTCTCTTGCTCCCTGACTCTTATGGATCCTGCCTTGCAAAGGATCTCTCCTGCATGCTACATCATTCACTGTCTCTTAGGCTCCACCCCACTCAAGAGACACATTCTGTCCCTATACTTTAGGCGTCTAGGGAAAATAATCTACTACATTATGTGCTCATTTTAGCTGCAATCATTTTCTCTACTATATTGATAACTGACCTTTGCAATCCCTCTGGACATTATTTAGTATGAGGAAAGTCATATATTTCTTGACCTAGAGAATACAAAAAACTAGAGACAGTAAACTAAATTTATCATTACTTCATTTACAAAAAAAGTTACAAAGCAACCACAACAGACTTGTGTTTTTACTCTAAGTCCTTTTACCAGTTTAATGTAATAGTGGAAATTAATTATGAATAACCCTATAGCACAACCACAATTAAAAGATACTCTTTATCACCATTTTCTATTCCTCTAATGCTTATTAAGGGCATGTACTATTCTGTTCCTTAAAATTAAATTTTCTTCAACCTTGTGAAATTATTACAAAAGAGGCAACAGAAATATTTTTGTATCTTAGTTTAGTATCTGTTTAATAGCAGTGTTAACTGAAATACGATAGAGGTAAGCACATGTTAATATTTCTGCATGTGTCTTCCTAAAGGGTAAGGAAAGAGACTGACTTCCCAGTGAGAGGAGATGGTGTAATGGGCCTACCACAGGGGCGGAAGACAGATTTTGCACCAAGATGGGCAGTTTCTTTTCCTGTTTACTTTTGTCTGGTGTGTCATTACCATCATCCCTAAAATACCAAAGGCAGGCTCACTTTCCTCTAGATGACCTCTAACAGCATAGAAACGAGTAATCTGATCAATAAGATGACAGTGCATTGAAATGGCTAAAGAACCTCTCTATACAGTTAAAGGATGTTGACTAAGCAAATATTTTTAAAATATTTAATTAGAAGTCAATATTGGGAATTACAGGTTGATGCTTCTGTGGGAATGAGCTAGATTAATCATTGTTTAATATTTTCTTATTGATAGATCACTAAAAATATTAGTGGATGTTTATCAAGCTATTTTAAAGCAATGTGAGTTTATGGTTTACTATGAGTCTGCACCAACTTCAGAGACAACAAAAACAGAAAAATGAGGTTACTGGCAAAGAAGGAAGGGTATGTGAGTGATGTGACTAAGGTTTTTTTATGGAATTGTTTCCCAGATATCCCTGATACCTAAAGTTCACAAGATCAGCTGTGAAGTATGTTTAGTCCTGAGTCTCCCTGTGGTAGTTTGAATGAGAATGACCCCCATGGACTCATATATTTGAATATTTGGTCTCCAGTTGGTAGAACTATTTGAAAAGGATTAGAAGGTGTGACCTTGTAGGCGATGTGGAGGAAGTGTGTTACTACAGGTGGGCTTTGAGGTTTCAAAAGCCCAGACTAGGCCAGTCTTGCTCCCTTTCTGCCTTCTATCTCCGGATCAAGATGAATGCACTCAAGTACTCTTCCACCACTATGCCTGCCAGTCACCATGCTTCCCACCATGGATTAACCTTCAGAAACTCTAAGCAGCTCCCAATTGAATGCTGTCTTTTATAAGTTGCTTTGGCCATGGGGGCTCTTCAAAACAATAGAAAAGTAACCAAGACCATGCCTTATCCCTAGAGAACTGGAGCTTTCATCAAAGAATCTTGGTCTTTCCATCTCAAATCTAGGAGTCATCTTGCAAGCCTAAAGCCTAAAGTACCTTGCTTGTTCTAAGTATAAACACATGCACATCCAGAAAGTGAAGGAAAATTATACTCTTCAGCCAAATATAGGATATCTTTTGACATATACAAAATGTTGACATACCCAAAATGGCCATGACTGAGGGTCACTATAAAGCTATATGGAAACTGCTTGTCTGGGGAAACACAAGTCTACCCAGGCATCCAGTGCTGCTCCTGATTCACAGGGAAGATGGAAAAGTGTCCTGGTAGAGTTCATGTTTCCTATGCTCCTTAGTTGGCTCAGCACGTCTCCAGTGTAAATACACATATGACTGTGGCCTATGCACTCATTCACACTTCAGGGAAGCCTGTGGTTTCCTTTTCTTCCTCCATTTTAGCAGTGGGCTGCCTGCAACCTTTGATCAAGCTGACTTTGTACGTTATGTGACTGAACTCAGCTGTGCCAAACATCCTTGAGGAAGTTGACATTTGTGTACTTTGAAAGAAAAAAAGAGAAAAGTGAATCCCAACCGCTTCCTCCTGCCCTTTTGATTAAGAGAATGGTAAGTCAGCAGGAGAGGTGGTGCTTTTAACAAGCAGGGGTGTGCAGCAACTGATTGGTATCTTTCTTTGAAAAAAGTGGGAAAGATTGATGTTAAACAACACTAATCAGAGTTGATTACGGAGACTGAATGAATTCATTGATGGGAAGGAGCCATGGTTCCAGAGACAACAAAAGAGATTAGATAATAGTCAGGGGAATCATATTGGGAACAGTCTGCTCATTGCTGACAACCAGGAATCTGTGCCCCAGATCCTTAGCCATTTCTTGAAATAGGCATTTGAGAGTAGTAACTGCAGTTCTCTGTCCGAAACAGTCTCTGCACTCTGCCTGGATGCCTCTTATTATTCATTCGGGCATAGCCCTCCCTGAACACCATGGGTAAAGTGGTTCTTCATCCCAACCTCAGTGGACATTAAGCCTTAGCTCTACTCCTTCAAGACATTGCATTGGCTTTCTGAAACCACTTGTGGTTTCCTCAGTGGGCACACTTTGCCTTGCTCTGGCCTATTTTAATATTTTTAGTTACATTTACCTGGTGTTCCCCTCATCCACTATCATCTATACATCCTTACATGCTTCAAGTTTAATAAGCCACCATCTCCTTAAAACGTTTTATTGATCTTCTTCATTAAACGGCAGAGTCCTACACCTTTGCTCTCCCCTGGAGATTGATGCTTAACTTAATTGCAAGTGCTTATCGCTCTATGTTCTAATTAGTTGGATATTTATTTTTTCTTTTCCTCACAACACAGAAATATTTTAAAACAGAAACTGTGCCTTTCATTTTGTTATTAGGACTACTCGCAAGGTAGGAAGGACATAGTGGGTATGCTTAGTATAAATGAATGAATTGATATTCCCTTCATCCCTAATTCTCTGTCCTAAAATCATCTCCTAGGATTAAAACAGAACTCAGGATGAGGTTCTTTGACAACATGGATAACTTACTGGCTTTCCTTTTGTTCAAATAGTAAAGAAACAAAGAAAATGGCAAGTCAAACATAAGATCTTTTATCCCTGCTCTTTCCCATGACATCCATATTATTCCAATCAGTACTCACTTTAACATGAGGAAACTGGTTAAAAGAGTGAAGCCATAATTTCTAACTAGTGAATAAACATGTAGTTTATTACAAAACTTGGGCTGCTATTATATGACAGTTAATTTCAACCTGCCAGTTAAGGCAATTTCTCCTGTAGGATACCCTCAAATACTTGAAATACACCATCAGCTGAATGCTATAATCTGCCCACTGTAATAACCTTTCTCACATACTAAAACCATCACACGAGTGCCTTAGGAACTTGATAAATGTTGTCTTTTAATAAAGGGATACTCACTTGTCATAGACTCATACATTTAAACTCCTTAAGAACTATGTTTTCTTCTTATATAGCAACAAGTGGACATCTCTCACTTTCCATTCAAAACACAGAACAAAACATGGGAAATCACCTTAAGCTTCCCAGGAGAATTCATCGCAGTTCACATGTAGAACATTTTAATGTTATTTTAACATCTTAATGATAACTCCTTAAGACATAGGATGAGTCAGCTGTTTAATAGCATCCTAAGAATTCTGCAAAGATAGAAAGGGAAGAATGGTTCAAGAAGGCCAAATACAGCTTTTGCACATTTACTAAATGTTAGCAATGCCAGTGGCTAAAACTGATGGAACCCTCTGGAGCTGAGGCAGCATTGCATCATTGCTGTGCCATTTTCCATTTCACTTTTATAGAATATTGTTCTTAAATTTGTCTTTAAATATGTTTAGTTTCATAGACAATATTTTCCAAGCTTTAAGATTTTAGCACTCAGGCTAGGGAGTTGCTCATTTGGTAAATTGCATGCCAAGCACATTTCAGTCTCTGAGTTCAGATCCTCAGCGCTCACATAAAGAGCCAGGCACAGTGCAAGCACCTATACTCCCAGCACTGTGGAGGTGAGATGAGGGTCCTTGGGGATGGCTGGCCAGGCACGCTCACCAAGTTGATGAGCTCTAAGTAAATCAGTAAGGTTGAAAGGGATTGAGGAAGATACCTGGCACCTACCTCTGGCCTTCACGTGTTTGTGAAGTTTAGTGAAAATACAGTTTGTTTAAGTTGAGGTAAAATGGTACTTTTGGATACTGCTAATGAGGCTACAGAAACATCTAATCTTGGTTGGGCCAAGTTCTCCAAATTTATGAAGAATATATCCCTTTAACCAGTAATTATACCTTTGAAAATTTGTCTCAGAGATAAACTGAACATCTATGAAATTATTTATGTACAGGGTTGTTTACCAGAGCACTGCTTGATATGATGGAAATTATCAGTGGGGATTGATAGACTGAACGATAACATATTTACATCATAGGATACTGTACAAACAAAAAATAATAATCACTGTTACAGAATGACCTGAAAAACACATAGACCATGCAAGATTTAGAGATGCACTGAGGAATGCAGTACTGAAAACAGCTAATAAAGTGCTTCTGTAGGTGGGAAGGTGAAGACATATGTGACTAAAAGACCACAGAAAGATACATATGCAGTTAGTTCATAAAGTGGTTACAGGGGGGGAGTTGTTAAGGGGGAAACAGATAAGCCTTTTTGATACAGTTTTGACCTCTCTCTCTCTCTCTCTCTCTCTCTCTCTCTCTCTGTGTGTGTGTGTGTGTGTGTGTGTGTGTGTGTGTGTGTGTGTTTGAAAAAAACTCAAGGAACATGGTGGCACATGCCTGTTGTTAGGAGGCACAGGACCATCAAAAATCTAAGACCAGTGCTGATAACCTCTGTCATCTTTCTTATATGTATAAAATGTAGAGAATATGATTGTTATTTCAGTAATAATAATCAAAGTAATGTTTTTTAAAATATCTAAACTCTCTAAAAGTTCATGAGTTAGTGATATTTTCAAAGTATAGAGTAATAAGCTTGGGGAGAGAGGTTTATGCAAAAAGCTTTTTTTCCAGTTAATATTTCTTTACCTTTGCCTTTGCTTTAAAAAGCAATGCTCAGCTTAGCGGTGGTGGCACACACATTTACTCCCAGCACTCGAGAGGCAGAGGCAGAGGCAGGAGGATCTCTGTGAATTTGAGGCCAGCCTGATTAACAAAGCAAGTTCCTGAATAGCCAGAGATGTTACCCAGAGAAATTGTCTCTTAGGGAAAAAAAAAGCAATCCACTTTAACAAGTATTGTAAATGCTATAGATACAATGACAAGTAAAAACACAGGGAGACACAATCCCTACTTTAAAAGCTAGCATTTGGATCAGACGGGCAGAAAAATAATGGGTACACACATAAATTATCACAATAAGTATAATAGAGAACAATAAAAAGAGAAAGAGGATATCACTCAGGAGTATTGCTGTTGAGTTTGAGACAAGCCTGTGTTACATAGTGAGTCTTAGGCCAGCCTGGGCTACAGAATAAGACTCTTTCAAATAGGCAAAGCAAAGCAATGAATAGATTATAGGAAGCAGGCATTTCTGTGATGACTGGAATCAGAAACCCCTAAACATTTAGCAGTCACCTTCAAGAGGTATATGATAGAATCTTAGAGAGTAACCCCTACAATGGAGTGACTTTCTGTGTCACAGGGGGTATGGAGAGAGTATGTGACTAACCAGTCATGACTGTCTTTGTCAGACTAGTCTATGGCTATCTCACTTGTGCTTAGAATTCCCTGTTAGCCACCCTCACTAGTCTCCACCTTTAAGCAATGCTAAGAATTTATCTTTGGTAATGAAGAACCAGTGCTGATAGGAGCCAGCAAGATTCTTGACCAAATCCTGTGATATGATTAGCCTCAAAAGATGAGTCATGATAATCATCAAGTAGGAATCATTGGATAGTCCTTTTCCTCCGCTACTGATGTAGCATCTCCCCTGTGGAGTCTGAAGAATCAGTGTACTGCTGTCTCCTAAAAGGGGAAGCAGTGCAGTTTCTGGCTGCACTTTCTCAGGCTATGATTGCTGACCACAATATTCTTTTATTGACACATTGGTCTGTAATCTAGGCCTGCTTACATCCCCAAGTGTTGTGCCACTCTTCCCTTTCACAAAGCAGATGACTGACTCCTCCCAATGTGTGATAACCTTTGTAGTGATGTTGTTTACTCTGCTTAAAATAACTTTCTTAATCTAAGTTTTTGAAATACTATAATCTTCCAATACTTTAACCTAAAGCATCCTCCATCTGGAATCTCCATTTACTAGCCATTTTGTGAAACCATGAACCACATCTGTCTTATCTAGATGTTTATTTAAAGTATCTAGCTATTTTGTTCCAGTTGTCTCCCATATTTATCTTTATTAACACCATAACATGGAGAGAAGAGGACATAAATAAGAATATATGCAAGAGTAAAATGAAGGTAATTTTTAATATATTCTGCTGAATGCTTATGACAAAGTATTAAATACAGTACAGGTGTACCTTGTTCTGATTTTTCTAGACTCAGAATCTATCTGGTGGCTTCTTAAACTGCCAAAGTATGCAGGAGAAAGCATATTTGGGGAACATGGATCAAGCTAGTGACCCCTAAGCTATCTCATAAAAGCGCACATTACAATGACCTCCATGGTTTTTAGCATACTAAAGTTGGACCCTGTTTCCCACAATAATTATAAGGATAATAAACTGGAGCTGAGTATATGTTATGATCTACCAGGAGAGTGCTTACCTGGTTTGCATGAAGTCCTGGGTTTGATCCCCAGTACCACCTGTGATACCAGAACTAGAATGTAAAAACAGGAGGATTGGGTGTTTAAGGTCTTCCTTGGCTACATAGTGAACTGGAGGCTAGCGTGAGCTATATAAGAACCCTGTTTCACATCTATACACTCCCAAGAGAAAAAGAAAAAAGAAAATGATTCCATTTAATTTGGCTTTTATATTGCAATAAGTTTTATTTGCTATTTTCAAACATTACTTTTTCCCGAAGTCTGGCAGCAGATGGTTTATTTTGTAAATTCCATTTTTTTCTGGATATTTTCCACAAATAAAGGGGTGTTTTGTGAGAAAGAAAAGTAAAGGAATTAACTTATGTGAAAGTCTAGATAGCTCAAGAAAAAAGAGTAAGCTCTCAAATGCAGCAGGTTGTTGGCATCTGGTGCACTATGGGAGTATAAACTTCACCCCAGTCAGTAACCCGACACACTCATAGCTGATGAGACCAAAGACAGAAAATAGCTCTTCAGTCCCAGAGTCAGGTTCAGTTATGAGTTGAAGGTGAAGTCAGAACTATTTAAGGTTTTGTTTTATTTATAGGCCTCGCTATTAAGTGTAGGGTTTCCAAGAAAGTAGAAGACAGAGTTCCCAACCCTGAAGCCTTCTCACGGAATGAGTGTAATGAAGCAAATACAAGTATCATTAGTACATATGACTGAAAGTTGTAACAAACATGCAAAGTGAGTGACTGGGATTTTACCTAATTGTGACGCTCCTGTGAACTGAGTTCCCTGTGGGTTATGACCTCAGTGAAACAGGGCTGATGCACAAGTGTCCCAATGGGCCTTGTAACTGGACAAGAGGGAAGGGAATTAATTATCTTGGAAGGTGCTGGAAGAAGTCAGGACTTACCAGAACAGGGAGCCTGAGGAAAGGGAACAAAGAAGACCTAAAAGTCTCACCAGCCCAAGGACTACTCCAGCAATCCCCCAAGACCCAGGCTTTACCTGAACCCTGCCTGCCACCAAGAGCCATCACAGTCCCCATTGTTATACCATGTAATTGCTCTGTGATTTGATAATAGAAGTTTGGCCTATACATTTTCATAATCACCTCCAGAGCACATCCATTATGCAAAGGAGAGCTTGTGTGATAATAGCAATGCTTTATTTTAGGCATACAGTACTATCATCATATTAGCTCATTGGGGTCCCACAGTGAACCTCTGATAGATGTAACTCCTACAAATATGTTACATTGTAATTGGAATCCTGTACTGTGCTGTCTATCCTCTATATCTGTTTCTCTCTCTTTCTCTTACACACAAACACACATTCAGAGAGAGAGAGAGAGAACATGTATCTGTCATAGGCATGACCACTGTGGTGATGAATGGTGTCTAAGTATATATGGGAACAACATGTAGCGTACATGGGAACAGCATGTGGAGCTCTTTCCCACACACCATACAACCTATGGGTTGCAAAGACTTTTTTGTTTCCTGATTGAGAAGGGAGAAGATCATTTGCAAACTAGCCACTCCCTACCACAAATTCAAGATTATACCAGATGAGAAATTACAAAATCTTTTTTTATTTTTTAATATTTAGATGTTATGCTCATTCAGCGCTTTCAACTTTCTTATAATTCACAATTATATTTATATAACTTAATTTGGAGATCTTCATTATATATTACATATTAAAGTTTCAAACATTGAGAAAATAATAAAAGAGAAACATACCTCATACCCTTGCTAGCCAGGTAACTATGTTGTTTACCTTTCAAACATGTGGTTGAAAAACAACAGTAGAAAAAAATATATAAGTAGAAGTAAAATTCTCCTTTTGGACCTCCCATATACATTATAATACAAGTATCTTCTTTATCTCCTTAGGAAAAAAATGTTTATGTATTTGCTAGTATATAAATGCCCCCTTATTTTAGTGAAACAAGAGGGATTATACCATATATAATACCTTGCAGTTTTATCATGTATTTTTTGTCCACCTCAAATTACATAATGAGAAAATTAACAGCATTTTTAGAGCAATTGCTAGATTTTAGTCTAAAATAACCACAAACCTCTCTCTTTACTGTATGATTACAAAAGGAAGTAGTGTCCATGAAAGTATTATGTGTATGTGTGACATATCACAAAAGATTGCCTTGAGCCTTAATGCTTCAGGGTAAAGAGTTGAAGTATAAAATGTCAGGGTGGCCACAGGCAAAGCAGATAATGTGTCTTTGTGATCCTGGATGGATTATGGACTCACATGGAAGTTCGCATAGTTCTGGAGAGTTTTAATGCCTTCACTGATTACAGTGTCTGAGATTTTACTGCAATTTCCATTTGAGTTAAAACTGATTTTGTCTTCAAAATAAAAGCCTTTTAAAAGGGGAGAAATAATTATTTTTCCCATGTCATAAAATCTGAATCCTTCCGTTTTATCTCCTAACACAATAAAGAAAGGTAGTAAAAAGAAACCATTGAAAAGTTGATGAAAAAAACAAAACCTTTATTGAGTGTTTCAGCTACAGACATTTGTTCTTAAGGTGGCCGATGATGTCCTAAATACTCAATGCAGAGAGAGAGAACCAGATGCAGAAATGTACTTATATCAAGGCTTACTGTACTTCTAGTAAAAAAAGCAGTTGGGGCTTTGTGAAGCAATTTTCAGACAGGTATTTTAAAAATCTGCCCATATTCTTTTAAATGGGGAAGATTTTTGTTTGTGGGCATTGGTGTGATTGATCTGAATAAATGAGGAAGTTGTACAAATCTAATACAGAAACGTAAATGAACAAGCAAACCACAGTCTAACCTTGAAAGTGTGACTGCTTTTAATGACACCATGTATCAAGGTCAAGAGAAGGTGCCCTTAGCAGATGGAAGACTTTGAAAGTGAAAAACCCTCATTTCCATTTCTAATGTATTGGGTTGCACATGGTTTCTAAGGAACACTTAGTTGTTCCAGTTAGAGACTTGCTTCATTTCTGATATTAACATGTGCCAATTCATAGCTTTACCTAATACATTTCCCAAACAGATGTTTTCCATTGGAAGACAGGGAAAAAGCTGAAGGGGTAAACCCAGTAGATGTCACTACTCTTGGTGGGACCCTGGAAAAGAAACTGTCCAGTGACACAACTGAGGCTTGGCAAGGACTAGATTTCATAGCACCTTGACTTTTAACCTTTAATCTATATTAAGATCTGCTTAAGGGATGTTTCCTGTGATTATTTTTGTCTGTGGCTCCTTATTTTATTTTGAATTTGTTTTCTGGCTGAATTAAACATTATTTGTGTTTGAACCACACTTTGTGTAAGAATAGTTTTTCAAAGCTATTCTGCAAGATGTATCTCACTTAAGTTTTAAATACACACAGTGAAATGATTAAAGGTGCTGCATTCTTAGATAGTACAATGCATCTGGAAGGCTTGTTCTTACATCCTTTGTAAAGATCTCTGATTGAGCTTTGGGGATGAGATGCCATATGCCTTCCTGTCAGCCTTATAGAGGCAATTTTTTTCATTTCTTTACCTACTTCTCATTCTGTGTTCTTTCTTCTTGCTCTTCCATTCTCTCTCAGTTTCATGAAAATTCATTTATCTGTGACATTTAAAGGCTCTGTCTGAGAGGTGTCTGGAGCTGTGGCCGGCTGTGTACATCAATAGCTTCTTAGGATCTGGCACTCTGTCAATATTTGGGAGCCTTGATAACCGCACTTAAATGCAAAGTCTGCCAGCCATCATGCTCTTAGTGCCTCTATAACAAGTCCGAATGAGTGGATATTAGCATGTCAGAGCTTTCACAACTGGCAACACGTGGTAGACAGTATGCAGGCATCTTACATGTGCCTTCTGCACCTTTCATGTTCCTTATTTATATGATGTCATTTTCCACTATATATAAAAATATGAGACTTCAAAGGGTACTTTTGTAAAAACTAATGTAAAAAATAGATTTTTCAATCTGGATTTAGTAAGGTTTATAATATATGAGGCAATGATATACTGGCATTATATTTTTAAACTGTTGTATCACTAAATTGTATATTAGTTAATTTTATTATATGTCAATAACACTTTTTGAAAGATGACTTTAAAGCCAAAGAGAAAATTATGTGGTATTGGACCGGAGTTAATTGCTATTTTATAATATAATTTTATACTTTTAAGGCTGATGAGATCTTCTAAATGAAGTATCTAGCCTTAGTTTGTATTTTACAGTGTTTTCATAGAGATACTAGCAAATTTGAGAGACAAGGCTGTTCTTCAAAATGCAAGTTATTTACACTTTACAATATTTCACAGCTGCCGTCTCTATTTAAGTGAAATGTCCATTTCTTTATTTATACATTGAACCATGAAAATATTGTCACACTAACTTTTCCATAACCTATCTGAATTGTACATTGGCCTTTCAAGGCCTGTGAAAGAAAACAATGTTAGTGCGACATCTTGGTGTGTGTGTGCTGGTGTGTGTGTGTAGCACTTTCTGTAGATGGCATGGAAACTTGCTCCCATTGTTACTAATCATCTTCTAGGCTACGTTGTCTACTGCTTACAGAGGGAAAGTAGAAAGATGAAAAGAATGCATGGAAGAACTAGGAACATGTCCAGCTTTCCATTAGCAAAGGATGTGCCTGTGACTTTGAGCTCTGGAGAACCCCGATAGAAAAGAAATAGCTGCTTGCTTTCCAAAGAACACCTGAGAGGATCTGTTTAACAGCTGGGCAGTGGTAGCACACACCTTTAATCCCAGCACTCGGGAGGCAGAGGTGGATCTCTGTGAGTTTAAGGCCAGGCTGGTCTACAGAGCTAGTTCCAGGACAGGCTTCAAAGCTACACAAAGAAACCCTGTCTTTGGCAAAATACAAATAAATAAGTAAATAAGTAAATAAATAAATAAATGTATGTCTGTATAATAACTGGAATCTATATTGATATATAAATTAACTCACCCCCAAACAGGAGCCAATCTTCTGCCAGTTATGCTTTCCCTTACTCAGAAATTTGTCTGTCTATTTGGGGACCAATAAGCAATCACTCCTGGAAATTAGTTCATGAGTGGTTTATTGCATTTCTCATCACTGTCTTACTGAAAAGTCCACTTGACACTCAAAAGACTCCCAAGCACAAGGTGTATCACTGCTAAAAGAATGTTTTTAGATTCATCTCTTTTTTAAAATAAGTTTTTGGTAAAATTTTGTTGTACACACTGCAAAATAGAGGTCTCTGCCCTTGTTATTTTTGAAAAAAAAAACTTTTGAAACTGCTGTAAACTTCTATATAATAAATGTCTTGTCTGCAGTAATTATGTACTTTGTAGTTTCCTCGTGATGTCATAGTGGCCTACAAACTACCTGCTGAAGCCAGAAATTGGAGGTGTTGTGACCATAAATGCAGAATATGAAATTAGCTGTGTGAATCCCTTAGAGTTATAAACTAGGAATAGAATTGATTAGACATTCACAAGAATAAATAAGGTTGATAGAAAATGTGTAACATCTCATATTCTTATTAAATTATAGGTTTTATAGAAAAAAACTATTAAGATATACTCCCCTAATCTAAAATAGAGAAAACAGTAGATCAAAATAAGTAATCTCTTTCCTCCAAGTAAAAATAAATAGCTTCTTATTAATGACATTGTTTTTATATCCAACACAATTTTAAAATGCTCGTCTAAAATTAACCTATTGCATAATGGTACATGATGCATGATTACTAAGGAAGATTGCTGTGATGCCCAAGTTCAGCTTAGCATTTGGAGGTGATGGTACTTCACGTTCATCTTCACTGTCTCCTCTCCACCAAAAAGAAGCCTCCCTTTTTGGAAACATGCACCTGAGCACAGCCATTTAATACTTCTAGTTGCAAGCTGAAGACATAGAAACCTAATGCCCATCCTATTTGATCCCTCCCTGGAGACTTCAGTTAAAACCAGTTTGCCAGTCCTCAAGTCATAGTAGGACAAGGGACCTCCTTGATATGCCATCTTCTTTTCTTGATGGGTTTTACGTTGCTTTGGGTTTGTTTGTTTTGCTTTGGGTTTGTTTGTTTGTTGTTGTTTTTTATATTTTTATATTTTATATTTTTACTTTTTTTCAGAAACAGAGCCTTCTCTTAATTCTGTTATTTCCTGGAGCCCATATGTGACCTGAATAGCCTCAAACTCATAGCAATCCTCCTGCTTCAGCCTCCTAAATATTGGGATTATGGGCACGAGTCCAATACCTACCTTGTTGTCTTCATTATTGGCCCAGTGAGGGGTCTTCTGGACTAAGGCAAAGCAAGAGTTATAATACACACAACATTACTAGCTAAGCTTCCATTGAATTTTCTAACACATTTACTTCATGCCAAGCACTTTGAAATTCTCAAGAAATAACCAGTGAGGAGTCAGAGTCAATGTGGAGAAATGCAGACGTGAAGAATTGGCCACTGGAACCAGTGCTGGATTCTGGTATTCCTCTGAATTATCTGGAAACGTATAGGCAAGCCCAGTATACTGTAAACCATTTGTAGAGTCGAATTGGGTTTAATTTAAAATTATATTTTAAGAAACAGATATAGAAGGTTGATGCAAAATCACATCAGCAACACAACACTATACCTTCTGAAGTTTGTAAATCATTATTCCTTTTGGTGTTGAATTGAAGAACATATGTTTTCAAATTTTGATGTTTTTATGCAGGATCCACTGTTATTGGGGAGGAGCAAAATGACACCAGGACTTTCAAATGTGCTTAACCTGGGTGAAGGCAGTGAGAGCGCCCCCAACATTTGAGTAGACTGTAAATGACCGCATGCTACCATCATATCTTGTAATAGCCAAGTTACTACAAACAGAACTTTTTTATCTAGAGTACATTACTTTGTATATATAGGGTTTTATTTTTGTTTTTTAATATGATAGACTTTTAAAGGAAGCTTGGTCACATTTTAATCTGGTTTTTGATGTCATTATCCAAAGTCAATAATCATCATTACATTTAAACCATCCCCTTCCTGTGACATTATTTTCAATTCACTTCCCAAAATATAATGCCAATATTTTTTATTTTTTGCTGTGAAATAAAAAGAGTGTTGTACAGATTGTAATAAGGGAGAAAACATCCTTAATTTAAGTATTTATATATACCATTCTTTCTGTCTACCTAGTGCTTTCCTAGAAACTAAAGATAAATCAGTCAATATGTCACCACCATTAAAGAATTCACAGAGATTGCTGGGAGAAATATCCTGAAAACACGAATTATAGTATGTAATATGGAAGGCCAGGTAGAGGGCTGTCTGGAATAGTTCTGGTTCAGCCCATAGTATTGATATATTTGTCGTAAGATCCTTTTCCCTTCAAAATTATCCATATCTGAGCAATAAATTATATGTCACCCTCTAAATAGTCATATCACTTAAGTCTACCTGATGTTGCCTGGAAAATTTTGTGCAGAGTAGGAAATGAAATAAAAAGATTAAGAGCACATTGCCATGGGCATCACATGTACATAGGGAAAGTTACAAAAGGTTGACTGACTTTCATTCCTCTCAGGCTGGTCAGGGACGTGTAGTAGAATTTAACTTGTGCTGGATGAGGGATGAAAAAACGAGATAATCTATACCCTGTTAGAATTATGTACTGTGTACAAGGGTTGTTGAGCAGTGGCTGAGTGTCGTTGTGAGCAGACATAGCTACCAGATCATGAAATAGATCAGCCCCTGGCTAACTAGCATCCTCGGTCATATCATTTTCTTGTCAGCTTATGATTCTGCAACATAGCGGAGTCTTCTGAACTAAATTTTAAGAATTCTGATGTGGTAAATATAGAAATAGGAGTAAGGAAGAAAAAACACCAACTTCTCACGATCCACTCTGAACATACTTTAAAAAGCCACCAGGCCATGTAGTATAGATGTCACAGAGCTCATTTTCTGCCATACAAAGAAAACAACCACGAGACTGTGATATGTGGGAGGCATGCCTCACCCACCTGGGCACACACTCGTTTTAACATGGGATAGCTGTAAAGTCTTGCTTACCAGTTTCAGTTACATAGCTCTAAGTCAGCAGTTCTCAGCCTGTGGGTTGTGACCCCTCTGGGAGTCACATAGCAGATATCCTGCATATTAGATATTTACCTTAAAATTTATAACAAACAAAATTACAGTTATGAAGTAGCAATGAAATAATGTTGTAGATGGTGGTTACCACAACATGAGGAACTTCATTAAAGGGTCACAGCATTATGAAGGTTGAGAACCACTGCTCTAAGTTATATCCGAATGGAATGGAGCCAAATCTAATGTGTAAGAGAAACATAGCAGACAGGATAATAAAGAGACACTGATGCAAAATTTAGGTTCAGCTGGTTCTTGGGTCACTGTAATGCTGGAATGAGTGTCCACCCCTTCCCACTACCAGAGAGGAATAGCAGAGAGGTGGCAATAAGAAACTCCTGAATGGTAGGTAAGCTGGAAGTATACATTGGGAGTAAACTAAAGCTCCCTACAAGCAGAGGGGAAAAGGAGTGGTCATGGACACAAGCTGATGCCATGGAACACTCTATTCACAACAAATATGTCATTAGCTTAGAACCAGTTACCTCCTGCCCGGTGCACAGAAGCAAGATTGAGTCAAGCTGCAGAAGGAATGACACTAGGGTGCAGCTCAGCTCTCCCAGAGGCCTAAGAATGGCGATAACACACCAAAAGCCAGAGTTCTCTAACTTGCCTTTCTATCTACAGTTCTGAATTTTATGTAAAATGTAAAATGATTTCCAGTGAACCAAAGAGAAGTGTTATAAAGGTAGCAGAAATGGTAGTAGTTCTTCGGTGGTTAAGAATACACGTTCTTTGAAGGTAAAGAAAACAAGCTTCAAATCTCTGCAGCTTACATATTTATAGGAAGGTCTTTAAATGCTTAGGTTTTAATTCCTCCATTAAAAACTGACACTTAAATACTATTAGGTTGTGAAAAGATTAAATACGTATGTACATTGTGTAACATGTGGCAAAGGATTTTTTTTATTTTTTTAAATTTATTTTATATAACAAAGTCCATTTAAATGAAAACAAACATTTATAGACAATATTTGGGAATTTGGGCGTCGTTCTTTCCAAACTACTTCCTGCTGGTAAGGGGCGCTGTCATGGGGGATTCAAAGAAGATTCAGAAATCCTGGCTGTAGTCTGTAGGGCTGCTTTGTCCAGCTGTTTTGAATGTAGGATCACCTCATACTCTGTTTCAGGCGGTCTGGCTTGATCAAACCACATTAGTCTGGAAGGAATCCACAGCTTTTCATTTTCTGTGGAAACAAAAATAGAAATCCTTTTCCCCAGTAACTTGTCCTTGAACTTAAATTTTGGAGTCAAAGTATTTTTTTAATTTAATTTATTATTTTACATGTCGATCCCAGTTCCCTCTCCCTCCCTCCCTCCATCCATCCCTCCCTCCCTCCTTCCCTCCCTTTACCCTCTCTGCCCTCTCACATGCACTCTAACCACCCTCCCCTCCCATCCCCCCACCCCAATTCCATATGTAGGGGAATGCCATCCAGTTGGGGTCATGTAGATCTGACAGGTCATGTGAAGTAGGGACTAGGGCTTCTCTCCTGTCTCTAGATTAAAGCAGTTATCCCTCCATGGGGGATGTGTTCACAAAGTCCTTTTGTGCACCAGGGATACATCCTGGCTCCACTGTCTGAGGTCTCTTAGACTGCTCAGTCCTTCTGGCTGAGACCCATATTCAGGGGGGCCTGAGTCAGTCCCATGCTGGCTTCCCAGCTATCAGTCTAGTGGCCGTTAGCTCCTTCTTGTTCGGGTAAGCTGTCTGTATGTGTTTCTGCCGCATGGTCTTGTCCTCTCCATCTGCATCTGGATTCTAGTTCTACTCAGTGTTTATGTATGGGTGTTTGATCCTGTTTCCAACAGGCATTAGTTGAGGGTTCCATGGATAATTTAGTTGTTGATCTCACTCTCCGGGAAGGGCATTTATGATAGCCTTTCCATGGAAGCTCAAATTGTTAGTTGGGAGCAGTCTTGTAGTTCTCTAGACCTTTCTTTGTGTTCAATTTTATCTTCAAACCAATATTGGCTCCCTCTTTTATGTTCTCTCTCTCTCTCTCTCTCTCTCTCTCTCTCTCTCTCTCTCTCTGTCTGTCTCTCTCTCTCTGTCTCTCTCTTTCCTGTCTTCTATTCCTAACCAGGCTCAATCTTCCTGGTCGCACATGTTTTCCTTTCCTCCCCCTCATTTTCTCCTACTTCTCTCTCCATTCGCTGCCCCCCCACTTCCCCTGAGCTCTGGGGGACTTGTCCCTTCCCAGTTCTGTGAGGGACTTTATATGAATCTCTTAGAATACACCTTGTATCCTAGTTCCTCTGGTGGTGTGAATTATAGGCTGGTGATCCTTTGATCTAGGTCTAAAATCCATATATGAGTGAGTACATACTGTGTTCCTCTTTTTGTGACTGGGTTACCTCATTCAGGATGGTTTCTTCAAATGTGGCAAAGGATATTAAACCTTTTTTAGATTTTATTTTAGGTGTGTGTGTGTGTGTGTGTGTGTGTGTGTGTAAGTGCCCACAGCGGCTATAAGAGAACATTAGATACCTGGAACTAGAATTATAAGTGGTTGTAAGCAACCTAATATGAGTGTTAGGATCCAAACTCAGGTTCTCTATGAGAGCAGTCCATGCTCTTCACCATTGAACCATCCATCTCTCCTGCACCAACCATAAATGGTTTATCCAACAGGGGTCACTGTTATTTTCTTCTACTGTTTTGTGGCTACCTAGTCTAAGCTCTGCTTCCATTTATACCCCCACTTCTTGACGTATCACCTGTGTTCCATCTTTAACCTCATTCCCCAGATACAAAGTCTGTGCCTCTGCTTGAAAACCTGTTGTTCTTTAAGAGTTACACTCACTATTATTTATGAATTCAATAGGCTACATAAATCCAACTCATAGACTTTATGACATTTGAAGAGTAATGTCCTTATTCGTGAGTTCTAAAGGACAGTACTAATACTGAGGCTTGCATGTAAGGGGAGTAAGTGTTGGGGACTCTATTATTATCACCAACCTCTTCATGGGAAACTAAAATGACTTGCCAAAAGTCACTGGGAAGCCTCTGATGGGGAATGTTGGAAATTTTATGAGTATATCTAGAATTCTTGAGTGTAAATCAGCGAGTTTCATTTACTCTGAAAATGGCAGCACACGGATGATCCCCAGTGTAACTTTTATAATACTACTTTTCTATCACACAGATAACATGTTTTCTGGTGTTGTACTGATTCTCCAGTTACCCATGGCAAGCAGGATGAAGGCACTGTACATTTCCTGCTCAACAGCCAAAGCTATCCTTGTTACCAAAAATATCGTATGTTAGATCACATGTCAGTGTCTGCAGCAGAGCCAGGCCTTGGTGTCTCAGGGTCTACTTGTTACCCATGAGTTTATGTGCCTTGAAGCATATGGCCTTGATATATGATCCCAGAGCAAAGGAGCAAGGTATTTCAAGCTGGCCACAATTTTATTGACTCTCGCCGGCTTGCTTTGTAGTCATTCCAATAAACTAGATGAGAAATTTCTGATGTTCCAAGTTATCCCATCCTCAGGACTCCCATTTCATGAGTCCAACAAAACAACTCCAGTGCTTTTGTGTGACACTGTGACCACAGGGATAAATAATTGCTTAGTAATTCTCTTTGAGGCAGAAAATTCTAAACATGGAGGAACCATTTCCCCTTAATGGGAGCCAGAAATCCTGTAAGTGCTTGAAATGGCATTCACAAGTCTGAATGGTAAACAGATAAAAACAGGAGCGCACCAGTTGCACAAATGACTTGCTTGTCACAAACTTGTCATTGCAGTAATCTAACATTTCATTCTCCGAGCCCGATGGAAAGTATGGAACAAACAGGCCCTGCTGACGTTTTGGCTCCACTAAGCCTTCCTCCAAGCTAAGACGTGTGCAGCATCTTCCAGTTCTAGACCCTTTATCTGCTGAAGTTAGCTCATACTGTGCATGTGAAAGAAATGTTTGACTATTGCATTAACAAGTCAATGACAAGCAAGTTATTCCTGCAATTGAAATACTGCTGCTTTCAGCAGGATACCATTTTGACCTTCACTTTATGACAAAGAAGAACCCTAACAGAGTGGAGCACCGGCAAGATATCAGGGTTGTTGCCACAGGCCTGTGCAGATTAACAAAGACCACCTATCTGGTGCATAGGTATGATGGTATCATGGGCATAGGAGACTGCTCCATGGGAGTTATGGAAGATGTTTCCTGGTAGAACATTAATGTTATGAGCACATTTAAACTGTCCCAAAGATTGCTCATCTGAGGGTTAAGTATACTGGAGGAAATTAAATTCTCTATCTGTTACATTCTCTCTCCATCCACATACTAGTGTACACACCAGTGTATGCTTTATAGAATGTTAATGTTTGGAAAATGGAAATGGAAATTGTTATAAGCCAACTTTTACATATAGTATTTGCCACTGGTTGAGTTTCTATTAGTAAGCTCCCCTAACCTTTTTCTCATTTGCTGTGTATCTACAGGTATTTAAACCTAAGCAGAGCTACACTCATGTGTCCTGAAACATACTATCTTATTGTATTTCTGTCAGTCTCCCCACAGAAAACCCATGTAGCCCTCCAAGCTGTCACCAGTTCATTCAGACATAAGCTACCTACCAGCAGGGAGTGCTCATACACTGTACAGCCTCCAGTCTTACCTATTTGAGGAGCCCACCTCCCCTTGGGAGCCCACCCTAGTGGGCCTAGACCTAGCTACACACAGAGCCTGGCTGGAGCCTGTTCTCAGAGCCTTGCCTAGCCCCTGGTCCCAAGGGTCCTGCTTTGTTGGTGCCACAGGATATCAGCACTTGGGACAATGGCACATTTGCCCTAAGAGTGTTCCCTCATTCAAACAGCTGAGCTTCTCTTATTCACCAAGGTGTCAGGTACCTTGTATTCCATTTAGGCCCTCTAGCTGTATTAACAGGACATTGATAGTGTCTGCTGTGGTTTAAATATTCACATGAAAGACTTCCATTCTTAGGCTTATATTCTGGATGGTGCCACAGGTGCTTTCATTTTCAAAAGTCTTATGTAAAATGGTAATCATTGTTCAGCCATGAGAACCAAATTCCTTGCCGACATCATAGTAGGCCACAACTTTCTTTTAGACTTGGAAATACTGACCACAGAGCTGTCTCCCAGGTGAATTGGTTTGATCTCATCCGAATATCTCCTGCTGTAATCTACACCTCTACCTTAGGGACCTCCTCCCTCAGAAGACAGATGGGTGGAAGGTGAGAGAAGAGGGTCTTTTCTCTGTAGAATTCATGATACTGTCCCTGGATAGAGTGAAGTGTCACTCAAAGTTCCTGAAAGAAAATATGTGAATGAAAATTTGAATTTTAAGTGGAGTTTTACTGACTTTTTGTTTCTTTTAAAAATTTAATAGGATTTCCATAATGACTTTGTTCTTTCTTAATAGAAATTAAATGGTAGAGATATGATATGTTGTATTTAATTCAGAAAAAATAAAAATCTTCTTAAATGTGCATTAGAGAATAGACAGATAATGGGAGAGAGGGAGGGAGGGAGAGAGAAGGATGTTCTCTTCCTGTTAAGAGAAAGAACTCACTACTGTAGTATACTTGTGTACCTATTTTACTATGCATTTATTTACCTGATAATTTTAGCAAAGAAAAGAAATACCTCCTATACTGCAGTAATGTCATTGGACTCACATACTTTTAGGACAGAAATGAGCTTTTTATTAGGATGACTTTATGTCTCACTTCTACTTAGGGTGTGTTTGTGGATGCTAGGGCCCAAAGATATTTAATAAAGTGAACCATGCGTACAAGATTGTGAGCAAAATAAGGCCCTAAACGAAGATCTAAATTTTAGTCTAGGCATCACCCCCTTAGAGATTATGCATTTTTACAGTTTTATTTTAAACAAAAAGTTTCCTTTTAATTATATGCATCATTGTGCTTAAATGGAAAAAGACATTTGCTAGTGTGATAACTGGGACTTCATACAAGCTGTGCTACCTAAGATACATACATGAGCAGTCTGAACATCTTTACTTCAAAGTTCTACTTCCTCCATGTCATATAAAAAAACATTTATTGTTTCCATTAACTTTCCCTCAACTTAGTAACCAGAAGTGCTCTATTCCCATCTTATACCTGAAAATATATTTTAAATGGGTATGTACCTTTAATAACTATTCACTTAAGTAAGTCATAGTCTTTCATTCTTGGAGATTTTCTAAAAATCAGATTAATGGAAATCTATTTTATATTTCTACTCTTTGCCATGTTTGAGTTGATCCTTGTAATTGTTAGCTTTGGAAAAACATTAAGTCAAAACATCAGTATTTTTGTTTGTTGAGGAAACAAACAATGGAAAATAAATGAAATATGCATTTACCTTTTCAAAGTTATAATAAATACACATGTATTTTTATTCATGCAAAAGTTCTTTTTTAGGTTTGTTGTTGTTTTATTTCTGTTTTGTCATCTCCAAACATCTGTACTATAGCTGGGGACGAGAATATCAACGATAGCTGGCAGTTTTCCTCTACATTGTGAGAAAAAAAGAATTAGCTGAAATAAAACCTTGCTTTCCATATGGTTGGCTTGCAGGATAGCATTGAAAAGGTATTGTCTCTTGTTTTCTGAAAGCCAAGGTGAAACTTGTGCTCAAATAGGAGTGCTGGTGCCAGATCGCCTATTGATTTATATCAGAAGCACGCTTGGCAATGCATGCCCCTCTTCATCTGCTGGGAAACCTACATGGAGGGCTTTGTTTGTTGGGAGCATTGGTTTCTATCAAAAGCATATGCTTCTGGTCACTCACTGAAAGTCTAAGAGTCTCCATGTGGATAGAAGTAAATGGAAAGTTTTGCTCGTGATTCAGTGAAACAGTCGCTGTATAAAGTGCTTGTTAATTGGTGAAATACTGGCTTCGTTTGTAATGAACAGAGAGAAGGTGATACTTTTCCGTCATATCCATATGGATTAGGGAAGACAGTGTCCTCAGAGTTTAACTTTTGTAATGTAAAGTATTTCAAATACATAGTAGCATAAAGTATAGTCTGAAATACAAGAATCCAGAGCTCAGGTTACAAAACTCTTAGTAATTTTTAATATGTGTTTCTGAATTTGTTTCTATATACTTATTACTTACAGACATGTAGACAATTCACTGTGTAGCATCTATATGTGTGGTAGGATCTAATCTACAAGAAGCCTCATTCACTGTGTCTAGGAAGGGCCCACCCTTGCAGTTAATGGTGTCCCCATGACTTTAGCAAAAGGCTAAAAACAAACAAAACTCTTCTGCCTCCTATTGTCATGAGTTAGCTTTCTATAAGTCATACATTACAGCTTATATAAAACAAATTCTCCTTTATATTATCACTAAACTTTAGTGATAACTCTCTCCTCATCAGACATGATTTCCAATGTTTCTAACTGGCAAACAAGTTTACATTTTTATGTATATAAATATGGAAACCATTAAACATTAAGGAACATGTGTGTCAAGCTTACTGGGCATTATAAAATGCTCTTCAGAAAGTACCAGTGCCTGTTCATACTGTCCTTAGCAAGCTCAGAAACTTCACGGGAGTCAGAACCAGAACCATCAGACCTTTAAAAGGTTTTTCCCCAATAGAGACTTTAACACTGTATCACTTAGTTTTGCTTTCTTTATAAGCCATTGGCATTTCCTTTGTGTGTTGTCTGTATTTTATGTTCAATTTTCTATAATCGAATTCATTTTCCTCTTGTTAACTATAGTGAACACTGTGGTGTCATGTTACATTAGTGGTGTCCGGGTCTTTGTCCCTTTGACTCAAAGAGTTTGCAGATATCTTTGCCCAATTTGCAATTCATATTTTATGTCTGAAGAAACTTTTCCAACTTCTCATTTTAATGTTGTTAATCTGACTGATATTTTCCTGTATATGTGTTCTTGTGTCACCTAAAATATCCTTCCTATCTATAGCCAGGTATAAAGAAAAAACTATTTTGTTCTACCAGTTTGTCCTTGTATTGATTCTCAAAATAGGTCTTAACTTTGGAGGCCTCCAACCTGAGATCCTCCTGCCTCAGCATCCCAATTGCTTTAAATATATGCATATATCTCATCCAGCCTTTAGTCTAACAGTTTTAACATTTTACTGTTTTAGATTTAGATTGTTAATCTTCCAAGAACTCTTTTTGTTTCTGATGTATTACATGTGCCCTATTTTATGCTGTGTTTGTGTACATGATCCAATAATATCAGAATCTTTAAATAAAATAAACTTGTTTGATGCTACTATATAATTTCATCTTTTACCTACAAGTTTGTTCTTAGGCTCTTTTTCCCCCCAGTGTACTTTTCCATCATTGGACAAATACCGTAGTGCCTGAATCACCAAAAAATACTGATATTCTTGCATCTAAGTGTGAATTTTGGGGCTAGTAAGGTTTGTCAATGCTCATGCTGAATATAATTTGTAACTACATTAACTTTAGAAAATGACCTACAAGATCATGGACATTCTGTGTATTTCTGTCAATTAGCTATGTTCCTATATTTATCTAGATTTTCCTTCATGTTGGAATAATTTAATAATTTTCACATAAAAGTGTCTAACCCATTATTTTAAAGTTTTTCACATATGACAGTTTTTTAATTTTCTGTGCAGAATCAATTTTCCATTTCATTGTTTAATGACTATTATTGGTACATATTCAGCAACCTCACCAAATGCTCTCTTTATTTCTAATAACTGATAATTCTCTAAAGTGTCCTATGTTACCATATATATTATCAATAATGATTGTTTCTTATAAATTCTAAAATACTCAATTTCCTTTTCTTGTCATGTTACATTACAAAATGTCTATGTAGCAAAATTAAATAGAATTATATTAGGAATGTATCGTGTTTCTTACTTTTGGTAACATTTGGGAAATGTAGAGTTTGCATGGGACTTTGATAAATGAATAGTACTGTGTTTCACCATGTAGAGTTCACAACCAAATTTAAATCACCAGTAGTTAAACTTCTCTAGTGTACTTTCTGAAACAATAATATGAAAGTTCCTTTTAATGTGTTAATATTTTATTTGATATTAATAAGTTTCCTTATTTTAAATACTACATTTCTGGAAATGTTTACTTAGTAAACATATTGTTTGTTTGTTTTTCAAGACAGGGTTTCTCTGTGTAAGAGCCCTGGCCATCCTGGAACTCACTTCATAGATCAGGCTGGCCTTGAAATCACAGATACCCGGCTGACTCAGCCTTCTGAATGCTAGGATTAAAGGTTTGCACCACCACTGCCCAGCTTAGTCAACATATTTTTAAAAGATAAAAATTTTATACTTAAATACTATGTATTTTATCATACACATCTTCTATTCCTACCATATGACTCCCAATTTCATGTCCTCTTCTTCTTACATCTTTTATTGGCTTATTGAGTACACTGAGTGTTGCCCATATGCACACATGTAGAACCATCCATTATAGCCTGGGCAGTATAGTATGAGCCATGCTCTTGAAGACAACTGACTTGCCTTCTCACAGCAGCTATGACTATGGCCATACCACCCTGAATGTTCCCAAACTTACCTATCAACTCATTTTTAAATACTGTTTTAAGATTACACATGACATATTAGGTTTAATTTTGGAATTCTCATACATGTTTGTTCTCTAGCCCTAGCCCACCTGTCTCCCTCTCCCTTCCCATCTCACCCTTCAATAATCTCTCTTCTGAATTCTTTCAAGGATATTTATTTCCTTTCTTTTTCTCAAGGTGACTTTTTTCCCTATGATGATCTTTTCTCTAATTGCACACCAACACAAACACACACACACTTTTTCTCTTGTTAGACAGTATTGTTTTATAACCCAGCCTGCCTGGAACTTGGTAGGTCAGGACTCTTCCTCCTAAATTCCATGATTGTGGTTCCCATCTTGTGTGCCTCTTTGACTCCGTCACTCCCAAGATCTGAAGATAGCCATATGTCTGAGCTTCTGAAGTTGATACCAGAATGCCTGTGGCCTCAATACTGTTGCATTCATTGATCCCATTGCTTTACATAAGTAACAAGCTTCCTAAATGTATGTCCCTTCGTTTTTCTTTTCTTATATTATACTAAATGTTTTGTCTAGAAAAAGTTTTTTGAACTTTATACCTCAATGATGCATGTAAATATGTAATTAATTTACATTTTATATAACTCTAATGTTACTTTATCATTATTTATGAGTTTACTTACATATGTGCTTATTTATTTGAAGTACTATGGGTAGAGCCAAGAGCTTCATACATGCTAAGCGCTATATCATTAAATTTCATTCTCAAACTAAGCAATACCACACCTTTTATATATGTGTGCTCACATGTTCAGGTGTACTGGTCTGTGTATGCAGAGACCAGAGTTCAACAGCAAGCATCTGCTTCCATTGTTCTCTACCTTTATGAGACAGGGTATCACCTCTTTTTTTATACACATCATTTAATAATGATAATGTAAATTACAATTATTATTTATACTAAGTTGTACTTAGCATATAATCATATTTGATTATCTGTTATTATTTCCATTCTATACAGTACAAAATTGAGACAAATAGGTTAAATAAATTTTAAATAGTAAACATTAATATTTGAATTGATTTCCCTACTATAAAACAAGTATCCTTGAACTATATTACCTTATGGTGAGATTTTGTTTGTCTTTAAATTTTGGATATTTACTTTTAATAAATATATTTTGTAAAGACTATATCTGGTCTTACCTCAGAAAGTTTGTTTCATATCTGTCTGCCTGTGCTTCCTTCATTGGCTCCTTGGTTTGTTCTCTCTCTCCCTCCCTCTATCTCTTTCTCTTTTGAACTATAACTAATTTGTTTAATATGTTATCACTCTAACAAATTTCTGATTTTTAAAACATAATATACTTTTCAAGTAACAATTACTATTATTTTTCTAAAATAAAATCCAAGCCTAATTTTTCCTTATCAGATTCGTTGAAGTTGTGCACTGCATCAAGTGAGAAACCAGATGTTCTTTCCTCATTCCTCTTCTATTCCTAATTCTCTTTGCTGTTGCGGCTTCTGTAGCACACTATGTTAGGTATAGAATATTAATTTTCATCAGTGCATCACTAGAGAGGATAATCAGAAAAGATTAGATCATGTATTTGGGTTAGTAGAAAGCTTCTTATACAAGGTAGATGCCTAATATTTAGTGAGTGTTGAATGAATTGAATTTGTTATGCTTATCTGTTAAAATAGAAAGAAAAGAGAAAAAGCTTAGATATCTTTATATTCTTCCTTTGCTGTTGACGCTCTCTTTTCTTTAAAACGTGAATTATTATAAATTATTTTAGCATCATATAATCAATAAATACTTTTATTATTATTTCTGTGGTTAAGCAACCTCTTGCTTTGTGATTGACTCTTGTATAAGCAATGGCTAGAAGGTCGGTTATGTGTTCCTTCAACTTTGTCCTTTCGTAAACTCTTTACAGAT
Organism: Phodopus roborovskii; assembly: GCF_943737965.1. Classification (NCBI taxonomy): domain Eukaryota; kingdom Metazoa; phylum Chordata; class Mammalia; order Rodentia; family Cricetidae; genus Phodopus; species Phodopus roborovskii. Next base: position 27,466,256 of record NW_026126469.1, read on the forward strand.
CTGCCCCTTTCTTCCTGTACCCTTGCCCCTCAAATAATACATATAGTTGGAAAATCCTGTTCTCAAGTCAGTAACTTATGTTAAGGTTTCTTGAATGTGAGGTAGCAATTAACTACCAGTAATTGTATCATATTAAATGGCTATTAGCCTGTGACCTTCCAAAATAGTTTATGTTGTTTACCATTTAAATGGAAGCATTTTAAATTAGTTCCTATTGTTTATTTTTAAGAGTAAGCCTTTAAAATCTCTAGATATACTCAGTAGAAATGGTGTGTGTGTGTGTGTGTGTGTGTGTGTGTGTGTGTGTGTGTGGTGTGTGGTGTGTGTGTGGTGTGTGTATGAATCTTCTTAGAAAATGGGCTTTTTCATTGATATTACCAAGAATCTTAATAACAATCTGTAACATGATAAAATAAAAGTACCTAGCTGTCATAGCAAACCAGGTTACCTAAAACAATGCAGAAGGGCAAGGGAAAAGCAACGTATGAACTGGGTCATTTGCTGATGTGTAAATTTCTTAGAAATTTTAGTGTACATTTGGTTGATTTATGAGAAGTACATATTATTTGTGTTATAAGAATACCTAATCTTTTAAATGTAGCAACAGATTGAAAATTAAACTCTCTTCCTAACTGCTTCTATTATTTAAATTATAAAAATTATTTTTGTTACTTTCTTAAAAGCCAACGAATTAGTACTTAGAAAACTTTCTAGTTTCCATTCTGTCATTGAGCTCTCTGACCATAGCTAAGTCATTGAACTCTTTGGGTAATTTTCTTTTGACAAATGTTGATAGTTGGAAAAGGCTCTAAAATCTTATGTTCTAGCATTTTGTGTTATGTCTGCCTGTGCCTATACATACAAGTACCCCCATATAAAAGTTTAACCTCATTTAGATTACACTTAGCAATAATGTAAGTTAGTCAATGAGACTCATGAGGAAATATCCAATAATATGAGGAGCTTGTCTTGTCACATTTAGCTAGTGAAAAAGTGCAAGCTATTGTAAGTACTTCATTGGGCCATCATTACTTTCAAAAGTGCTTTTGAGCATTGAGGTACAGAATGAGGCAGAGGAAGAAACCTAGAGTACAGGCTTCTCGGGCTTTCTGCCATGGTTCCAGGTAAGGTAAGGAGAGTTCAGAACACACACAGTGAAATTAGTCAGTGGTAAAGCAAAAGCAAAAGTTATAAAAATACTGAGCTGCCTGTTATTTCCAAAAAGAACAGCTAAGAACAGTTTAAAAAAAAAACAAAGTACATGAATGTACAGATGTCTAGTCGGCAAGACAATGTTTGATAACTTACTAGCATGATTTATTTTTAAAAGTAAATCTCAGTACTGGTAAGTGTGTAGCAAAGCAGATGTTCATACAGTGACGGTGAGCAATAGTGACAAAAGTCCTGTAAGGTAATATGATGTATTACAAGAACCTTTCATCAGATATACCTCTGCTGACCCAATAGTCTTCTGTCAGTCTGTCTACCTGTTGGAAATAAAATCTCAGACCCAGATCTATGCACAAAGTGTTAATCCTAATGGCATACATAAGAAAAAGAGAAACATATCCTTAAATAGTCACAATCTAAAGAATTGTTATGTAAGTAACAGAGTCTATGTACAGTTTGCATATCAAATAGATATGAATAATATTGTTCTTAATGATGTTTTAATGATTTTTAAACTGGGGGATCCTTATAACGTAATATAGCTGAAAATATTCCCTCCTAAAGAAACCAACTTGAATATATATTTTGTAATTGTCCCACATTACAAAATAAAAGTCTCTGACTAGGGTGGAAAGGAATGCATTAAATTGTGAAGAGTCTCTTCTCTCCTTATAGTACGTGGGTTCTGGGGTTTAAACTCAGTACTTCAACCTTCATAGCAAGTACTTTTACCAACTGATCCATTTTGTGGGCCCCTACTATGACATTCTGAAACTTAATTTTCTGTAAAACCTCATTGTCTTCAGTAACTTCTGTCATTGATATGCTCAATTTTTTATCTTCTCTTACACAAAGGAAAGTGCATAGCCTAGATTACCCATTGTGTCTCCAATTGTCCACAACTTCTAAATTTCTTATTATATAAAAAAGTGTTAACCTAATAATAGCATTTTGAGTAATTGAGACAGATGAAAACGAAGTAAAGGATAGTCAGTATGTCACTGTAGAATAATTTTATTGGGTGGAATAAAATACTGCTGATAAAATTTATTAGGCACCCTCTTCAAGAATAGACTCTCGGCCGGTTGCTCTCTGTAAAAATGAATAAACATAACAACTTAGTTGGCTCTGTACCCAGAAATTTGGCCAGAAAAAAAAATCCCAGTTAGAAAGAATGAACCAGATAAAGTTATATCAGTTGAAAATATACAAGAAGCTTAGTCTGCCTCTTTTATGACAAAATTGTGTAAGTAATAATGCCATCTTCCTTAAAATGTGAACTACTTACACTAGCCAATGGCAAAGTACTAAAATATCTAAAAATTTCCAGACCTCACCCTCCCTCCTTTCTGCCAGGAAAATGAACCACTCTCTCTCCCTCAGGCCACCCCTGGTGGTTCAAGTGGACTCGAGACCATTTGCACCGAGCTCATCCCCTTTTCAAAACTGTAAATCTAGTGAAGTTAGAAACCGTGTCTGTTGCCTGAGGTTCTGACAAACTATATGATTAGTGAATAGACTGATGAAGGATAAACACTGGAGTCTTGATTCCATGCCAATAAATAATCTAAGGATAAAGTCACCCTATGTAGCCTTGAACCATGACTAACCTAAGTGACAATTAGGCAGTTGTTTTCAGTTAGATGAGAGTAAGTTAGGAACATCTTTGTAGGTGAGCATCTGTAGAGAACATTTTGTTTGGTTGGTTTTGGTTTTTGGCTTTTCGGGTTTTTTTTTTTTTTTTTCTGCAAAGTTGTGAATTAAAATAGTGGAGTTTTTAAGTGCTCTTATAATTTTAATATAGTAACTTCTGAGCATCACAACTTTTTAATACCCATAAGTTACTAGCTACCTGTGACTCTCAAGTTTCTCATCTGAAAGAAGGGAACAGTGATAATCCTATCCCACAGCTGTCACTGTGGATTGCAGGGCTCTTATCTAACACACTGGGTGGGGGAGGGAGTAGTGCAAAAGCTAGTATGTTTCAGGATACTTGGAAAGCTTGTATAAAGTACAGACCTGTGAACTCAAAAGACATCAGTTGGTTTGCTCCAAGGTGAGACCATGAAGTGTGTCTTTGTAACATGTAACATGTTCCCTCAACAGTTCTGATCCAGATGGTCAAGTTCCAGGAAGCCATGCCATCATGCATAGTTCCATCCTGGCTTTGATCACAGATCAACTCCAGCCCTGTGGCATCGTCTTCAGAATTTGCCTTGCACATTGTTAGGTGGCTTTACTAGAGAAGCATTGCTGCCCCACCTTCCCACTCCACCCCACTAAAGAAAGAAAAGAACAGGAAGACAGGGTCAATTGAGAAACTGAGTGGCTCTGGCAAATTATCAGTTATTTTGTATTATTTGTACTAATGATCTGCATTAGTTCTAAAGTGAGCTGACTTGAGAGGACTGCTTGAACTTTACAACAATAGTTTCCCGCCTAACTGGGAAGGCTGGCTGTAGTAAAGTCTATCTCCTGCTTTTTTATGGAATCACTATCTATAGAACTGAGATGAATAAGCACAATTGAAGTGCAAAGTGTTAAACGCATGCTTCGGTCTAGTCAATGCATTTGCACATTGAAGTAATTAGGGTGTATTTAAAAGCATTCTGCTTGCAATACTTTGTTCTCCATTTCCTACAAATCAAATTAGTGAGGGGTAGATTTGATTTTTACATCATTTTGAAAATATTTTCTTTTTCTTTTTTTAATTTCCTTAGTATTACATTTTTACAAAGTTCAAAACACAACCAACTGTGACTAAATTCATAAAAACAAAACAAAAAAGTCCAGAGGAGAAGAAAATGAAAACCAGCACCAAGTAATATGCAGTAGAGCAATGCAGATCATACCTCACAATGTAACTGTAATAATATACCTTATCCATGTCTGATCAATTAATAACAAATACTTAGGTTGCAAATAGCTCTTTTACATTGAGTGAGAATCTCAAATTTAATTATTCATCTCAATGCTAAGAAGTATGAAAAGAAAGCCAGGTCTGCTTAGAAAAAAAATCTAACCATCTCCCATTTTTACTTTACTGTATGCAACGCCATGAATGAATGTGAAGAAAGAGTGTAAAAGCTGCTTTCTTTGCTTGCTGAAAAAGAATTCAAGCAAGATTATTTATTTTTCAAAAAAAAGTTTGATTTGTGGACCCATCAAACAGTTGTGGAACTGATTAACAAAAGCAAAGACAGATATGTTAAAGCCCCAGCTTAAACAGAGTCATCTTTGGTGAGTTGTTTTACCTCTCTTACCCTCAGTTTTCACCCCTGTAAAGTCAGGGTGACAGTGACTGTAACTGGAGTTGTTGCAGCATGTGATACTCTATATGCATGCTTAACAGGTGCCAGTCATTAGTTCAGGGCATAGAAACTAATTGAGACTACTCAGTGGCTGTATTTTCCAGAGGCCGGATAACAGATTTTAGGGTAAGAATTTATCAGTATTCCTGGAGAAAGAGTGCTTGTTTTGTTATCGTCTCTCCTCACTCCCAGATTGTTTTCTTTGTTGAAAATTAAGGATCTCAAAACATTATTGAACAATATCCTTCATATTGTTGAATGAGTTAATCTCATCAATACAAGTTATATTCATATTATTTTGTTGAGGATGAACAGCACTTGAGGCTGGGTCAATAAGTGCTACTATAATTTTAATGCCACATAGTCAAAAAAAAAAGGAGAGGAAATAATGGAATTTCTTTCTCCTTAGGAAACAGAGATGGTACCCTGTTTAAGTCTACATCGAAAATAGAAAATGTTAATTGTCTGTTGAATGAATTAGGATAACATTATACTAAGAAAATATCTTCATAACATAAAGAAGCTCCTAAAAATAATATTACATGCATATCATTGCAGAGTACTCAGAGCTTGTCTGTGGTCATCAGTACTCTCTTCCTTAGTCCCAGGTAAGAGGACACTATCTTTATTCAGAGCTACTAATTCTTAGTTGGAAGTAGATAAGCCAAAAGAGAAAACTGACCTTTACTCAGAGAGAGCCATGGACTAGTAGAAACCATTGGGTTTTCTAATCCCAGGGACTCATTTCCCAGCTGAACAAATTGAATGATGCCAAAACACTGGGTGGCTAAATTTGTTGGTACTTAGACTTGAGTTTCCTGATTCTGGTCCAGTTCATTTTAAAATGTACCATGCTACATTTATGTTCCCAGCTGCCTGCCTCCTGGTGGTTTCCATATGCCCACAATGGCTGTTGCTCCTGTGAGCAAAGCAGTACAACCAAGAATCCAGCAGTACCTCTGATTAGAATCACCTCATGTATTGTGGCATTCTCCATGCAGCCTAAAAGGTTACAACAAAGAGATGTTTTCACTCTTAAATTCAGAATTACTCATTAAACATTAAAGAATATTGGGTTATCATTAATAGTTAACAACTGATGCAAGTTACTGCAGGTCCTTTCCCAGTGAGTAGTAGATGGAATTAGAGGAGATGGAGAACAAAGAACATTTATCATTCGAAGAAACATTGAAAGGAGAGCTCTGTTCTCAGGACATTACACCAGGGAAGGCAAGGTCAGGTAGAATGGAGCAGTGGAGGCCAGAAGCCCCAGAAAGTGCCCTGAGAACCTGAACCTTAGAAAAGCAGGAAGGACAAGAAGTAAACAAGTGGGAGGGGGTGGGAGCAGTGGTGTACTACAAGGAGACAGCCATTTAGTCCAGTGAATTCTTTTCTGTATTTGTAACTCCTTTGCTCAGTGGAGAAGTTCTATGCTCACATTGTCGTGTCCTGTTATAATATTACTACTGTCGAGTTATTTCAAGAATTCCTTGAATCAAGTATTAATGACATCCCCGAGAAGAGAAAGGCAGTGTTTGGTAGGTAAACATCTTCCCTCCCACCCAAAGACTTGGGGGAGTGGGCTAGCGTTGATGGGCTGTTGATGGTGAGAACTGGCACACCAGGGATTTTTATAAGCAACTTCCCATGCACCACTGAATCTGTGCCTTAGACTTTACTTGTATACCAGCTGTGCATGCAAAATCTCATAATTATTCTTACTGTATTAAGCATTTTATAGCAATTTTAGCTCTAAAATGCTATGCAATAGTTTTTATGCAAGTGTACCAGACATGTAAGCTGTTCCAATGAAAACATTTCCTTTCTTTTAGACACATGGTTTTAGGTTTCCAAACTTAGCTTTTTGCATTGATGGAAGAATCTTTAAGACAGACACCAGGTTTTTTCTTTTTCTTGTCTCTTCTGGGGGGGTGTTACAGTGGAATGTGGGGGGGGGACAGTTGGATAGTCTTGCACGTATTTTCCTCCTTCAAGCAGCCTCATCTGAAAAGGAACATTTCACTGATTATGTAATGCTGGTGTTACAGTGTTGCTGTGAAGTGTTAGCTGCTCCACAGCCTGCCCTGTCTGAGGAGAAAGGCATTAGAGAGGAAGCTAGAATGGTCTCTGCATCCTTCCAGGATGCAGTGGCAAACAGGCAGGGAGGGCTTGGACTTAACCTCTCTAAAGAAGGCTGAGCCCTTTAACGCTGCTGAGCATGCTGCTGAACCCTGCAGTGGCAAGTGTTGGGCCTGAGCCCAAAGCTGGGATGGAGTTTGAACCCTTGGCATTCTGGCCCAGGGCCAAGTACTATCAATGGAACCCCACTGACACCTTTAGTTATTCTTCCTAGATTAGGATAGTAATTTACTTGTCTCTTTGATTTTAAGTGTCTGGTTTTGTTTCCAGATGCCTCCCAGCTCATCGGTATTCCAGGGGTTTCAAAAGACTTTAACCTCATTGGTTCTTTACTTTGTCAGTTCCATTTGGTGAACACAGGAGGGATAGAGAGGGCAAGGGAGAACAGTGTGTGTGTGTGTGTGTGTGTGTGTGTGTGTGTGTGTGTGTGTGTGTGTGTTAGGGCATATGGAGAAGGTTTGGTGAGGCTGCAGGAATAAATGAAAGGCATATTCATTTTCAGCATATCAGCTATTATACCACAGCAAGTCAGGGTGGAGTTTAAGAGGTGATATGTAGGACAATGTGGTGAAAATGCTATTCAACAGATTATTGTGGAAAAGCCCTCTAACCAGCAGTAATCTCAGCCTCTCTAAAATGATTGCAATATAGGGAAGAGATCGAGAAAGCATAGAATTTTTTTCTAATGCCAATAAGGTAACAGCACTTGGATTTTAACATGCAATAGTCAGAAAAGGCTATGCATGGGTGTCATTCCATGTTTACAAGGGCCTGTCTAGCACTGTTTATTGATTTTATTGTAGTTTTCCCCCAGGACCCTGTAGATAGATAATTGCTGGAAATGTCCATCATTATCACAAAAACAAATGCAACCATTGCACTAAGAAAAAGATGCACATAGGTCCCTGTGAGCAAGCACCAAATGACAAGGAGGAGAGCCACACAATAACATGTGCAGCTATAACTCCAGGCAAACACACACACTCAACACCCTGTGTAGCCATTGCACTGAGAAAATACACACAGCCCCCTGTGCAGCCATCACACATCAGGAAAATACACATACGACACCCCTATGCAACCATCACACCAGGCAAAAGCAGAGACATAAAATGCTAAGTCAATAGGAATGAACAGCTCATAAAAGCCTACTGGAATAGATCACATCACAGCCAGGTACATCTGTTCTCAGCACTAACCATTATCGTTAGCTTAAAATGCTTAAAATCACTGCGCATCCTCAGGTCTAGGGACAGATTATTCCAAGAAGATTCTGCTAAATAGATTTGGCAATGCAATGAAGGGGACCTCTACTACATTAAAGTGATGCATTTTGCATCTCAAAGGCTGTCAACTGTATTTAGGGGGATTGTGTGATTGAAGAACAATACTCTAGGACAGGATAGCAATTTTTCTGGCCCTTCTAAATCTGAAGGTGATTTTTATCCCAAGTTGAGCTAAGTGTGCAATTGAGTTGGGTAGCTCTCAAACTGGGAGGTGGCTAATAAAAGCAGAATTGAAACTAGCTTTCAAGTTGTGTTGCAAAGGAAGCCACTGCATCCTGTTTTAAGCTGGAACTCTCAGGTGGAATGTCCTATGAAAGGTCTTCATAAGGTCAGACTTCAAGCCATCAGCCAGAGCTAAATAAGTAGTAACTACTGTCCTTGCTTCACAGGACTGCATGCCCCTCAGGGGGAATAAAGGAACCACCTACTTCTTCTTTTTCCAGTGCCTTCTCTTTATCCTCTTGCCTTGGTCTGTGATGTTATCCAAACTGTGTGACACAAAGGTCACCACACAGCAAGGGAATCTCTGCGTGTCCTGAAGACTAGCCCAAAAGAATTAGGGGAGGAGAGTTTTAAGTTTGCAGTTCTGTATTTCAATCACAGTAGCTTTTCGTGTTTCTACAGAGTGAGTTTCTACCGAGAAGTTTCAAACAAGCTTGTTAAGAATGATTTACACCATAATTCTAGGAAAAACAAATGTGAGTGACTGAGATTTGAAAGGAAAGAGTAGGGGGGAAGTGCCAGACCAAACAAATCCTAAGTAAATAGGGTGGCTTTGCAGGGGTGGCTATAGGAGTTTGCTTGTTTCCTTACTTTGAAAAAAAAAGTGGGGGGGGGGATAGATTATTGGTAATCACATCTCTTGCCCGTGGAGAATCAAGCAAAGGACAGAAATTGCTTCATTGGCTCCATGCAAGAGCAGAAAAGACAGGTGTTTCCCTAAATTCACATGACAACATCTTAATGAGAATGAACAGAACTGAAAATGAGAACTAAGAATTCTACTTTAATTCTTTTTTTCCAAATGTGGCAGAAAGGGTTTTGTTAGGGTGAGAGATAAGCATTTTCCATAAAACAATGCTCCAGTGACATGAGGTAATTATATGGTGACTGGGGCACACCGCATGGTTTACTGGTGAAATTGCATGATACCTACGTGATGACTATAGTAACACTAGTTACCACTACCGCATTATCTCCTGATAACTATATAATTAGTTTGTGTCATCAAAGCACCCTAAACGTATGCCTGTTCCAGCTACACTGGTAGAAAAAAAAAAATAAACTTTTTTGCAAAGGGAAAAAAAGCTAATGAAGAAAGTTGCCAAGAACAGATATTTTGTAATCTGTGCTAAATCTCTGCTGGAAAACATGAACAGTAACGAAGCTGAGAAGACAGTAAAAGAAATTCGGGGCAAGGTGCCAGACGCCCAGACGGAAGGAGAATGTGGACCAAAAGATTGCGACAATCGGGTAATTATGGTTTATGAATCTCAGCTTTAATCTGTAGTTCAGTGAGTCCTGATTAAATATCTGTTAAACACAATTAAAGTTTGTTTTTGTATTTCACCGTCTTGATCAGAATAATTAGAGACTGCGTGTTTCATGTCAAAAGTAGCAAGAGGAATTTTAGTGAATGAACATCGTTTTTAAAAGCCATTTGTAGCACCAGCTGTTGGCATTATTTTATATTTTAGTGTTATCAGCATAAAGATGGCCCTCTGGATGCTGAACAGTTTCCAGCAGGACAAGGATGGTGTGCAGTTATGATGGGCCTGTGCTGATGAAGCATGCTTGCTTAAGGCCTTGTGTTCTCTACAAACAATGCAGGGGAGATAGAAGCCAGAGGAGGGATCAGATTAGAGGAGAGGGGAGGCAGACAAGGCACTAAGCAGGGACCTTCTCATGGTGTAGTCATTTGCATCACCATCCACAGTCTAGGTGGCTTGTTGAGGTAGCTGAAGGAAAGACTCAAGAAAGGTATGTTGGAAAAATGCTGGGACTCTTTCCGTCCTTGGCTAAAGGTATGAGTCTGATTCTTAGAACTGGTAGATGAAGGTATGTAAATCACTTGCCATGTTCATTCTTTGTGGAGAAAACTGTGAATTCTGCAAGAAGCCTATGTTTAAATATAAATAGGATTAGCTCAAACTAGGTAAAAGGATAAAAGAGGGTTATACAAACCAAAGCTAAAAGTAAGATTCCCAATTCTTGTGCCAGTAGAGAGGCTAGTGAGTTTTAACTATCTCTTTAAATACTTTGAGGACACATTAAAATATCTGTGTAGTTTACCATGCTTGGAGTTTAAAGAAGCGATAAGATATTATCTACTTTATTATTTGAGATTTGGGTACCTAGAATATTTTCATTTCTGTTGAAGATTTATGGCCTCCAGAAAAAATGTATGCCCTAGTCTTAAGAACCTATTAACATGTTGTCTGACATGACAAAGGGACATTGTGCAGATATGATTATAGGTTTGAAAATTATCTGAGATTATCTGGGTAAGCCTAACATAGTCACAGAAGTCCTTAAAATAAAGAGTGAGGCACAAGGGTCACATTCAAGAGAGGCCAGGGTCAAGGAAGATACGCTGCCGGTTTTGAAGACACAGAAAGGATCCTTAAGCCAGAGTATGGACAATCTTAAGAACCTGGACAGTCAAAGTACACAGGCAGCCTTTGGAATGTGTACAATCAAAGGAATCCATTCTCCCCCAAGGTCCTCCAGAAAGAAAAAGGACTGGTTACATACATGGTCATGATTTCAATACTTCTAACCTCCAGTGTGGTGACAAGTTTATTTTGTGGATTTTTGGATGTTATTGATTGTGGATTTTTATTTATTTTGTTTATTTGTGATACTGAGGATGGAACAATGCAGGCTAGGCAAGTGTTTTACCAAGAAGCTGCACATATAACCAAAATATACCTGTATTTTGTTAATGTTTTTCAAATCTACAATTTTAAGACATTAAGTCTGTGATGTTCATTGTAGTGGCAAGAAAAAACTAATATGGTCTCATGAACCTGCCTTATAGACTTGAAATACCTTAAAATCATTTAGTTAAAAGTATAACTTGGTATAAGGAAAAACAACAAACCTCTGGATTTACCCTACTAGGGACCATTTCCAGGATTTCTTTCTTTGTGCCATCATTTGGAGATAACACCTGTGATAACAATCAAGAAAACCAATGCAGTAAAATCAAAAGCAAGTTTAGCCCCATCTCTCTACCACAGCATACCAAAAGTACGATCATCTCAGGAAGAACTAAGAATAATTCGTTTTCCAATGGGTTGTTTATAGAGATTCCTACCCTCTTCTAATTAAGGATTTCTGTTGCTCATATGAAGAAACCAGTTGACCCTCTCCCAAAAGAGTGAGTCACATCCTCAAACCCACATACCCGTGGGTTTCAATTAACTATCAATGGTTTGCAATTGTGAGCCACAAAAAAAAAAAAAAAAAAAAAACGCACAGGAGTGACTAGACTTGTAGGATTTGAGACCAGAATTATGTAAGATTATTTAACTTGAGAAATTAGACCAGCCATTAATGTGCACTGAGGTCCTGGCTTTTAATTACTAAAATAAGCACTTTTGATGCTAACGTACCAGGAAAGCACCTTTTTCTTTTAAAGCATGTAAAGATGTGTTGAAGACCTATGAGGGCAGAGGTGCTGCTATTGTCCTTGGTTCACATCATTTAGTCATTCATTCATTCATCAAATATTTATTGAGCCCTGACTATTCTATTATAGACAATGATAATGTATTAGTGGGCAGGACTTGCAGGTCTTCTTTCCTTCTGGAACATTCAAATTAGAGGAGATAGGCAATATGTTCAGCCTGAAGAGTGAAATGAAGAAAATAAAAGTGTAGGCTAAGAGGGATGGCACATAAAGAGATACCACTCAGGTGATGATTGAATCATGTCAGAAATATCTATATGAAGGGGAACTATTTCAGAAAAAAAAAAAACTGAAAGTAGAAAATACAGATTCAAATAAGCCAGGAGGCACATAAGTTATGAAAGGTCACTGAATGAGAAGGAGGTTAGAGATGTGGTCAGAAGAGGAGTCAGCCAGCAGAGTATGCAGGTGTCTTGAGAGGAATTTTGAATTTCTAGTTGTAATGAGCAGCCATTAATTTATGTAAGAGAATCTGATTTCATACTTGAAAATATTGTAGTTATTGTATAGATAACAGGGAGTAGAGAACCAATCCCAACTAATAGTTTGGATTTTGTTGTTTCTGTTTATTTGTTTTATTATGTTATATTTTACCTTTTAAGTTAAAGCTGAAGATAGCAAGCCATCTCATGGAAGTGTAATATGTTGCCTTGTGGAGAATTTGGGGTTCTTAATTTGAGAAGCCAAAAAAGCCAAACTGGTTTCTGCAGGGTAGTGTTCCCTGTCTGTTTGATCATGCGAAGGTTTGTGTTTAGCCTTAAAATGTTATTCCTGAAAGGAAAGGGAAGTGTGTAACACAATCCAGTGATGTTTCCAATGAAGCTGTACTATCTTGGGGGAGGTTTGTTGTGAAAATAACTGAGAAAGTCATTGGGAATCCAAACCCTCAATAGGTGAGGGAATTACTGAGGCTGCGGGCCCATTTTGCTAAGGCTCACTGGCCAAAATAACAAGTCATTTAGACTATTTTTCTATCATTTTAAGACATGGATTTCAATGACCTGTTCCTTCACCAACATTCAAGTAGTCCACAGAAAAGAGTACTGCAGTAAATGGTGAGAATATACAATGTGATTTAAATGAACTTCAGAAATGGAAGGAATGCCGTTGTATTCACAGGTGTTCCCAATTAGAATTAAAAGATATTTAAGGCTAGGGTTAGGTATTATTTCAATATTTTGGCGTCATTTGTTAGTCACTAATACTTCATGAAGCAAGTCTCGTTCAATTTGTCTTTGTCAGCTCTCTAAAATACTTTAGTAAGTGGAAAAATCATAATAAATACATCCAGTAATAATGACCTGTGTGTAACCAGAGATTTATTACTAATTATGAACAATTTATTTTCACTAATAAACTAAAAAAATCACACTAAACATTTCTCAGTGACCGTTTATAAATAATACGTGTTGGCAATGTATGTAATTCTATATGGCAATATAGGTAGAAGATCATTCAAGAGAAAATGACTTGGAGCCTTTTCCAAAGGGCATTCCCGAGATTCCATGTTACCACGCCATGATTGGTATCTTCGAAGAGATGAGAAGCTTAGAGCTAAGAGTAACTGACTTAAAGTGATGTTGTATTCTGTTTTCTGAGTGCCTAGAATTACCTTGTAAACTCCACTCCCAGGGAAACATGAGCCTAGCAGTGTACTGTCATGGATTATCCTTATTCTACAGATCAAAACCATTAGCTATTATATATGAAAGGTACACTTAAATACCCAATACACTCGGCTTAATTTAAATGAAGGATTAACACCTGGTTAGTCAGGAGTGGCTGTCAATGATGACAAGTCCTTAAACAGCATTCCCTACCCTCCAGCTTCCCCAGGTTATCCTACTATTTAAAACATTTATCCTTTAGTTCCCAAAATGCCCTTCCTCTAGATAGCAGGATATAAGTTATCCTACCTAAAGTTCAAGAATGACTATTCCCACATGAAATCATGTCAAAGCTGAGGAGAGAATACAAGAACTGTTTAAAAACAGTACACTTCAAACTAGTTGATCAGAAAATTCCTAATAAAACTGGTGGTTACTCTCTCCTGATTTGTCTATATCTTTAGGGTAATAAAGGTGTCTAAAGCATAATGCATTCTTTCAGAGAGTATTATCAGGTGACTTAATATCTCTCTGCCCAAAGACACAATGTCTCTTTTGAATTGGATTGACATTTCTAGCTGACACTTTACATCATAGGTCATTTTGTTCAGTTTCACTATCTGATATTTTTTATTGTCCTCTAGAACATTCCTAATGCTCAAAAAGATTTCTTCTTCCACACCAGTGTACTAAGAGCTTTTAATTTCATTATGTCACTGGTGTATTTCATTAATTATTAGGATCTATCCAATTATGAGGTTTTTATTCCCAGGAAAGTGTCTAATCTCATCATTAAAGGTATAAATAATCAGAATATTATTCTGAAGCTAAGTTGGGAACAACCCTGAACTGACAAAGGCATAGACCATTTCTAAATAGAAAAGTCTTTCCTAACTGTAATAATGAGGGTCATTTATTAGTAAATTTTGTTGAAACGAAATGAATCACTCTAAGACATTTGATTTCCTTCATTTATATATCAGATTAAAAGACATTTTCCACAACAGAACTAATAGCTCTTTAGATACCATGTCCTAAAATGTCCTTTTTTGGTTCCCCTATGGTTTGTATTATCACTACACTCTTAAAAGAGAAAAAGCATTAAAAATGTGATTAAAAGAGTAACAGAATTTTAAAAAAAAATAGATTTAGTCATTGCTTGGTTAATATCCAGTTGCTATCAAAAACAAAATCAAAAAATCATTAGAAAATAACTGTAGAAATATGAAATCCAGGAGGATGGCACCATTGCTAGAAGTTCTGAGAGACAGTGGGTGGAGTTTGCGATGGAACTGTTGCAGAGATAGAGGGAAATTTGAGCCATCTACAGAGTTCACAGAACACTCTGTGGAGGATAGTTGACAACAAATGAGATTGGGTAGGAAGATAGGAAGGATTTGAAAGAAAAGGCCAAAACTGATTAAATAAAAAAAATATTTGAAAATTGTAAGTCTACGCCACACTCTGTCCTATCTTCTAGTAACCTGGTGATGAAGGGAGGCTCCAGGAGAGAAATAAGTAGTTCCCATTTCACTACGTGGTATTTTCGTCTCTTTGTTTGTGCTTATGTTGGATGTGGGATATTGTTACCTTCCATTGATAGGATTTTCAAAAGAATGGGGAATAGGCAGAAATACCTATACTATCTTCATTGTAACTTTGAGCAACTGTGATCCAGCTTCCAGTTTCAAGCTGCTTGAATTCTTCTCACCAACAGGTCCAAATGTAATGCTAACTTGTTTGGGACAATTGAAGTCAGCAGGGTCTGTGGCTGCCTAACCTAGGCTTTATTGTGAGCTGGGTAAACAGCCACTTGTAATTTCGTCAGCAAGTGCAGGTCTTTCATGATGGGCGTACCCACCCCACGGAAAACCGATCTGTTTCCATGCTTGGCAGTGGCATTCACAAGTCCCCTATGGAGCATTATCCTATGCCTGAGGGTCATTACTCTTCCACAAAAGCACTGACAGCTGTGATGAATGGTGGTACCTGAGAAGAGAAGTGTTTGGATATTTAAACAGATTACACTTTCCTTTTAGAGCAAGAGACATTAGATCACATTTTCGACTGTCTATGTATATGGTCAGTAAGCATTGCAGCCCTGGCAACTCACATGTGAGTTTGCAAGATCCAGATGCTGCAGGCATAAATCCTGTCGGAAAACAGGCTGAATTTTGTTCCTTGTCATGGTATTGTGTGTACTGCAAAGCTATTGGTGATAGTCATACGTACATGCTGAGATGAGATGCATGAGATTCTGACCATCACCATTATCTACAACGGGACTTATTTCCTGCTACCCAGTAAACACCCTATTTGTATCATCTGTAATGAATTAAAAGGTGACTAGAAGAATCAGGATCAGTTTGGGTTGCTCTGTTATTGTCAAGTTCATTTTCTTCTCTCAAGTACCTTTAGTTATGTGAGAGATTTTAGGGGAAATGTACAATGATGAATCTAGGAATAGCCTTCAGTGGCAGATCTGATAATTACTAGGCTTTTGTCTAGGAAATTACAAATATAATTTTATTTAATTTTTTTACATTTTACTTATTAATTGCACTCTCTCTCTTTCTCTCTCTCTCTCTCTCTCTCTCTGTGTGTGTGTGTGTGTGTGTGTGTATGTGTGTGTGTGTTGACAAGAATGAATATTAGAGAACAACTTTTGGGAGCCCTTTCTCTCCTTTCATTGTGTGGGTCCCAAAGATCCAACTCATGTCATCAGGCTTGACAGCAATCATCTTTAGCCACTTGTGCCATCTTGCTGGTCCACTACTACCTCTTAAATAATATGAGAAAATACAAGCCTTTTCAATTCTGCTTTTTCTGTTCTTCCTTCTCTCTGGTTTTTTTTTTGAAAGCTGAAACTGGAAACTAGTGTTTGCTACTTTTAAATTGATGCTGACAACAGTGAGAAATATTTCATAAGAATATATGTTTCAACATAAACTCTGAGGCAAAGCTACCACTGGGTCCTGAGAGGATAGGGTGACTAGTTTCTAATTTACATATGCACTGATTGCTTTGGCAAATACAAACTCCCCATCCTACAGGGGAGTTCTTTGTAACTGCTTTTACTTGAAATGGTATTGGAGTATCAAAAAAGTACAGAAGTCTATTGGTACTGGAAGCTATTTAATTAATCTATATAAGTAAATTGGCTGTCTGTCCAGATGACACATCCTATTGTAGATATTCCAGGGAAATGATCAAAAAGAGATATGTGAACAAACCTCACAAGAAACAGCAGAAAGGTTTGCCTTTCCTTCACATACTCAGCTCGTAACAGCAGAACCTCCTTCTTTCGTCTTCCTTTTTCTTCATCAGACATTCTATCTATGTGGAAGTAAGTAACGTTTAGTCTTACTTTGAAGATGGAGCATCTTGGCGTGCCCATAGTGATGTTCTGAGCAAAGAGACCAATTGTGAAATGAGAATGTTGAAGATAGGCCCTTCTGAATCTATCCTGTGTATGCAGTGGGATTTCACTTTCAGAAATGCAGCTGGTCCTCCTCCGAAACTGCCCTTGTGGGTACCAGCATAGGAAGGAGATTATATATTACTTCATCTCCTTGCAGAGAAAAGGACATGTGCTGAGGGAAAGCTTTGCTACTTTTAATGATTTCAGGCATCCCTTGTCTTTAATATTCCACTAAAGTGGTCCTTGGTTGGCTTTAGAAAGACACTCTAGTGAGAGAGGAAGAAATAGAATAATGAAAATGATGGCTTCATCTGTAAAGTCTTTCTAACCGAAAGGGATAAACTAACTGTGACCCTCATCCTCAAATACTGGTGATGCTGACAGATAGAAACATACCTGAAGCTGTGACTACCTCAGTATTTCCTTGGGAACTGATCTATACAGTGCTATAGTTTGCCAAGAGATACCAGTGCCTGTGTCACAAGCTCATCTCTGTGTTTGGGGATGTATTTTGGGTGATTTGCTCTGTGTGGGAATAAGGAAGGTGAATTGTCACACTGTGTGAATAGGGAAGGTATTTTGCAGAACCTCCCAAAGGAGTGGATGAGCTACGTTCTCCTTCCTCTTCCCATCTACACAATTCACAACTTGTACATTGTATTAATCCTACCAGGACAAATGTATTGCTGATGGTGTCATGGAACCAAGAAGTATAGCCCTTCCTTCTTTCAAATATAATCATGTTTTGCTTATAAGGCCAAAAAAAAAGTACACAAAAGTCCTAGTCAAACTTTCTGGTTTACAGTCTGTAAGTCCTAAGTAGACAAACAGCTAGGGCCACAGAGAAGTCCTTGACCATCTTGCCTAGCTCTATCTTACTCTACAAACCTCCAGAGCTTATGCTGTTTGGTTCTGTTTTTGCTTTTATGACAAACATAAATAAAATTGCTTAATGTATAAACCAGTGGCCATAACAGGAACATATTTGGGGAGACACAAAATCAATAACAGAGAAATAAACCAAAAAGTATCTTATTTGGCTATATGTGTTTCAGAGAAAAAAAACTATGTTATTATTTCCCATTAATTTGGAGCTCTTAAGAAACAAATCTGGGAAGATTTACTGAGTCCTGGTCATTTGCCTGTTATAGTGATTATGAAGCGGGACTGGTTGCTGAATGACTGAAGGAAGAAAAATATACCAAAAGTCCTGGAAAAAAGTTTTCAAAACATGCTAATGTCTGGTTCTTTTTGGACTGTTTCTAAACCCTAAATGTCATTTCTCTTGGTAAGAATTCCCAGAGAACTCTGTACAAAGAAAAATACTAAGAAACCTAGTAAAGCTGTGTAAAGTGACTGGATGTCTAGAAACTCTTTGTTTTTAGATTAAGATGAGGTTATTTATAGAATTAGAAGTGTTCAGAAACAATAAAATGTTTGGGAGCTTTATTTCTCTGAGGGCCATATGGATAAGTTTACAGGAATGTGTAGGTCACAATCAGGGTGCATCTATTCATAGCTGCACATCTCCTCACATGCTTTCTGACTTAAGGAACTATGTGCCCTAAAAGAAGACATGTAATTTTATTGAATATTCCATGATAATTGGCAACTTCTCCTACAACCATTTGTAAAAATAGAAACTGAAATGTTATCCTGATGTACATGAAAGCATGTTCATCTGTATATACTACTTTAATTTTTTATTACATTTGTTTATTCTGTGTGTGTGTTTGACATGTATGTGTATGCCATATCCCAAGGGTCCATTTCAGGTCCTTGGGCTTTGTAGCAAGTACCTCTATCCACAGAAGCAATCTCACCACCTCTGAATGTTGCAGTTTTGATAACAATCTTTTTTTCAAGACAATTTTCTTATCTACATCTGTATCTTCATTTCCATCTGTCAAATGAGGTCTTCCTTATAGGTTCCTCCTTTATTTAGGCTCTGGCTCTTCACCTGTCCCATGAAATGAAAGGAAACCGTTCATCCTCTAAGTGCTTTCACCAGCAACATCTGTGCATTTCTTTAATGAAACTAGCGTGAAGCTAACTTCACATTACTGTAGTTTTGTCTAATCCTTTGATATGGGTAAATTCTCTAAATGTAAGAACTTTGATAGTGCCTCTTATGACCCAGTAGTACTCAATAAACATAGTTACCAAAAGTGATGCTCCTTTGTCATGAACAGGAATGCTGCTGCAGACGCCCTGTATTACTTACCAAATGATAGACTGGTAAGTAAAAGGGCACTGCTCTATTCAAAATTAGAAAGACAACCAGTATAAATTTTAAACCTTGTGACTTTATAAACCTTCTTTGTTTCCGATACTGATGTATCTTCTACTGCAAATTCTCTTTCTATTTAAGAATTATTTTAGGGTTTCTGTTTTCAAATGATAGCTCATAAATTATTGCCTTTAAAATGAACAGTAAATTCACAAACTTAAAGAAAATAACGAAGTCGGGATGAGGCCAGAAAAGAAAAAAAATCAGAATTTTTTTCTCTTTGTAGTGAATGAAGCATCTAAAGGCATATCAACATAAAGTATTACCCAGAAAGCTAGAACAACACATTTATTGATCTTTTGTCCTCAAGACTTCCTCTAGAAATGAAGAGGAAATATCACTGAAGAAAGACAGTCTTGTCTAGCACCATGGTTACTCAAAGCTGTATACAAATCAGCTTGCATTTTGCACTTCCCTTTATCCCTAGTAAATGTGAGTCAATTTGGTTAATGTATATATTCTATTCATGTCATCATGGAAACTATGAAAAATTATGACAAGTTAGCACTGAATTAGAATATATGGCAGAGGTATTGTGATTGCATAAGTAATACAGGTTCAAACATGATAAGAAAGGAAAAGGAGAATAACAGAAGATGAAGTTATAGGGTAACTATACAGTGTAATGGCAATGTATTGTAAATAGAATGGTTGGGGGCAACTCCTGAAGCAAGGGTAACTAACATTTGCTATAAAGTTGGACTTGGACACAGTTGCTGAAAATATTAACATCACAACAAACAAAACCAAAAATTTTTTGAGAGGTATGCTTGTAACTCATTGTGAAATAAACTCTGCCTGAAGCTTTTTGGGAAAAAGTATTCCTGCAGTAATGATTTCAAACATGGGTAGAGGGGAGAGAAAAGTCTCAAAGGCCACTAGTAAATTGTCTGTGTTCAAACCTAACAACAGTCTGTGTGAAAGCCTGTTTTTTGTTTACAAAAAGCAAGTGACTCGGTAATGGGGAATGAACTATACTGTCTAGATTGGAGATAGGAGGAGCCATTGTAGTACTGATAGCATCATGCTGAAAACATTTAGCAGCAGGATTACATATTGAACATTGAAAAATATTTTGACATTAATTTGCTATCTTAGGAGTAGAGGTAGAAATACAGAAATGATAGGATATTTACATATATTTACTCCATTGCAAAAAAGTATTCAATCATAATTAATACATAAGATGGCTTATTTAAGCAAAGGTCTCATTACAAGTGATAAGGACTACTGAATGGAACTATATAAAAAATAACACAAAAATACTACTTAGTAGAATGGATGTCTAATGAAATGTCATAAAGGATTTCATTTCCTTGAGCTAAAATGAGCATCTGCCATTAATAAAATAGCTATAGAATTGTCATATTTCATATTTTGCCAGTAGCAAAAGGTCAGAAATAAATATAGTAATACCTTGGTATACGAAGTGTTTTGTTTATTTCTTTTTTTCTATAACCTCTGTGAGAAAATTATTTTCTTATCCATTGTCACTTCACTTCAGAGTAGGTTTTAGGCCTTACACATGAAATAGACTGCTACATAAGTTTTTATCCCTTGACTTTCTTTTTATTAATGGATACGAAACAGTGCAGCCATGTATTTAAGCTTGATTATATTTTAATGTCTTCATAGATGAACTTATTCCTAAGAATAAGTGATCCATGGACTCTTTCTTCCTTAGTTGTGAGTGATACAGTTGGACAGTGAGATGGACTGGTTTTGAGTTGGCTCCTTCAGATTTTCATTTCACCTCAAGAGAAGACCAACAGGGACCATGCCACTGGGTTCCTACATGGTACTTGTGCAAAATAAGAGTGTTTTCCTTTATTCTCTCACTCTTAAACATTAAGGAATCCAGAATGTAACTATGGGTCACATACCGCATCACTAAGGCCAGAATGTAAGTGAAGCATAGAATATGCATGTGCACATGCACCCCTTCAAGGGAACACTGAGGTCTCCAATTAAGGTGGAACTGCACAGAAACTAACACATTGAAACCCAAAGGCATCTTATTCATCAGCTTCATCCAAATGCATAAATGCTATTTAAGAAAAAATATGCAAGTACACTAAGGGAAATTACTCGATTTTCAGTCATATTGAGAAGGCACATCTGTCACTAATGAAAGCACTACTGTGTCAGTGGCCTACGAATTACAAACAACAAAGCCAACATGAAAAATGAAAATGAAAAAATGTAGTAAGATTTTAAAGTATTTTCCATTGGGTGATAGAGCTTTTTTATGCTTCCTTATTGTAAACCTTATATATGGTCTTATTGTATACCATAGACAGAAAATACAAGAATACATTACTAATAAAGAATTGGTTAAGAGAATAAAATACAGGCTGTATACAACATAACAAAGCATCATTCTTATGTAAGTGTGTGTGTGTGTGTGTGTGCGTGTGTGTGTAGTTCTAAACACACACACACGCACACACACACACACACTGTTCAAAGCATCTTCTACTCTGAACATCCATTCTCTTTTCTAATTCTTGTCTATGGTGCTCTTTCTTCTCAGCACTATAACTGCTTTGTAAGTCTTCCTTGCATTTGTCTCTCATTTCTTTCAGCCAGCTCCTAATTTCTGACAGTTCTCCCCCAACAATCTCTCTTCTGTTGGTCTCTTCCCTGTCCTTTCAAGATGGGCCTTGAAAAGAGTAGCCCTGTCTACTTTCCAGACCACTAGAAATAGGCTATTCTTCCCTCAGGCTGTTCTCAAAGACCTGGTTTCATTGATTTAGAATGATTGTTCCTGCCCGTCATTCCCATGGCCCTTTTGGTACTTTTCTCTGGTTTTAAATTCAAGTCCCTCATCTGTTTGGACTCCTACCCCTAGCTTTCTCTTATTCCATTTCAAGGTCTCCATCACTGTCTGTTTCCCCTGCAAAGGAATGAATAGGGCTTAAATGGATAAATCTTGGTCATCTCTGGGAATCAACTGAGTTGGTTCCTCAAATAGCTCTGTCTACCTCTGCTCTTCACTGCCACACTGTTGGAGCATTAGCCAAGTTAATCAGCTTGCCCTTTTCCTTTTCCACACTTCTTAGGCTATTTTTCCACTCTGTACACTCTTCACCTCTATAAATTACTCCATTAGAGGTTGTTTTTCTTATCCTGTTCCCTATGCTGACATCATTGCACACTCTTTGTGTCCCTTTATATTTTGACCTTTGTTAAGTAGCTTAGCCAGAGTAGGTATCCCGTTTCCTTCACTCACAGCAAGAATTGTAAACATCTTCAGAGATGAGAGGTTATCTCCAGGGTGTTTCTTTAGTAAATGTTCAATAACTTGTTTGAGACTCAATGGCCACTGGATTCTCTGCTCTTCGTTTTTTTTGTTTTTTTTTTTTTTTTTAAATAACAGTTGTATGGTACAAGAGACTTATTGTATCTGTAGCGTATGAGTACAGAGCAGGATATTAAGAATGTTGAAAGGACAGCTGAAGCATTCAGGATTCATCCTGGACATTTGACTGGGAGGTCTTAAACATGCAAAGAAAATAATATGCATTGCCTGAACAAGCGAAAATTTTCAGACAATGAACCTTGTTAGGAAGGTGGCTTTTCTGGTTGTTTTGTTTTTGTCAACTCAATACAAGTTAGAGTTCACTGGAAAGAGGAGCCTTCATTGAGAAAACACCTCCATAAGATTGGCCTGTGGGCATGCCTGTGAGACATTTTCTTAATTGATATGGGAAGGTCCAGCCCATTGTGGATGGTACCACTTTGAACAGGTAGTCCTAAGATGTTTAAGAAGAAAACCCAAGCAAGTCATGAGGATCAATTAGTAAGCACCATTCTACCATAGCCTCTGCTTCAGTTCCTACATTTAGGTTGCTGATTTGAGTTCCTGCCTGGACTTCTGTCAGTGATAGAATGTGGCCTGAATGGAAGCTGAAATAAACTCTTTCCTACCTAAGTTACTTTTGGTCATGATGTTTTATCACAGCTATAGAAACCTTAACTAAGACAGTTACCCAGTATATTTATAAAGTACAAATGAGTTTATTTGTAAATGAGCACATCAGAAGTACCTTACATGGGCTAAAGTCTCAAGACTTTCAAGAATACACAACACAAACTAGTGTGACTAAATTGTCTGACAGAGATTGACCTGAGAATCAAGTGTCTACTACCTTACATTATGCAAAATGTCCCAATGTACTCTAACTGTGACAACCTAGTGTTTGAGAATTATCAATAAATATGTAAGGGGGAAAGAGACCAAAAAGATATCCCCCATGTTTATGGGCTGTAGAAACTCAAGCTTCCAAAGGAAGAGCAATTATTTAACAAAATCTCCTTCCAATCTACTTTGAGCTCACCAAATAAACTCTGATGGAAACAGACTGATTGCTGCAGGGGAATTAGTTTCAGGGCTAAAGAAGACCTAGAATTAAATTTTACATCTTGTTCCAAATCATGGACTCTCTCCTTGAAAGAGTATTAAAGGCTTTCTTTTTGCCATGAAGTAAAGAACCATTTTAGGAAGATGGTTTGGATTTAAGATTTGAAGAGGCCATTATTTTAACTAGAAACTTGTTGTGTGTACTCCAAAGTAACTGTGAAGACCCTCTTCTTCCAGTCTGATGACTAGAAACAGACTACTGAGAAGGCCTTATTATCCCTGCCATGGGTTATTAATAACAAGAACACTCTAACTGCACCACTGTTAATCACTACCTTATTGCAAGGTAGGTATCAGTGCTGTTTACAAATGAGAATGGTTGATGCTTAAAGTGATAAGTGGCTCCTCCATAGTATACAGCTAGTAGTTGCTTTAGTAAACACTCTGGAGTCTTGACTACCAAAGCCAGTCTTCTTAATCTCCATACACTACTGCCTTCTAACTAAACAATGTAATGCATGTGAAAGCACTTTTACAAACTATAAAATGAAATACAAATGGTACTTTATGTAGGAGACAGCAAGTCTTGGGAAGAGCAATTTTCAAATCACCTTGAAGAAATAATGGCTTTTACCCTGCACACCCTAAAGGCTATAACAGCTCTTTTAGTTATATGCAAAATCTGAGGATTATTCTTCTATGATATCAAGAAGTAGAGAGTTATATTCTTATTTGACTAGGCTATCCAGAAGCACAAATACTCAAAGTCAAAGTAGTTTTTCTCCCTTCTTCATATACAGGGATGTCTATCCACAATACCATACCAAAGAGAAAGAAGAGATGTGATCAGAATTGTTATATCTCAATATATGCATCAAATTCATGAGCCATTTCATTTTAGTTTTCTGACACATTTCCTCATGACCATCACATGAAATAATCATTCTTCTGAATGTATTGTTAGAGTAAAATTAGTTCCTAGATATACTGTCCTCCATATTTTGGGATTAAGTAATACAGAATGAATGACGGAGTCAGTTTTGGGATATTCCACATAGCTGAGAGGCATTCTTCACATTAGAAAGTCAGTTTAAACAGCACCACAGGTAATGTTATTGGCCTTAGATGATGAGCCTTTTTTAAAAAGAAATCAATTTCATTGATTTGTTTTAATAATTTTAAAAATGACTCTAGTTGACAAATTTTGGCATTTCAGAAGGACAGAAATAATACCTAAATGATTTAAATAAAACAGTTTAAAATGTTTTGAATGAGACAAGATTTAATTGCTCAAGCTTCTAAATTTTATTAACCTGTATAACCAAATTCACTAAGCCCAACTCCAGGTGGTCTTTCCCTAAGGATGAGAGGAGGAAAAGTATTGTTACTACAGTGAGAACAAAAGTAGGACCCTTTGTTCCTTGCCCATCTAGCACAGTACCAGAAACATAGACAGTGCTCAGTGTATAATTATTGTATGAATTTTTCCTGACACTTGATTTTATGATGTTTCCCAGAGTAAGAGGGAAGTGTTAAATGAAGATTACTTACCTATTTCCAGGGATTGATTGATATCTCTCAATTTTTTGAGAAAGGGTTTCTCTGTGTAGCCCTGGCTGCTGTGGAAATAACTCTGTAGACCAGGTTGGCCTCAAACTCAGAGATCCATCTGCTTCTTCCTTCAAAGTGCTTAGATTAAAGGTGTGAGCCAACACAAGGAGCATGCCTACTCTCAGTGGCAAATTGTGTATGAAATCTTTAAAGACTTCAAAAGCCTTTGAGTTAAACTATTATAAAAATAAAACTTTCCCCCCTCAGAAACTAGCCATTGCTCTTGTGATTTCGAGCTGTTACAATTCTTAGTTTTTCTACTTGGTCTTAAAAGTGTATCCTAAGTTAATACTTACTAAGGTGAGTTTAGAGACTAGAAGCCCTTGGTTGTAGAAAGCTGTAGATTTTTTTTTTTAATTCATGTTACTTGTTTCCTAAAAGAACTCATATTAGCTAAAAGTTTTATAGTTGTCGTACTTTGACTCCATGTTGCTTTGATAAAACACTGACCCAAAGCATCTTGGGGAGATCTTAGCTTACAGCTCATCAGTGAAAGAAGCCAGACAGGAACTGAAGCAGAGACCATGGAGGAATGCTGCTGGCTGGCCTGTTTCTTCTAGCTTGCTCAGCTCTCTTTCTTATGTAGCCCAGGCCCACCTGCCCAGAAGTGCCCCCCTGCAACAATGGAGTAGGCCTTCCCACATCAACTAACAATCAAGAAATGGCCACACTTCATCTCTCTAATGGAGTAAATTCCTCAACTGAGGTTCCCCCTTCCATGCTGACTCTAGTTGGCATCATGTTGACAGTAACTAACCAGCATAAATCAATTTAGAGATTATTCAGAAGCTGAAGTATCAGAAAGGTAGGTTCCTTGTTCCAAATTACAGAAATGGGGCTTGCCACTTGCATCAGTGGGTGTAATTGTGAATCCCCTGTGTGATGTTTAGCGCATTGGTCCAGTTGCCCCTCTATTTTCAGAGAAACCTCATCCACACACCATTGAATTAACAGAAGAAGGCAATAGGACAAAAAAAAATGTTTTTCTAGAGGTCACATGTGTGAGGTTTGTTTGTTTGTTTGTCCTGGTTTTGTTGTTAGCTGTAATTCACACTTCCTATGTGATTCTTTCTACCATTCCTTCCTCATTTGGCAGTATTGTATGATCTCCAGGAACAATTCCTGACTGCGAATGTGCCAGGGTGTGCACTCTAAATGACTTGTTAGACAGCATCCTCACAGAATCAGTGTTTGCATCTTTGGGAGAGAGTTTGGCCATTTTTCTGAGTGAATCTGCTTCAACCATGCCACACCTGTGCACCTCACAGCAGAGGAGAAAATCTAAGTAGGTAGAACATATGTAACATTTGTGTGCCAGTCTGCTGGACTGAAAATGAGATTGCTGTTACAGGGCAAGCTTTCTTCCTTTTCATTCCACAAGCTAAATTAGTTGCTTTCATATGAAAAGTCCCTTCTTTCCCACCTGCATCCTCATTCCAGACACCCCAACACACTAATTCCTCTGTGGAATGAATTCCTCCCAAGTAAGGATAATCCTGCCTCAGCTGCTTACTCAACTGGTTACTCCTGGGCTCTACACCATCCATCCATAGCAGACATTGCCGTTTTTATTCATTCCTGCCAGAATACACTTAGGAATTTTTATTATAACTATGGTTGAGGTGGCATTTTAGCTTATACCCTTAAATTTATGATTTATAGCTTTCTCTCTAAATTGTATGTTGGACTAGAATTTCTCAAGCACATTTTCTGTTTAGACACAAATGTTTCATAAGACATAAGGAAAATACTAGCAATGGCACCCAATATTCAAGCATTTATTTAACTCACCTGTTTTCAGAGTTAGCTGATGTACTTTGATGTGCCGTGTATTGAGCATATGTAGCACTCAGTAATAAACCATAGACTAATATATGCCATATAAAAGAAAAAATTCTCTTTGTTCCTTTCAATGAGATGAATATTAAATAGCCTGGGTTTTTTTTTTTTTCACCAGAAACCTCTAGAGGCAATCAAGTGATGGTTAAATTGTGGGTGTTCATTTTCTAGTGCCGATAGTAGATACAGAGAAGAGCTTTATAGAAATTTTGTAACATATATTACTTCATTTAATCTACCTAATAGCCCTACAATGTGAGTTATTTGGTGGCTTTCCTGTTTTGTGCTTATTTTGTTTCCCTGCTGGCATCTAGGACAGAGTACTGTTACTTTAATAAAAAGATTCAAAGTGGTTAAACAGTTTTCTAGAAGTCACCTTGGCTTACAGTAAGTGGCTTTAATAAGAGCTGTGTCCCTGTTTGCCCATCTGCAAAGCCTTTGGTTTTCTATAGGATATCCCTACAAACATAAATACGTAGTCTGAGTTAATCTCTTAAGTATTATTTTTCAAATGGATATCCTTTTGCGGTGTATTGCAGGAACAAGCCAATCTATCATGGAACACAGATTGTTTGGTCTGTTACATAAATGCCCTTTCCCTTTCCGGAGAATGGTTAGTTTTAATCAGAAGAGCAGGTTAAAGAATTTGTAGGGGAAATGAGCAAATTCTTGAACAGGAATATGGTAGTTACTCAGGTGGGACATAATTTAGAAGAAAAACTGTATTTCTCCATTATTATTGATTCTATTATGTTCTAAGCAGACATTGGCAAGTTCAATCCTAATCTGCTATGCTTTACATCCCCCCCCCCAGGAACTGTAAGTCACACATACACATGTAAATTACACATATATTGTAGAAAAGCATTTGAGAACTGTTGTCAAAATGAGAGGGTGGCACTAAAACCTTGATTTTTAAATTTCATGACTTTTGTACAATTAAAAGCTCAACGTTAGCATTACATTAACTTAGCTTTTTTGCATTTAATTATAGATATTGGGTTAAAGTGATGGAAGTTAATATTTTAAGTCTCCATTAATGGTTATAATCAATTTTTTGTATTATTTTACTGTTATAATGAAAAGGGCATTCATTTAACCTGGACAGGAATTAAGTCTGGGATTCCAAAGATTAGCATTAAATCTGATAATGTATTTTCCTACTAGTCCCCAGAAGCCAGATAATTCACTGCTATATCAAGAGCTTACAGGTAACAAGAATTTGAAAATGTCCTAGGGTTCAATAGTCCTCTTTGAATCGTCACAGTACCATCGTGTTTTTAGTTTCACAGTGGGATGGATTTTAAGCAAATGAAGGTAGAGATTCAAAGATAAAAGGAATTGACATAAAAAAACTAACTGGATTGCTTAATTTGTGAATTGAACCCTGTATCATGATTCTTCATTAGGGATATTTGCTATACTGATTCAGTACCAAGCACAGGGGGCAAATGGGACAGAAAGGGCACTAACTATTTTGAAGATGGCACTAGACATTTTGAGGGCTCTTAATAATTAGGTACTTAAGCTCACCTAGAGGAGTGATTAGTGTGAAGAAGTGGAGATGTGGCTCCAGGAAAACAGACAGATTAGAATGGAACAAAATGTCCAGCCTGCACCATCCTTAGCCTATCAGCAAGCACGGGGATGTGGAAACACTGTTCATGTTGCTTACTTGGCCTCCCACAAGAGTCACTTTGGTCCTCACACATGTGATCAGAGTGGTACAGGTAGATGCAGCCTGACCACAAGGAGCCTTTGGTCTGTCTCATACCTCAGTTGCTAACAATTAGTTTTAGTTTCTCTCAAATCACACTCCTGGTTTTCTCACACTTCTGCTTATGTATGCCTCCTAAATACTATGAGTAGTTATATTCTTTAAAAGCTTGTTTGCAAGCAAATGAAGATGGCCATTCATAGTGTAGGAGACTTGGTAAAGACATGGTAGGGTCTCATTAGGGTCTACATAAACAAAGATGGGTGGCTCATTGTGCTGGTGTAGCTCCTACTCTCAGCAAGGCTGTGAGGAACTGGATGCATGGGTATAGTCTAATAGAGATAAGACAGAAAATGGTGCTAGGAGGGTGAGAGTTACCTCTGGAAAGCATCTTGCATAACCATGTAAGGGTAAGTAAACAGCAAGGTTGTAGCACAATGGGAAGAGCCTTAGAATGGGAGTTTGTTCTGGTCTTGCAGCTGACATGTGATTAAAGTAGTGCCCTGTGTACCTGTTTCAGTGTCTACAAAATAGTTGCTGCTTATACCATAACATATGCTGAAAGTCAAATAAGCACTGTATGCATGGGAGCACTTGGAAATTCCACAATGCTTTATAAAACTCAACATTATTACTTCTGTGCCACCAAAAATGGTGGAAAATCCACCTCATTAACTGGGTAATTCAGACAAAAATTCATTTCACTAACAAAGACTGTGGAACTAAAATGCTGATTGCTTAAATTGTATGAATAATGCCTCTGACCAAAATTTTGTCGTAAGAATTGATATATTCTGGCCATGGACTAGCAGAGTAATTGCAACTTTCCAAAATTACAATCTTCTGAAGCTAGGAGAGAAACTTAAAACTGGAAAGAGCCCGGACACTCGTACATTAAGAAATGACAGAATGAAAAAGGAGAATTGTGCTTTTCAAATGTCAAAATTTAAAATGCTAATAAAATCCAATAAACAGAGTATTTACCATGGCTATGGCAACTAGCAAAGGTTAACTTGGGCAAGGAATAGAAAGTGTTAAAGGTACAGAGGGACAGCCATTGCCGAGGACATCCAGCACAGGGTGAGACTCCATCTCTGGCATGTGCTCAAATCATGAAGCAGCTTCTTTGAGACTGCACCAACTGTAATGATTGTTTACAGGAGATTTGCTTAACACACATAGTATTTCATAACTGTGCCTTTTGTGCATAGCAGACGTTACTTTTGACTCAAAGTGAGAAAACTGTTCTTAGGTTTAAGCAAGAATACCAGTTTGAGAAAGATGACAGAATGCTCAAATATAAGCAGGACCTGTCTCTACACATCTTAGACAGAAAGCAGAATAATCAAACATGTGTATCTTGCACTTAATTTAAACTGTGTGGTTGGTTACCTATCTCTCTGGCAATTCAGTATAAAGTTTTATTACTGTGAAATAGAATAGGGTAGGGATTTATGTCACACAAAAATGAGTTTCCATGGATGGGAACACACATGAAATAATTTAAGTAAGCAGTATGTCAAATGAAAATTTAAGATGTTAGAGCTGATGGTACACAGGGAAGAAGCAAAAGAGGAGGTTTGTGTAATAGATGATAAATGTATCCCAGTGGGGACAGAGAAGGGACCACAGTTGCTCCAGGAAGTAAGTACCAATGTTGAAGAATGTGGAAAACAAGGAAGACTAAATTTGAAGGTGAAGGAACCAAAGCAAATTATTAAATAGGGGCAGTTTCATTTGTATGTCAAAGAAAAATATATCACTTAAGTGTGAGCCCATAGTTCCAAAATGTTCCATTCCATTGCAAAAAAATGAACAACACCCTCAAGCCTGGAATTTCGGGAGGTATAGCCAAGAGAGACATCTTTAAAACTCTGGTTCACAGAGGCTACCAAAGGACCATCTGTGAGCTCCTTTTGCCTCACAAGACTTTTTCCACTGATTCCTCTGGTTTCAAATAGTGAGAATTAGGATGTAAAACATTTGTTTCAATTGTGAAAGAATGAATCCAAGAGCAGCGTCCTTTACAACCAGTGTTATGGTTCTGTGTTGGTTTATAATGGAACCATTGTGTTATGGAAGGGTATGAAGGTATTTTGCATTATATTCTGTATGTCTGGACAGACAGACACACACACACACAGACACACGTGCATGCACGCACACACACACACACACACACACACTCTGTGCAAGTAATTCAGGATAGTGGATATCTGACATAGACTTTTAATTTGCCTTCCACTTCCCTAGTCCTTAAGCTTAGACCAAAACTCTCAAAGGCATTGTAACATGGCTATAGGGTTTTAATTAACTAGTTTCAGTAAGAGATACAGCAGAGGAGAAGGAGAGTGTAATTGTCCTACACTGCTTTCTGTCACTGTGATAGAACACAGTAACGCAAAGCAACCTGGGAAGGAAAGAGTTTGTTCAGCTAACATGCCCATTCATAGTCCATCACTGGGGAGCCAAAGCAGGAACTCAAGCACAGACCATGGAGCAGTGCTGCTTAATGCCTTGTTCTCCTTGGCTCACTCAGCTTGCTCTTCTGTACAACCCAGGACCACCTGCCCAGGAATGGTACCATCACAGTGGGCTTGGCTCTCCCACATCAATCATTAATCAACAAATAATAATAATAATGTTCAACATGCTCACCTACGCGTCACTCTGCTGGGGTCATTTTCTCTATTTAGATTCCCTTTTCTCAGATGACCATAGCTTGTATCAAGTTGATGGGAAAACAGAACAAAACAAAACCTGCCCCTAACCAGCACGGCAATGTGCTTAAAAGTAATTACAAGTAATACTTCCAAGTTGATGTCATCCTCTGAGAAAAGAAAACCCAGAAAGGAAGAAGAGCTGTGCCCTGGAAGGGCCAGAAATACTCTTGCTTTGGGACTTGAGCTTAAGGTGACAGCCAGATGCTGACAATGTCCCAGACTACCCAGGGCATCACAGGTCATAGAGAGGTCAAACTCTACAGCAAGGTCTTGGCCAGAAATGGAGAGTCAGCGATTACCTTTGAACACATGGTAAGTCCTGATTCTCGGTGAGATGACTCAAGTAGAAGTTTAAGAGGAAAATTCAAGGAATAATACTAGAATATTTCAGTAATTGGGAAGTAGAGAGGATAACGGAGCTAAAGAAAAGATGAGAAAGGATTCGAGAAGGTGGGTAGGGAGACAGGGACAGAGAGAGACAAAGAGACAGGGACAGAGAGAGACAGAGAGGGAGACAGGGACAGAGAGTTAGACAGAGACAGGGAGAGAGAAAAGGGAAGAGAGAGAGACAGAGAGAGAGAGAATGAGGCACTGTTACTAAGGAACCAAAGGTTAACTTTCTTGGGCACAGCACTGGTGAGCTTAACTAAAACTGAAACTAGAAATACCCAGCTTGGGCACAGAGAAGCTGGTGCTGATACAGCATGCCCAAAGTGCACTCTTCTGCTTGAGGTCACGTATGGTGGTAGAAGCTCTGTGTGAGTAAACATTTGCTAATTTTGTGTGTGTGTGTGTGTGTGTGTGTGTGTGTGTGTGTGTGTGTGTGTGTGTGTAATATTGGCAAGTGCACATGGTTGCAGGGGCCCAAGGGATCCAGAAGCCTTGGATCCACCTTGAGCTGGAGTTATAGAAGGTTGTGTGTGGTTGCTAGAAACCAAATTTGGGTCCATACAAGAACAGCAAATGCTTTTAACTGCTACACCCTCCCTGCCTGAAAACCCTTCTTTATATGCTCTTAGTTCTTATTCTCTTCACTTGGTATCATCCTAATGTTTAGAAACAATTCCACTTATTCTTTAAGACTAGCTGTTAGGAAAACAGTGAACAAAATAAATTACAGAGCTTTGATGGGCACGGTGCATTTTAAAACCAAAAGTAAATGTAAAAAAAATATATTGTCCTCTGTCTGCCTACATAGAGAAGTCAAAAAGTTGTGGCACTCTTAAATCAAAACTACTTTTATTTCCTCTGTTCCTATGTTCTATTTTGAATTCATTGAAATAACTATAAAGTTTGGAGAGAATGAGTAAAAATACATTCATTGTACACAAGGCTCTTGTATATAAGTAAAAAGCATCAACACGCGATAGAAAACATTATGAAACTTAAATGGTCTCTTGGAAGAGTGTGTCTGATCTAGGTGATGGTCTTACTTTAGGTAATATTAGATTCTGTAATATATAAACTTGCAGAGCTTACTAGATTAATAAAATAGAAGTTTCTATTTTGCTCATGTAAAAATTTACCATGGGTTCAGTTTGGCAGAGACTTCATCATCTCATCTCTGGGACATACTTTCTAGAGTCCTCTTGAGTGTCACATCTAGATAGAAGACTAGAGAGGAGAAAAACAACATCAGAGAGACTTTCTTCTGGGTCAGAGTCAAAGCAATGTGTATCATTCCACTATTACTCCACTGGCCAAGATGTAGTCACATCACAGGGCTCTGTTTTCATAGGAAGACTAGGGAAAGGAGTTTAGCTGCATGTCCAAGAGGAAAGGTAAAAGATCTTTTGAATCATTAGTCAATATCTGCTTAAGGGCCAGAACTCTTGGATAGGATTTAGGATTTCAGACAATAAACTACATAAGGGTGTTAGAGAATGGAAAGGGAGTAATAAGGGGAAAGTCCATTTCAGCATCCACCCCCTTAGGGAGACAGCATGCTAATGGTCATATAAGCTCCTAAACAATGGTGCTCTCTCCTCTGAGAATTC
Source organism: Phodopus roborovskii (assembly GCF_943737965.1). NCBI lineage: Eukaryota > Metazoa > Chordata > Mammalia > Rodentia > Cricetidae > Phodopus > Phodopus roborovskii. The sequence continues at coordinate 27,499,424 of NW_026126469.1, forward strand.
CATTGAGCTTCAGAGAATAGGGACTCTTCCATGCACAGCCATTTACTTAACTGGATATTAAGTTTATTAGAGTAGAGAAGAATCATGGGTTTTCACCTTCAAACACTCTCATTTCAGAGGTGAGGTGCCCAGGGAGGTCATGGCCTCTGGATTTCACACAGTGAGCCACTGTCAAAACTAGAACAAACTCAGGCCTCTCAGCTTCTGCTCAGTGCTTTCTGTGATCAAAGTACAAGGTTGGCATTTTTACCACAATTATGCAGAAATAACCATGGAATTTTATCACAAATTAGTCTGGACTTATTTTAATTCCTACCGTCAAACTAATAGAAATCAGTCAGTGCTGGTATGAAATTTCTTCTAAGTGAATAAACAAATAGAAGACATACTTATTCTTAGGGGAACACATCATATATTCTATTCCAAAGAGTAGTATATATGTCTTCGTGTGTGTGTGTGTGTGTGTGTGTGTGTGTGTGTGTGTGTGTGTGGTGTGTGTGTGGTGTCTCCTGTCAACATTTAATGTCCACAAACAAGGACAGATGAAATCAACATGTTACTGTTATTCTTTTACCTAAATTTTAAAAGAAAAGAGAACAAAAGGTGAGTGACAAGTGAGTTACATGGCTATAATTGAGTCTGTGTTACTTTTATTATGATAAGATTTTAATTGGCATGGATGCCTAAATGTATATCAAAATGCATGTCACAGCTTTTGTACAAAAATAAATTTGACTTTAGAACACATTTTCTTTAGTGAAAATAATAAATTATCTTAGAGCTTATGAGTCTCCACTTTAAAAAAAATCATAAAGGTCAGTTTTTAATTAAAAGATAAAGAAAAGCACTCAGTGTCCAAGTAGTTAAAATCAGGATGATGTAAACAACGATAACAAAAAAAGTTCAAAGACTCAATCCATCTTCAGAATAATTGGCCCAGGGATAGCTTCTTCTAGAGACTGAGAAGACCAGTTCTGAGTAATGTCACATCACACTATAAGAAAATGCACTGTCTACAACGAAGTTCTTTTAAAATTACTCATTTCCTCCTAATCGTAAGTTACAATCGTTTTCTTCTATTAAGTAATAAATCTCTTGTATATAATTATAATTAACAAGAAGACCAGATAGTCAGCCTCCATTATATGAAATAAACATACATAATACTAAATTAGAGCCATGGGTAAATAACATATATAATATTCTTAAATAAAGTACAGGGGCATGTAACCAACCACAGCCTGTCAGTCTTGTTCATCTGTTTTTCATGGGGAAGTTAGGAAACTATTTTTTATATCTTAGAGTCTATGACAAGATAAGGCAAAGACCAGTAAATATTTAGAAAACCTAGCTCTGAGAATGCCTCCCAATAGATCTCTACGAATCTAGCTGTTTCTGGTTAAATGTATGATGGCAGTATTCTACAACCCTAAATACCAAAGGGTCTTTGTCACTTCCGCCCTCAGAAGCATTGTGGCATCGCCCTATGCATTGGCTTATGATAAACCACGCTGGCTGGGTTGATGCCAGAAACTTTGCCCACCCCATGGACTGCTTGCCTTCCTGTGAGGCTCCAATCAGATTTTTGGACCTGCCATCTAGTGGCCACTGCAGAAACAGGACAATCACAACATTTTTTACTTCATTTGAAAATAATTTAAATGAGGTTCATCTGCAGAGACTCAGGGACTCTCTCCACCCTTTAAGTGTAGTCCCCTCCTCCTTCATTAAACACACTGCTGTTTTCATGCAGCAGCTTCAGTTAGACCATTTGTTATATGCACAAGAAAAACAGATTTTTTTTTTCATGCAAAGTGATACACTTCCCACCTGGAATAGGAAAAAGAGGAAAAGAAAATCTTCCATTACTGCAGAAAGATCTGGAATGGGAAAGGGAAATGGGGAGGGGAAGGGAATGTGGGAGAGCAGGCTGGTATTCTGTCAAGTAGCTCTACTTATGAGACTAATTCTTACAAACTGTGCACCCAACAGAGTAAACCTCTTATTGCTGCTTTCCTCTGATCCCCTACATCGCTGTAATGTTCTGCTTGTTTTTCCCTGTCCTGTAAGCCACATGGGCATCTGATATTATACATAGTGTTATCAAAGGAACAATTTGCAAATGAATTAAGCAGGTAATTATTAGAATGCAGGTCCTTGGAAGTATGTGTTACTATAACAAAACCTGGTAAGAGGTTAGTTTTCTTTGTTTGTTTCTATTGTGGTTCCTGGTTGTTAGTTTTCCTTTTTTCCAGGGGTTTATGAATAGAATAGAGAAATGCACAGTGGGCTATCATTATTATTTATTATTTGTCAAAGAAGCAAGCATACATTGCAAAGGCTAGTTTGCGAACCATTCCAGGCAGTCCACGGGGCCTCATGCACCACTCTTCAACGGGTCGTGTAAAATGTGAGACAGAATGAAGACAGATGGGTGGATGGTACTTATTCAATATCTTAAATATAGAACTCGGTTGTACAGGTGCGTCTTCAGATGTTATTTGAAAGAAGAGACAGAATATCTTGGCATTGTGTCATTTATTCATAAATACTATAAATTTTCTATTATTGAGAAACTATTCTAAATATACAAGGAGGTTTTTTAAAAGGCGTAAAAGCTGATTGATTTCCTCAAGTGAGACAAAGAGCAAATTAAGAAACAGTGACTGATAAGAAGAGAAAGAGAGAAAAGCCAGGCCAATGACAAAGGCAGGAAAAATAAACTCCAGGAGGATACATAAAGTTTGACAGACAGAAAACTGTTTATTAAAAATAAATAGAAACTAAAATCCAAGGAGAAAGATGATCTTGGCAACTCTGTTCTTAATATGCTAAAATCACCAAGAGAACCCAGGAGCAATAGTGGCATGAACAACAATTTAATAAGGACATTGGAGTGCCAGGAATTCTGCATGGAAAACAGAGGACTTGGTTCTAGGCTTGAAGAAGGTATTGCTATAGCAGGAAGATTACTCAGATTTGAGTAAGACAGGGAAAAAGGGCAATAAAGTGGGAGAATTTGTCAGAATGTTGGAGAATAGGACGAAGCTAACAGTAAAACCACAGTAGGTTTGTTTTGTTTTTTAACATCTAAAGTCGACTGACATTTTGCCCAGTTCTTATTGGTTCTACCATAAATATGAAACAATATCTTAGAGCTAAAAACAAAAACTAAAAATCTTTTAAGAATTAAAGAGATTAACACACCTGCAGCTATTAGGGACACCAACACTTTGGAGTCAGAGGTCAGCGGACCTCACAATAGCGCTAGGAAAGCTATGCTTGAAGAAGTGGTGTACATAGAGAGAATAGACATTAATTTGATGAAATTCTTCAAAATAGAAATTATTAAGTTGGGCTTGGGGTGACTGTTGAGTGGGAGGGATGCTGTGAGTGGAAGAGCATAGTCTGGTGGTTGTGTGAACCTGAGAAAATACTGGCTTCTTAGTAAGTTGTGGGCCATACATTCTTAGAGTACTTACTGGGAGCATATTGTACTCCATCCCACTAATAGAACTTATATTCCAATAAGAGAAAATAGAAACTGCCTCCCCAAAGGGGGGAAAATAACAATTACATGGGAAAGATTTCACTTCAGATAGCGATGTCACCACAGCAAGATGTGACAGTAAAGAGAGTGATGTATGGCTGGGTTAGTGAGGAATTCAAATGGGGAGAGCAAGGAAGTACTTGAAAATGGAAAAGAGAGAAGGAAGGACAGAGTGGATGTTTATAGCTGCAGACTCTGGGGGAATTAAACTTTGCAAACACTAGAAAGACTGAAAGTGAGATTGAGAGTTGAGGAGGGTTATAGAGGCTCAGGTTCCCATCAGCCCTTGTTGTTACAGTCATCTCCTAATGCTTAGCCTGGATTCACTAATCCAGTTTCTCAAACTCTCTTGATCTGCCCTCCACCCTACTTCAGCTACTCATTGCTATGGCTGTAATTTCAACATTTTAATTACTAATAATTACAGCTGCCCATAATCTCAATTATAGGCATCCACTCTCCAATTACTACCTAACATCTTCATAGCCCAATCTCTCTGTTAGCCCTATCACAACAATTTCTGAAGTCCACAGGACCCCCTAATTTATTAATTTTGTCCACAGACTCCCGTATCCTCACCTTATTACATAGTTTAGAACCTTCTCTTGGTCTTGAAAGAAAAGACCAAATGAGTACTGATCTCCAAAAGACACCTTCCATTCAGTTCCCTGTAGCCTCGCTGTTCTCATCTGGGGCTGGGTCCTTCTCTCCCTCTTCCCCAGCCTCCTAAGCATGTTTGCATTGCAGGTCCTTTGCACTTGCTTTTCTTCCTGCCTCAAATGTCTTCCCTGAATAAAGCATGTTTGATCATCATTAGGCTTTCACTGAGTCTTCCCTTCAAAGCATAGGCCTTACACGGCCTGAAAAATGCATTTAAACTCTTACCACTTGCTCAAGAAATGACATGATTCAAACAGCTGTCATTTTGGTCCTGGATGCCCACCATTTGATCCATATCACTTAGTACTTTTAAATACCTGTTTGATTTACAAATTGCTATCCACTTGTAATGGACTGTCAGGCCCACCATCATGAGGCTTTCTTGTTTATATTTGTTTCGATTTTGGTCTGGTTTGCACTCTGATATATCTCATGTGCCTACAACTATGCTATTGCATGGGTTTTCAGTAAATGTTTTTAGATGAACTGTAGGAAAGGGTAAGCCTTTCTTGCACTGAGTTGAAAGGAATTCTTACTAAATGCAAAACATAATATTGTGGTTTGGACCCCATAATTCTCCATGGCAAAATTGTGAGATTCTTCAAAATTAATTTTGAAAATAAGAGTACTTTTGCAGGTTTATCCAGAACATTTGATAGGATACTATTTCTGTTCAGTGCCGAAAAGGCAACATCCAAAGTATTTATTTTTCTTTTTCATCATTCAATAAATGTTTGTCAGGGAATATGGACACTCTAGACAAGTCATGCCATTTGTAGAGACTCAGAAACATAAAAGAACATAACATGATAGGACATTGGAGTAAGTGGCAGGCAATGGTAGCCTGAACTGATGTGGAATCTAGATGTAAGGGGTAACACCAGAAGGTTCCAGAATCCAGAAACAGAGTTAATGGTGACACAACATACTGTCTACCTTTACCACTGTGGGAATTGTGAATGAAATTAGGTAAGAGTATAACTCCAACATACAGGAGGCATGGCTGGAAATTTCCCTAGTAAGGCATGTACTTAAAAGCCTTCATTGTCAACTGACTATAAAAATAGACAATATGTTTATTGGTGCCACTGCCGCCTCTGACTAATGGTTGAAATAGTTTGAGGTTCCAGATTTTCTGCCTAGTAAGTAACCTCATTTATATTGAAAGCATCCCTTCTTACTTTATACAAAGAAAAATTTTAAGAAATTGATCAATATGTATGTACATACACAAAAGGTAAAGATATAAAGAAAATTAGGCTTATAAATTTTGAAAGTTTAAAAAGTTAATATTGTTTTTTAAACCCAGTTAGCTGGAAGTCTTGCTTTCTTTGCACAAAGGAGTCTTTTAGTTATTTAAAAAATTGCATTAGATTTGCATGTCTATATGAAGTGGTAATTATTTGAGGGGTGATTGAAAAGCAACAGATAAGGTGTATCAGTTGGGCAGATGGGTGAATAATTAATGCTGCTTACTCCCATGGGGAACAAAGGAAAGCAAAAGTTTGGAGAATATGAATTAGCGTCAGACGTGTAGAATGAAGGATACTTTTGAGAAATCCAATTGTATTTTCTTCTATGTTAGATATAAAAGTGTTAGTGATCAAGAGAAGGCCAAGCACTCAAGATGCAGATTTGAAAAGCATTTTTAAAGCAGGGAGAAATGAGTGTCCAATGGGGAGTGGACATATATTTTGAAGTGTTGTAAAACATTACAAGACCCAAACATCAAAAGCCTGTCTGGTACTTGTTTCCTAATTAGCTCTCACCCATCATGACACAACATACATCTTTGCTTTAGTTGTTCATTCCATTTAAAGTCTTCAGAAACGTGATATCTGACCTCTTCTATTCCATGCATGCCTTGATTTAGGTAGTAGTTACATACATCAAAATTTTATGGACAATAAAATTGTATGCATGAAACCCTCGTTGCTGTTTGAAATTATGGCATGAGTCTGTTTACATATGGATAATGCCCACATCATTTATTATTCTATTTTAAGATTTCTGTGGTGCACTGTATCCACCATGGGGACATTAAAGGAGACCCCCATGTCAAGCATTTGGAAAAAAGACATCTTTCTTCTATTTCTTTTACCACTCAGGAAAGGAAACAGCCACGAAGAGCTTAGGTAATTCCAAGGCCAGGCTCACATCTTTAATCCCAGCACTCAAGAGGCAGAAGCAAATGAGGTCTGTGTGAGTTTGAGGTCCACCTGGTCTTCATAGCAAATTAGAAGCTAGCCAGGGCTATAGTGTAGGGGCCCTGTCTCAAAAACAAGCAAAACAAGTAAAAACCAAAGTTGTCATATAGTATTTCTGTTGTTGTTCCTGTACTTTTCAATGTGTGTTCTGTCCCCCACATTTGGAACTTTGCAGAGTCAGTTAATGAGAGGGACACTCGTGGTAGTTTTATCATAGTTGCAGTCTCGGTTGTTTCCACTTCCTAGAATCTCTGATCATCTGGGACTTCTCTCTGATGTGCTTCTCTCTAGGTAGTCTTTTTTTTTTTCTGGTGTCTTATCTGTATATCTTTTAAAACTTCTAAAAAAAATCTGTCATCCCTACCACTTACAATGCTGTACTCTTAATGTATTCAGTCTCTATGGTAACTGGATTACAGGCCACAACACCATGATTACTGGAGCTGCCCTCATAGTAGGGAAACTGGCACATGCCCTCCCCTGGCACCACACAAGTTTCTCCATTGGATTGGAAATCAGATACTAACATTTCAATATACGGGGCAAGAAAGGCAGCAGAGGACAAGCTATGAACCCAGTCTCTCTAAAGATGCAATACTTGGATTTGATGGAATGTGGGATATTATTTTTCATGATAAAAAGTAGCTTGATGTGCTGATCCTGACAAGACATCATGAAACTGGCTTTCAGGCAGAAGTTCCTTTCCTTTCTATTGTCTGAACAGTCTAATTTTACTGAAATTTGGAAGTATTATGTGGTAAACTCAGAGAAATTAGCAATATTCTGTAAAGAATTATTCAATGATGTTTTGGATAGTCTTTTGTGTATATTCCCCAATAAGTGCATGTTGATGTAGTAGGGGCAAAGGCAAGTCTGGTTTTCTCTAAATGTGCCTTAATGTGGGACTAGTTCTGTTGCCTTAGGAAAGGAATGAAGAAAAGCAGTGTGGCCCCTCTGGAGTGCTGCTTCCAAAGCAGTTTCTTTCCAAACAAAGGGCAGAACAGACTCTAGTGTATAGCACAGTAGAAACAAAGGGTCTAAAGCAGGGATTTATACCCTTAGTCTGATTGACATTAGAGTTATCTAGATCTGTGGTGTGGACTGTAAGATACTTGGCACCATCTCTGTGTCAAGAGAAACTTCTTGAACTATGACAACTGAAAATGAATATGTCCCCCTCATGAGGACAAAAATAACACCAGGATGAGAACTACTGTCCTAAAGCAAGATGAAACTTCAGTAAGAAATGAAATGGAGGATCCCTTTAAAAAAAAAAAAAAAAAACAGATCAGTGGGGCTGGCTCAGTGCTTGAGAGCACTAGTTGCTCTTCCAGAAGACCTGGGTTCAATTCCCATCACCCACAGGCAGCTCACGCCTATCTGTAACTCCAATTGCCTGGGATCTGATACTTTCACACCAATGCACATAAAATACAGTTAAAATAAAATTTAACTCCCTCTCCCCTCTCCCCATGCTCCTAATTTGCTTAGGATATCGTGTCCCTTTCCCCTTCTCAGAGGGCCCATGTAGGATCCTCCTTGTTTATGGCGGTGTGGATTGTAGGCTGGTGATCCTTTGCCCTGTGTCTAAAATCCTTATTTGAGAGTACATACCATACATTTTGTGACTGGGTTACTTCACTTAGGATGGTTTCTTCAAGCTTCTTCCATTTGTCTACGAAATTCAAGGTCCCACTGTTTTTTGTTTTTTGTTTTTCCACTGAGTTGTACTCCATTGTGTAAATATATCACATTGTCTCCATCCATTCTTCAGTTCAGGGACATCTAGGTTGCTTCCAGGTTCCGGCTATTAGAAATAATGCTGCTATGAAGACAGTTGAACAGATGTCCTTGTTGTATGAATGTGCATCTTTTGGGCACATGCCTAACAGTAGAAAAAATTAAATTAATTTTTTAAAAAAATACATAGACTATTGATTTAATTCGTCATATGGGAGGTATTTAGGGTTTAGAGAGAGAGTTTAAATTCAGATCCCCAGAATTCAAGTAAAACATCTATAACTCTACAGCCAGAAAGCCAGAGGAGGGCAAATGAAGACAGGTGGTTTCCTGAAGCTCACTGGCTGGCCATTATAGACAGATTTCTCTGTCCTACCAACCAGCTCCCAAATAACCACACAGAGACTTTTCATTAAGCTTGCCTGATAGCTTAGGCTTGTTTCTAATTAAGTCTTATAACTTCAATTAACCCATTTCTGTTAGTTTACTTTCTTCCTCATGGATTTGTTACCTTTACTCTATACTGCTTTCCTGCTTCCTCCATGCCTGGCTGGCAACTTCACCTTCTTCTCCTAGCATTCTCTCTGCTCCCAAAATCCTGCCTAGCTTATTGGCTGTTTAGCTTTTCATTAAACCGGTCACACTGGCATGTCTTCACACAGTGTTAATGAATATTCCACAACAGGCCAGCCTAGCTTGGGGTTCAATGAGAAACCACCTCTTAAAAGATGAAGTAAGAGCAATTGAAGAAAATACCAGAATCCATCTGTGACTTCCTAATAGACACATATGCACATGCACACACCCACATAAATACATCACACACATACACACACACACACACACACACACACAGCCTCTGCTGTCTACCAGGCCTTCTTGTACTTATCAGAAATATAGCTATATAGCTGTCCTTATGGAATGTATGCTGTTTTGCAACTTGTTATCCCATGTTTCCAACCAGTATGATGCTTTTCTCTCCAAACGGCCTAACAGTAAATGCTTCCAACCAACTAAGGGCCAAGGGAAGAAAACATTTGCATTTGAAGATTCTTTTTAGTTTATGGACCTCAAAATGGCTTTGGGTTTAAAATGAAACTTGGCAAGTGATTAATTCATATGTTTTAGTTTATAAAGTGTTTTGATCATTTGGGGGTGTTTTCAAAATAAGTGGTGAGATTAGGGCTTTATCCCCCTTCTATTTTTAGTCCCTTTCCTTTGGAGAGTCCTTCACTTTTGATTAGATTTGGTGCTCTTGGAACATTTGAAAAATGCTTTCAAGTATTCTAAATGTGTGTATGTGAGTGAAAGAAGATGAGGAAAGGAGAAAACCTAAGACTTCATGATCTTAGCTTGGATAAATAATGCTCGCCCAATCCCCACAGGAGGGTTCAGGCACCACTTCCTCAAGTACCCCCTCCTCTGAAAGCGATGGTGGGTAATCCCTGAACCCAGGTACATTCCTAGCACCCTTCCTCTGTTCTTATCAGGGCCATATGGAAATAACTACGGTATTCCTTGTTCATGGTTTCCCCATACCATGTAAATACTGTGGGGACCAGGGTGAAGGCTGCCCTGAGGACAATACTATCATCTGCAGCACACAGGAATTGCTTAGTGTGTGTTGACTGAGTCACTGACTTGATGGAGAAACCAGATATTGAGGAACCCAACCTATGCATTTCTAACCTGTGCACTCACTGGCACTTACCTGACCCTCAATCTGGAAATTCACTGGACTGGTCATTATTGTGAGACTATGGAGTAACATGTTGCTCTCTAATACCAGGAAAACTGTTTAATCAGAAACTCCTGAGAATACTTGAAGATCATTAATCTTAAGGATATTTCAGGCTTATTCAGAGATGCAAGAATGGGAGAGCAATAATAAAAATGTATGATTTTGGAATATTCTTAAGTATTGTTAAAGTCCTGAGCATTTCTTAAGACTTAACAGGTTATTATTGTCTCAAGACAATAATAAGGTTTATTATTTTCTGTGTGAGACACAGAATAAAGTTATATGGTTTATTACAGGTTTTCTTACTTAGTTTCTGTTTCTTATAGAATTTAAGCTCCTAGAAGATATAGAACTTGATCTGTCAACACTTTGATCCTCTGGACCTAGAATAGTGTATGGTTTATCACAGTTACTCAGGAAATGTTTGTTGAATGAATAAGTGGTAGACATTCTGTCAATAGCATGTGGCTATTGATTCCTCACTTTTTAATGGACAGCACCTGCAATAGGATGGTGAAGCTTTTATTCACTCATTCAACATTCTACAACAGTGCCTGGTCCACTGTAGACAGTAGATATTTGATGAGTAGAGAAACTTAGCATTCCAGTCTGCTCAAGGGTATTTCTTTAAATACACATGCAATATATCACTTCAATATATCATATATAACAAACATATTATATTGTATTATGATATAATATATATTTTATATATAGAATTTGCTAAGGCAACTTTGCTAGACCAAAGTTTCAGGAAGATTCGTTCCTTGGCTCCTATCCAGCTTTTCCTGATTTTTCTGATCATCTTTGGTGTGCTTTCTGCAACTTGGAGAAGCATCACCCAACCTCTGCCATATCTTCATTGGGCATTCTACCTTTGTGTATTATAGTTCAAACTCCCCCTTCTAAATAAGGGCATCAATTTTATTAAATTAGGTTTTCTCTCTCTCTCCTCTTCTCTCCTCTCTTCTGTCTCTCTTCTCCTTTCTCTCCTCTCTCTCCTCTCTCATGTCTCCCTTTTCTCTCCTCTTTCCTCTCTCTATTCTCTCTCTCCTCTGTCTCTCCTCCCCCTCTCTCCTCCCTCTCTCTCTTTCTCTCTCTCTCTTTCTCTCTCTCTCTTTCTCTCTCTCTTCTCCCTCTCTGTCCTCTCTCATGTCTCCCTTTCCTCTCTCTCTTTCTCTCTCTCTCCTTTAGTGTAACCTCATCTCAGTCACATCTTCAGTGGCTGTGTTCTCAAAGTTGCAGTCTGAAGTACTAGGCAGGAAAGAGGGGTTGTGCTGAAACCTTCATCTTTGAATTTAAGGAAAATACATTTAAACATCAGCTTCTCAAAAGACACTTTGTTTTACAAGTCTATATAGACGCTGATTTGATGATCTCCAGTAGCATGAGCCATTATGTGAAATTTTGTGTTTATAGACAGTAAATATGGAAAGTCAATGGGGCCTGAGTGTACATAGCATGTTTCTTGAAAGCCAAGGTACCTAATATGACAAGACAATGAGTTTTGTAGGAAAAGCTGCTGAAAGGTTCCAAAGGAATTTGCATAAGAAACAAAAGAGTTTATCGGGAGCTTTATTTTAAAGACATCAGAAAAGGAACATAGGTGTTGTGTTGATTATTTCTCTTAATGTTGTGGCAAAAATACCTGACAAAAGCAACTTAAGAAAGGGCATACAGTTCATGGTAGCTAGGAAAGTGTGGCAGCCAAAGCAGTGCTGAGGTCCTACTGTTCCACAGTCATGAAATAGAGAGAAATGAATGCTGGTGCTGGTGCTTAGCTTCTTGTCTCCTTTATACCCTCCCTGAGACCCCAGACTTTGAGATGGGGCTTCCTGCATGCTTGGTGGGTGTGTCATCCTCAGGTAACCCTCTCTGGAAACAACCTCACAGACACCCAGAAGCTTGTCTCTGTAGGTGATTCAAACTGACAACAGTAACCATTCCAGAAGTCAAAATGTATTGAGTGGTAAAAATCGAAAAAGGGTGAACTGTATTGAGTAACAATGAACTTGACTTAGAAAGAAAGAAATGGTACTGAAGGGTGAATTTTGAAAAAGCAACTCAGAAGTTTTTGATGTTCATCACAGCAGTTCTGATTCACAGGTTAAGACAGAAAACATACTTCTATGTTGCTGTGATAAAATACCATGACAAAAAGCAAAATGGGGAAGTAAGGGTCTACTTTGGCCCTTTATGGTCACAGCCTTCAACCTGGTTGGGTTTTAAAAAGGCTCATCCACAGCTCTTCCTCTGAAAGAGGACGATAATGGAAAGGGATCAAAGACTGACAAATTATACTCCAGTTTAGGACTATCCACTCCCCAAGGCTTGATCCCAAAGACTATCTTAGCAAAGTGTAGTACAGTTACAGAGCAAGTGGAAGGGTATAGTTAGTGACAAATGCCATCATTAGCATAGCTCTGTTCATCATCTGTAACAAATGTATCCCCTGCACAGAGAAGATACCCGAGATCTGAGAAGAAAATTGATCACAGCTTGTACCTGAAACTGAAGGAAACTGTTAAAAAGCACACAGACTCCCATGGGCTCCATCTACAAGCTAAGAGCAGAAGAGGCTGGCAAGGCCAGAGAAACCAAAGAATGAAGCTGTATGCACCATGGCCCTAGTGCTTACACAGGTCAATCATTACAATAAAATAAGTCCTTATCTGATTATTAAAGAAAAATTGACAAAGTTGGCCCCAAAAAGAGTTTAATTAGAAACACAGCTAGATATATCAAATTGTAATGGACTGAGAAGTAAATAAGAGATAGGAAACTTGAAGTTGGTACTGAGGATGGAAAGGTCAGGCCCACAGAAAAAGGTGTGTCATTTATTAGTCCGTTATGATCATAGTCCTTGTTGCTGACTTAAGATGAAGCTGCTAAAGTGTGTTACCAGCTGTAAGTAGTTGAAAAGCAAAAGGAGTAAGTGCTATAGTATGACCATGGAATAAGTCATCAGTGGTCTCTTTGATGTTATGGATAACTTCAGTGTCAAACATGAACCATGGCCTCTGCTTCCATGGTGTGAAAAGAGGCTAGGCTCGCTGCCAAAAGCAAAGAGTAGCAGGTCCATCATAAAAATGCAAGCCAAGTGGTAAGTGAAGCTAGAGAATCCAAATAGAAACTAAATAGGACTAAATAAAGAATTGTGAAGTAGTTCTGATTCCCAGCTTCAGCTGGAAAGCATACTTTTCTGTTACTGTGATAAAATACCATGACAAAAAGCAAAATACCAGAGAAAGGGTCTGTCTTGGTTTAGAGTTCTTGAGGGCATGCGTATAGTCCATCATGGCAGGGAAGGCATAGCAACCAGAGCATGAGGCTAGCAGGTAAGCCGGGAAACTGACTGGTCACATTTCATCAACACTGAAGAAGTAGAGAGAGGGAAGGCCACACCTTAAAGCCTCAAAGCCCACCATGTACCTCCCACAACAAGGCTCTGCCTCCCAGAGATTCTGTAACCTACCCTAACAGCGCCACCAGCTGGACAGGTCTTCAAGTACATTAGTGTACAGAGACTTCCAAATAATGTCTCCAGAAATCCCAGAAGCACCAGACACTGTGGCTTCTCGGGTTTGTGCTTAGCATCAGTCAACAACGTAGATGATAATGAAGAAGTACCAGATGAGGTTCCTGTGAGCTCAGGAACTAGGAAGGCACAGCTGCAAACCTCAGACACAGGGACCGGAGGAGCTGGGAGGCCTTTAACCCTAACGATGGAGAGGAGAAGAAAATGAAGATGCATATTTTGAGAGAAAAGGGAAAACCATGAAAACCAAAAGCTGTGGTGAACAAGTAGAGTTCCTTTTATCTGAAGCCAGGGATGTGCTAGTAAGGAAGCCTATCCCAGCCACACATATATTTGACATCGACCTCAGAGAAGCCACAAATATGTTGGAGGGAATAGAACACATCCAGAAACATAGCTGTGCTCAGGATTTCTTTCCCACTCGCCAGTCTTTTGTCAGATCTGTTGGTCAGCTTTGCTTGCCTGTGACAAACTCAGGGATAACTAGCTTTAAGAAAGGAAAAAAGTTTATCTTGGCTCATGATTTTGACCTTTACAGGTACACCAGGGCACACTTGTGCAGATTGGCTCATGATTTTGGAGGGTGTGGACCTATGTGGGCACACAGTATCATGGTAGACATATGTGATGGGGAAAGAGCATTCACCTCAGAACTGGGTGCAGAAGAAACAGGAAGGCTGGGGCTGGAGTCCCAATATCCTCATCAAGGGTGTGCCTGTAATGCTCAGACTTCCTTCTAGCAGGCCCCACTTCCTAGAGGCTGTGCCACTTCCCAGCGAGCCACAGACTAGGGACCAAGACTTTAACACGTGAGCTTTTGGGAGGCATTCATGGTCCAAACTGCATCAGCCATGCATGGCACCATTATCAAACAATGTGGATCTTAAAGGGAAGAACACTGGGTGTGATAGAGAAGAAACAGGAACCTGTCCTGAGACAAAGGTGATTATTTTCACAAGAGGCAAATGCAGTCTTCAGTTTCACACTCTGTGTGCTTCCTCTTCCTCTTTGCCTCCTCATATCTGTAGGCATCAGATGTTTCCAATGTTTCTGCCATCTTCCCTTACCTATGGTCCAAATAAAGAACTCCCAGAAACTTAATATTGATCTGAGGTTTCTAGGGTATGCTGAAACAGGTTCTCACTATGTAATTCAGGCTTCCCTCAAAATCACAGTACCACTAGCTCAGCCTCAGCATTGCTAGGATTACAGCAGGTAACACCATGTGCATCTCATCATATTAAATTTTTTCATAAAAACACTGGGCAAAGAAGTTAGTGATTGGTTTAAAAATCTCTTCTGCCCTGTACATTCAGATAAACTTGTGAGTCCCTCCCTCTATATATTTTAAGGACAGCTTTGTCCCTATGGGCCCTGTCTCCATATGTCATCCTAACAAAGTAACCAACCATGTTATTCACTATGAGATACCATGCTCTAGTTATCCTACTTGCTTGAGTGGATTGAAATGAGCATAATATGTAGGGTTCAGTAGTTTCCTAAAGCCTGTGAGAGAATTCCTAAGCTTTTCCTCTTGGTGCTGTCTATATATAAGTTAAAAAGAAAATGTCTTCAGGGGAATTTCAATAGGCATTTCTAAAGAGGTTCTCCTTTCTCTGCAAATATGAATCCTTGTAGAATTCCATTTTTTCCTTTTATTTTTTTCCTTCTCCTGATCCTGTTATAGCTCTCTCTAGCAATGCTGAAACCCAGCTGGTCTGGAGATTAATATGACCAGACATACCATGAATTTTTTAAATCTCAAAAGTCCCAGTTTCTGCTTCTTCATCAATCAAATATAGGTTATATATATATATGTGTGTGTGTGCATGTGTGTACGCAGTATATTATCATAAGTCTCCAAATTCTTTTCTTTTTGCCTCAGCCCCTCTTAAATTATTCCTGTTACTTGTTATAAATAGGTAGAGGAAAGGATGTGAGGGGCAGGGAGACAGAGGCTGTGAAAGCAGGGACACTGAGAGTGCTGGGGAAGGGGGATCCAGTGAGAAGATGGGAAATCTAGTAGCTGCCCACTTCCTTTGTCTCTTCAGACCACTTCCAGGTTTTGCTTAGGTATCCTGTTCACCTGTGCCCTCAAATAGCTTCTTCTCACTGCTAACAAACGTTTCCTGCCTGCCTCACACATGGAAATCTCAGGGCAGCACCTTAAAATACTGCCCAGGCTACCAAGCACCTTGCTCATTGATTCAGGGGACTTGGACCTGTTTCTAACTGGGTCTGCCAACCCCCTGCCCCATGTTGGCATGGACAGTGTTAATAGCTAATATAAGTCTGGAGGAACTTAAGCAATAATTTGTTTTTTACTTCATTAACATTCAAAAAATAAACAAGTAAACTACATGTTGAATTCATTAAATTCCTCTTCCACTGTTTAAGAATGTGAAAACTGCATTTTTAAAAAAGGGATTGATTGGTGTCATGTACTTATTTGTTCACTTCTGTTTATACAATATAATAAGAGTATTGCCATGGAGGAGGAATAATGGTATTTATAATACCATCACTACTGTTTATGTGAGATGAAAATGTCTGAAAAGAAACTAGAGGGGACAGTGATGCTCTTCACAGACATTAAACTCTTCTATTGCTGTTGATAAGATATGTGAATAGGAAAACTAATCTAACAGTTGGGGGAAAGTTAGTGTTCTTAGCATTGTGCTTATCACTTGTCTCAGTAGCCAGGTTCAGAAAGCACTAAAAGGTAATGCAGGAGGTGCCTCCTTGCAAGGAAGCATAGGAACATGTACTTTATTAAGTCATAAGACCTAGATAACTTAAGAGTATGGTCCTCTGGTGAATGTGCAGATACTTCTGTCTGGGGCAATGGAGGTGTCATGTTAGGGAGACCAGCGACTTGAAATTTGCCTACAATTTGCCTATAATGTACTTCTTAGGGACTGGGTCCTATTCATTGTTCAAAAAAAGAAAGACAAATTCAGACCAGGTTGTGAAGGTTTGTATCCAAAACTTTAAAAGTTCTTGGTAGACTTTAGGCTATTTTCATGTCTACTTAAGAAAGAACGGGACTTGGAAGTAGACAAATTATCTGAGATGATAAAGCAGGCCACAGAGAATAGTCATCCATGAGGAGTTAATGGTTGTTATGGAGTGAAAAGAGCAAGTAAAGATGACAAAGGGATAGTTTGTGTCAGATTCAGATATTCATGATTACTCTCTGAAGTAGATTAACCGGAACTCTCCAAAGCTGAGTATAAGATCCTCGATGACAGGAATGCAATCCGAATGATCAGACTTTGAGAAAAACATCTGTTGAGCTAATGAGTAGATAGATGTACATTTCTACCTGGAAAATACTTGTCACATCTCTTCATCTAAAACTAACTCTTAAAGCAAGTTCAAAACTTTAGCAGACTTACTTTGAGAGTTGAGTTTTAATAAAAGTGTAAAGTCTCTAATTTTTAATTTTTATTATTTGTAATCTCCAGTCACATTCCTTATCCTGTCTCCCCTCATGTCTTATTGTTAGTTGAAATAATTTTCATTAAAATGATGGGTGATGAATCCAGAAAGATAGTGAGAAGTGTACCGTATTGGGCTGTGAAGACCCTGGGAACTTGTAATGGGCAGGAGAGTGCTTTAAATCACAGTGTAACCCTATTTTTGCAGGAGGGCCAGCTCTAGCAGAGCCTGAAGATGTAGATTGCCTGTCAACTGAGACATTTCTGACCAGTGTGAATAAAAGTGAAGTGTGCCTTGCTAGACTCTGAGCATTGCTTCTGATACCAGTTTCTCCCATCCAGCACTCTACATGGCACCCTTAGCTAAGAGAGCAGGGTGATGTGTTGTAGAACTTTGCTGAGGCCTTTGGTTCCAAAGCAGGATTGGAGACACCTCTGCAATAATTTTAAATATTAGATTAGGTTTCTTCTTGTACCATGTCCACTATAGGAGGAAATGTACATTTGTCCATATTTAATAGTGTATGCATAAATCATTTGCAGAGGAGGGAGAACTTGAAAGTTCACACAGATTAGCATCCTCTCTACCCAGTGGTACCAAAATGAACCTATATGGACAATGGGGGAGGTCTAATTGTTTGCCTCAGGTAAGATAATCAGAAAAAAAATGTCATTTTCTTCTCTATTTACATCTAAATTTTTGTTACTCTGAAGCTATGTACTTAGTAGAATTCAGAGAGATAGCACAGAGTTCTTGTTAGTTACAGAGATGACAGATTTTAAAATCTGTTGGTTCCTCTGAATAGTTCCCTCTGTGACCTAGAACCTGCTTGCTTTGCTTCATCTGGACACAGTGCATTTCTGTGATTTATCCACAGAAATTTTTAACAGATCCTTACACTTACTGTCTGAATTAATGACATTCCTTTTTTTCACCATGACAGAAACCACTCTGCCCTCTCTATGCATTATGTTAAAGGTGTTTTTCTGAAGCATGTGGACATATTCTGTAAAAGCTTTCCAGTTCTGTCACGTTGACAGGCTGATTCCATTAAGTCACCCACCATCATCATGTTCAGCTTTTTCTCCTTTTTTGAAAAGTTAGAAAACAGTTATCATAAGAATTTTAGAGGCATTCACTTGGCAAAAATAAATCTGGAAAAACATGAGTCTGCTCCTTGAAATGGAAAAAAGATGAGTTATGTCATTCTCTGTGCAGCCCTCCTCTTGACACTGCTGGAGAATAAGGAAGGAAGCTGTGCTCTTTCCCTCCGTTTTGTTTTCTGGTAAAGTGCAGTACCTTTAACATGTTCTCACTAGAGGTCAAACTTCTCTGCCTCAGATTTACTCTGTATTATTTTGTACTGGAAGAATCTGAATGAATGACAAGAAGGGGTTTCGCTGGAGGATTTAACTGTTTCCTTGCCCTTGGATAAAATGCTATTTGAAAAGGTTTTAGGATCCCATGGCTGTTTGAGATATTAGGATAGATACATTCCCTTTTCCCCCCAGTCTCAAGCTTTCCTACTAACATGGTAAAATCATATTATCTCACTGCTGCTGGGTCATTTAAAATACTGAATAACTGTGTGAAGTGAGAGAAAAATGCTCAGTATGGGGGGTATTAGTTTTGTGGATCTGTGGATGGGTCACCTTCCAAGGAGAAATCATGCATGTGCAGATCACAGGATTACAGGAAAGCTAGGGTCCTTCAGTCTGGGTGCAGATTGATTGGAGATAGAAAAGGAACTCTCTGTGACTCATTTGGACCTCACTGGGTGGAAACAAATGTCCCTCATGCAGGATCTCATGCAGGCCACTGTCACATGCTGAAAGTGAATCCAGAGTTTAAGACATCCCTGAAACACTGGCACATGTTGAAATTTACCTCTGCTGACACTTAACAATCTATTTTCTCTGTCTCTTCTAATTTGCCTTATTTTTTTAGGTTTCCTTTCGGTAGCAGCATAGTTTCTTCCTGAAAATGTACATGAAACCTTTATCTTTTCATAATCGTTTCAGGGGCTGCTGTGGGTTCCCAGCTATATAGAGTTCAGCTTAGCCCTGGTTTAGTCTGGAGGATTCCCAGTATGTTGTTTATAGTTAATCCTTTCAGGAAATGTGAGGCTAAAGCACAGCCAGAAAACATTTGCAACTCCCACACCCTTAACAGGTGACTGCAAGAATACAGATATTTACTAGGGGATGTTTAAAGCCAGGCTTTCTAGGGTACAAAAGATATATTGTAAAGGCTTCCTGGGGTTATGCTAGCAAACAGCTAGGGACAAATAGAGACAGGCCATGTGGGATGATAAATATGCTTCTAAACTTTCAGTGCAAACCATTGATGTTTCTCTTTTATGAATAAGTTACTTGTACTTTACTAACAGCAAAATTTTATTTATATAAGACTGAACAGAAAATCCCAAAATGCTTATAATTTTGAGAGGAAAACATATATACTATATGTGTGTCTGTTTTAATGTTTTTTACTTGAAATTAAAATAAAAGACAAATTGATTTTTTTAGATGGATCAGGCGACAAATCAAAATCAAAATTATAAAGAGTGCAGGATAGAGCCTAATATCACCACACAGGCACAGGATGCAGGGGAAGAGAAAGAGAGAGAAGAGTATATATGTTAAATACCTCCTTCATTACTGGTGAAAAAAACCTAAATTTGGATCTTGTAAAGACAGTTAAAAAATGCAAATTCCCCTAAGAGGAAGTATTAAAACAATCACCGAGTACAGACTGTGGTGGAGAGGCTATCGTTGACTCGGAATGTCCACAGAGACAATCCCTGTCCATTTGGTCATTTTTCTACAGTTGCTTGGTGATGAGAAAGTGCATGTGGAAATCAGAAGGGACCAAGGGAGAGAGGCGGGGAACAAGCTTTATGAATCTAACAACCTGCATTAAGCCTATTGTGCCACAGCTTTTCAGCATCCAGACTGCTGGCAAACTTGACCCTTTGCTGTTCAGTTCCGTCCTGGTGTTTGAAACAGCCAAAGCAATGGCTACATGTACCAACCATTATGCTAGTTTTGTTATCCAAGTTGGCTTAATGCTGACTTTATTTTCTGTAGTGATACTGAAAAAAAAATGTCTCTTTTGAAAGGTCTTAGACCTCTCTCCTCCCAGCTCCTGATCACAGTAATAAACAACCTCAAGAAGTCATTAGTGAGGACGAGCGAAATCTCCCGACAAGTCAGCTATGAAGAAATTGGCATAGTTTGTCTCTTTGATTCGTGTTCTTATGAAAATAATGGGTTGAAAAAAAAAAACTACATGTCTCTCAGTCTCTGTTTGTAATTGTATCTTTCTTTACCAGTTATATTGAAGCTGACTTCGGGGGCTGAGTGCCTATATTTGTATGTTCCTAACAAAAGTTGAATACTACTCAAAAGTTTTAGGAGCAGAGTCCATCTTTAGAAACAGCTTTCGTCTATACTTGTGTACTGTCAATTTCATATGTGTGTGTGTATATTTTGACCTTGCTGGAGCCTTTGCTATGGGCTGTCTGTTGATTGGGGCACGTCAGTGTTTTGCTTATAAGTGTTGGGCAATAGTTGGGTGAGCCAGTCCTAATCTGAGCTATAGATAGAATGGGCTCATCTTCTACTTAAAAAATGTGGCAAACTGCTTTAAATGAATTTGGTTCAGAAAAGGTCATCAGAAGCATCCATTTGACCCTGTGCTGTGTGTAATGGACACTACTGAGCTCCAGAGCTGCAAGGTTAATAGACAAGAAAGCCAGTGATGGTTTCCACTGACCTGAACTCCTGGAGTTCTGTCAGTACATGGGAATTCTTAAACATGTAGCCTATTTCATCATTTACAGGAGCTGCTCACTGGCTCTTCTGGTGTCTTTGAAGTTAGGAGTAACATTGATGTTTATATTATGTTCTGGGCTTTTCTTCTACCTTTTTATTTAATTGAAAATTTAGTTAATATGCATATTCAATTCCAGAATTAAGAAATATTCAGCTAAACTTCTTAGATGTAGAGAATGAATTGTTAGAATGTTGTTGGTCTCTGGCTAACCATTATGCTAAAGCTGTAGTAGATTCTAGTACATTTTTCCTCAGTTTTATTTTCATCATGGCACTTGGTAAATTGAACCAATACCTAAGCACCACATATACTATTTTTATTTTAATAACTTACTATCTGTATTGCCTAATCCTGCTTTAAGTTTAGGATTTGTTTTATTAAACTGTATTATGGTTGTATGTAATTTGTAGGGTCAGCATTTTATTAGAGTGTGTTGTCATGTAAGGCTGAGTAAACCTAGTGGGGTTATTGAATTCAGCCCCTGGCTGGAGGCAGATCTGCATTTCTTCAATCCAAAATAGATAAGGATCTTTCCTATTTTTAAAGAGCTGTGAAGAAATTCCATAACTGCTTTTAGCAGGCTATGTGATTATTTACAACTGGCATATTTAGGGTGTTCATCTTAAAGCCTTAAATTCTTCACTCAACTCTTTGATATCATTTTGCCCAAGGACATAAATGTCAATCATTATCCTCTTAGTAATGACTCTTCTTATAGTGAGAAAACTATGAAGATACAATTTGGTCCTATCTCCCCTAAACTAAATTATTCCCATTTTTTAACAGTTACTTTTATTTCTATAGCTCCTTTTGTGACAAACAGGACTGTTTTGAAAAGCTCTGTCATATATGAGGCTTCTGAATCAGGCACTGCATATTTTAATTCCACTGTGCTGGTGTGGAAATAGCCACAACTTTTCATTTTATCCTGATGGACAGAGCATTTGTGGTCATATAACCTTGAGGTTTAAACTTGGTTCCAAAAAAGTAACTGACTCATAGCACTGACTAGACCCAAGAATAAAGCGCATCAGTCTTCCCAGTCTCAAAGCGCATCTTGCCCCCACTCCTGAAAAGCACTAAAATTAACTTTTCCTTGACCTCTCTTTCTAGTGCTATTTATTTACTGATTTAACGACTTTTTCTATCATCTTTGTCTCCTAAAATAGACAGATGACATTTATTCAACAAACATTGGACTGTCATGCTGTGTTTAGCACACTTTGCAAGGTTTGGGAGATTCAAGTGTGAACTGTCAGTAAAGGCTGGAAGACATAGATGTCCTAGGCATGCACAGGGTAAAAAAACAGAATAGTCTGTCACAGTATATAAAGAAGGAATGGAAAAGAAAGCAGAGATGGGCTTGGGCCAGACTCCGAAAGGTCTTGGATGCTCTTAAGCAAATAGTTGATAGTGACAAGGACAAAAGTAACACTTTGCAGTCTATATTACAGAAAATTGCTCTTAAGTCATTAAAACACAGACCTTGTTTATGTTGTTCCAATGGCTTAACCAGCCATTAGATTTAAATGTCTGATTAAATCCTGTCTCTTGATATGTGTGTCATATATTTATTTTCTTTGTGTTTTAACCATTTGAGTGATGATCCCCCTCCCTTTCTCATTGATCTGGATGCTTCTATTGTGTTCATATTTAGTCTATGATCCACCACATCACTTACTTATTATTCTCTGTCTCTCAAGATAGAGAAGTTTTGGAGTGTTTGCCTTATAGAAACAATCTCTGTAGCAAATGACATAAATGGTAGACTAAAGCAGCACCATGCACCTTTAATCGATTGGCCATATGATAGCAGTCAAAGACCTTTTAAGGCCCCACACACACACAAACCCAAAAAAAATTACCACAGGGTAAAAGTTTTGATACCCAAAGCATTTAAAAGATATAAAGCTTCTACTTCAGAAATTAGAAGTATACAGAGAAAGACAGGATTAGATTATAAAATGTTCCTAAAATCTGCTTTGGGGGGACACTTAAGTTGCCAGGGTAGAGGGGGAAAGAGGGAGGAACAGAAGGTGGATATGGTCATGTTTTGTTCTATATATGTATGAGATTCTCAGAGAATAAAAATTATAATGAAAATAAAACCCATCTTAAATACAAATTCAGTCCCTTATCACCTCTCACAGAATTGCTGCTTTCACTATCTGTTTTCTCACACTCTTTTCCTGTAAGCATCATGAAGAGTCAGGAGACTTGTGTGGGCTGGGGAGGGGGTTTAATTGTATCTTGGCAAAAGCTTATAGGCCATACTGTGCCTAATTACTGAACTTCGGTTTTTATATCCTCTCTCTTCATCCATGATTACCTTATTTCATCATCTTAATTTTTAAAAGATATCCTTCAGTTATGTTATAACATGTTTATGATTCTTTTATTTCTTGAGATAGATACAAAATAATATGGTCTAGTAAGGCAGGCTTCACCTATGAGTGAGTATATATAGCTAGCATTTATGATTTTCTCCAATTGACCAAAAGAAATGGAAACACTTCAGTAACTGCCACAGGCCTAACATGGGGTTGCAAAGGACCAGTCTGTACCAGTGCTCTGTCTTTGATTTGCAAACCTTTCCCCAGGTTTATGTTTTTTTTTAAAAAAAAAATGGTTTTTTGTTTTGTTTTGTTCTTTTGTTGTTGTTGTTGTTGTTGTTGTTGTTTTGAAGCTGGAGAATTAAAAACTGCCAAATGCATGGTGCATGAAATGCCATTAAATCCAGCATAAAACTTCTTGAATCTGTCACATAAAGAAAGTCATGTATCCAGCATGAAGATGGAATATCAATTGACAGGAGTCTATGGAGTTGGCACTCATTGTGAGAGACATGTGTTTAAAATCCCTATAGCCCCTGAGCCTTTGGAAACCCAGAAAGTCAAGCAATATTAGCAAAATCAGTAAAGTGAAAACCATGCTAGTGTTTGGGATGACTTTCACATATGAATTACTTATTACAGTATTTCTAGAACACTGAAAGAGTATTTAAACATCATCCCTATCTATAGAAAATAAAGCTATAAACCCACCAAGTTCTAGGAAGAATATCTGAAAAGACTAAGAAGGTTAAAGAGGTGCCCAAGAGGTCATTCCTGTCTGTTGCCACACCTTTGCCCTCCTCAGCTGAAAGGATGAGTGTGGAACTTGAGTTCATCTGAATTCCTCAGCTCTGTCATCAGAGCTCTGACACATTCTAATTTTCTGATTCATCTGTGATGAATAAGCACTCCCTTTCCTAGTCACGGTCCTCAAAGTAACCAACTTTATGAGTTATGATGACTTACTTTTTCATTCCGTTGCTGAATTATTATTGTCCCCTCTTAGTAAAGTTGGTCTTACTCTTTGTCCCCCAGCATTAACCCCATATGCTGAATAGCCCACTTGGCCAGTAACATTGCCTGAGCTCTGAGCTTGTTCAGAGTAAAATAATTGACAACCAGACTTCTGTTTTTAACCCAGCCAGATACCTCAGCTGGCAAGCAGCTCAGCTTCCTCACCATAAAATGGGTATAATAATAGCTTTCCCTTACCGCTGTGAAATATTTAGAATGCAAATCAAGCCAGACCTATCTCCTTCCAAAGCGAAGTATAAACTAGCCTGCATAATCCTGAATGAGTCCAGATTTCAAGAGAGAGTGTCAAATGGGAAGCTCTAAAGGTGGTATAATTTAGTGGTTAAAGTATGTGGACTTTGGAATGGTGCAGACTTACTCAGAGGCCAGCGGCTGTGTGATTTGGGGTAAGTTTCCTAATTTCTGAAACCTCTCTTTCTTCTAGTAAGTGCAGGGTAACAGTACTTTTTACTTATAGCGTGGGTTCAGTGATTCACTCTACCAGTGCTTCTGGAATTTACACTCAGACAGACCTCAAGTTAGAGTGGTCCAGAATTCAGGATGCCTCCCGGGACACAGCCCTGTGTGCCGCAGACAGGACACTTCAGGGAGGTCTCAGGTATTACCCTGAAAATACACAAGGATTTTTTCTGCTCACTCCTCAGTATGTTCTTGCTTGTTTTACTAAAGTAGAAGTAATGCAAAGCCAACAAGAACATCTGTTTTGTTTCTTCTAAAACATCCAAGAAAAAGTTAATGGGGAAATGGATACATATGCAAACAACAGTTTAACTTATTTACCCACAAGGAAAACCAGCCATCAAGGAAGACTGCCGTATCTTAGTATTGGTGGCTCTGTGTACCACCCTCCCCCAGTGTTGCTTGCTCCCTGCACATCCCTGGGCTGACATGTACACAAAGTAGAGAAGCCTTTCCTTACCAGATGCCCAAAAGCACATCAGGTACTCAGAGCGCAGGAACTCTTTCCATCACTATCATTTCTCCACTCCCCATTGCGGTAATGGTGCTATGGACATTTATAAAATAAAAAGTATATAATGATCAAAGTACATTATATACACCATAGAAGCATTAGAATTAATTCATGCTTTTCATGCAATTAATATATAATAATAATTATGAAGGAGGAAAATATTATAAAGGTCCAGGCAAATAGAGTTCTAGGGAACCTTAAAGGAACTTGTGTATCTCTAGTCACGCATCTTTACCTACTTATAGAGCTCCATTTTTTTAATATTTTCTTTACTCCAAGCTTCAGATTATGCTTGTTTTAAACTTTCTAAAGGTGGTTTAGAGGGATTTTTTTTCCTTCCTAATCCCTCCCTCCCCAAGCCATAATGGGTAAGCAGCCCACAGGAGTCATATATGGGCTTCTTGGGAACCAGACACTCCTTGAAACTTGTTTTGGGGCTTTCTTGAAAAAGGATTCTCCTGGTAACCTGTATCATCTCTAAATGTTGAAAACCACTGCCCTAGAACATTATGCAAATTGAAATTAGGTGAACTAGCCTTTGCTGTTACAATTAAATTACAATTAGGTCCTTGGAGAGTGACACTTTGGTATCACTAACCTAAGATTAGACATCGATACACATCACTCTTCCTGCCTCTCACTTTGTGAGCATACTCACTGCTGTGTTTCAATGTCCTGAATTATTTGGCCTTTACAGTTTTATATCCTTTCCTACATATTTGTGTGTTGAACCCGGAATGTTCAATGCAAATGTTTGAAATCCAATGCAAAATTATTCTGCTTAATTCTTTGCATTTCATATAAAAACAACTTACAGATATATAAGGTGAATATCACTCAGGTGGAAAGAACATGTATCAATACATAACAGTTTCAACTGAGCAAAAGTAAATCTATGTAGATTAATACATATTGTAATTCAATCAAGAAGGAGGGACCTTTTGACAGTTATGGACATTTATGAATTTTACATGAACTATGAAATTAAATTTTTAGCCTTAATATTAAATTTGGGGTTGCTTTTAATGTTTTGCTTTAATATATCAGGACAAAGTTATATCCCAAAAATTTGCAATCTAACTTTGTTTTCTCTTAAACTGTAACACATGCTGTAATTTTTCTCTCCTTCTTAAATTCCTGTCATTGGCAGCCTGTGTATCATTTGATATCAGGGGAGATAGTTTATTAGTCTTCATATGTGTTAGTCAATCTGATAACTTTCTACCACCAAAATCCAAAATTTAATTTTAACTAATTTTGTGAATAACTGCTCCTAGGAGTTCAAATAGAAAATTTGCCTGCTCAGATATAAGAATAGAAGCACCTGATATAGTTTTCAGAGATCATAATCCATTTTTGAGACTTATTTGATGTATAAATTATAATACGTAAGTGCTAATTCAGTATATTTTATAGAAAAATCACTAATCATAGTTTCCCCTTTCCCCCAATGATTAAAAAAGAACCCATGCTCAAAAAAATGGGGGGAGGCAACTGAAGAAGAAGAGGGAGAGGGGAGGAAGTAAAATTGCAAAAATATGTACCGTGAAGTGTTTTAGTGTCTTGGCTTGCAGAGAAGACATGAGTGTACAAAAGTATAATCTTTGAAAACTAGCCCCTTTCTATTTTGTATTTCCAATTTGTAAATACTTTAAATAATTCATACATAATCTAATTATCTTTCCTACAACTTTCATTAGCCCTATCAATTTGTGAAAAGATTTTGAAGCATGAGAGACCCCAGGTGTATCTTGCACTGTGATCTGGGCTGCAGGTTTTCTTCTGAACTTTTCCTGTCCTCCAAGGACCACCCCAGTTCGCAGCTGCATATGCACAGCAGATTTCACACTGACCACATGGGAAACATGTCCTGAGTACAGTCTCTACCATGCATTTGTCCAGAAAACCTGGAAAGTGAGGGCACTTGGATTTATTTTTCTGCTTTGACCTTTTTCAGGGAAATCAGGTCCTTTTAGTTAATATCCTTGAATCACATCATTTTGATACTTTTGGAGGCTTTATGTGAAGTGGTTAAGAACATCCTGTGATGTGCCCACAGTTTAGGCAGTATATATCTGATGTGATGTGAGGGTCTGTTATCTTAATTTCTTCACCTAGAAGAGAACCTATCAAAACGGTGGTAGCACTCAAGTAGACTGTCCAGGAGATTTGTTAGACTTTTAAACATAGAATGTGAAACTAACATGACAAATTTCCCCCAAACCTGAAAAGTGTCATCATTAGAGCCTTGTTTGGAGTGCAGAAGTTTGCATTCCAAACACTATGTCACAATATCTGCATCAACAATAGAGCTCTCTGCAACACAGAAGTGTTCTGTGTGAGGTTCAGTAAGGTCACTTAAAGCCACATGTGGCCATTGAGCATTTGGAATGTGACTAGTGTAACTAAGGATCCAAATATTTAGTTTTCATTAAAGTTAAAGAATTTAAGTAGACAAATATGACTACTAACTACTGCAGTGAACAGGATCACTCCTCTAGAAAAGCTGTTGGGGATCTGATGCGATCAACAGGAAAGGTCTTGACACTTTCTATACTAGGATGTACTGGTACTGGTCATAGCAAGGAGGCTACGGCTCTGGAAAATGTCTGAAGCTGGATATTAATAATTTTGCGTCTACAGGTGACAAAATTTTGGAGCAATGAGTCTCATCAGTCTCTCAAGGCTTTGTGTTCCTTGCTGTGTTCAGTTTTGTGTTTAATTCCTCATCTTTTCTTTCATTTTCAGTTCCTTGACCACCAGTTTGTTGCCTGTTCCTACTCTTCATGTAAGTAAAAGTGGTTTCTTTACCTTTAATGACAGTGTTGGATTTGTGACTCTCTGGTTTTTGGTGTCATATTTACTAGTATGCTTTAGTGTTTTCCTGCTTGGAGCCAACTCTGTTAGTGTACTAGCAAGTTGTCCTCTGTGAGGGAGCCCAGCCGCCCGCCCAGCCGTTGCCTTCTGAAAAGACTGCCCTTTCCCTCTCTGCAGCTGCTATTTGCAAAAGTGGCTGCTCCTCCTGAACTGAAGCTTACAGTCCACATCCAGCTCTCAGCAACAGTTGGGCTTTGCTCCACTGTCAATCAATGGGCAATTATTTATTCTCCAGTTATTCATTCATCCCTAGGCCCAACCATTTTTAATTTTAACTTCTAGATCAGAGCTTTCGTTTATTGACAAAATTTATAATATCCTTTAACCAAGAAGTACAAGACTGAAAAGTAAATAGGCTGAAAAATTTGTGAAAAATTATAAAGTCTAGGAGGAAAAATAAAAGAAATCCAGGATTCACATGTGCCAGCAGGTTTATAGAATTTACAATTCTTTCCAGAAAAGATGAGAAATTTGGATGGGGGAGAAAGAAATGGGGGAATAAACTTGATTTTAAATGAAAAAGAGAACATTTATTGTTGAAAGATCAAACTGGGTCATACTGAGCAGATTTAGATAAATATTATTTGGACTGCTTGCAAGAGTTTCCGGGGCAATAAAACCAAATAATGAAGGCGCTACCAGAGGCGCCGTTGTCCCTGCATCTCCCTCTGTTTCTTGTTCATAGTATATCACCAACCATCACTCTGGTAGTTCGTATATTGTAGTGATCTGCGCCGAAAGAGCTCTCTGATTCTGCTTGTGTATGGCTTCTACTAACATTCCTAGAAACTTGTGGCAAACATATGTAAGGAAGCAGAATTCACCAAAAGATGCTGAGGCTGGATGTGACATTTTATCGAATGCAGAGAGGAGATTGATTAGACTTCTCAAAGACTGGTGCTGTGTTAGACAACAGGGAAGGTCCTACCTCCCCCTAAGCCTTCTTATTCCCAGTCTCAGTGGTGACAGAGTGGGTCTGCTGATGCTTTGGAGATGTCAGTGCGTGTGCTCATGGTTACCACTGTGTGTCTTCCCATCCTTCCCCTCCCTTGTCACCCAGCACTGCATATTTCTAGTCCTCTGACTGGCAAATCTTTTTGTTAACAGTTCTTTTGTGTAAAAACAATTCACATAATAGCTCAGTGTTAGACACGGCATTAATCCTCACATCACCAGGATGAGTCAGCATGATGTACTCCTGCTGGCCTAGCTCAGCTATTATGACGTCAGTACTTTAGGGCAAGCCTCATACACAAAGTATATGACCTGTGTCACCTAGTAGAAATAAAGGGAGAGACCATAAGTGAAAGGCTGTTTCTGTCTCGTAGGAAAATGTGAAACTTACTCTGTGCTTCATCGGTAATCCACCGCAGAGCAGCTTCAAATGGGTCTTTTTTCCTTCTTCTTCTTCTCCTCCTCCTCCTTCTCTTTCTTCTCCTCCTTCTCCTCCTTCTCCTCCTTCTTCTTCTTTAAAGCAGAAATAAGGCTGAGGGGGAAAAAAGCCTATAACAAGCTAATAGTCCATTCATGTACCATGACCTTGTCCCACCCCAGGCCAGGCTTCATGCTTGCTTGACTTGTTAGAAATCCTCAAGTTGCCTTCATGCCAGCATGATGACAGGGCCAGTAACAGTCCTGTGTCCTCATGTGCCCCCAAAAACACAGCTGATGGCTCTAGGGGTGGTGTCATAGAGGCCCATCAAAAGCAAAGGAAATGTTCCTTGGGAACAAACCAGAACATTATCCCCCAATGCCTCTCATCCCATGTGGCTCTTTGATAACCTTCTTTGGACAGGTGCAAAATTCAGCCCCTCTGACCTTCTGTCCTTGGCACTGCATCCAGTGTCCGAATCTGGAATTGACCCGATTTAAATAGGAGTTGAATAAACTTCATGCTTTCCTGCAAGAAGTTTCTGTCCCATTATTCTCCAGCAGAAGCAGAAAGAAAAACTCCTTAACCTGCCATGCTGCCTTGAAACAGATGAGAAAGGCAGGGTGTGTTTGGGAAGCCCAGTTCTTGTAAGCTAAACCTCTATTCAGACTCAGAAACATTCTCAGGATAGTACCTTACAGTATTAAAAGTTAATCACTGGAAGTGTGGCCATGCATTCATTTACATTGTCTATTAAAAAGGAATGGTCCATCGCAGCCTCCATCCTTCCTTCTTACTCTCACCCTAGCCAGTCACCAACCCCTGTGGTAACCATCAAAAAATGCTTCACCACTGGGATTTTCCACCTTCATTAGATCACTGAGAGTCTCCTACCATGGTGCTCAGAGATACTGTTACTACTTGGCATGGTTTTGATTAATGTTGCATAGTTTTTTATTTAGTTTTCAGTCAACAAACATTTGTAGCACCTGTAATGGTGCTCGGGTCTGGGAACTCCAAGATAAATGAGAAATACCACCTTTCATTAAGAATGGCACAGTCTTGGGCTGGTGGTGCAGCTCACACTAGAGCACTTGTAGCAGAGCTCAGCAAAATGGAGAAGGAGTGCAGCCTGGGCTTGACCCACAATAATGCAAAAAGAGAAAGGAAAAATACCTCACAGTCAACTAGGGAAGGAGACCATACAGATAAAGGCTGTTGTGTGACAGGCACTGGAATGCAGGTATCTACAAGTAAGTGCCTACCCATATAGGGGGTTCAAGCTAACTCAATGAGATCAAAGTAGGGGTTTCCCAAGTGAGCACAGGAGGAGAGCGAAGAGAAGGGTTCATTGTTGGGGAAATAACAGAGTATTTAAAAGTGAGGAGGAGGCATGAAGTAACCAACAGATCTAGGTACCCAGTACTCCGGTGTGCTAGAGTATGGTGGACTAGCAACCAGACTGGAGTCAGACCAAAGGGCTCTGATGCCAAGCAAAGGAGTTTGAACTTGATCTTACAGCCTTGTTTTTAAAAAAAATTAAGGAAATTGTATAATTCCAGCATATCTTTGCCTACCTCATAGTCCTTGCCTTCTAGGAGAAAGGCTGATGTGATATGGTGCCATATTAAAGGCAAACTCATCCTTATGGGAGTCTTGATGAAGACCTCAGTTTGCAGCTAACCTCTATCTGAGCTGCTGTCTGATGGTTTTGGGATGTAGAAGGGTCTTCTGCCCACAGTGTGCATGGGATAGGAGGAAATAGAAAAAAGACAAAAGCATTTCTTAATAATGGCTCTCTAAAGTCAATCAATCCCCAATTTCCTGTCATTTTTCCATTGCTGCCTTTTTCTAAGCAAAATTTCCAAGCCATTGAACTGAATTGCAACTTATGCACAGCCGGGTGTTGAAACAATTCAGTATATTCATTCCTTCTCTCTGAATTAGAGTTCACCATAAGTGTGCTTTTCTCTTGTTCACTTTGGGCTGCCAGGACAATTTAAAGGCGAATTTCAGCAGCTTGTGTCTCACGTACCATGTTCTCTTTGCAAACTGGAGTATTTGTGTGGGCGTGTTTAAGTTGTCTCTATATTGCTTTCTAGAAAGGTTGGAGAAGATGAACAAGATGAGGAGTAGGGACCTATTAAAAGCTCAGATCCCCAGTGACCTGAGTGCAGAACGTAGGCTGGTGATCAGATGGTCAATTATGTGTTTGTCAAAACACAGTGGGCTGCATTCCAGACTGCCAGCTTTGGAGGCCCAGCTTCTGCCAACCAAATGTCATCTGGGAACATGCAACACTGGGCACTGTGAAGGAGTTTGAAATAGACCATGCCACAGCCAACCTACTGCCAGTCTTATAGCACCAATATGGCATGCACAGCCGGGCCCCATGTTTCAGAGCTCAGGAATTCACTGTACTCAATTCAAGGGGTCAGATGGGTTCATGTTTTCAAAGACTATGTTCTCTGCTTTGAACACTGTGACTTGTTCCTCAGCAATTTCCAAGGGATTTTTCCAGTCACATCTCTGTGGAAACCACTCTTTTTGTGATTATTACGAGAGCCTTGTAAAATGTCCCAGAGGAGGGGGCTAAGGGGAGGGAACAAACCTGCTCTGACAATGACTATGACTCCTATAAGGGATTCCAACTCTAAGGAAATTACATTAAGGGTGCATAGCTTTTAAAATATCAGGAACCACCTTGGCAACTTATAAAAAACAGAAGGGCTTTGCCTATTTTATAAAGTGATTTGCATATACCTGCATAAATAATGTCCCCACCTGTACTTTTATGCATTTAGGTTGAATAAATTAAATTCAGTGATCTTTAAATATGCTGTGTCTTTCATTGCTCAGATACCATTTTCAAGACCCTTCCTCTTCATTCCCCCCTGTGGTTATAATGACTGTTTTTTGTTTGTTTGTTTGTTTGTTTGTTTGTTTGAGTCTTTTGGCTAATTCTAAGAACTAAAGTACACTGGAGACCAGTCCACCACAACCAGGAACATTATCTCCCTCTGCTTGAATTTCTCTTTGCCTTTCTGCCATTGAACCAAGAACTCTGTTTTTTCACCAGAGAAAATGGAAGAGTATATTATTAATGTGAAAGCATAGCCCAAAAAAGGATTAATACACAGCTCAGAGATATTAGCCTTATATTATTTTTCTATTAGCCTTTTCTTTCCTTTCCTCTCTTTCCTTCTCTCTGTCTTGCTCCCATGCTGTTTTTCTCTGTCTCTTAACAAGGTTATTATGTAGCATGGGGATTACAGACCTGTGCAGCCATAATTGGATTAATCTTGGCCTTCTTTGGACATAGCCAGGGCCCCTTCAGAAACCACCTCCTACTAACTCCTAACAGTTATAACTTGGGCCTTCCAGTCGAAGCCTGCTCAGTAGACCAGCCCTAACCACATACATCCTACAAGATTTAGGCATTTTTCCATGTTTTTGAAGTTTAATGGAGTTAAAATATATAGTTGTTGCCCTTGTCTTTCTAAAGGAACTTAACGATAAGAAAATAAGTTAAAATGTTGATTATTTTTATATGCACATAAGACAACAAATGGCTAAATTCCAAGTGGAATGATATAATACAGGTAATACATTAGGATTTCATTCTCAAAACTGAGTCTTGAGAGATGAAATTTTCATGTCAAATGAGATTCAGCTAGATCTTGGAAAAACGACTAAAATGTAAAGAAAAGGGGAGGAGTAAGATAATTACCATTGAAGCAAAAACATAACCTAAGTGTTGGGATCTTGGAGTGGTCCTTATGTAACACTGATCTTCTAAGCCTGGTGAAAAAGAAGACAAAAAGGCCTGAGAGGTAACTCACCAAGTCAAGGCATTGATAGTACAAACTTGGCTTCTGAATTCAATTAACAGAACTCACATAAAGATGGAAGGAGAAACCTCCAGAACATTGTCCTCTGACCTATACACACATCAAGTATGCGTGCACACTAGTAATCCACTCATTAATACAGAAGTAAAATTTCAAACAATAAAAAGTGATAACCAAAAATATAATTCTTATAACTGTTGGCTGTAAGATGTAACTTAGTGGCAAAGGTAAAATGAGCTTTGTGGCTCTCATTCCTTCACCATAAACTTTCAAAGGCATAAAAAGATTGTGCAAATATGAAAAATACCTTGCATGGCCACTAATTTCCACTAGTCTAAATAAAAAAAGAAAGAAGGAAGATACTAAAATCCCGCTGATACACAGTTTGACAGACCCATTGGACATAATTTGAAATACAGATCAAGGGCTATCTCACCAACAGAATGATTCATCTCTACAGAGCAGAATAAGAAATATGGCAAGTGCAGGGTTTGAAAACTAGACATGAAAAAGGTGCATTCTTTCCAACCTGGAAATCAAAAGGGGGAAGAAATTAGCTAAATCCTGGAAATGAAGCAAGTAGGACAAACTCCCACTTGTCTAAGGGGACACCCTGGCGTCAGAGTCAGTAGTGCTATGGTTGTTTAAGATCTCTTTTGGGGGCTTCTCAGAGTCTCCAAATTACTATAGTTAGAACTTGAAGGAATCAGGCAAAAATAAAGTTGATGAACTAAATAAACCTGTGGGAAGAAAAATACAAACCTTGTATTTCTGCTTAAATTAATAGTAGCAACATTTATTGAATGATTGCCTTGCTTTGGATACTGTGCTATTTAAAACAGTTATCTGATTTAATTTTTTAAAGTACACTATTAAGGATATGCTCTTACTATAATTGTACGAATGAGGAAACTGAGATTTACCATGTTGGATTAATTTTTCCACAAATACTTAATAAGTGTTAGAGAGAGAACTTGAATTGGGACCATCTGTTCTTAAAAATCCATGGCCAAATTTCATTCAAAACAGGCAAGTGTCTACTAAAGTTACAGATAAAATGGTGAAAAAAAACAGACATTGTCTCTCATCCTGGACCTTATAATCTGAGGGATGTAGGGCAAATGTTAACTAAAAGGTAAGACAAAGAGCATATACTTTCAAGCATACTTATCACCATAAGATGGAAATACCAGATACTCTAAGAAAAAGAGAATCATCTAAGTGAACATGGAAGTTTCCAGAATCCTTTCTGAGGAAGTGGCATTTGATTTAATATTTGAAGACATAGACAAAAAATGAGGTTGGGTAATGGGAAAGAAGGGCAGGCATGGGGAGCAACATACTTGAAAGCCCTAAATAGAGTTAGAAGAGGAGAGTGAAGAAATGAACAGCCTAACCTGAAACTGAAGACATGCACAGGGCCTGATGATGCTGGGTCTTTTGGGGCCACGATAAGGATTTTGATCCTTTTTGTAAGGATATGTGGATGGTAAACTGAAGACATGCCATGATAATTTTTTTATTATTTTAGAAAGATATGGTTTGAGATACTTATCTTAAGAGTTCGTTGTCAGCCTAGCCTTTAACGGTGGAGCCATCTCTCTGGCCCAAGAGTTGGAAACTAGTCACATAAAAACAAAAACAAAAAAAACAAAAACAAAAACAAAAAAATAAAAACAACTGGTAATTGTCCCGCACAAGAAACATCTCCATTAACTTCAGTGGATGAGTGGTTAAACGAATTGTTGCACGTGCATATCATGCAATACATTCATCACTAAAAAGGAATGAGCAACTTGAATAAATTTCAAGGCTATATCACTGAATAAAAACTAAAATGCAAACTCTTATCTATATGTAGTACTGTTGTATAGAAAAAAAATATGCTAGAGAACAAAGTTGTGGTTGACAGAGAGAAGAGAGGAGAGACTGACCATTGGCTATAAAAGAGAAGCATGAAGATGTTTGCAGTGGAGGGAAGGTACCAACTCACAATCATCATATGTGCTGGTAAATGATACTGTTGGCGTAGACAAAAATGCCCAAATACAGATCTTGATGGAGAAGCCCAAGAATGAGATTTAAGCAACTTTTACTATTTAGTTGGCTGGTAGAGAAAATGAAATCCATAAAGTATCCTCCCAAGGGAGAGGGGACAACTAAAATACTTTTAGGAAAATCAGAAGACATGAATACAGAAGGCAAGTGAAGTGTTTCCTGAGAGAGCAGGGAAGGGTAAGGTTGAAACCTATACACTCAATGGATTGGTTTGAAGAGTACAGTTGACTTTAGGAAAAACCACTTTATTTTTGTGGTTAACAAATGAGTGAATAAATAAATAAATAACTTGTTTATGCTTAAATGAGGAGTTTGTGAGGTAAAGAAACATAGGATGCAAATGTGAACAAGTAGTAGACACTTTGCCATGACAGCAATGAAAATGTACTATGTGATAGCTTGAGGGCAGACACGATGAAAACACTGATGTGTTTTGCACCGTATGAGAAACCCACAGGTGAGAAGAGGTTCAGTGCACAGGAGATGAGAAGACACCATATTTAGTAGTGGATGGTTCTTGACAAGATTAGAGTGTGAGTCTAAGAAGAGGAGCACCTATTATTTGAAGGAAGAAGGAGCTAGAGCAGATGCCAGCCCTTATATAGGTTTGATGCTAACAAATTGTGAGGTTTCCCACATGATGGCTCCTAAGGGGGTGAGAGCCTGCCAAGAGTAAGTGGTGAAGAGATCTGATAAACGTTGATGTTTGAAATAGTTCGGGGCACAAATGGGTTTTCAAGTCAACCAAAGAAACAGCAGGAATCTCCTTGGCAGTTCTGAAAACATAGTTACTTCTTTTCTCTCCCACCTTGCAATCCATACCCAGTCATGGTGGGTGCCCATGGTTTATGATTTCCCTACAACTATTTTAGCTACTTCTGGAGGTACCTTACAGATTTCATTCTCTCTACAAAGCTGATTAAGTATGAAGAGTTTCTGCCTGGGTACCACACCTCTCATGTGCATCACACATACATGCATGGCAACTCTGGTTTCTTTCATTATCATTTTGCTAATATATAACCAATTATGAATAAATAAATAATCTACTTGAAGTGTAGTAAAATGCAAACTTTCTCTTAAGTTTTAAAAGCTGACATCTAATGACACAAAAATGTTATTTAAACTGAAAAGAGAGGAGGGAGAGACTAGAGAGGAAAGAGAAAAACACAAACATAGAAGGGAAAAAATAACGCTAGCGAACTATGGAAGACCTGGCGTAAAACTCATCTCTGTTCTTCAAGGGAACTCCCGTTTAAAAGAAATAAATGAGCTTCTATCCCCTGATGGTGATCTACACTTGCAGTTTAAATGAGAATGCCCCCCATAGGCTCATATATTTGAATGCTTAGAGGAATTAGAATTAGGAGTTGTGGCCTTAGAAGAGGTGTATCACTATAGAGGTGGGCTTTGAGGTTTCAAAAGTTACACCAAGCCCAGTGTTCCTCCCTCTCTGTCTCTCTCTCTCTCTCTCTCTCTCTCTCTCTCTCTCTCTCTCTCTCTCTCTCTGTCTGTCTCTGTGAGTGTATGTGTCTCCCCCCCCACCTCTCTCTCTGGATCATGATATAAAGGTCTCAGCTACTGCTTCATGACAATAATGAACTAAAACTCTAAGCAAGCGCTCAGTTAAATGCTTTTTTTTTTTTTTAATAAAAGTTGCCTTGGTCATGGAGTCTCTTCATAACAATGGAACAGAGACTAATATATACACCTTCCACCTCTACAAATAGCTTCCAGAACTGGAGACACACTGAGTACTATAGATCACTTGAACTCTGGCTGCTAGAAGTGTAAGATACCAATGGCATCTGAGGGAAGGATCCTTTATTTGCATAGATACCAACAACATCCAGGGCTCTTTATTCTCATAGATGCTGAGAGTTATCAAACTACCCTTGGGAAGAATTGGTGGCAACAGTGACCTTTCCTGTCTGAACTCTTTCCAATCTGCTAGCTTCCCTTAAGGAAGTAGCATTAGGACCATTTGACTCAAAACTAAATTGCAGATACATCTGGGGTAAAATTTGGCAGCTGTTGAGAGAAGCAGCTGTATATTTTTAATATTTACTTCTATCATGATTCCATAATTTACATTTATCATAAAATATTAAGAAAGTATGGGTATAAACAGAAAACATCGATAATCCCACTCACTATGTAGAAGAAACTGTTACTAACATATTTTGATACTTTGTCTCTTCTCTAAATTTTAAGACAATTCAGCATATATCATGTACATAATTCTATAATATTTTAACTTAATAGTATAAATACTTCCTTATGTAATTACAAGCTCTTTATAATATCACTATAACATATAAATAAAATCCTACCTTATAGAACTCCAAGAATTTACTTACAGTGGCCTTCAAATATTTATTTTAGTATTTACACTTTCACTTTTTTAAAAAATTTTTAAAGTAAAAACTACACTACATTGCATCAAGTTGTCAAAATGGAAAGTGGAAACCAGAAGCAAGGAGTAATGTTGCAAACCACAGAGATGATCAGGCAGTCTTGTCAGTTAAAAAAAGCAGCTACTAACTGTGAAGATCTAGGAAAATCAGACTGAGTTTGAGAATAGTTGCAAGATTTACCTAATTTAAATCTTCCCAATTTAAATACTTCAATTTTAATTCTAATAATTATACACATTTGTGTTTTTACTACACTTGATCTTAGTTCAAATGCTGAAAAGACATAGGTGTTTTTACTAATATGCAAAAATTTGTACTATATGTAATATACGTGTGTGTGTGTGTGTGTGTGTGTGTGTGTGATATATCAAAATATATCAAAGTAAAACCCTTCAAAATTTCACAGTTCAGAGACAGTCTCTGAACATACATTGGAAGTATACACTTAGGTATATCTATTTATCTGTTCCTTTTATTCTTTGTCTTTTGTCTCTTTCCAAAATGAAAGGAAAAAAAAACTTTTTGATTTATAGTCTGCTTTTCCACTCAGCATTTTAAGTTGTTTGCTAAGTTAAGAAATGCAAATCTGCGTCATCCAGGCAACAGTACTGTACTCCAGTGTATGGACAGTATATTGACTGAGTCACTTTTTGATGGACATTACTTTCTGATACCACTATAATAGCTGTCTCTATATGTACCCATGCATGCATGTTCTTACACACTTTCCTGATAATTTTCTTAGGATAAATTTAAAGTAGAGGAATTATTAAAAAATAAAGTATGTATTATGTTCTGCGGTAGAATTCTATCAATTTATACTTCCAACATCAAAGAAAGACACTACCCATTTCTCTCTCTCTTCATTAATTCTTTACTCTCAATTATAATTTTTGCAATGTAAGTAAAGCCTTTTGTATTAGGGGTATGTTATATATTTCTAAACATTAAACACAAATCTGAATGCTTTAAAATACATTAAATCTTATTACATAAAACTAAAAATTGCTATAGAGAAAAATTTTTTAACTTGGGAAATTATTTCTGAAAATTCTCTGATACCTAAAAAGTGACTATAAATCAACAACAAAAGATAAATTTCTTAATAATTTTAATGGTATATATGTTTTTATACTTTAATGATTAATTTTACTCCTGTAAATCATCATTTAAAATTATTAATTTTGATCTTTAGTCTTTAAATTAAAATTTAGAAAAAGCATTTGATGAGTCCAACAGGATGTGGTTGCTGATTCTCATTCTTTATCACAAAATGGTGTTCCCTAAATCCTTGTTCCTCCCTCAATCCTTGATGTTCCCTAAATCTTTCCAGGTCAGTCACCTCAGGCTCTGTCCCTCAGACCAGACAGCTGCACCAACCCTCACTACTCTCTGTGGATCCTATGAGAGACAAAACATCAGTCAGGAAACTGAAGGTGTTTGGTCATGGTGGTTAGCCCTTCTTGGTTACATATATTCCTGTTTTAGCTGGCATTTCCATCTTCCAGTTGTTCATCTGTGATTTCCAGTCAGACTCCAGAATCAGAAGATTATTAGGAAGGGAAAAATACACAGTGGCAACATTGCCTGATCCATGTCTCCAAGGCAGGATTGTCACTATTCTTGCATCAGCTAGAGATAGAGATTCCTGGTTGTTCTCATAAATAACGTGCTAGAGGCCATATCATCAATGCCCTTCACCTTTCCCCCTCTCTTTCTGACTCTCATGTGTATTACTACATACTTAATGAAATACAATATTTTCCAGCAACTTCAGGGAAAGTGAAAGACACTAGAAAAGCAGAAATGCCACACTGACAATGTCACCCCAGCATCCACAGTACAAATTGTGACAGGTTGCCTTCGTGTTTCAGGATAGGGAGCATCTGGGCTCTCAGGGTGCATTCTCGGGCTTTTCAAAGAAGCAGGAGTTGTACTAAGCTGTTGTGAGCGATAATTGGAACATTCCTTCTGCACAAGAAGTGAAGTTACAGATGATGGATGGTGTGTGTGTTCCAGGGTACTTTTTCTTCCTTTTCCAGAATATGTCCATGAAAGTATCATGTCTTGAATTCTTAAACAGTGTCCAGAAAAGAAGAAGCAGACAGGCCAGCATGTCCCTTCAGGCCAACCTCAAGCTAAGGAGAATGAAGGAAACAGGAGGAATAAATCAGTCTGCTCTGTTTCAGCAACATGTGTTCCCATGAAGTGGGAGCTGTGGTTATGGCCCAGTCTTCAGTATCCCTAGTAGCTTTTCCAGGCCATGAAGCCGACTGCAAGTGCTTAAGATCTTGCTTAATTACATTCTTAGAAATCGTCATACATTCTACCTGCTTCTCTAACATGACATATTCAGAAGCCAAATAGTGACATGGGATTGATTAATGTTGAGTGATATTGTATGTTTTTCATGTTCTGTTTCACTGTTTTCTTCCCCCAACATGATCACCTAGTCAAGGACTGTATACACTTATGTACTATGTATCTTTTTTAATGTATTTATTATTTTTCTTTTATATATTTTTATTTTACATATTGATCCCAGTTTCCTCTCCCTCCCCATGCCCCCCGACTCCCTCCCATCACATCACCCCCCCCGACTCCACAGGGAGGGTGGTGCCTTCCAGGAGGGATCATCAAAATTTGTCAAGTCATTTGTAATAGGGACTAGGACATCTCTCCAGCCTCTAGGTTAAGGGAATATCTCTCCATGGGGAATGTGCTCCCAAAGTCCTTTAGTGCACCTGGGATACATCCTGGTTCCACTGTCAGAGGTCCCTTAGACTGCCTAGGCCTTCTAACTGAGACCTAAGTTCAGGGGGCTGAGTCGGTCCAATGCTGGTTTGCCAGCTATCAGTCTGGGGTCCCATGAGCTCCCCCATATTTAGGTCAGTTGTCTCTGTGGGTTTCTGTAGTCTGGTCTTGACCCCTTTTCTTAACACTCCTATCTCTCTCTGTAACTGGATTTGTACTATGTATTTTATAGTTAGCAACTTACTTGTTCAAAGAGTCATTCTAGGCTCTTGCTGAGAAAAGTTACACAGTAACCTTCTGTAGTAGCAAAATCATACTGATCAAGGAACATAAAAAAGGAGTAGTAGAGTATCTCCTGTCAGAATATTGTGTGGGAGCAGGGAGGTGCCTGTTTTCATCCATGACCACTATATTTGAATCATATCTACTTGGTTTGCTTTCTGTCAATAGATTGACACTCCTCCATCAAGGCCAGTGCTTTTGGGTAAAGAATAGAAGGAATGTAAATACCACGTAGCTTGACTAGTCTGGGTAAAGTACCTCTGGGTCTTAAGTGTGCGTCCCTCCATCCTAGATGAGAACTACTTTCCAAAACAGCACTCAGTAGAATATAGAGGGAGGCCAGGTCCCTTATCCCCAATCCTTTATCTACATAGAAAAGAAGAGGTGGGGGCAGATCAAACATATAGACTCTTATCTGAAAAGCTGCTGTAGAAATCTGAATCTGAATGAATCTGAGAGAAATCTTACTGACCACTATTATTTGGAGTGTTTCCCTTTATCCAGTCCATAAACACAAATACTTTGAAGAGTTCCTTTTGAGCTGTGGATCATGGCTT
Source organism: Phodopus roborovskii (assembly GCF_943737965.1). Taxonomy (NCBI): domain Eukaryota; kingdom Metazoa; phylum Chordata; class Mammalia; order Rodentia; family Cricetidae; genus Phodopus; species Phodopus roborovskii. The sequence goes on from NW_026126469.1 coordinate 27,540,647, forward strand.
ACTTCTTAGAAAATAGTGTGGTAGTAGCTGATTTCATTTAAATTCAAGAAAATTCCCTTTTCTTGGTTCACTATACTGAAATACCCAAGACTAGATAATCTAAAAGCATAAGCTTAGTTTTCATAGTTCTAGAAAATAAGATATCCAAGGTCAAGGTTGCAGCAGATTCATTTCCTGATATGATCTTCTGCACTGCAGAGATGGTACTTTTGCCATGCTTATTGGAGAGAGGGCGGGGGAGGCAATTACTGGATCTTTCTGTGGTCAAAGAGAGGAAAGCAGCTTCCTCTTACACCTTCTTCCAGATGCTGTCAGTTCATGGAGGTTCTGCTCCCCGAATTCTTCTCAGCTCCTTAAGACCTTACCTCCTAACACTATCACATTGGATATTTCATTTCAATAGATGAGTTTAGTAGGCCATTCTCCATCACTGGCCAAGGATGAATGTATAGTACATCTGGGTCAGTTTCAGCCTCTCTCGATAAAAGGTATGTTCTTTGAAGGAAATGTTCATGGGCTTTGAAACAGGAAAATATGCAAATAGAAGCCAGAATAACAACTGAGAACTATGTGTGTCTTCACTACACCAGCCACCCTCAAATGATTTAGACATTAGTTAAGATGGAATCTAAAGTCTTCACTCTATCCACACCTGTAATCCCAGAACTTGGGGGTAGAAACAGAAGGTTCCAGAGTTCGAGGCCAGCTTCAGTCTGGGCGACCTGAAGCTTAAAAGCAGAAGGGTTGAGAGTTCAAGGCTAGCTTTAGCCTGGGCTAACTGGGAGCCTATTTCAGGAAGTGAAAACAAAGCATAAACTCTAAATACTCATTTGCTAGATCAATGTCAATTTTTAGATTATCCTTTTACCAAAATTATTTTTGCAAACATGACTTCCTCTACAAGGAAATATTTTATTACATGGGGACAGAATATACCCTGGCAGGCACAGTGACCTGAACAGGTGAACTCAGGGTCCAGGTGACACAGGAAGTATGAATTCAGGGCTAAAAATCTTTGCTATCTTCCCAAACTATCCTAGATTGGTCACATTACTTCCATTTTCAGCAATACTCATTAGTAAGAACGCTTCAGTTTGTAACATTTGTAATATTCCTAGGTAATCGGTCAACCTTCATTTGTGTGCCAGGAACTCAAGGGACTAGCATAGTTGAACACACATGCAGGCACACACAATCACCCACACTTTCTCTGTTGATCTGGGCTTTTCTTCTATCCATTAGATGCATTACAAATCTGCTTTTAATGGGCCTCTCTGTATCCCAGCAGAAACATTTCTGGTGCTCTCCTTGTTCCCACGACGTTTGCTGGGTGCACATTTAATATGTTTTAGCTTAATGCCTGAAGATGGAATCGGGGACATCTACCTGCACATGACAGTGCTTTGGCTCTTGCAGTTGCAGAACTTAATGTATGTATCAGTAATGAAAATCTTAATTAAGAAAGCTGCATCATTGTCCACGAACACTCATTTTTCTCCCCCTGCAAAGCCCTTTGTGTATTGCAGTATATACCTGGTCCAGACAGACAGAGCCCTCGAAGAGCTTGTCTGGCAGATCTTTTGATTACTAACAGCTAGCAAATGACAAAGTCTCACTTCCTTTTGTCTTGAAGCCGAGGCTTGAAACAGCAGAGCACACAATGTACTGTAGAGTTTGTTTGTGTTTTTTGAAACTTGCCTTTATTACGCTGGTGGGTTTAAAAATCCGGCAGTGTTGATCAAAACTAATTTAGGTAACTTAGAGTTGCCAAAACACTAACAGATGCATATTTACACATGTACTCTCAGAGAACAAAAATGTTCCATATAGAGGCAATGCAAAGCATGAGAAGGGACAATCTCAAGCTATCTGCTCAGATTTCTGGGACCTTTGGTCTGCAAAGCTGGGAAGCTGCAATGTCCCCATTTGTGTGACCCTAACAGTGACCCTTCTGCCTGTGCCAATGTGCATCTGCCAATTTGCCACTTGGGCAAAGAGTAAGAAGTTTTGGAGGTAGAGTAACTGTGTGCAGACAACAATAACTATACCCATAAAAAAAGAAAAACAACTTTAAGAAAGCCCTTTTGAAAAGGTGACCTATAATTTAATTATCTTTATGAAGCAGTGCTCAATTATATTTAAATAAGCCCAAATCATAAACTCCAAACTAAAAATTAACTTACACTGACTTAAAAGCCTCAAAGCATTTCATTTCCCTCATGTCCATTCTTTGATCTTAACCCATGGCCTACATGGTAAGAGGTGAGCTTCATTTCCTAACCCACTTATGTATTCTTCAGCCTTCTACATTTCCTAGGCTTTTAGCCTGCAATGTTAACCTGTTTCTAGATGATTAATGTAAGTAACTGAGTTGGGCTCCATCCATAGAGTTACATATTCCTACTGGACTACGGCACTCCCACCGAAAGATGGTCAGCAATGAATATTTAGAACCTGCTGTCCGCGTGTTGTACATGTATGTCTTTCCAGTCTGGGTGTGGGTGCAAAGCCACTTATGTGCTCTTTATTTATCTAGTTCTTAGAATTTCACATGCTTTATCTCACTTATTTTCAAAATCAATGTAAAGTAGATACAGGTCAGTTTTCCGGGCTTTTGAATCAAGAGAAAACTTGTGAACATTTTCTCTATGTATGTCATGAAAAATGTAAGGAAGGTTTCATTATGGGAAAGTTATTTTTAAGGAGTATAATTTATTAATATCCCAGAGTTACAGGCATAACATGTTTAATTAAGGTTAAATATGAAAAGTAAATAAGAATGAAATTACACTTTTTGTAGTTGGATCACACCACAATAAGAGATAGAGAAGAAGCCACCAGGACTTGATTGCCAGATTGATAACTGTAGACAGGTTGTACTAGTCTGAGTGACTATCGCAAACTATCAGCCAGTATCACCATAAATTTTAAAGCAACTGAAAGGTACTTGGCATAGGGATGTAATGTAGGTTCATGGTATAAGGTATAGAAGAAGGTCAATGAATGTGTGAGAAACAAAATGATGAGTAATTTATTAACAAATAATTGAAGTATAACTGATGTGCTGTTGAAGAGACTAACTCAGAAGATCAAAACTTTTTTAATATCTCTAGTTTTCAATTATTTTTAGAGTTGGGGCATGGGTGAGCCACAACACATGTATTAAAGTCAGAGAATTGGTTCTCTCCTTCTACTGTGGTGCCCAAGGGGACAAAACTCAAGTTGTCGAGCTTAATAACAAATGTTTTTATCCACAGAGTGAGTTGGTCTTCAGCTCTCCACTCACATGCACACTCACAACACAATGTAAAACATATTCCTTCTTGTGAGTCGTCAATAAAAAGACTTGAGATGAAAAAGATCTGTAGGTTAAGGTAAAATCTTCTCACACTGGGCATATACCTACAATTTGATTGAAATTCAAGAGTGACTAGACTCACTAAAAGTGACAGCTGTTTAGTGACTCACACTTCTCTTCCTCTTCACTGATGCCTCATTGTATTTCCTCATTTTTCAAATATTATTATTATTATTATTATTATTATTATTATTATTATTGTGGTGTGTGTGTGTGTGTGTGTGTGTGTGTGTGTGTGTGCCACAATGCACATGTGAAATTGAGAGGACAACGTTCAGGAGTCAGTTTCTGCTTGGCAGCAAGCACTTTTACCCATTGAGCTAACTCAGCAGCCCTAGTCCCTCACCATGGTATTGCCTGAAATATTATATGTTTTATCAGCTGTGGCCCAGTCTATAAGCAAAGGGACCAAACTGGCTTAGGGCAAAGATATGTCTTGTAGCACCAGCAAAAGGTCTTTAGAAAGTGTATTAGCTGATTGCCAGGATGCTTTTTTGGTTGAGACCTGGCTACCCTTTGCTCTTACATGGAAACTCATCCACTGTCTGTGTTATAAGTGATCCTTGTAGGGAGTGTATGTTCGGCTGTCCTGGAGCATCAGCTGTAAGTTAGTGCTTAATATGGCACTCCCAGAACTACATACACAGCTAGGTATATTTAAATGCCCGATACTTCCTTATTCCAAAGTACCTTTAAACATAGTAATAGCATTTCTCTCTATGCAAACCTCTGTACATAAAAAGGTTTACATTTTAAAACAAACATTTTTTTTTTGAGCTTTATCCAAATTCAAAAAAAAGCATCTGAAAATTTTAACAGCTGAAAAACACTTTCTCCTTGCTGGGAAAACTAAACCTTGCTAGGCTTTATGCAACTTTAAAAAAAAAAAAAAAAATAAGACTTCTGTGCTGAGAACCAGCGTGAAAAATCTCAGCGTGAGAGGTTGTTGGAATTGTTTTTCTTCATAGAGCTAAAACCAATCCTTGGTTTTAGAGTGATGCCACAATATACATAAGCTTTGTCAGGAACAAAGGATTTTTTTCATCAAATCTAATTTCAAGGGCATCTTGAATAAAAAATAGAAGGGCTAGAGAAAGGCTTCGGCAGTGATCCAGTGTCTGGAAGCAAAGGTTGAGGACATCATTGTATCAACAAGGTCTGGAGACACTGCTATCCCTGGGTGCTTTTTGCTGTTCATAAACCCTGAAGCTATTTATTTTATTATTGTCGCTCAGTCCTTACTTAGCCCAGCATGTCTCACAAGGGAAGCAGTGCTCTGGGATGGTGCCCTGGGCTTCGTTTCTATTCGTTTCAGCACTTCAGTAAATGGTCTCAATAAACAGTCTGTTACCTACCATTATGACCTGCATGCATTTGCTGAACAGTTTTTCAAATTAAACAAAATTATGTTGCAGCTTCTAGAAATCTGAACACTTTTCAAGACAGGATCCAGTGAGAAACACACAGAGACACATCCATATAAGTGTATGTTTTAGTACACATGTGTTACGCTGAATACATAAGCTCGGACAATGAAAGAGGCTAAATGTCACCAACAGGAAGATTTAACTTGTTTATGTATTTGCAACCCCTGCTCTTAACAACATACCTGTGTGGAAGTGACTGTAATATAGACCCACATGTGTGTTTAACACAAACACATGTTCCTCTTAACAGTCCCAAGGGGATAAAAGATACAAAGCAAGTTTAGGCTTGTTTGTATAAGTTGGAGGGGGTGGGTGATGGTTTTGGTTTTTTAGGTTTTGATTTTCTGGCTCTGTAGGCCAGGCTTGCCTGGTCTCATAATGTAGCTTAAGCTATCTTAAATTCACAGTTATTCTGTTGCTTCGACCTCTCCAGTGCTAAGATCACAGAAATGCACCATCACACCTGACACAAAGCAGCTTTTTGCCGTCACCCTGGCTAGTTTTGGAATATGCCAGTAAGGATAGTGACAAGGGGACCATAGATGGGAGAAGGCGTGCAACAGGGAACCTCTAATACAGACATGGTTTTTATAAGGCCTTCCTTGAAGACAGGCTTAGATATTTCAGAACCTCCTCAGAAAAAGATTTCAGCACCTTCTGTGCTCCAAATTGAGTTGAGTTTGCATCATGTTTCAGTATAACAGAGTAACAGGCTGGTAAATTCCCTGCCTTCCTATTCACCAAAATCCAAAATAGAATGCACAATAATTCCTTCCTTCTCTTCCATCTTAAAAAAGAAAAAATGCCCCACTGTGACCCCCCCCCAGGGAGTAAGAAGCAAAAAAAAAAAAAATATCCAGTAAATAGAGCCAGTCCCGAAAGACAAATTCCCAGCTGTAACTCTAGCACTTTGCTTGGGACTGTGAGCTTGCTAGAGCTGGCACATTTTTTATGATACAGATGCCTGAATGTCTGTATGAGGCAGAGGAATCGCAGCATCCCCAGTGTTGCTTGATGCTTTGGTCTCAGTATATTGCACAGCCTAGAACAAAGACCCAGTTTTTCATCTCACTCTGTATATTTTTAATTGTGGCCTTCTGTAGCTGATTTTTCATAAAGTTTATAGAAAGCAATCTTTCTCAGTCTTCCACAGCATTCTTTCAAATACAAACTTTTAGATATTTCAAGTGATATATGTAAATTTGAACTTTTAAAAAAATGTGTGTTTGTTATATCGATTCTCTGTAACAACATAGCATAGTGGGTAAAGGTACTTGTCACCAAGCCTGACAACTTGAGTCCCATCCCTAGGACCCACATGATAAGGGGAGAGAACCAAGTCCACACATTTCTTCTGACCTCCTCACTCAAGCCATGTCACATCTGTGCCCATACACATACATATATACACAAATGAATAAACATATAAATTTAAAACCAAAAAAAATGTTTAATAATGTCTTATTTTAGAAACAGTTATATGATTAACTATAAATAGTTGTTTAAAACCAAGTTGCAAGTTAATGTTTTGTGACCATCTAATATGTGCGCATCTTTTAAAGCATAGCTTATTTTATGAGTACTCTTTTTCTTTCTATAAAAGTCTTTCCTATAATAAACACTTTTAAATAGATAGCGCTGGTGAAAGTGAGAGAAAGGAAGAAAAAGTATACCATTTACAAAAGCCTAGTTAAACTTCCAAAATTGCCACACATTTTGGCTAAACATTAAAACTGCTCCCAAGGATAAAGATCAGAACTACTGAGGCAGGGCAGTTAGCACACACCTGTTAAGTAGTGGGCAGAGAGAGAAAGGAGACTGGGGACTGGGGTTCAAGTCCAGCCTTGTCTGCATAGCAACTTGGAGCCTAAACTTCCGGAAGCTCTGAAACAACAACAGAAAATGAGAAAAACCCAAGTCTTTGAAAAGAAAGAAAAAAAAAAAAAGGAGTGCAACAAAGGCCATTTGCACAAGGATGGGTGCTGGGACTCAGGCCTGTTTTTGAGAAGAGCTTCTGCCACTTCCTGTGCCCTTTGGAAGTTAACTCATCTTTGAGTTTCAGATGAGTGCTCTGCAACAGTCCAGATTATTTTAATGTTCATAGTATCTTTAGAATAAATGTTTACCCTGTAAATAGAGATGAAGCATACTTAAAGTACATTATTTCTGGCATAGTTCTAAGATTATATGTTGCATTGCTTTACAACCACAACATCCATTTCACAGTAACAGTATAGAAGTGTTCAGTCCATATCATCTCATTTGATCCTACAATAGCCCTGTAGGTTGCCATTATTAAACCCATCTTTTAGGTAAGGAAGCTGAACGCAAACTCACACAGCTTTGAATGCTTCCCTGTTCAAGTAAGTAGGAAGTGTAATGGCCAGATTTTGAAAAGGAAATCTTAATTTTCAGTTCTAACCTTATGGAAATGAATATAAGTAGATTAAAATCACTATACACAAGATGTTTTTCATAGCTATGCATTTTTACCCTTTCTAGTCATTTCAAACATACACAAAAAATAGCAATACCATAGTAAACCATTGTGGGTCACTTTACTGTGCTTTTATGATTACTAGCTCAAGCTAATTTTGCATATATTTTCCTGTATAGTATAAGTTAACTGCTAAGCTACAGGGAACTACTCAAAAATAGTATGACATGTCCACTAAGTAGAATTTTTAAGACATTAAAATGTTTATGAAGATCTTATAATGGTGTGGACTATGCTGCATATATTTAATTAAAAGGCAAGAAATTTAATTGTGCATATGTTGTGATCATAATCATTTTCTAAAAATAAGACATTATGAACCTTGGATTTGTGGGAGGTTTTATATAGTTTCTCTTACAATTTTAGCATATTTTTAAATTGTATACCATAAATAGATTTTATTAAGAAAGATTAATACTTCACTAGTAGAAGAATATATGCATATATTTAGGTATAAAAAGAACTTATCTACCTGAATTCATTTTGGAAATTTGGTTTATGTTCTTGAATATCCCATGATATAGAATTTTATCATCCCCCCTTTAAATAAATATTTATCTTACTAATTTTAAGTTTTAAGATACAATCTCAATTTTATATGCCTATACGTTTTTTGAAGATGCCACAATTCAAAATTTCCTTAATGTTTCACTTTATTGCCTTGAATAACAATAATATTCTGTTTCTGTTTTGCTAATGGGGACATAGAAGTATTAAAATGATGCTGTACATTTGGATATTATTTGTGATCTGACAGCTGTTCCATGTGGCCTTAACCATGTGGTCCTTATTCTAAAAGATTGCTTGCTTCTGGGTTATTTACCCTGAACTGCAGAAATATTTTTAGTCCTAATGTCTTCTTTTTATACTCTTCATTTCTCATCTTTAACTATCAGATTACTTCTTGAACAGGCAAGCCTCCAAGAGCCTCATTTCTTCCTTGAGTCCTTACTTCTTTTCTACATTGGTCAAGAAAATAAGCACACACCTATGTGTGAGCCCCTGCCTTGCCTGTTCTCTTGAAGAGCACAGTGCACTTGTATGTTCAGTACTAGAGAAGATGAATTGAACAGTGAGACACAAATTCTGCCCTTAAAGAAGCTGTCACCTTGCAGGATAGGTGCATAGGTCCCGTGAAGATATTGGAGGAAAACATTCTCCATGAGCCATGAGCTTTGCCGTAGACATGAAAATGGGTTCAGACCATGAAAGGCAAGGATTTGAACATACAAAAATTAAAAGAAAGCCCATTGCTGAAGCCGTAAGCGTAGTGTGGAGGGATCAAAAGGGTAAAGAATCTGCAAAGAAGTAGTTGAATTTAACTAGAGCATGAAGTGTGGGAAGGTGAGTAGTTGGAAATAAATGGCCAAAGTAGACAGAACCCAGAAGTTAAAGGACTTGATTACCAGGCTAAGGAATCAGAACTTTATTCAGTAGACAGTGGGGAGCTATTGAAAGTTTTCAGTAAGAGAGTAACACAGTCAGAGCTGTGCCTCCAGAAGATTAATCTGGCAACAGTGAGAAAAATGAATTGGAGTAGAGAGAGACTAGAGGACAAAGGAAAGTTGGGAGACTCACAGCGGTCCAGGCAAAAGACGATATAGGCCCTAAGTAGGGCACGGGCAGAGGGACTGAGCAAGACAGCACTGATTTATGACACATGGCAGAACAGAATTAATCCATTATATTTGGAAGCCAGGGATAGCCCGGCACCAAAGACATCTCTACAATTTTGAGCCTGAGTGGAGCCATAAACAGAACCAGGGCAACAGAGCAGGAGCAGGCCTGGGCCGGGAGAGCATCAGTTTAATTTCATACACACTGAGTGGTGCTGAGTGTGTATCCGTGAGCTGTCTATTGGGCTTCAGGATACTGGAGACTGCAGGGCAGAAGAAAAGCCAGGCATGGGTATGAGTGCTTTGGAGTAATTTCTCCCTCACTGGGCTGAGAAGCCGAGGCAGAGCTAATTGATGCAGCTTGTGGAATATGTGGGTAGCCTGTTTCATGCCAGTTTTGTTGCTTGTTCTTCCTTCCTCCCCACTTTCATTCCTTTCTTACTTTCTCCCCTTTTCTCTGTTCTTAGGAAGGCAATGCTTACAAAGAAGTGAATCATTGATTCATGCAAACATAAACTATGTTCTAATTTCAAATGTATCTAATGGAACCAGTTCCATGTCATCCATAGCCTTTACTGTCGCATGAAATGTATTCCCATGTGACTGTAGAAAAGTCATAGTACGCCTTACCATTCAGGTTCTTAGATCACTCATAAGACAGATGAAACTGGTAAGACCCATGGTCTTTGTAACTGACCACATGTAGCCAAAACTGACATTGTGTCAACATAATTTGGAGAAGAGAGAGGAAGTGACCAAGGTTGAGGGATTTGTCTGTTTGAAACCTTCTGGCATGATTGTGATATACAGCCTGGGCTACATAACCTGCTAGGTTCATTCCATCTCCTATATTCATTCTAAAGCTTTATCAATATTTAGACAAAATGTGCATTTTCCACAGCTCATAAGTGAGAAAACATATCCAAAATGCAAATTTACTGTCAAAATCAGTTCATGTATAACAAAATACTCCCCCTCTCCCTCTTTAAGTTAGAGAATGATATATATTTGAAATGTATTTGAAAAGCACTGTAATTTAGGGCCCTCCTGGGATGGTATGAATGGGGGAGGGGTGATGGGAGAGGAAGAAAGCCAGGCAAGATGAGCTGCAGGCTCACATGTTCATTTCCAACCACACCCAGGGACTATCTACATTGCTATAGTTCAAGAGTGTCTGTATTTGCAGGTGATTTCAGTGCTTCTGTAGTTCTTGTTGAGTCATGTCCTTGTGTTGCTTCTGATGGTGCCTGTCACAATTTATATATAAGCACTTCAGAAGTAACTCTTTACAGGCCCAGTGCTGATTTAGAGTAGAGGCCAGCATCTTTAACCCAGCCATGCCTGTATGGTACATGTTCCATCCCATATTTCCTAATGAATTTTCCCATAGCTCACATGACTCCAGCATTGTTCTAGCATTCACAGTGTACATTCGAACAGCCCCATGAAAACTCAGGCATGCTTCACATAAGAAGGGAGGCCAGGATGGAGGTGTACAGTTTTTCTCCCCTGTCTAGATCTTCTTTCTTCTGGAGGGGACTTGGTTGCAGAATATGACACACTGGGCTGACTGGCTTATAATTTCATAGGTTAGAATTTGGAAGTAGAAAATTACCACTTTCTAAATTAATTTTGGCATCCCATTTTCTCAGTGAGTGTTTATTGAGGAGGTACTAAAACTGGGGAATCTACCCAGTTGTTAAATTGGAAACTAGCAGCTAGCTGAGTGATTCTGATGTGTCCTGCCTACCACCAAATTTTAGACCTGACCTAAATGCAGAGCATAACCAAGCTGATGATGCTAATTCTTCACCTTTATGGAACCCTGAGGAACATTTCCCAGGCCCTGTTCCCCTAGGTAAAGCCATCTGTGATCCTCATTTGTGTCGTTCCCATCACTCTTCTTCCATTCTTCAACCTCATGGCTTCTTATTTCCTTTCCCTCCCGGGTTGTGGTTCCTTGGCTTTAATTCCACTCAGGTGAGCTGGTGGCTTCATTAAAGTAATTTATCATAAGATATGGATGAGGGTTAGCCCTCTTAGTGAAGTCTGTGATTCAAAAAAAAAAAAAAAATTTTGCTTGACACTTGAGTTTGCCCACTTCCTCCTCCTCAAGTTGACATGTAGAGACAGAAAATGTTGAATAGAGCCTTTAGGAATATTCTCTTTTATTTCCTGCCACCCATTCAAAAAAAACTTTAGAAGAATATGAAAGTATATAAGCATCTCTATGTCTAAACCACCACTGATAGCTCAGTTTGCCCTCTTTGTCTCAGATCTACATCCCTGGGGTGCAAAAGGATTTATGTGGGATTGCTTCAACCATGCTGGACCCACTTATTCCAGATATGTTCCCAGTCCAGATCCTTAGATTTGGATGCATCTTCCATTTATATCAAAATTCTATTCCTTGATTCTACCTCTTTGGACTCTGCTTGTGTTAACAAACAGCAAAGCAGAGAAAATACAAGATATGGAGTCAGATGTGATTACTAGCCTATTTCCTAATATATAAAATGGGAGCATGGTAAAGATTAAATGTGATATGTGGATAGGATCAGGAGCATTTCATTATAAATTCAATGTATTATTATCATTAATTATTATTTCTAACCTCCCCCCAACAACTTTGATTTGGAATCCCCGTACTGATTACCTAAAAGGTTCTATTCTTGACTGTTACAGGCCAGTCAGTACTAGTTTCCTGGTCTACTTTTTATACACAAAAGAAATAAAGGCAGAGACCACATATTTCCTGAACCACAACTTAGGACACAATTTTATCAGCATAGGCATATTTATAGGTATAAAAAAAAAAGAGCAAGGTTTGAGGGCCAGGGATGTAGTTTCATTGGTAGATTGTTCACCTAATGTGCACAAAGTCCTGGGTTTAATACCCAACTCTGCATAAACCAGGTATGGTGGTGCATACCAGCACTCAGAAGGGGAGGCAAATGAATCAGGAATTCAAGGACATCCCAAACTACAAGGTCATCCTTGGCTACATAGCAAATTCTAGATACTTGTCTCAAAAAATTAAGATATATTAAATGACAAAATATGGAACCATGAATCTTCTGAAAAGCAAAGGCTTTGGTTATTATTACCTATCCTTTGACTATGAATTCCATATAGTAGACAAAAGACAAATTTCAGTCACAAAGCAGTGCTAAATAAAGTTATCATTGTTTTCCCAATAAATTATTGTATTAAGAAAGAAAAGCTGATCCAGTTGAGAAGTTGTCTGCATTTCATGGAGGTATTTTCCCTGAGAAAGGAAACAAGAGACTCAGAAGTCATGGGAGATTTGAATGCAAACTCTACCACTTAAAATGCATGGCCAGAAGACTAGCTAAATTGGTCAAATTCTTTAATTTATCCAAGTCTTAGTTCCTTATCAGGAACAGATTAATGATATCCATCTCGAAGGCATATTGTGAAAAGTAGAAAGTGTATATGGAAATCTGCCTTAATGTTTGGTCTAAATAAATGTATTTCCTGGAAATCTAAAGCTGAATTTCTTTCAAGATAAAAGAGGAACTGTAATTATGACCACTCTCCACATATAACCAAGCTCTATAATATAAAAACAAACAAAAGCTTATCTAACTGCTATAGAACATGGAAATAAACATTTTCTGTAATTACTTTTTAACCCCAATTTTCCCACTAAGTATACACAGATAATCAGGTTAGCTATAAATTAAGTACCTTTCAGCATAGAATTCTAAAGGGGGAGCTTTCAAATACTTCCTCATGTATTTTAGCAGAGGACTCTTCTGTCATTTTGCAAGGAAAACAGCATACTCAGGGACTATGTCATTAAAAGAAATGACCTGCTAACATTTTAGGACAAAGTACAGAGGTACCTAGAGAGCCCTGACTCCAAGGAATTCCCCATCCATATGAAGTTGATGCCTCATTTCCAAGTAGAAATCCTCCTGTCTACATAGATCTTGAGCTTTTTAGATAAGTTGAGAAATTATGTACTGAGTATTTTTTGTTTCTGATTTCTAATGAATCAGTAATTTTGACCTTCGTTCCATATGCCTCTTTAATTTATGGTGAAGAAAATAATACTGATATTTCAAAAATTAATACACATTCTCAAGCCACCAAGTTTCCAAATTATGATATTTCCAATGGCAAATGAAATAACATGCTGTCCATGCAGTTAGTGATTTGAGGCAATTTGAACATCATGATAAGAGAGGGGGGAATTACAAGCAGTGTTATAATTAAAGGTCTGTTGATTCTTCCGTTTAAATGCCATTGTTGAAAGATTTTTCACTCAGATGTCAAAGTCTGTGGCCAGCCAAAACTTGGCATGCTAGAACCGAGCCCAGGGAAACATTGTGTTCTACAGATTGAAAAACCAAAATCTGTTAAGAACAGAAATGTTGGGCTTGGTCTGATTTCTCATGATTCAGAACCAGAACATAGCCAAATACCACCTCCTCTTTATGAGAGGAAGTAGTGCAGGTGGATACTAATGGGAAATGTTTGTTCCCACAGATAATGAACAGAAATTATCATTCGGTATCAACATACAGTGCCATGGTTACAGTCATACTATTAAAACACGTTTCTTTGAGAAGTTCAGAGTGAGTTAGAAGCCTCTTCTGGTCAATTGGTCAATTCTTTGTGGCTGTGAAATGGGGGGCAGTATTTACATACCTCCTAAGGCGCACATTGAGGTTCAGATTCACCATATCTCATCCTGTTAGAAGGGACACCTGAAACAAAGCTTTATTTTCTTAACTCACTTCCTAGAAATAGATTCCCACATACTATGTTTCCCTAGAAAGAAATTTCCAAATACCTTCTTCCCCTTTTAGTTTAGAAGCTATAACCCATGGCCTGGAGCTGCATCTAGCTAGCCTATAGTTTTTGTCCTTGATTTTTATTTGGTCTGTGGAATATTTTTAAATAATCAGATCCAGCTTTTAAACACAAAGAGATTTCAAAAATATCCAGATTTTTTCTGGCTCCTCTCGAAAAGTTGAAGATCTGGCAGGATTAGACCTGCATCCACACGTGGCACCAGCACCGGAACGGAGTGGCAGCTGCTCCCTTCAGACAAGCCGCGTACTCTCCAGCTTGACATCCCCGTGGCTCCATATTTATGTCACACCCACTTCTCTCATTTTCTCTACCACCATGGCTCGGATCTAAAGGACTGAGATTTCCTTTCATTGTTTGTGGCAGTTGTGTTAAAATAGTCCGTGCTTACCTGGCTATAGTACTGTGAAAGCTCTCCAACTTTCTCCACTAAATAAGTCCAGTGCAAAGATTGTGCTGAGTGATACAAAGTTGTTCAAAATGATGAAAATCACATAGCAAGAAAATGGCTACAAATAGGGTTTTATTTGCTATGTATTAACAAATTCTAGAAATAGAATATTCCTCAGGATGTTAAATATATGCCTCAAAAGAATGCAGCTCACACAACACTACGGACAGCAATGTTTGTGTTTTGTAGGGGGAAAAATATGTACAGAAATGCTAAAGAGGTACAGAAAGGCAGTGTCAGAAAAGCATGTGTATATACAAAAGTACTTACACACATAAGTTCATAAGAAAGCCCAAGGGTCCCTCTTGGAGGTTGCCAACATGGCTTCCTTTCTCCATTTTAATTAGGGTTGAAGCTGTTTCCTAGTTTTCCATCTAGAGCTGATTTTACTTCTTGCCTTTATTCTGTATACATAGACACAATAAAAGAAATAAGAGTCCTGTAGTTGTTTTAAATAATAGCAAAGTTATTTTTGCTACATGCTGCATTGCTACCGAGTCCAAGTGAGAACCCCAGTTCCTGTGATGGCCTTGAATCTGCTGGTTCTTCTGAAGCACCTTTGGATGACACCAAAAGTTACTCAAATGATAAAGAACAAACAAAAAAACCTGAAGCAGAAAATTACACATATAGATGAACTTACCATAAACCCTTAAAGGCCAGAACCTAAACTTACCACAGCAAAGATGTGCCAGTTTGAAGAAGCGAAACTCGCAGGCAAAAGGCTGCTAAGTGTTTATGGAAATTCTACTGATCCTAATACTTAGCACAATGTCTGGCAGATAAGAGAGGATCAAAAAATTGCTGAACAAAATTCAGATAAATTCACACTCCCACCAAGGAATAATTTTAACCTCTGTATGAAGAATATCAGTTGTCTTTTAAATGAAAATAAAATAATGTTTGAATTTAACTGGCTGCTCTTAAAGCATTAATATCATTTGTCTCCGAGCTAGTTTAATACAGTATTTTAAAAAAAAAAAAGTCAGTCTATATTTTTTTGTAGCTGTATGAACCTAGAGAACCAATACAGAGGAATAAGAGATAGCTTTTTTCAAAGATGGGTTCTCTAAGGATGGCTCTAACTCTTACGTATGCCTGGAAGTGCCAGTGCCTGTCATTGTTTCAAACTTGGCTCTTGACCACCGACCTCTATTTCTTGACGTATCCTTCACTTTTGTGCTTCAGTTTCTGTTCTCATGGTTCGCCAATTCATCTCATGATCCTTCTTGCTGTTTCATCCATATCCCCTTCATCTGCCCACCAATGCCAGGTTGCTGTTCTTTGCTAATCTCTGTATTTCTGGCATCTAATCAGTTTTCCAAAACTTCTTCCTAAGGTTCTGATAATACTGACATGTAGAGTCTAGAACTTTCCTACAGAAAACTAAATATTTCCAACTGGTTTTTCTGTTCATGGTATCTCCAACTCTGGCAACTGTCCTTTGAATGTCACAGAAGCTAGTCAGGTTGATCCCAAACACATTGTGCTTCCCTCTGCTTGTGTTGTAACGTATCCCATACCCCTAGCCTAAACCATACCCCTCCAATTTCCAGTTGTTGAAATGTCACCTATATTCTAAAGTCCATCTCACACACTTGGCCTTCTTTGATATTCCTCCAGCCACTGAACTCTACAGAATATTATTAGCAACTCTTATGATTTCCACCTGTTGTGTTTTAGTCATGTGATGATTATATTCCAACTGTGACATCACTGACTTCTTACTGATCTATACACTTCTGAGGTCCTAGTAGGGCCCTTTGCTTACAACAGACACGCATTAAATATATGTTGAATTAAATTGGATTTATATACATGTTAGGATTTGAATGATACAGAAAGTCCTCCTTGCCCCAAATATCTCCTTTACTTTGCAAGCCATAATGTCTTGTTGGGTGGTTTCTTTTCTCAAGATGTGAGAATTTTGTATAAGTTTTTTGGTACCTGAAAAGTAAAATGTTAGTAATATTTGGATTTTGCTTCCAACAAAGAGGCAATGATTGTCTCCTAAAATGAAACAAAATCATAAAGAATTAGTGAAAGATCAGGTATATTGTTGAGGGTTAAGACTAGAAAAGAGACCTAAAAAGAGGCAGGAGGTTAGGTATTTTACTTACCTAGTTGAGTGCCTTGTTATCTCCTCTGTAAACGTATATAACAGTAATGTATACCTGGTAAAGATGCTATGAGATATAGCCAAATAGATGTAAAGTATTGAGGATAATAACTGACACATTGTAAATGCTAGTAACTGGTAGCTATCCTGAAATAGTTACGTGTTTCTTACATATATGGTATGTATGTATGTATGTATGTATGTATGTATGTATGTATTTTCCAAATATACTCATATATAGTGATTATACAAATGTAATCCATAGATAATACATATATGGATGTTTATATAATAATTGTTTTAACTGTTATTTCATTTGTGGTTAATCCATACAGAGACCTTAAACTCCTAATGATACAGGGTATAAATAAGAGACCAAATATTGTCAGACAGGCCTAGTCTGAAGCACACTTCTGCCACCTCCTAACTGTGCACAGTGTAGAGTCACTGAACCTGTCAGAAACTCAGTGTTCCCCCAAAAGCAGAAGTTAGTCTGTCTTTCACTTCTGAGCAGAAGACTAAATGACCTTCTGCCCTTTGTTCATCCTAAGACGAGAATTCCTTCTTGTGGGGATTGCTCTCCTCTTCCTGACCTTTGCATTTTTTTTTCTTGAAAAACTATATTTCAGACTTTTTGTCCTGAACAAAGTTAGAAGAAAAGCGGTGGCAGCACTAGCTACTAATTTCAAATTATTAATAATTTAATTTAATAGTGAAATGTTGAAATATGTAGCAAGCCTAATGGAGACCAAATATGCACCAAACTTAGCCAAATCCTTACTCTAGAACAAACTTACTGTCCAGTCAGGTTTTTCTTCTTTTTTTCCTACCTATGGAAATTATTAGTTGTAACAATGAAATTTTACAGATGGTAGTTTTTCTAAGTAAGATTTTTATTGAAAGAATTATGTCCCACTTTAGTCCTATTTGAAGAATATATAAGAGTTCAGGAGGGGAGGAAAAATGGAAAAGAAAATACATTTCTGAAAATAATCTACGAACTCCAGGCCATTTGGATCTGAAAAAGAAAGAAACTTATAGTGCCCCCTTCCTGCATTGAGCCTTGTTCTTGTAGTGCTGTGATGTGGCACTTAATGCTCCAGGGGACCTAGGGCAAGTGTGACAAATGCAACCAAAATTCTCATGAAAATGAGCCTCTTAGCAGTGTCTGAGCTGGTCTGCAATGGCCTCAGGAAATCCCCCCAGCTATTCTCGTCCTTTTTATCCACTACATTCTCTGACTCAAAGGGAAACCTCACTTCACCTCCTTGACCAGAATTGAGCAGACATTGATTTGGCTACCTGGTGCTTTATTTATTCATTCATTAGTCTTCACCATTTGTATTCCAGAAGAACAAAGGAATATGTCTTTCTTTGCATTAATTTTAAGGATGTGCAAATATATGTCTGTCAGAGAATGCATAATTATGTTTATGTAATTTTATGAGTAGCTTGCTTTAACTTAAAATATTTCCAGTCAAATTGCAGTACATAGAACATCACGGTCAACGTCATAGTGCAGAATGCCTATACTTGACACATTGGCTGAATTTCTAAAAATCTTGCAGATAAAGTGAGCATTTTAAAAAAGAATCATGTTTTCCATTCACTTCTATAATTAGTCAGGTTAGGTGTCACATGGGAGAAATAAATGGCCCAGTGTATAATTTTTTAAAAAATTAAGAATTGCAACTTTCACTTCAGTGATAATGATGCATTTATCTATAGACACTTTATGTGCATTAATTGCCCCCAAGAAAAGCCAATAAGAAGTGAATCCAATTAAACTGAAGATAGCTTGGAAGCAAATGTTCTTTGTAAACCACCATTGGAAGCAGAAGGAAACTCAGAGAGTGTAATTCAGGGCTTGTTCTCCTAGTTAAAGACTGCACAGCAGAAAAGGTAGGATTGAATACAGAACCTTTAAACAACAGCAGATGATATTCAGATG
Source organism: Phodopus roborovskii (assembly GCF_943737965.1). Taxonomy (NCBI): domain Eukaryota; kingdom Metazoa; phylum Chordata; class Mammalia; order Rodentia; family Cricetidae; genus Phodopus; species Phodopus roborovskii. The sequence continues at coordinate 27,558,908 of NW_026126469.1, forward strand.
TATTCTTTGCATAATTGCATTAATGATTCATAATAAAATATATTATAATGTCCTTTCTGTTTACAGGGCTCAAAGTGGGTACCACATCCTCATAGCTTCTTAAAGAGCATTAATGTTGGAGCTTTTCATCTGAGCACAAACAATCCAGATTTCTTTAAGCAATTTGGCCATTAACTGTTTGCTTTGGGGCAGAATGCCTGTTCCTGTTCTTTTAAATCCTGAACCAGTGTCTTTGCTGTAAACTTTCCTATAGGAACACTTGTTGAGCTAATGAACATTTCTAAATAGATTCTTGGAATTAAGCAACTAAAGAATGGACTTTGAATATTTTTAACTCCCTAGTACCAGCTTTGGGTGCCATGCTTTTTTCAAGTTTATAATTCTGAATTTGTTCTTACTTAGGGAATTTTTTCTAAGTCAAGTTGGTCAAAATGGAACTATAATAAATCCTACAGAACTGCCTGTTTAGTGTGCAACTAATCCTGAACAATGAGTGATTAATTGGGGAATTTTTAAAAATCTATCCTTAGTTAGTTCTTTAGTTATAACCTGACATACTAGAATTGTTCAGTGGGGGAAACTATGGGTGTATGTGCAACTTACATGGGAAAACACATATAAATTACCATTCCCAGTGTGCTATACATACCTACACTTTCCTGCTGAAGAGTAAGTAATCAAAATAGCAACACCAGGCAGGGTCCTTAGTTCACAAAGCTTAATAGATACATCATCTATTTCAATTCTTAGAACAACATGTTTGCCATGGCACATGTTATCCGCATATACAAATAGTGTGTGAGGTTTAAAAGGATAGATGACTTGCTTAAGGACACAGAGTTCTTAAAGGGGCAGCTGGCTCTTCTGATTCACACATTGTGAGTGGCTTAGCAGAAGCAAGGACCACAACCATCCTGCAAAGCACAAAGAAAACACCAAAACGTGATGTGCAAGCTTTACTCTTCAGAGGAAGGAAGCTCCCTTGGGGGCAAAAGGATGCTACAATTCCATTCCATGCAAGAAGGAAAAAAAGATGTTTCACTATCTTCTATGAGGTGTTTTTTCCACTTACAAAGAGGCCTTTCTGAATACTGAGTTTACATTACTCAGATGCCAAAGAAATCTGATGCTTTACTATGAAAGCCATGATTTTGTCTAATACGGTTGTATTAGTCCTTTACAACCTGAGAAGAATGTGGACTGCTGTATCTAAAAAGGATCTCAATCCTACTTTAAGCAATCCTTCACATCATCTAGGATTTAGGCTTTTTTATGAAAAATTGGGTGAATATAATCAATTTGGTTTCCGGGGACATCTTGTTTTCAAATGTTGTCTGGAAAAACCAGTTTTGATGGACTGCCTTGCTAAATGGAGTGCTCCTGGACTTTGAGAAAGAACTGTGATTGTGAATCCCAAGAGCCACGGACTTTTGCCATTAGTACAAAATCCAGAGTTTTCTCCAATTCTGCAATCCAGTGAATAGGGAAAGTTTCTGATCAAAAACCTTAGTACTTGGTGCTAGAAAATTAACAATGCCAGGGACTTTGTTACTCAATATCACAACCTTCAGTTGTGTACAAACATCCAGTCAGCCCTGTAACTTGAAAATTTGGAGCTTGACAGGGTTTCTCTATGTAGCCCTGGCTTTCTTAGAACTCACTTTGTGGACCAGGATGGCCTATAACTCACAGAGATCCACCTGCCTCTGTGGACCAGGATGGCCTTTAACTCACAGAGATCTACCTGCCTCTGCCCTCTGGCCATGATTAAAGACGTGTGCAACCACCATACAGCTAAAACTCAGAATTTCTTGTCTTCACTGTTACTGTCTCAGAACCTCGGTCAATGTGAAATACCATGATGTACTCAACACCTTAGTCCTAGAATACTCACAGTTTCAATTGATATTTCTTCCACAACAAATAATTCTGAGCTATGTTTTTGTCATTGTTTATTATTTTAATAAAGTCCTTTTGCATAAATGGAACTTGTCACATCTTATAGATGCTGAGTTCAAGATCATGATCTAAGGTCACATAGCAAGTTTTAGAGCAGATAATCTCACAGGTTAGCATGCTTTTTCTTAGCCTTGTTAAACTTCACAGATTTACTCAAAATAGTGGTTCTCAATGGGACTTTAAATTCACCCAAAGGTGCTTGCCAAAATATAGATACTCCAGCATTGACCTCTGTGTATCTGACTGAGCAAGGCTAGAGTAAGAGCTAAAATTTACAATTCCAGCAAGTTTCTAACCAGCACCACTATTACTAATCTGAGGAACATTCTTTTAGGAACACTGACCAACAGACTATGTGTACTAAAATAACAGGGACACAGTAAGGCAAGTGGCTTTCTGAAAGAAGTTAGCTCTAGAGATGCTGCCTTGGGCTGCTTAATTCTCCATTTCAAACCTCCATTGGGAAAGAACAGAACAAATATGGAGTGAGGACCAGGGGGAAAAAGACTTCAGTGTTTTGAAAGAGTTTAGATTTCTGGCACTCAAAAATTGGACACTTATGGCTGAAGAGATGGCCCCGAAGTAAAAGGTACTTGCTGCTCTTTCATAGGACCCAAAAACCAAAAATCATAGGATCCTAAAACCAACATGGCAGGGTCACAGAGTCACACCCTCCAGGAATATCTGGTGCCCTCTTGTGGCTTCTGTGAGCAGCTGCACACAAATAGCATATACAGAGACATACACATAAATAAAAGTCAACACAAAAAAGAATTAGACACTGAGATCCTTCAGCTTCCCTTTAGCTGGTACTACTGTTGTGAATTAACTAGTAAATGTGTCATCCCTCAGCAAGTGTCATTAGATGGATCTTCATTGGACCTGTTAAGGACATGTTTTAAGAGTATGGCTTTGTATGAACCTAGGAGGGAATTCTTACAGCAAAAAGAAAAGACTGGTCCATGGTATGTCAACGAGACACTGGCTGATAAAGGCTCTTGTAACTTAAGCCCAGTTTGAACCAACAAAGTAATAACATCTGCCAAAGTGAATTAAAACAAAAAAAGAGCTAAGAAATTTTAGTTATATCGAAAGATAATATCCAGACCGGTGTAGCTGATAGTACCTGTATTAATTTCCTAGGCTTTTATAACAAATTACCACAATCCCGATACTTTAATACCATGCGTATTTATCCTCATTACAGTTCTGAAAGCAGAAGTCTGAACTGGTTTTACTGCACTAGAGTCAGGGATAGTCTAGAAGACAATTCACCTTCTTTCCCTTTCTGTCTTTGAAAACCTCTGCACTCCTTGGCTTATGACCCCTCTCTTGGATAGCTCCAACTCCAGCTTCTTCTGCCAGCACATCAACTGACTGATCCTCCTCCTGCGAGCTCTTTCTTCTAAGAACTTGTGACTGTATTTATAGCCTACCTAGGAAATCCAGATAATCTCCGAATCTTAACAGTGTCGGTTTAATCAATCCACAAGACCCCCTTGGCCATATAAGGTAACCTACAGGTTGTGGGAATTAGGACGTGGGTATATCATGAGGCTCTCCATCAATCTGCCTAGCACAATTCCTTTTCAGAATGTTCATAAGACGAATATCAGAATGTAAGAGTTATTTTAATAGAATTTCTCCAAAAGGACAGAGAGAAGGATTATGGAAGCAAGAATATGAAGGACATCTTGCAAAGTAGGGGTAAAGCAAACATGCAGAGAGACAGAGGAGTTGAGTCCCAGGATGGCTGCTTTTCTTCAGTTGTTTGACCTTAAGCTTATCAGATAAGCCATCTCTACAACTTAGCTTTCCTAGGCTTCAGAGAAAACAAAGCATCTCCAAAAGACCATTTTCTTCTATTATATCACTGGATTGCATTTTAAAACCAAGGTCTTGCTTATCATCACCAATATTCAGAATGAATGTTGTCCACTTTCTCTTATAATTCAAAACTCAATTAAGTTTTGAATTTTGTATATGTTCTCTCAGGATTTCTTTCTGTAAAAATAGTAGTAAGGCTATTAAAAAAATATGTAGTATGAGTACTTTCATTGGCTAATTTTGTTTGTTCATTTGTTTGTTTTTTTGGTTTTGTTTTGCAGGGGGACAAGGTTTCTCTGTACAAAATTCCTATTTCTTTGTCCCTTTGTCCGGAACTCACTTTGCAGACTAGGTTGGCCTCAGACTCACAGAGATCCAATCCACCTACCTCTATACTGGTTTTAAAGATGTACACTATCACTGGTCAATAGCTAATTCTTAAATATCCTACTGAATAATATAATTTTGAGTATCAAATCACTAGTGTTAGGGTGATATTCATACCCATTTTATATAATGGAAACCTAGGGCCTAGATAAAAATGTTGTATTAAGAATTGTGAAAACATTTAGTACTTCCAGCTTCTATGGGATATCATCTACCACTGTGAGCAGTAATCATTTGACACAATGCATTAAATATGCCAAACAGAATAGAAAGTCCTTGTTCCCACAGAGGTCAGTCTCAAAGCATTAGTGACTAACAAAAAAGGCAGTCCCTGAGAAATCACCGAGCAGTGCCAATAAATTAGGATAGGCTGTTTGTTGATTTGTTTATTGTACTTAGGCCTGTTTTCAGATAAGGTCATGGAATTAACCTTTGATTCTCAAAAAGAAATAGGACTAGTTTGATGTAAAATGTAAAATTAGGGTCATCCCATAAGCACTGACTTTTAAGTGATGATTCAGAAAGGACCACAAAGAACCATTTGGAAGAAGTTTATAAGAAAGGAGACTTTGAGAGCTGAACTAGAAAAGGTGCTTGAACGTAAATCAGACTCTGGAATATGCAAAGTTATGGCATTTATTATTATGTGCAGAGTATGCAGAGTTTTGAACTAAAAGCTAGAGAAGCAAAGGTCTAGAAACTCTCGTGCATAGTAAATAAATTAACACTTTTTTCTGCTTTCCATATAACTTACATTTGGTGATTTATTCTTGTAGGTATGCACCAGTAAAGTGTGATGAACCATGTGTGAAGCTACTTTTTTGTGCATGTGACTAAGACATAGGCCTCAGGGAGCTTATTGTGGTGTGTGGTCACAGCCAGTCTTTCATAAACCAAAAGTTGTTCAGGAAAAGGGGAGGAGTGTGTCTACTTTTGACTGTCAAGCTTCTGAACTTACTAAGCTCAGTTTTCTCCTCTAATAAGTCATGGTCTAATGATCAGATTACTAGCTGTTCTAAACGAGACTTATATTGGTCTGTTATATGTGCAGTGCCTAGGCCTTCTGTATACTCGAAAAGCATAGGAAATTTCATTGACATATTTTTACCAAAACAATACACAGAATAAAGAAATTATTTTATCATAAGCAGGTCACCAGTTCTTGAAATGTCTACCCTTGAAGAAAAAAGTACATATTATTGGAATCCTATCACCAAGAAAATGGCATAGTAATCTGTTTATTTAAAAAAGAAAAGAAAAATAATAATCTGTTTGAGTGCCAAATAGAAATTCTAACTTCAGCTAGTTATCTTTGTTTTTTAATGACTTTATTCTTTTCCCTATTCATTTATTTATTACATGTCTACTATATACTAACCATTTAGTGTGAAGGGAGAAAGCAAACGGCCTAAGTTATGCAAACCTTAAATATAACTACATGTTTGTGTGTGTTCATATGCTTTTTAAAAGAGCATGTCTGTGACAGGGAGTGAAGGATAGCATTGTCAGGGGACAAATTAAAGAGACACGATGTAATTATCCAAACTGGAATTAAGCCAATTAATAACCTGTGTGCTAACACTGCCCTCAAAGTGCTAAAAATAGCATCGGATACTTAAATGCCCTAGGTGGTCATGGTCAGTAGTCTTCCCCTCACCCAGTCTCAACACTGCCAGGGTGTGTGCACCCCAGCTTGTGGACAAGGACTGCCTGCACCTGAGAGGCACCAATGAGATAATCAAAACTCTCAAGCATCTCAAAGGTAACGATGATGAGATTTGTATTATTTCCACTGAAATTTTTAAATGCATTTTATTCATTTACTGTTCATTTAATCTACCAGTTTGTGAAACCTACTGGGTGCCAGGATAGCACTGTTGCAGAGAATGCAGGCTTAGGGTCCTATTGCCTGGGTTTAATCCCAGCTCTGTTTACAGCCCTGTAACTTAGCAAATCTCATGACCTCACTGTAGTTGAGACTCCTCTGCTATGAAATGAAGGCACTGGAGTATCTAACTCACAGTGTTGCTGTGACAGTAATTTATAATAGAAGTGCTGAATCCAAAGCAACTGTCCCAGAATATACTGGGTGTCGTCCTTATTGTGAGCCAGAAAATATTCCTGAATTTGAGAATAATGAATTTTGTGGCTTTCAGATAACTAACAACTTGTAAGTTTGTATTTTAGAAATTTAGGGTTTGAACTTTCCTGATCTCCACTGCCAGCCCTTTCTAGTATAAGTCTGCATCTTCCATCTCTGCTTTTCTGTTTGGTTTTAAGTCCTGAGCTGCCAGGCTTTGGATAGAATATACTCAGCACACCCATAGTTCATAATTGTGCTTATTTAACCTTCTTATCAAGCCTTTCTCGCTAACTACAAGGTAGTAACAAGTCTGTGTACTTTCCTTATATTAGTTTAGTATCTTCAACTGGGCCAGTATCATCACTTTTTACAGATGGGAAAACTGAGGCTCTGAGCAAAGCTGTGCCTCGTGAAATGTTATACAGCTGTGTTTGCTGTGAAGCTTGTGTCCTCCATTTGCAGTGTGCCAGCATGCATTTGTAAACGGCTCCCTTCCCTGCCCTGCCTTGTCATATAATTTGAGACCTGCAGGAGCATAAGCCAATGTCAAAATCATTTCTCTCCCCCCCCCCCCGCCCCTCCAAACTGACTGGGGACCTTGTATTTCCAGCTAGTCACAGCAGCTATTGGTAAAGAGGTCAGTGTGCAAATACACAAAATCACTTTGGCTATGACTTCTTTCCAGTGCTTGCTTTTAAGTGAGTTCCAGGTGCCTGACATTTCTTTCGGTTTTCTTCTTTCACCCTAAGTAGCACTGTGTTACTGAAGCATGACTGACAGATTTTGCTTTTATATACATCATGGTTCTTGTTTTAGGATGAGAGGCTTAATCTCTCCAGTAACATCTGATGGCACTGTTCTTTTTATAAGCACCCCATCCTTTAAAAACACACACCCTCAATTTTCTGTTGTCAAGAGAGGGCTCCTTAGTAAATGTGATCATGTGTCCCCGAAAAGATGTAATCAAATTCATGATCAAATAATACAATTGCCCCCCTTTTATTTTTGGTGGCATGTTTCAATTGAATATATCAGAAAAGTTGCCCATAGCTAATTGTCTAGGTAGGAAATCTCATTAGTAATTTAAAACTCTATCATAAACTGAAAGACTCAATCTCATTCACCCATACAGTGCCTGTATTCTAGAAATGTGTTGTATGAAAAACCACCTCTTCTTACATGGTGGCACACAGCAGATGATGTTCACCCAGGAGAGTCTGGGTGAGGTCTTTGCAGATCAACCCACTGCCTGTGTTAGTTTGAAAATGTAGCACAACCTATGCTTTGCTCTGACTGGACTCCATAATGTTACATTTGTCTGCCCTACTCTGAGAATGAGTAGGAAAAAAAAAAAACTTACTTTCCCTTGGATATAGACATCTGGGGAGAAATGGAGGTTTTTGTACTAATTCTTTGGATTGAGGAATCTTGTTATCCTAGAGGCAAGGGTAATTTTCATCTGTTGGACCAGAATCTTTAAGGAATTCTGGTGACTTGGTGATACATGAAACAGCTTTCCAGGCTTCTAGAACTCTAGGTTCTAGCATTAACACAGTTATTGCCTTTGTGATTTATTGCTCCAAGGTTTTGGGCCTCAGTTTCCTCCCTTGCTGAATGAGGGATGGGAGAGGTTCATCTGTAGGTCTTTTTCCAGCTTTGTATTCTCTGGGTCTGCAAATCGCCTTCAGTGTCTGCCGTAGTCTGCCTTACCAGCTCTGTTTGTCACAAAGATTAATCCATTTTAACTGTACCTTGGAGTGCACCCGGGAGAGGAGGATGGATGGATTGTTTTGCACCTATTATTGCATCAGAACTTTTGCCTTTTAGACAAGATCGTGCCATGCCTAAAATCTGTCTGCCTGTCTGCCCACTGACTCTGTGCTGATCTCTTTCCATGGTACCTCTTTCCAGCATCCATCTCCCTCCAAGATCTAGATTCGGCATCTGACTGTACCTGTCTTGTTCTCTGCAGCATCTGTCTGCTACACTCCTAGACCATCGTTAATAAACTTTCACACATGACACACAACCTCCCAATATGCTGGCACCTGCTTACAAATATCTACAATTCATAAAACCAGGGGAGAAAACTGCATTTTTTAAAAAAAAGACCTCTATCTAGTGCCATTTGTATCTGCACTTTTTGTTTAGTTGTAAGTTTTAATAGTTCCCCCTTTGAGGGTTTGTCAGTACGAGCAGTATTGCTTATCAGAACACACCAACAGTCTTTTTGTAATATTCGCTTTCCCCTCTGGTTCAGCCGAGCCTGCTGACAGATCATTCAAATTCAATTGTTTTATGTCTAAGCCGAACAGCTAATTAAAGTAGGGATGATTAACCTGACTGGCAGTGTCGCTCTCCCTCTCGCGCTCGCTCTCTCTCCCTCTCCCTTTCTCTCTCTCCCTCCCTCCTGCTCCAATCAGTCTTTTTCTCTCACACTCTCTCTCCTTCTCGGTGTGTCTCTGTCTCTCCCTCTCTCTCCTCCCTCTCTCTTCCTCTCAGTCTCTCTCTCCCTCCCTCATTTGCGCTCTCTCTCTCTCTCTCTCTCTCTCTCTCTCTCTCTCTCTCTCTCTCTGTCTCTTGCTCTACTGTTTTTTTTTTCCTCTCTCTCTCCTAAACGTGGTCTGCTTGCTGATGGCAGAATGGCACTCGGAGATTTGTGCATTGTGTCTGGTTTCCTACGGGCAGGCTGACCCAGTGCCTCCAGGGACTTATCAATAGACCACTCAGAAGAGACACAGACAGGAGAGAGGAGGAGGGGTGGGGGGAGAGAGAGAGAATCAATATCAAGAATAGAAGGAGCTCCGAAGCCATTTTTTTTTTAAAGAAGTATCGGGACTTGGGAGAGGGTGACAAAGAAGGTTTTTCAAAGAGGCAGTGGAGGAGGTTCTAATAAATTTGGAAGGAAACAGTTCCCTGTCTTGGGAAAAGGAGAACTCCTGACTGATTAGCATTCACACCAGGTATGAGATGTTCTACCCCTTATCACTGTGTCGAAACCGAGGTGGAAAGGCTTTTTTTTTTTTTTTTTTTTTTTTTTTTTTTTTTTTTTTTTTAAGGAGACTAAGGGAGCATGTATTTTGCTGTGTTTGTTGTTGGGGGGTTAGAGGGGCGGCGTGAAGCTGTGGGCATTTGTGTTTGGGAGCAGAGAGAATGGAAGCAGTACACGGGGTGGGAGAGAGTATGGAGTGTGTTACTGTCTTCCCTGTCTTTGTGCACCCCTGGGGGGTACCCAAGTTCATTTCTAGCAGGTGGATTTAGAGGGGAGTTACTTAACGCTTGACCGCCAGTTTTGAAAAAAAAAAAAAAAAAAAAAAGAAAGAAAGAAAAGAGAGAAAAAGAAAAAACGCTGCTTCCTAGGGTCTGTTAAAAAGGAAGCTCCAATTTCTCTCCTCTCTCTCTCTCTCTCTCTCTCTCTCTCTCTCTCTCTCTCTCTCTCTCTCCTCTCTCTCCCTCTCTCTCTCCCCCTCTCCCTCTCTCACTCACTCTCTCTCTCCTTCCCTCCCTCCCTCTCTCCCTCTCCCCCATCCCTCTTCCCCTCTCTTCTTTTTTTCCTCTTCTAACCAGACAGCGGGAGGGTTCCTGGCTCCCAGCCAGCCCAAAAGCCTCTAAGTGTTTTGCACTTGTTTCAGGGAGTAGCTGCCCGGGGATTTTTCAGCATTTTCACTGGAGAACAAAGAGTTCTTTACAAAGGGAGGGGGGGCTTAATGTCTGATATATGTTTTTCTATTTTTATTAGTTTTTTGCCTGAAAAACAGAAAGACAGGAACAGAACATTACTCTATAAAGACACAAAGACATTCAAAAGAAATCTACTTATCTTTTCTCTCCATCACCCCTACATATATACATGAAAAATTAAAAGGAATGACTAATTAAGTTGGCTGTGTTGCTCTTTTCTCCTTTTCCAATCTTTCTAAATTCAACTGTTCCTCTGCTCACTCTGCTGTTCTTTCCTGCTCACAGTAAAAGTTGCCCAGGATGCACCCTCTCTTAGCATGTCTCTACCATTTTTGTGTCCCTGGAATCTTGTAGGAGAAACAGCAAGAGCCCATCAAATAATCAATTTAGTAGCAAGAACACCCTCTACTTTTGCCACTTGGATAAAAAGTTAATTATGGGATTTGAGCTCCCCAAATACCAATGGGGTACATCAGTTCATTTGATCTCGCAAGTTTTTGCATCCATCTGCTGAAAAAGCATCACTGTGTCACTTGTCAGTTAAAAGAGAAGGTAGTAAGGGGGTAGGTAGTTATCTTTTATATTTTGTTTCTATGACATAAATGACCAAACCCCCAGAGACATTACTTGTCCTTTCTATGATATATTAGTTCAAGAAAAAATAGCCTAGACAGAGGTTTTTCAACAATTGTGATTGCCACGTAGCTTTGTATTCTGTTTGATGTTTTGCCTATGCGTGTGTATTTCCACTATGAATTTGTGTTTGTAGCAAACATTCCAGAATTCTTATCATTTTCAAATTAATCCTCTAGCAAGAGAAGAGAAAAACCAGAATGTAAACTGTGTGTGCAAAGTGTATTAAACAGTTGTATATCTTTTTATACTTGTTGTACATTTATATTTTCATACTAATATCCTTCAATTATAATCCCAAGGAAATGATTTATTTCCAAAAGTTCTACTTTGTAATGCATTTATATTTTGATTGTTGTTTAGAAATCTTTGGAAGGTACATAATGGACACCAAACTGAGCAAAGGGTAAATTGCTACAAGCACCTCAAAAACCAAAAACCCAGATTAGCTGAGCAGCTAACCGCACAGAACTGTGGCTCAGAGGAGGCAACTACAACAGTTGCTCACGAATCAGAAACTCTTTCCTCCTTTCTTCCTCCCATTTATGGAAAAAATGTAATCTATTCATTATCCCTGGGAGGGGAAACTATAGGAAATACTACAGACGTATACATTTTCCCATATTTATGAAATGTGTGTCTCTCTGTGTTTCTTAAGGGCACAGTGTTTATGGGGCAGAGGGCAACGCCTCACTAGTCAGCCCTCCTGGCTGGGAGGTCCGAGTGCCTTGTGTTTGAAGTAACTTGATAACAAGGAGTCTTTTCGGGAGCCCTTCTATGTGTATGCTCCTTCAGTAATGACCCTCAAATTAAACCTGGCACTGGGTGGCCGAGCTAGCACTTGACCTCATGGAAATATACTAGAAGTAGGGGAAGTTAGGCAAATCCAAAATTTCTAGGCTAGATCACTTGTTACAGTTACATGTTTTCTTGAGGAAAATTCTTGAATTACACTCAGATGTCTATATTTTTGTAGCATTTGTAATGCTTTTAATAGTGCTTGAGGAGTAAATGATCTTAAAATGAAAGTCAGCCATCAAAAATAAAAGAAACTAAGTCTTTAAAAGTTTTAGATTGAAAGCAAGAGGTTTGGGAATTTTTTCCCTCCCCCTTTGCCCCCAAACCGGACTTGGTTTCTTTTTCTTTTCCTTTCTTTTCCATCCTGAACCCTTTTGTTGCTGCAGCTGTTGTACCTGCATATTTTGATTTGTGTGTGTGTCTCTTCTCTCCACCCTTCCCCTCTCCCTCTCTGGCGTTTGATGTGACCAGAGTGTTTTCTCAGAGGGACAGAGGGACCAGGAAGAGGCTGTTGCTGAAGGCAGCAGTGGCTCCCTTCATCCAAGGCAGGCAGCTCCCATGAGCTAGCTGTGCCCCCGTCAGAGCACAGGGAAAGGTGATAGCTGTCATTCGTGGATTCTTCGTAGATCTGACCTGAGAGTAACACATTCACAGTCGAGGAGAAAGGGGAAAAATAGAGGAGGAGGAAAGAAAAGCTCTTTGAGCTGGAATACACTGGCCCTTTCTTCCTGGAGGCAATCCGCTCTGGTTCTTGGCGACGTGTCCTGCACTATCAGATATCATATGACTTTTTATTTAGATTTCTTTTTGGAGAATGGCCTGTTAGGACTCTGTTTGTTTTCTTTTATTTAATTTCCTTCTCCCTTCACCCGCTAGTTTTGTGTGTGTGTGTCAGAGTGTGTGCACGCATGCATATGTCTGTGCAATTTTTATCTTTGTTTTTGTTCTAATGATCTGATGCTTTATTTAAGGACAAAGCTTTAATTATTTCAGTATAGTGGTTTAATCACTTGCCAAAAAGAAACCTCATTCTGGGATTTTTGGGGGGTCCATTTTTAAACACATCCATTAACACAGGAGGCTGCAGCTGCTAAATGCCTGCTGGTCAGACCTTGGCCCACTCCCTCACCTTCATGTTCCCCTCCTCCTCAGCAGCCTGCCCAGCACTGTGAATTAGGAAACACCTGTGCAGAGTTGGGAGGGAAATAAAAGTAGAGGCAACTTCTCCAAATCCGCACTCCTAGTTTCACTTTAATAAACTTTTTTTTCAATCCTCGATTTTTATTTTATTTTATTTTATTTTTTGTGGCACTCTCTGTTGAGCTTGAAAACATCAGAGATAGTTAAGGATATGTCTGGAGCTTTTGTGAGGCCAGCTGAGCGCCACTGGAAAGTGGAGCAGGAGTTGCAATCCATTCAGAGACTTAAGAACTAAGTAAGAGGTTTAAAGAAGGTCTTTCAGATCCGTGGGCTGTTCGTTCTGGGTTTGGTGAGAGATGATAAATGGGATATTTAGGGTATTCGAGACAGAGGAGAAATTCCCAAACAGGAGAGAGACAGGCATTTCTGCTTCGATTAGTATTTTAAAACCTTAACTCAATCAAGTTTTTTTGTATATCTCAAAATTTCACTGACTATAATGAGTGATTGGCTACCTTTCCACACTTGCTATGAAAAGCAGCTACACTGACAGGTATTGCTGAATTTATCCTAAAATTTGATGTATTTCTGTTTTACTTTTGAAGAGTTCAGATTTTAGTTAGAAAAGAAAAAACATAACTTCTCTTGATATGCATAAGATTGTCTATACATTATTCTTGCCATACAGAACATACTAGATCCTGATTGTGTGTGGATGTGTGTGTGTGTGTGTGTGTGTGTGTGTGTGTGTGTGTGTGTGTGTGTGTGTAATAACACACAAGACTGCCTTAAAGGGTCAGGTGACTGCTACATGCTTTAGATCTGTAGTTTTTAGTTTCTTGTGACTTGCTCTGAAATTATTCATCATGAACCTTTAATGTGCAATGTCTTTTCATAACCAATTTTGTTGAAACTTGAAGAGAAATTTATTCCACCCCTTTAAGAGTACCCAAAAGGGAAGGGAGAACTATTCTCCTTCGGCTCAAAAAAAAAAATTTTTTTTTTAGAAACCTTTTTCCCCCCAACGGAAAACTCCAAAACAGCTCTGTCTCAGAACATTAAACTTGGCATGGATAAGAAATGTGAGTTTTGCTTTGTTTGAGGAAATTTGTTTTTGAGACAACAATGTTATAAATATTTTTAAATTGCCTGCTGAGCATGCGCTGTCTCTGACTTTATTCATAGTTTTAAATACACACCAAAGTGCAGTCTTCTGAATGGCCACAGGTAAGGCTGTCGATTTGTGTGATCCTTCTCTGAGGCACCTTCAGTGAGTCTACTCTGTTTTCCACAAGGAAAGGGGGCAAGAGCTGAGTTCAGACCTGGATATACCCTTCTAACTATCATAGAGAAAAAGTGAACTGCCTACTAAGGCTTGCACCCTGTACTTAGGGTAAGTACTATTCAACTTCTTTCCTATGCAAGTTGCCTGCCTTAACTTTCCGGCTTAGTACTAATAGAGAGTACATGGAGAAAAAATTAACTCAATGAGGAATTTGACTGAAACAGAAAATTTGCAGATTTTTAGGGACATCTATTGTGCATAAATTTAGGAATATGTGAATTTGCCAGTAAAATGCTGGAAGCTCAGTGCTTACAGAGCAAAGATGTGCTAGTCTGAACATGTCTGATCTCATCTGGAATCGAAAGCTAAATCTAGGTGGGCCTGTAATAATACCAGAAAAGGAACACATGTATCTTTTGTGCAAGCTTTTTTTTTTTTTTCCTTAAGCCAGCCTTCCAAAGGCAAATGACAAAAGAAGTAGATTCTCCTTTCCTTTACTTAGTCCTCTACTTTCCTTCTGCAGAGACATGCCCAGGTGTTCTTGCTTGTTGTTTGTTGTCATTGCTGCTGAAGTGCAGTCCCTCCTGTCACTAACAGTGACACTTCCCATTTTCCAGAAAGCTTTATCTCCATGGCTCAGTTTGATGTTGCCTCAGTAGTCATCTATTTCAGGTCTGCGATGTCCCTCTCAACCTTTGCAATACCGATAGATAGATTCGTGCTAGGGTATAGCTCTTCAATAGTTGTTTGTTATAGTTATGGTAGAGATTTTTTTCATTTGGGGAGGCTTTTATAACTATCCAAGCAAGTTACTTTCTAAGATGAAATTTCTCATACTTATTTGTGTCTCATAACTGAACTTGTTTTGTAAAGATTTTTTTAAAAATCTTATTAGCCATTTGGGTTTTGTTGTTATTGTTTTCTTTTTGTATTTTCATTTTATGAATTTTAAATATTATAATAAATGTAAGTGATCAGGCTTTTTAACAAAATACATGTTGCTGTACAATGCTTTTCTAATTCTGTTTTCTTTATGCAGTTTATGGTCAAATTCAAAAATTCAGGGTGTTAAAAAGAAATATTAACAAGCCTATAAGTAACCTACTGATATTTTCAATACACAACTTGAAATAATTCAGTTTTGCTTTTTGTTCCTCATATTACCTTTCACTGCCAAACAACATTCATTTATGCAATTGGAGAGGTGTGTGTGTGTGTGTGTGCGTTCTGTGTATATAGATTGTGAGTGTGTATATATGTGTGTATGCTGGTACATGAATGCATATTTGCATATGTTGCAAAAATACACAAAGCCACGTAACATTTATTTTAATTTTATTTTTATATAAAAATAATGAGCTTTTATCATTTTTCTATAATTTAAAAATCCAATACTGTTTTCTCTATCTGATTATTTTCCACATATGCTTCTAAACATCCGTTTATATTCTTATAAGTTATCTTAATTTCTATTTCATAGGTCTTACACACTCCTGTGTTTTATGCAAGTATATTAATGCTGAAGTTTATTCAGATACCACTGGCTTTATTCCATATCTGTTAGTGTGTTAACAAGTGGTTTTTTTGTTTTGTTTCACTTTGATTTTTTTCTTTTATTTTTTTCTAAACTAGAGAGAATAAATGTTTCTATATGTCACTAGTATTCTGAGAAAGAAACTTTTAAACCTCTGATCTCCTAAAAAGCTTTCAAACAAACATGAACTAGCATCTTTACCTTGCATCTCGTGGGTCCATTTGTCCATGAGGTGCCATCAGCAACCCTGAAAAAAACAGTGATAAGTATGACATGATACTTTTTCTGGTCATAGAACTAGTAACTACCAACAAAAATTGTGGCATATGTAGGGAAATGCCAAGACCTTTTCCAATAAAATCAGCTGTTTTATGCTTCTTTTTTTTTCTCTCTCTCTCTCTTTCTCTCTTGAATTTTGTTTGTGACTTTTTGGTTTGCTGTAGCATTTCCCTATAATCTTAGGAAGCCACAGCAAATTCCCAATGCCACAGCAACACTGCAGCCAAGGAGAGCCAAGGAGCTGGTCCTGGGGGCTGTAGCCTTTCTCAGAAATCATACAAGGTAGAGGGAGTAAGGAAGCTACTCTTTTTTTTTTTTTTTTTTTTTTTTTTTTTTTTTCTTTCCCTAGTTTATTCAACCAGTCAGGGACAAAGTTTTTCTTCTTGCATGTTTCCTTCACCTAGCTAAGGCTTTTCCTTCAATGCCAGTGACTTTCTATTGCTTCCTAGAGATGGTTCACGTAGCAAAGCATCCTGTTTTCGTTTTATATTGAAACACAGAAAGCTTTGAAAACAGGGTAGGACAAAAGAAGGGGACTTAGGGCATCTGGGAAATATCCAAAAGAGCATTAGGCTCAAACTAGTTGTTAAGATGGTCATGTCTGCAACTTATCTGCTCTCTCCAGGGCTTCTAAGTGTTAATGTAATGAAGGGATAACTATGGGGTGCAAACTGTGATCTAACTGATTCAGTAGATGGAGCTCTTCCCCCTAAGTCTGTATTTAAATTAACGTCCCATTGCAGTTTGTGGGACTCTGTTTTAAGGTGTATCGTGATACACACATAAACAAAAGCCTTTGTAGCTCGAGGAAGAGATTCCCTGGCACTTTTTAAAGACATAAAGCATTTGTTCGGAAACAAACTGCAGGGGAGCAGTAAGGATAGGGTGGGAAGTGGGGTTTACCTATCTAAATTTCTCCCTGTGGTTCTTGATACTCCTAAGTGTGAAGTTAAAACCTAACAGTTTTCATATGAGGGACTATAAACCTAGAAAACTATATAGCATGTACAGTGTTTGGCTGTGTTCGTGACAAGCCTTTCAAGCTATGTGAACTGTACGGCGCTCCTTTCATTTGCCTCGCAAAGGAATCTTAATGCTGTAATGCAATTGTTTCATCTAGTTAGTCTAGAGAATCTGGCTGAAACGCTACAAATTCTGAATGGTGACAGCACCATGGATGGCAAGGCAGACTTGTGAGGTGCCTTTATAAAAGCAAAAATACCTTCAACAAGGACTGAAAATAGATCTCTGGTGTCTGCTTTGATACAGAAAGAAATACTTGTTTATTTCTTTTTAAATTAATCAAAATGATTAATTGCCACAGCATTCTTGTCAGTTTGTATTATCTTCAGCACCAATAATAAGTTTGATCATTGCCCTTCCCTGGTGCCAGGATAGAAAATGCATGTAAGATGTAATAAATTCTCTTCCTTGGTCTATGTCTTCCCACAGACTGGAGGTGTTATTGAGTATCTCTTGTTAAATCTTGATAAGATCATTTGGTCAAAATAGAACTGGCATTGGCCTTACTACCAAAAGAAATAGCATTTTTAGAGGTCTTGGATTTCCTTTGCACACCACGTGTCTGAGTTTGATACACTCCAGGAAAATAGAGAGGATGAGACAAAATTCTTCCTAAGCAGCCGCCGTAGGCCAAATACTGAAACAGTGCCAACCCGGACCAATCATGCAGGCTTCTCAGAAGATGCGTGCTTTGCTGAGCACTTCTGTGAGGAGAAGAGGGAGGAAGCCCTTAAAACTGCATTCAGATGAATGAGTTTTCACTAATTTCAGCAAAGTCCGTGATAGTGAATTCAGTAACTTTGCTTGCTTTCGTAAAGTAGAACATCTGAGTGTTCTGAGCCAGCTGAGGCTCCCCAAGTGTTGTTCTCCCACATTTTTTGAGCAAAAGTATCTTTCTGAATTTAAACAAATGAAAAACTTCTCACAGAGAGCAAAGAGTAAAATTAATGGAAACTCAAAATCAATTCCAAACCCATTTCTGGCATGATGAGAATAACATTTGTGCTGTGTTTAAAGCAGTTTAAAACAAGAAAACGATAAAATGATCAATATACTTAAAGCCAAAAATAACCAGGGGGGAACAACCTGCAACCCGTTCCCAGTCCTGAAACTCTACACTTCAGATTAAATGTGAAAATAAATGGATATATCTTTTATAAGGCGGCACTCAGAGCCTTATAACATAAACAGCAATGATGAGAAACCAGCTATCCAGTGTTCTTGCTTGAGCTACATTTTTTAAGAGTTTAGGATAAACATTTCTGGAGCTAAACTATTGTGCATTTATTTATATGCATGCACATACCATGACCATAAAAAGGACAAAAGTTAAAAACCATGCATTGCCTGTGAAGGACATTGACACTCTATAGTCTTTATACTATAAAAAGGAAAACAAAAAATTAAGGCTTTAAGTAAAGCTAAGGAACATTTAAGGCTACACCAGAAAGTCAATGAATGGACAATGTGGGTCAGATTAAATATTCCTTTAAAAAAAAACTTAAGTTCTTTCCTGATTTATTGAATCCAATACATACATAGATACACATTATACATATTTTATATCTATTGCTTTAATAGATTACTCTTAAGGACTAAGTTAACATTAAGAAATTTGAAACCTGTGGATTCAAGGTCAGTGAAATGCCACTATCTGAATTTACAAAATTCTCTAGTCTTAAGATTTTGCTCCCAATTAGCAATGTTATCACTGTATCAGAGTCATTTCACTGACAAAGTATTTATTGATCATGTAAAATAACATATCTACTTGAAACCGTCTGAAGAAATCAAAGACAACAAAGTCCAAATGTATTTCATTTTGTTGAACTAAGGTGCAGTAGGAATGATGATAATTCTAACAAGCACCATGACAAATGTAACTACAGAGAAGCATGTGTGATTACATCAGTAAGAGCAAACTCAATGAGCAAGGTCAGGATGCTGAGACTCAGAGGCCATGACAGCGTAGGGACTAATGATTAGTTATTGGAGATGTTTAAAGCTTGTGGCTGGGAACAGAATTAACAGATATGGAAGAAGAGTCAATCAACTTTAAAAGTGGATAGAGAGGCAGTACTTTTCCTATAGGGTATAATCAAGTACAGAATTCAACTCTTCCAGGGGATTACAGTAACATTATAAGCTTTGGTTGTCCAGGGTGATAATGGTTGTATAGAAAAAGCTAATGTGCACATCCGCTTAAAGAGTCATAGGAGTGGAACTGCTAGAACCAGTTGTCATGCTATTGACTGAAATTTAAAAAGCTCAGCTTTAAATGTCCAAAAGCAAATGCCAGCATTATAGAGCCATAATCACTATATCTCAAAGACTGAAGGAACCTAAAGTATCTCAATGAAACAATGTTGGACTATCTGATAATAAGGCCATGTAAATTTATCCTTTTTATGTGGGGGGGCATGTGTGCATGCGCGCAGGTGCGGGCATGTGTACATGTGTGTGGCTTGTATTTGGAAAATAGAATTTTAGCTGGAAAGCTTAAAGCAGAGAGATTGAAACTGCACAGATTCATCTGGACCAGTGGGGCTTGTGCACTAGTTCCTGTGAACAGTGGTTCTAAACAGGGAAGAGCAGTGGGCTTTACAGAGAACCAGAGGCTTAACAGAGTAATTTTACCTGGGATTAAACTACTAACTTTGCCAATAAGAAAACTTACAAATGGCAAAGTGACAGCTTACTCTTAAAATGAGAAAGGTAAAAGTAGAACATGAAGGAAAGTTCCCTGACCCTGTGTACCCCTGCCCAGGACAGACCTATAGAGCTAGAGAGGGTTGATATTCCAGAAGTAAATGAAGAAGAAAGCCTTCTGGCTTCCTATCTTGGTATTGATAAGCTCACCTTAAAGGGGGAAGGGGGAAGCCTGTGTGGTGTTTTGGAAAATGATAGAAAAGCACCATGCAAGTCCTAGAGGATCCTTAGAGTTTACACTACTCCCATGACCCCACAAAAACAAAGAAAGGAGAAGAAGAAAAGGAAGGAAGAGAAAGGAAGCACTTGGTGGTCACTACTTTCTTTTGAAAAGAAATCTGCCTTACCCCCATGAATCTGCTGCTCAGTTCATGCATTTGGTCACCAGAGTCTGAGTTCTAATCAGGCAATGCTGACTCACTGAGCTGACACAAGCTACAAGCAGCTCCTCCTTGTCTCCTAAGCATGTTCCATGTTTTCTTATCCCTTTCTCCTCAGAGTCCCAAATTCTCCCTCCTTAACTCATATAACACCTTGTATACTTTACAAATTCTTGTCATACTCTGTTTCATAGATCAGCTTCTGGTTTGTAAAATAAAAAATAATTCTATGTAATTTGGGGCAGTGAACATATTTTTATCGAGCCTCATTTTCCATTTTTGTAAGCAGGAAAATAATGGCCACCTTGCTTGGGTATTATAAAGATTTTTAGGAAATGACATCAATAAGGTGTTTACCATAATGAATAGCCAAAGGTTACCCACTCAATATCAAATTTATTAGTACTATCACTACTATTGCCCTACCTCTAGGTATTTCCCTAGTAATATAATATTTAAAGTCATAATTTGAGTTTAGCATTTTGTCTATCAGTGTGCAGAATGGTTTATGCATAATAGGATCTGGATGAAAAAAATGTACAGAATTTCCTTATAAAATCCCATATTGCACCCATTCCTTCCTCACAAACCTCCTTAAATTCTCTCCTGGAGGTTTAGGACAGTGGTAGTCATGGCCAGAGCTGGCTCCAGATACACCATAAAAGACATCAGTGTTGTTCATTGTGGACTCTCAGTGCCACATTATCTTTCAGGTTCCCCATAGACCCTCAACCACTTAGGATGGCTCTTTGCAGCATCCCCAGAAGTGTCTGCTTGTGTTCATGGCTTATGTGATTAATGATCTTGTTATAGCTCTGTCTGTAGCTTGGTCTAGAAACTTTCACTTCAGAGAGCAGGTCAAGATCTCGAATTTAATTTTGGTTGCATCTGTTATAAGCCAATTGTGTATTCATTACATTTATAGATTCCCTCTTTGGCCATATATTTTCATGGCCATTGACAGCACCTGACTCTGCGCTGAATGTCCCTAGATTTTACTTTAGAGACCTGAAAATATAACAGTGAGGCTTGGTGATCACTAGCTGTCATCTTTGGCATTTTCTTCCCTTAATGCTCTAATCGTAGTTAAATTTGAAGAGAAGGCAAGTAGGAAAGTTTTAATTGTTCAAAATATGGCATTGTAATTCTCTGTTAATGAGGTTTATGGTCAATACAGTTTTCTTATACGTTGTTGTTTTTCAAAACATGTAACCATGTATTGTGCAAGGGAAAAAAAACACTAAAAACATAAAAATGATTTTTGTATGTGAATGCTGGTCCTTCAAGGTGTTGGTGAAAAGTGAGAAAATGAAAACAAAGTAGGTAATGTGGACATGTAAAGGCTGGGCTGACGTCAGGGTATGCTCAAGTCAGGAAGAGTGTTGCCTTTTAATCAGCCAGAGTTCCACTTATGTGAGAGTGAGCTGGTATTTGTGAGAGAAACAAGGTCACATTTAGGGGAAGTGGTAATTCAATGAAGGATTTCACTTTGCCAGACTAAAGAAAAAGAAAAAAGTTTTGCAGATTTCTGTGTGTGCACTTGCTGTTCCTGGTGTTCCTGGTGGGTGGCTGAATCATCCTGATGGCATTCAACAGGAACCAGCTGCTGGGAATATTAAAATGCATGCATTTATTCCTCTAGAGAGACAGGAGCATCTGCAGAGCCTTCCTATCTTGATAGTACAGATAATCCCAGGGAGCATCCTCTAGTGGTTTTAACTCTATTCATTTATATATCTTCTCTTCGCCGTTCTCATCGCTGCCCGGAGTCCTAACTAGAGTTATCTGGACTATCTGAGTCCTAACTCCACACCAGGTTGCAGAGTCAGACTGCGAACACGTGACAGAGAACTGCAACCGCAAGGGCAGAGAATGGCACCCCTCTCTGGCCAGCCTGTCTTGTGAAGAGTTCGCATTACTCTAGGTAAAGACAGAAACTCCCCTCTCCCACAGCCTGGCCAGAATATAGGCTTCTCGATTCTCCTTTGTACTTAGGGAGCTTTTGAACCTATTGCTTTCCTTATGTATTTGTTGTTTTAATTTGTTTTGTTATTGTTGGTGGGTTTTGGCTTAGGTTTTGGTTTGGGTTTTTGAGCTAATATCAACAACTGAGGAAAAGGAAGATGCAAAGAGGAGGTCTGCTCTCCATAATCTAAGTCTTTCCCATCTCTAATATTTATGAATAATGTATTGAACTGATGGAAAAAATGTTGAATATGTTCATTATGAATTATATTCATCAGTGTGTTGGCTGGAATATAAAAGAGCAAAGCAGTTGCTATGTAGCTACTTCCTTACAATACGTGCACTAGTACAACAGAGCTCTGTATCCTTTCCTAGTCTACTGTGTGCAATCCCAAATGCACACGCTGCATGTCTGAGCAGTAACTTCAGAGGGGATACCTGATGGAATGGCAACAGCCAAGGTTCAGCCCCATTTGGAGTAGAGTCTGCGTTCTATACAAAAGCAGCTATGGAGAGGGAGGGATTGATAGTGCAGTGTCATTTAAAGGGAGCCACTTCCACATAGCAGGCATTACTCAAATTTGTCATGATTCAGAGACTGTCACAGGTCCTACCATCAGAAAAGAAACTCACAATCCTGATCCTGGATTTTTCAGATTAGCACAAATAACTAATTTGTTGCTATTTGGAAATAAACAAGGAATGATGGAAGAAAATTCAGAATTAAATTTTTATTAGGTGTAGCTTCAAAATTCATTCTATGCTGGTTTTCCTCCATTATTACATTACCTTTAGGGTTTATTTAGGATTTATTAAAATTGTATTTCCTAAGCACTCACTAGAAGTCATTAGTAGACACTAAGCAGAAACAGGCAAGAAATTTGGGGTATTTTTTGTTTTGCTTTGTTTTTTTAATTTAAAAAATCAACAGAAGAGGTAACAGAGAGTTAACATAACATAACTTCAAAATAGCCTACCATCATGCGAGTTGAGCCAAGACACACCATGTAAGGTCAGGGACTGATCAGGCACAGCCCTAATGTCCAGGTGAGGACATTTCCCAGTTAAAACAGTTCCATGGAAAGGTAGGGCACAGCTCTGGCCTTTCCTGGGATCTCAGGAGAACAGTACAACGTATTGATGAGCACAGCCTGCCTCAAAGAAGCCTTTGCTCCCCCCTGAGTCATTTCAGAGCTCTTAGGAAGAGGAGCTGGAATGCATCTCAGGGATCAGCGTCAATGTGGCAGTGACCATTGCCTCAAACAAAGTGTCCTGGCATCATTTATAATTACACATTTTCGAGATGTTCTTTCTTTCCTATGGTCTCTTCAAAGGCTAAAATCTGTAATACCTCATAAAAAAGAAAAAGCAAGCATAAACTTAAGAACAAACACAATTGCCAGTAGTTTATACAGTCTCAGACAGGAAAAAAGAAAGAGGGGAGAAATAAATAGTAAAACATGCTTGCAGGAAAATTACACTGTTCAACATTTTACATCAGGTCAGGAGAAACAAGAATGGTGCTCCAACTCCAGAGCAGCATGACAGAGGCCCCAGTGTGATAGGATTCACCTAGCACTACCCTTCCTGTCCATGCAAGAGTGTATTTGTCAAACAAATAGAACACCATCTATCCTCATCTGCTTCACCAACACACTGCTGGGGCTGATGGTGCACACATACATAAATGTACATATTACAGCTCCCTGTTTGCAGCAGGGAGAATCGTCTTAAAAGAAACGAACCAGGGCTTTGTGTATATATCTGCTGTGAAGGTCAGTCACTCTTTGTAATAAATTTTAAGACCTCCTCTGCTAATTACCTATTGTTAAAACACTTGAAAACAATGAGTGAGCCTCTCTCACCTCAGCAAGAGAAGGCTTTTGAAAATGGGTGTCAGTACAGAGATGCAAACATGTCTCCCTAGACTAAAGAGACCTAATGGCCTTACTGAACACAGAACAAACCCATTGGGCAAAATAGAAGATAAGCTTTGCCAACAAATAGCTTTGAAACTCTTGAACCCTGGATATATTAGTTGATTTAATACCAAAGTCTAACTGTGGCTATAGGAGTAAGCTACTGTTGTGAAATGCTACACCCAAGCATGATGCAGCCTTTGCCTTAATGAACTCTGGGTAGCTGTGATTACTCACAAAAGACCTGCACAAGATTGGAACCATTGTCTTTCCCTCACAGAAGGGAAGAGAGGTTCCCATGGCTGCCCTCCTACCCAGGGGTTGATGGATCATTGATAGTTCCTGGGCACCCCTTCCCCTCCTGAAAATGTATGGACAGTCAACAGTTGTTGGGAGGAAGATATTTTCTTCAGTGAAGTAACCATTTCTCAGTTGCCCATACTGAAAGTAACTCTAAACACATCCATGTACTAGACTTGAGTGGAACCTGTTGTTTCGTTTGTCATTGGTGCCTTGTCTGACATCCGTTCATCTCCCCAGCAAAAGTTCAGATAACATGCTTTAGAAAATGAGACAAAAGCACATACAGAAAGAACAGGAATAGTCATCAGCACCTAACTAACATCTGCCCAAGCTGTAGATCTGCCCCACCAATGGTCAGGTTCAGTGTATGTAAAGCCCACTATGATGGCTGGGAAAGAAGCTGTGTTCAGCATACTTTATGCTACAATTATTCTTTTGTTGTTGATCTTGGTTCCTTAATTCACACACACACACACACACACACACACACACACACACACACACACACACACACCCCTCACACCCCTTTCAGTCCTCACTGGAATGATAATGACCTGAAGATAAAATGTGATTTTTTTTTCAAGTTATGACTGCCACCCTCTAATAGCTTGTCCTCCTGCCTCTTCCAAGATACAGGAAAGAGAAAATAGCTTCCATGGAGAATATAGTCATAGCTCCAACTTAGCATAAGCAGGCTGGGAGCAGGGTTCTCTTATTTCCTCTATTTTTTCCTAACTGAAAGGAGTTATTGTGATAACTCAACTGAACCTGTGTGCACATGCCTAAGACCTGCTCAAGGTAAGGCCAGAAAGAAATCGGGACTTAAATCCAGAAAACCCAGCTCCTTTGTAGTAACTTCTGCCTGTCTCGGTTTGCATTTTTCACAAAAATGTGTGATTCAGTTCCCAGACACTAATGTCCTGGGCACCCTAAGATCATGACAAAGTAGGGATTGGCAGATCCAACAAATAAGCGGAGCCCAGTGTGTTCACAATCGGTCAGATCTGTAGGCAAGATCCCATGTTGTTCTAGTCTCTGTTGGATAACTCATCTGGGGTTCTTACCCTAAGAAAGCAGAGTTACCTGAGAGCTTTGAGAACAATGGTAAATGTTTTGAAGTTTGAATCTTGGTGACAATGGGACTACAATACCTGGGTACAAAATGGTAACTAGAACCAGGGTCAGCTTTATGAGTGTCCAGCCTGTGCTGCTGCATGAGGCCCAATGTGAATGGACTCCATGCCCAACTTAATGCTTCACTGTGGCTGTCTTGAAATTCTTAATAATTTCTAATAAAAGGCCCCACATTTTTCATTTAGCCCTGAACACTACAAATTATGTAGCAGGTCCTGCCTGCCTGGAATTTATCTTTCCTGGCATGCTAACTGAAGGTATCAGTCACATGTCTTCTCTTACTGAAAATGATCCCCTCTTTTGATTCCTCAGAAGCTTATTCCCCTGTTAAACTCTTTGAAGATTTCTCTCCAAGTTATGTGGTTCAAAGAACCCATCTCCCTTCCTTCCTCCAAACACCTCAAGATGACTATAATCAAGGCGCTCTTAGTTTATAATCAAAAACTCTGTAGTTGCCTTAGCCAAGTTGTTTGCTCGCTCGCTCGCTCGCTTGCTTGCTTGCTTGTTTTTGAGGTTTGAGGTATTTGGTTGTTTGTTTTACTACAGGCTAACTCCTGGAGAATTAGTTATATCATGGTAGTAAAGCATTTGTCCTGTATTGTTATTAAAATAGGCATTGGCCATCAGACTGAAAACTTAAAAACTATCTTACATTCAGGTAAGCTTACCTGTGGTGATATATTAACCATCATGCAATCAAATACATCAGTCTTATGAAAATGAATTGATATTCTAGTCCTAACCTTGGGCTGAAGCCCTCCCACTTCCATGCTCCAGCTGGTTCTGTGTCCTCTACCATCCTCATCATTCCTCCGGCCTCCGCAGCCACTAAGCCCCTCATCACTCATTAAAAACAATAATAGTGCTGTAATTACCGGGCTTCTTTCTTTGGCCTAGTGAGAATAACTTGCTGAATGTGAGACAGTAATCGCTGCCTCTACCTTGATATGTGTGGATTATAGAACCATAAGATCTGAGCAGACTGCACAAAGTACAGGAGCCTTTTCACAGTAACAGCCTTCTCTGAATACCCAGGCCTTCTAACTTCCAATCAAGGCTATGTCCCATTCCTCTGGGGAGATAAAAGTGGGTTATCCACATCCTGAAACATAAAGTACACATGCCTGGCTCCTAACCAGTTTCTAAACAGCCATAACTGAGAGAAGAAAATAGCTATCAAAGCTAGGGGCGAAATCCCGCCTCCAGAGAAGCCTTCTATCTCTTCCTATCTCCTATCACTTCCTACCTCCTATTACTTCCTATCTCCTATCACTTCCTGTCTCCTATTACTTCCTATCTCCTATCACTTCCTGTCTATCACTAATAATGCCCACAGATGCTAGAGGACCTGGGGCAGTGCTGACCTAACAAAGCTTGGGTCACTGACTCCAGAGTGAGGGAGAGCTGCTGCTTCTCTCTGTCCATCCCCCTTTTACATTTCCTCCAATAGAAAAGAAGAGAAAACAGGAGGGATCCAACAGAGAGATGCTAGGCCAGGTAGTTTTTTCTAGTTTAAATTATATGAAATTGGGTTTACCTGCCCTTCCCAGAAGTTGGCAATCTTTTTAATGATTGCTTGCTTCCCAACAAGGAACAGCACAACCACACAAACACCGGAAGTCCAAATGCATAGCTGATAGATAATCCATGCTTTCCCCCAGTGAGGTTTTCCTTGGGTCACCAGACCCAGAGAAGCCCCCACTAAAAACTCAAAGAATACTTAAGCCCTTTCTGGTCTTGACCATCCCTGTCACCTTCTCCTTTGCCAACAGAGCCCACGTTTCTGTGTTAATCTGATTCCCTTCTACAACTTCCCTTGTCCCCAAGTTGTGTCTATTCCTTCCCCCAGTTTCAATTTAAAACTTCCTTCCACTGCTGTAATTGTTGGAATTGAAGTGGCCAAAGCATCAAGACATGAGTGGCTTAACCACACGATGGGATGTTTGGGTTTCCAAAGTTCTGCAAATTAAAATGTACTTCACTAACAAGGGGCATCACAAGCATCTTGCCTACAGTAGGTAGTTATTCCTTCTGAGCCAAACTAGACTGCCTAGGCTTAGCAGTTTTCCTCAATGGGAGCAGATGTGCTCACTTCACCTCATTTCACTGTGGACACAGAGGAAGTAAATTCAGAAAAGCAAACTTTTTCCCAGGAAGGGAAAAGGAGAAATTGTAGATAAATAATCAACTCCAGGATGGTTACTGAGGGTCTCTCATGAAAAATAAACCACAATACTACTTGTTGATTTTACATGAAAATAAGTTTGTACTTTAGATAGCCAACCAAGGCCTTAGTAGATAAGGCTATAAGAATAGTGCAAATAAGTTTAAAACCTAAATACATCACCAAGAAGCTGGTCTCCATCGAACTGTAAGCAATTCACCAATTTGAACTCAGTCATTTTGGTGGGGATAGGGACAGGATCCTGTTTACATTTGAGAGTGTAATTGTCTCAGAGGGAATCCAGCTTTTTTTCAAATTTAGCAGTGGAACTGAGTTTGGGGTCTGTGAGCTCCTCAAACCTCCTGTTTTCTCCATAGTTGCAGGCTGTGTGGAGAGGAGGCCAGCCTTCCCTTCTAGTCATTTCTCTCCGCTAGCTGTTGTTCCTACAATTCCAGAGAAAATGTTAGCATGAGATTTAAAGGGAGAATACTGTAGGGCATTAGGGGGACATTAGCAACTATTGAGAAGACATTCTGACCTATTTCTGTAGTTATCAATGTAATAGTATTTGTTGCCAGGAAATGCACCATTGACGGCTGGGGGGTTGGATTGCACTAGCAGCCTGTTCTCAGGGGCCCTCCAGTTACAGGAGGTGGTAATTCTAGTTAATAAAAGGGTGAACTTCAAACACATTTTAACCAAATCAAATTGTAGCAGGAAATATCGTATTACTGATGTTCAGTCCGACTCACAGCTGGTAACATTAGTTGGTCTATAGGCCCAAATTCTGTCTTTTCAGCATTTTCAGATTCATTTCTGGCTGCTAGAGAGTTCCCCAGGCACATTGTTATGGAGGAATAGGAGATTTTTAACTAATGTAAAATCTAGGATAAATGAAAAATTCTTTATTCTCGTTAGACTTTTCATAAGATTGTCAAATAATATGTAACCAAGCCAAACTTCAGGTGGTCGATAGGAAATCTAGAGCCAGGAGTTTAAAAAAAAAAAATTTTTTTTTGGTTGTTTTGTTTTTTTCCATGACATGTTGGCAAATGATAAAAGCGATTCACTCTGCTAACCAGAGATGCTGGGCAGAATTCCCCCAACACTGATTTCATGCCATGAAAAGCACATGGAGTCTGGCCTGGCAAGGCACGGCATGCAGCACAGGCTTTGTGTCCTGTGGCTCATATCTGAATACTAGCTTAGCCCCTACTGGTTCTGTGGCCAAGAAAGGTCACACAACCTGTGAACCTTAGTATTACCACATAGAAAATGGGCACCGTGTCAGACATTCATCATTCAGGAAGAAAAAATAAGGTGACAGAGAGAAATCCACACAAGAAAACAGAGCCAGGCAAGTACTGAAGTGTTTGAAGGTGATGGTAGTTATCCTCTTCCATTTTGCTTTTAAAATTGTAACTTTAAGAGTTATTTTTCCTAATACAACATATATTTTAGTATTATAAAAATACTCCTGCCTACCCTGAACACCAATCAGGTCAAGTCCAGTGAGCTTGGGGTACCTCATCTTAGCCACAGCTAGGCCTGAATTTCCCTTTAGTGGTCAATACTAGGTTCTTGCAGTCAGACCATAGAGAAAATTATACTCAAAGCATGATAACACAATCCCACATTGCATGGAAGTGTAAATTTCCTGGAACCTTTGTGTTTCTTTGCTTGTCCCACTCCACAAAATCGGGATACCTGTCAGACACCTTCTGCCTAAATGCCTACATTTTTTCCCAAACTTTTTCTGTGTACCTGTATT
This sequence comes from Phodopus roborovskii, assembly GCF_943737965.1. NCBI lineage: Eukaryota > Metazoa > Chordata > Mammalia > Rodentia > Cricetidae > Phodopus > Phodopus roborovskii. The sequence goes on from NW_026126469.1 coordinate 27,587,882, forward strand.
TCCATTTTCACAGAGATTAATTCTGATGTGGTTCTCCTATACTTGTGATGCTTTAAAAGCTTTCCATTGTGGGCAGATTGTCTCAAATACTGTATTTGAGGGTGGAAAAAGAAAATTCTGTCCAAATGTAAGCACCATGGAATCGAGGAAACAGTAGGATTTTTTTTCCCAGTTGCATTCTTTGAGGAGCCAGACAACCTTGAATTCTTTACAAAAGCACACCAGCAATGCCATCCTCCCTTCTCTTACACACACACAGGCACGTGCACACACACTCACAGACACATGCGGAGGGTGGGGTGGAGGCTATTCTTCAAGATGTTAAGAGACAAAATGTTCATAAAGAATTAAAAAATCTAGAAATAAGGTTATTATAATTAAAAAAAAAAAACAGACCTAGAAGCCAGGACATCTGAATTCTGTTTCTTCCTGCCCTTCTTGTTGGGATCTCAGTCTGTTCCACTCCTAAACTCCACTGACATTCCCTCCAGGAAACATGGGTGCTCACCCATTCTCTTAGGGTATATCAGGGGAGAATTCATTTGTTACTATTTTGAAAGATTTTGATACCTGTACCAAGGGCAATTTATGTGGGCAAAGTATTTGCCTCATTTGAAAAGATGAAGACCTGAATTATTCCTCCCATCACTCTTCAATGGGTAAAAGAATGAACTTTTCACACCAGCACAGGAAGAAAACGATGTCATTAGAATGCTAACTTCTCACATGGTATTAATAACTGCATAAATATCTAGACTTGATGCAGACACACTGGTCTTGGCTGGCCTTCAGGTTACATTCACTTTATCCATTCCTGCTTTGGTAAACTTTAACTAGAGAACCACCTACTATGAAAGGTAATTGGGATACCTGTGTACCTCTCCTAAATAGCCCACCATGTGCACTGATGACTATTAGCATAGCTTGATATGGATGCCTTATTTTTTTTTTTTGTGCATTGATCCATTTAGTATGTCTGTCAAAGGGCTGACCCATAAATAGGAGGGTCTACTTCTTCTGGACAGATAAAATACTTATTTATAAGTCACACATGACACTGATTGTATCTGTTCTATGCTAGTGAACATTTCTATCTTATGCTTATAAACATACCTAGCTCTAGCCCCCTAGAATGTATCATTAGAAGTATAAGATAAGGGCTGGAGAGATATAGCTCAGTGGTTAAAAGCACTTGCTGCTGATGCAGAGGACCCAAGTTCAAATCCCAGCACCCATGTCAGACAACTCAAAACTATAACTCCAACTCCAGGGCATCAAGAGCCTCTGCAGGTACACACACATGCATGCAAACACACACACACACACACACACACACTCGCTCCCTCTCCCTTAAAATACTAAAAATGTATCTTTTTTTAAAAAAAGAAGTAAAAGATATGTTGTGAATATTGTGATTTAAATAAATAGAATTACCAGTGGCATGTGAATTTTGAGCAACAAATATCATTTTCTGAAGTCCATAAATGCCTAGCCAAAAGCTAGCCCACAGAGATCATAATTCAATGGTATCTGTAAAGTATACAGATGTTTTGTATTTCTATTTTCTTCCTAATTTATAGCTTAAAGATGTCATTCCTTGCCACTACTACATGCTCGTGTATGTTTTGCTGTGGCTTAGCTATGTTGCTGAAAATAATCTTAAACACCTAGACTCATGCAGTCCCCTGCCTCAGCCACAAAAGTAACTGGAATACAGGCAATGTGCCAAGCATTCTTCCCCAGTCTTCATATTTTCACATGGTATATTTTTTTAAATGAGTGGTTATTGATTTATTAGTTAAAGTAACATAAGAAAGCAAGCATTTTTTTCCATTTCTTCTCATTATTACAGTCATATTGAGTCTCAACTACCTTGTTACCTTCATACTTTGTCTATCTCATAGCACGGAGATCCTAGGATTATAATTTGAACTCAGAAATAGTTTTGAGTTATAACTTGGCCTCCTTCTCAGACTTTCCATAGGGCAGATGTAAAATGACTTTTTCTTAGTGAGATGAGGTGTCTTCTCTTTTTCATAGGACCGTTTTAAAAAAAAATGGATACATAGCTATCTATATAAATAAGCCTTTCAGTTCCTAGAAGAAGAAGAAAACACATTAGACTTATAGCTCTGGTTTAAGGAAGCTTTGGCATCCTTACACAAATAATGTTATACATCCTATGATTTAAACCTACAGGTGAAGGTACAGACACTCTATAGTGCCTGCCATTAACAATGACTCAGTCCAAATGAAGCAGCAGATTTCCATGCAAAAGCGTCCCCTTTGCTCTCCAGACTGACTGAATTCCATCAGCCCAACGTGATCTGAAGCTAGTACCCTGGGTCACAGGAAATGATACAGCAAAGAATTCTATAACAGACACTGTTCTAGTGTATCGTAGGTTCTGTCTCCACAAGCCTGTCTAGCAGCAAGCTAAGAAAGCCAGTCTCTCCTCAGCTAGCATTCTGTTGAGTCATGTTTACTGTCCCTCCTTAAAAAGGTTCCAAAAGCAAATGCAAGAGGTTGCTGAAGGCAGGGACATGTGGTGTACGCACTACTGAAGTGAGAGGCATAGCACGCACCTGCCTTGTGGCTGTGGCGGGCCATCTTGACTGTGCCATGCCACAAGTTAGCATTTTGGATGAGCAATTGCCATTCTGTTGTTTTCTTCTCAACACATGGTGTTCAAAAACAGTTAAAAGAAAACTGTACCCATTTGCTCATCCCAGAAATCTAAAATTTCAAAGATGCATGCCAAACTAATTTTCACATAATATTTTCCAAGCTTTTTTTTTTTTTGCACTGAGAAATGATACTTCACTTTTTGAACTCTCAGTGTCCTGGCCTGGGGTAAATGGGTGTAGTTTCACTTTAAACAGCATTAAATATATCAAAGCCGGATTATATTTGTCACTCACTCTCTCTCTCTCTCTCTCTTTCCCTCTCTCTCTCTCTGTCTCTGTCTCTCTCTCTCTTTTCTAATGGAATGAAAATCCTTCAGGGAGTGTCCCAAATCCACATTAATGTCTTTGAGTGCTAACGTTTCCACTGGGACTTCCTCGTTAGCAAAATACAAGTGTGTGGTTCCCTGTGCTGTCTGTATTAGAGAGAGCCGAACTACATATCCCTCATTCTCCATGGCCTTCAATAGCCCAGGCACCATGGTAGAAGACCAGTTCAGGGTCTGGGTGCTGTTTATACCTTTTAGGCCACTTGTCTCCCTTGTACAGTTTGCCCAAAAATCTTCTGTGAGTGCTAATTCTAACATGCATGAATCTATGGAATGCCAGCCATGAATTTAATCTAAAAGGCTAAGCTGCATATCCAAAAGTCCTGTTTTTATCTCTGTTCTGATGGTGAAAAAATTGTGCAAATACCCAGAGTCATAGAACATGACTGTTGACATTTTTGTCATTGATATTAGGGTATCGGTCAAGTGTACCATTGATTGCTAGAGGGTAACGTGGCTGTTTACTTCACTCCCTTTTTGCCTCTTTAGCAAAGCAATTGAAATGATCTCTCTCCCTCTCTCTCTCTCTCTCCCTCCCTCCCTCCCTCCCTCTCTCTCTGTCTCCTCTCTTTGACAACTCCTGATTATCAAGTATCAGTGCCCTATCATGGTATCATGAGTAGATAATAATTATAAATAGTAGGCTCTAACATACTAATAAAAACTGCTCATTATATTTCATATTCAAATAGACCTTTTACATGCATTTAATTGTGTTCTGGAAATCTGTAGAATTTCTCTGTTGTTGTTTTGTTCTTGTTTTTGTGAGGCAGAGTTATACCTCATACCCAGACTGGACTTCAGCTCACTATTTAGCCTAGGATGGCATTGGATTCACAGCAGTCCTCCTGCCTCAACCTCTCAAGTGATTGGATCACAGGCATACACCTCCACACTTCGCCATGATGGTTCTTGGATAATTGTGAATTGCTGCATCTATGGTGGAAAGGGGGCTGGATGGCTCTTTAGAACTAGCCTCCATTCCCTGTCCAGTTTTCTTTTTTAGCCCACAGAGCCCCAAATGGGATGGCCATCAGAGTTGGAGCCCAAGGTACTACTGTCAAGGCTGCTTCTAAGTACTTTGTTTTTTTTTTTTTTTTTTTTTTTTTTTACCATCTTCTTAAGTTCTTGAACAGTCTGAGAACTACACTCCTTTCTTTGCTTTTTCTGTCCTTTCCTTTCCATCCTTTTCTATCCTTTTCACTTTCTTTTTCTATATCATTTTCAGTTTTTTTTCTTTCCTGCAAGGAATAGATAAAGACATTTGAAATTGTTTGCATGTGTGGAGGGGCTCATGAGAGAGGACAGTCTACCACTAAGCAAGGGATCTGAGGTTGCTTTCGATGACCTCTCTCTGTAGGCCTTTACATGTGGAAGAATACTCAGATGCTTTTCCTTTCTATATTTTGTAAAAGACAAGGTAAGTAGATAAGGTGAAAATGTCAGTCCTGGATAGCACCAGCTGTGTACTCACCTTCAAACGGTCTTGAAACCAAATCCTTATTTACTGGTATTGAATGCAGAATTAACCAGGCCACAGTTTTGTAGGATTGGCACAGGTTTTCTGGTATCGGTTTTGGAGAGTTTTGTTTTGGGTGGTTGTTTGCTTGTTTGTTATGCTTGTCCATAAGCACTGATTACATGAAAATTTTGTGTCAGATAAATTATCCAACAGAATTGAAAAACCTGCCTTTTAAACATGAGTCATTTGAATTTTGTACATAGTTGGGTGGGTCTAATGTTAGTGTGTTCATGCTAACAGGTTTAAATGGTAAAATGGCTGAAAATATGTGTTTATTCTTATGCTAACTTCTGTACTAAATTAGCATTGGGATGGATGCTCGCTTAAAAGATCACCAGTGGTATTTATATTTTTTCTCACCTTTGAGTTTCCTCTTTAGTAGTGGTTGCAAAGAATATAAGTTGTGTAGGTCAAATGTTGATCCAAATGTGAATGACATAAATTACATTTTAGATTGGTGAGTCTAAGCAAAGCACAGTCTCACTGTGCCATAGTTTCTTTACCTGAAGAAAGGGAAGTGATCATCGCTTCTCTGAACGGTCTGTATGATGATGATTAAATGAGGTGGCATATACGTGCCTATGGCACCTGAAACATGGTAGGTACTCATGTGCTGTTCCGTCCTTTTTCCCTCTGAGGGATGGTTGGGGAATGTGGTCATGCCTTTGATCTCAAGTTTACCGCTAGCAATTTTTCTCATTAACTAGATTAAGTTAATGATACTCATTAGGTTTTAGCCACTGAACTTTTGTTTATCACAAGGAAGGCATTGTTCTCTGCCATATACTACAGTATAGCTGGAAGCAGACTGACTTGGAGACTGGCTGCAGTCAGGTCCCTGCTTTGTCCCCAGTCTCCCTCACCTTTACCTGCATTCCCAGGACAGAAGAGTAAAAAAGCAGCAAGAGTCAGAGAGTTCTGTTCTGGGGATTCTTGGGGGGGGGGGGGGCTTTGGATCTGGAATAGGTTCTGAGGCACATCCATGGAACAGCTGAGAGCAATGGCTGTCCTCTAGATTGAGGTAACAGAGACTTCCCAGGTTATTTCCAGTGTCTGAGTCAAATATTAGCAGTTTATACCTTCTCTCCTGAATCAAAAGTAATGATCATGACTGGTATTAATCTAGTGGAAATTGCCTATAGCCATTTGAGGTAGTTATTGTGCAGATGATATAAAACAAATATATTATGAATTCTGATGAGACAGAACAAAATCTGTCTAGTTGTGTGTTTTTGTTTTCATAATGCTTGCACAAGTTGGGGCTCAACAAATGTTTATTGAACGAACAAATTTATTTAGGCAGCAACTCCTGGCCATGATAACAACAACGTTAACTCAGTTTTCAATGTTTACTGCCCCACAATATATTTTACACACATATATACATACCTCTCCATCTCTACATATTTGTGTGTACATGTATGTGTATATATGCTGTTCAAATAAGATATTGTTTAAATACAAGGCCAAAGGGACTCAATTCAACCAGATCTCTGATAACTCCTAATCTGTCTTTGAACTCATTGCTGCTGAGATTGCCAGCTATGTACTTACCTCTCTGACCATTGGCAAGTCCTCTGTTTCCTCATTACAAAATGGCTAAATGATCACCTTCTCTGGAAATCCTTTCAACTCCAGAATCCCATCCATTAGCCCTAGTGAGAAGTGGCATGTGCTTCTAAGAAGTATGCTGTTGTTGAACACAGTGCTACTTTTTCCTTACTGTAAAAATCACAAATTGGCACCACTAAGATGTTAGAAACTTATACAGGTTTATGGTGTGTGGGTGTGTGGGTGTGTGGGTGTGTAAGAAAGAAAGTAATTGTGTGTGTATGTGTGCGAGTGTGTATACATGTGCAGTGCACTCATTTATATATCTGGGTGCATGCAAGATTATATGTAATGACATCAGTTATCTTTGCTATCTCTCCACTTTATTTTTTTTTAGACAGTGTCTTTCACTAAACCTAGAACTAACCCATTATGCTGGCTGGCTAGTGAGCTCCAGGGATCTATTGGTCATTACATTTTTAGCATGGGGTTACAGATGTGCTCCTGCACACATCTTTAACATGAGTGCTGGGGTCCTGAACTCAGGTCTTCAAGCTTATACAGCAAGCTCTTTACTGACTGACTCAAATAACTAAGTTCCAGCTGTGGGTACTTAGTTATTTGTGTATGTAGTAAGGTGCATATGTGTATACATTGTGTACACATGTATGTTCAGGTGTACTCACCTGGGGTTGTATATGTTGAGGTCAAAGGTTATCATGTATCCTTCTCTATTGCACTCCACCTTATTTTATTTATGTTTGTTTACATATTTATGGATTTATGTGTTTATTTGGGGTCACCTGTGCCTAGGTATGAGAATCGCAGAAAACAAATTCCGAGAGTTAGTTATCTCCTTCTACCATGTGGGTCTCAGGGATCAAACTCAGGTCATCAGGCATAGAAACAGGTGCCATCTCTCTGAACATCTTTCTTGCAAATTCCATCTCATTTTTCAAACAAGGTCCCTCAAAATTTTGGCTTGACTAGCTAGCCAGCAACTCCCTGGAGTACTTGTCAGTCTGTATCTGCAAGGCTGAGGTCATAGGTGAATGCCATGGAAAGAAACCGAAACTTGACCAAGTCCCTTGCTCTGGCCTCCACTGAAGCAACACTTCTTTGGTTGAAATGAGGTCCTCGTATAGCTTCTGGACTCAAAGGGGTGTGCTAGATGCTGATGACGGTGCGTTTCAGCCACCTCGCCATGTCCAGGGTCATTCCTTTCTGGTGGCTTGCCTTTTCCCTTTTGATGCCTGCATATTTAATGCTGTATCTGATAGAGCCTGATTGTCTCTGTCATGAAAAGGTTTTTATGTCATTAATATGCTGATTTGGTTCATGAAATAGAGAGTAAACTGCAGTGTGTTTCAGTGCTGGAGTTTCTCCTTTCTGTTCTTTTTACAAGGAGAGAAAGACTCTAAATTGTGCATTTTGGATTATCTTTTTCTCCTTTTACATTTGAATTTGAACATCCTCCATAAAGGAACAGTTCTGGAAGTTTCCATTTCAGCGTGTGCCTTTGGATGTAAATATCCCCCACCCCCATGCAAGATGACTTTATGGCTTTTAGGCATTTCTTCCTTTTGGTTTTTGTGAATATGCTGTGTCCTGGCCCTGACTGCCCTGGGTGGTGCTTTCAGATAATCCAAATAAGCACTCTGTCTCTGTTGCCTTTCCTCTCTCCCAACTGCTCCCCCACATTCCTGAAGAAGAGTCTTAACATTTAATATTTTATGATAAAATTCAATAAACACCCAGGCCCTAGACTCTGATGAGTGCTAAGAGGAAGACTCAGAAAACAAACACCCAGTCTCATTTTGGAGACCACTTTACAGGGTAAAGGGACAGCCCTTGGGGGAAGTCAGTCTCCCACACGTGAATGGAAGAGGAACAGAGGTGTTGCCCTCCTCTGCACCAGGACCTCCTCCTCCCTGGGCTGCAATGCAGTCCTGCTGTTGCTTAATTAATCCATTAAGGTCTACCTTAACCCTAGTCAGTAATGATCGAGGGGCTCACCGGAGCCATCTAGAAGGGGGGAAATTAGATGGATAATGATTTTTGTGCTGATGATGTGTTCTGTCTTTTTATATAGTTGATCCCGTGAGGGGCATATTTCTTTGGTGTATTCCTGGTGATGTTCTCTAGACAGATATATTACAGTGGAATAAATCAGGCTATTAGATATTGCTAGTGTCTAATTCTTAATGTGTAAATCCAGTATTTTAAAATCAAAGCTTGTAAGAAATATTTTTATCAATACAGTGGTAAACAAGGTAGTAAGCTAAGTTTGAGAAATTTTCATTTCAGTATTGTTTTTTCTGCACTCAAATGATATTATGGAATATTTATGTTAACCACCTTATTCTGATTGCTCCCTCCTACCTCAGTCAGTAAACTGTTTAAGAGGATTCCAACTCAACAAGTGTTTACTGGTACCTGAAGTGTGCATAGCAGTTGACAATTCTAAAAATTCAGGAGGCTTAAATTGCTTTATTCAGCTTAAAGTATTAAAACAGGACCAGTTGTTGTTTGTTTTAAACAGTAAGTTGAAATCAAGACTAAAATTGCAGGTCAATAGTTGAATGGTATTCAGAGCCCACTGTATGTCCTCCTACCTTCATAAATTCATAAGCAACTCCAGTATACATTCAAAATGCACTGTGCCTTTTGTAGATGCTGTGTAGAAAGGCAGATGGAGTAGTTCTTACCTTGATTTAGAGAGCTAGCAGTAATCATGGAAATCTCTGAGCACAAGTGCAGTTTGAGTTGTAATTTGAATGAAAGCAAGATGTTCTTCAGTGCATGAGGGAGTATTTCATAGATGTAGGCCCATGTATGAAAAGTTCAGAGATAGAGAGAATAGGCTGTCAGAGGGGAGAAGCCAGAAGGTGGTGGTGACTCACTTACTAAATTGAGGTGAACCCAAGTGGTACCAATTGATGACAGGTCAGAAGAACAAACACGCTTACAGGGAACTTTCAGTATAGGAGTCTAGAATTTACAACTGGGGTAAAGTAGCCTAGAAATCCACTGAAGACAGAATGACAGTAGTCAGACCATGGAGAGTAGGTTTGACATGTGGAGGTATTTCTTCATATCCTAGGTATAGTGTGACCAAAGTCAGCCAAGGATAATAGTGAATTAGGGTATATTTAACTTAAGATTAGTCTGGGAATATTTCTATATTTGATAGCTATATGTAAGTAATATCTTTTCAAATGTGAATCTTTAGCAAAAGATTGGGCCATTGGATGTGACATAGACTATGGTGACACATAATGTAACTAGCAGAGTAATTTAAAAATACAGATGATTCTTAGTGTGTAGAATTTGAGGTGCTAGCAGAACAGCCATTCTGCAAAGGAGGCATTAACCAAGTCAACTTAACCAAGTTAACACACCTGGGCTATGAGAAAAGATGAAGTGAAATGAGTCTTTTGAATGTATGAATCTAAGAAGAGAAAGCCATGGTCCTAAAATGGCACTGTGAGCGACAGACAGCACATTCAGGAGTTACTAAAGGAGACATTGGGGAAATCACCGAAAGAATAATTGGAGCCAAAAATTTAAACTGCAAAAGCCAACAGCAGAGAAAGAATTCATTTTAAGCTTTTTCAGAAGGAAAAGCAAAAAAAAAAAAAAAAAAAAAAAAAAAAAGGAGAGAGGGAGGAAAAGAGGGAGGGAGGGAGGGAAGGCAGTCAGGCAGGCAGATATGCAGGCAGGCTGGTTAGAAAGGGCATTACAGGATCCACTCATCACCACCCAGACTGTAAATGGGAGAAAAGGAAGCCTACAAAAGAGAAATGGTGGTTTGGTCCAAGAAAGTAGAGCAACTTACAGAAAGGCTAGGGTGTGAGGGTGGAGCCTTTGATCATAGCTAAGTGATCCTTCCACTGTGCCTCCCTGCCTCAGTAAAGAACTCCAGAAACGACTCAAGCACATCACAAGTAAAGCAAGGACTGAATCTGAGTAGAAAGGGCTAACACAATCTAGTAGAAATGTTTCTGCCCCCTCTGGTCTCCTTAATGAGGCATTTACCATGCTTGTAGCTATGATTACTTGTCTCTCTGTGCATCTTTTGCTCTCCTGAATCCATTGCTGAGAGCCAGGGAGAAATATTAAAATCCCTACCACTGTGGGCAGGATGATTAGCAGCATAGTAAATGGTCTCAAGTAAGTCAGAGAATCCTTTATTACTTACTGCAATCTGAAGCATGTGTAGAGAACACTCACAAACACAGCTATATAGTTTTGCAACTGTTTTCAACTTAATATCAAGAAAAACGCAAGAGTGCTTGTTGAATGAAAATAATTTAAAGTGCGCCTAGGCTTAGTGGATTTAAAAGGAGAAAGAATGAAACTGGAGCTTCCCTCAGTGTAATCGAAACTGAGAAACTGGTTTGCTTTGGACCTTGACTGCCTTTCTTCAGCACCACAATGCAAGGATTTGGCCAATCTGTGGTCTAGAAAATGTGCCATGCTTTGCTTGCTAACTGTCATTAAATTGGTCCCTTTGCTTCAGGAAGACCTCCTAGGTTTGCCTAGTAAGAGCCGTAAACTTGAGCCCATACTAAACTGTAACCATAAGGTCTTGCAGAGGATGGGAGAGATGCTGTGCAATTGTGCCATGTTGAAGGGGGCTCCCCTGCATAATGTGATCCCTGTCTTTAGGAATAGAGCTTTGCTCCCATGTTAATACATTCTGGAAATTGCTCAAGAGGCAGCTTTGGCATTAGAATAGCAACTTTCAAAGCAGCGAACGTCAGCACTTGTATTTCTCCTTCTTCTTGGCGTGCATTACGTGAAGTTGGAAGGACTAATTGGCTAAATGAAGGGACTCAGTGTGGCAGAGTTGAAATCCTGGCATGTAAATGGAGAGGTGGGGAGAGACTTAGCATGCATATCTATATGGCCTCCCTTTGTGAATTATCATAATAGAAATGGTTCTGCCCCCTCTGTAGTTTCCCTGCGAGATGAGTTGGGGTGTAAAGTGCATGGCACAGAAATTCAGCATGCTTTGTATCTATGATTACTTGTCTCTGTGTGCATCGTTTCCACTCCTAAATTGCATGTTTACCTAAGGTTGCTGAATAATACATTGTTTTAAAAGATGTGTCCCTGAATTAAGGTTTTCATATGACAATTAGAATATAGCTGCATACAGCTGACTGTTTTTAAAAAATCAGCAAATGTCACTTGAAAAAGCAAACAGAGAAATCTCATACTTGTTTCATAGGAGTTAGGTTTGCTTCCTTGACCTCTAGCAAGCATTTAGAAAGCATGATCAATAAGGAGACCAGGCAGTTAATATAGCATTGACTCCCTGTGACAGCAGTCAACAGTCAACGTCGCATATGGGGTGGAGCAATCCTAGCATCCTCAACAGGCTTTTCATGAAAAATATTTCAAGAGAAGCTCCACGGTTCATTCTTTAAGCTTTTGTGAAAAAGCCAGTCTAGACTTCAGTTGGTTCACTGACCCTGCCTTTCAGAAGCACTTGACTTAAATTGTCACAGGTAAATGGGGACCAAGTATATTTCACCAAATTTACAGTGGGACATCACCATGTTTTGTATGGCTTGGCTTCTGAGTTATGCCAGAACATTAAATTCATTACACTCTCAAAACCCTGTTTTCAAATGTTTGATCTGAGTTCCATGTAGGGAGAGTAGGGTACACAACCCCCTCATCTCACAGATGACCGTTCCCAGATTACCTCTCAACATTTGAGGCAAGGAGAGAAAGTTCTTTGACCTTTGTTCTGAACCTTTTCTGCTAATCTTTTCCCATTCTTATGAGTTATGGAGCTTTGAATATCAAGGTTGTTATAAAAAAAAAGGAAGTAAATTTAAGTTATATACCCAATTTTTAAGAAAAATAAAAAACCAGGTCTCATATGTAGGTCTGGCCTGAAATTCACTACGTAGACCAGGATGACCTCAAATTCAAAGATCCACCAGCCTCTGCCTCTCTAGTGTTCTGATTAAAGGCATCTGGCTGCATCATTTTATTTAAAAAAAAAAAAAAAACAGTTTATACTTAGTGACATTTGTGAAAGACAAACCTGATACACTGGAGTAATGGTCCACAGTTAAGGCCTTACAGTCTTACAGTCTATTTACATACCCTGTTAATCACTGATGGAATAATGTGTAGTCACTAGGTACCACTGTATGAAATGTTGGGGTTAAAGTGTTCTGTGGAAGTGTGATGTTAAAAGAGGGACTTAGGGGTTCATCTGCAGGCTAAGTGAACATTAACTGCTTCAATCAAATTGGAGGGTGCTGGATTTGGTTTTAAGATTCAGTTTTTTAAATGCTGCCCTTTGGCCTTTATCATTGTGGGGGTGGACTTGCCTAGAGAATAACATTGGTATGGCTAAGCCACAACAGCCAAATGATAGAAAATGACCTTTCCACATTGGAGTCTATCCAAGGGGGTGAAACACACTTCCTGTTCTGTCATTGGTCAACTGCTCTAAAGGTCAAGGAGACTGACCCAACATATGTAACCCCACTTTCCAGTAGGTTGTGCCATAATTTCATCACTTTCTCAGTAAGTAAATAGGAATGTACAGACATCATTGTCCACAGATAAGAAATGGGAAACACCGAGGCTGTGGAAGGCTTGGGTACCTTGCTTAGCTCCATCTACATAATCAGCAGAAGGGTCCAAAGCAGGGAAGGGTTGGTGATCATGATCAACAAACAGAGTGATTTTCAGGACCAGGCAGAACAAACTGTATTCAATTTAATTTAATGACGATTAATTTTTCTAGGGAAAAAATGCTACACAAATACATGGTTGTTTCATGTTTTCTCTGTAGATTTCTAGAAAGGGAACTGCAGTTGAGGGTAGAATGTTTTTGCTCTTACAATCTTACCAGCTAAATTACCAGAAAATTCATATTCCATGTTAAGCTCACATACAGTAAACAGTATCAGCTAGATATTGTTCATAAAATGAATCATCTTGCTGTGTTCTGTGTTCTTCATACATCAGACTAAAATGCCTTTTGTAAGCTTATAGGTTACTACATAAGGTCCTAGTTCACAGGTCTTTGACACTAGGGAGGTAACAGAAACTATTCCAAAAGGGCCTCTGCCCCCTTTTTTGTCTGAGCCCAGCTGTGAGGTGAGCTTTGTACCCATTGAAATCGCACCTCCCCATCATCAAGACAAGCAGAAAAGTCAGGTCACCTTTTGAGCAGAAGTTTGAGTAGTCTAAGAAAGACCTCTCCCTTCTGGACACTGTTTGTCATGCCTGAGGAAGAAAGAGAGCAGATTCTGAGAGCAGAAAGTCCCCAAAATTTTATCGGCTTGAACAGTCACCAGGACTGGTAAGGGGCTCAGTTTGTGTCTTGCTGTAGAGTAGGCTTCAGCACTCCGTGAATGTACACTAAGATGGGCCAGAAATGAATAAGGGCAGAAGCAGACTGTGTCAACAAGATGATGGACTTTAGAAGAGGGGAGTATTTTCCCTGCGGAACTAGTCTACCAGACTCAAGGAGATTTTAACACACACACACACACACACACACACACACACACACACACACACATACATTATAGCTTTAAAATGACTTTTATGTCTTATTTTTTCCTTCTCCAAGAAATTAGCATTCAGAAAGTTCTTCTTCCGAGCGTGTCCTGATGTGTGTCTAGATCAGGAGTGTGTCTTTATGACTGGGTTATAAACCGTCATAATAGTGAGGGGTTGAAATGGAATGCCTTCAAAGATAACCTAGACCTACTGCAGGCTTGAAACTCTATTAGCCTAGCTATTAAAACCAGGAGGACAAACTGTTTCTTCCCTGGATACAAAAGCTGTTAGGCTACGGCATGACCCAGTACAAAACTTTTCTGAATCTCTCTCCACTTTACAAAACGCCGGCTCATTGCTGCCGTCTGCAGTGAAGCTGTTTACAGCTCTGTGCTAAGTGGAAAGTTCAAATCAATTATTGTCCATTAGAGTTTAGGTATAACTGATGAAATATCCCCAGAGGAGTATTGTAAATGTATCAAGACGTCCTTCCCCATTATAGAAATGGGGACGCATAGTGAATTACTTACCTTCTCTCTTGCCCTTAATGCCTCTGAAAGGCTGCTGGGCAGACAGAGCTCCTCATGTCTTGCTGGGGTTGTGAGTGAGGACTTCACCATTTGGTGAGCATGTGTCCTGAGCTGGCAAAAGTCTATATTTCAGCTTACTTTCTACTCTTGCTAAGCTTTCATCTGGATATAAGAAACTTAAAAAATAAAAGACTGAAAAACCATTAAAATTGATAAAAAGTAAGTTGCCTGGCAATCGAATTCCTTTTGAATGGTTAGTGTCTAGCTAACAGTCAAGTGGGAAAAGCTTTGACTGAGTTTTTAGCAACTGACACTGCTTTTCAGTGCTGGGTGACTGTGCCAAGAACTTTGTTCCTCACACTGGTTCTTTGCCTCTGTCTTCTGCAGGACAGAAAAAGGGAGATGCAGCCACAGCTAAGATGAGGAGTGGGGCTGGCTCCTCAGACTCTGCTATGTAGCTAGCTACAGGACCTAACAGTGATTTTCACCCTGTAAAAGCCAGAACCCGGAGGAAAGCAGAGCTCTGTTTGCAGACTGCTCTAGCAGGACTTGCTTTAGACGTTGTCTTTGCTTATTATCTTGCCTGTTGGTGCCCCCGAGCAATCTCCATGCCCCAGAGGTGCTAAGGCTGAAATGTATGGACTCTTCTTGTCATAAGAAAGCCTGGTTATTTTTCTCTGGAGAGTTGTGATTTTTCAGACAGCAGAGAAGTAATAGAGGAGGGTCAAAGAAACAACATTCTCCTGTGTCAACCATTCTTCCCCCATGTGCACAGGTAGAGGGAGGAACACCTTTTTCTTCAGAGTGAATCCTATTTGGCTCCAGTGGCTGCCCTGTGCAGAGGCAGCAGAGCACAGTTCCTTCTTGACTGCAGACACAATGGGGATCAGATTTGGGTTTAAAATGCAACACTGATTTCTTTGTGTTGAACACCATGGAGAACTCCAAGATGTCTCTCTCTACTGACAGCTCTGTCCTTGGTGCTAAGCAGGAAATGGACTCTGTTTCCTCCTTGTGGCCCTACTGTTTACCCTCAGCTCTCCTGGGGCTTCCAGTCATCTCTCTGTAGAGACACCAGTGACTACACAGAAAATCTGATTAGATGAAAACAGAGCTTCCATAACATTTCTCAAGTCAGATTAGAGAGTATACCTTTTTCTTAGTCAATTGCTGGCTTTAGAGATTTTTTTTTTTTACATTTTTTAAATCCATTGTATATGAGTATGTGCTCATATGTGCAAGTATGTATGAGTGACAGTGCATGTTTGCCATGGTATGCATATGGAAGTCACAGGACAACTTTCAGGAGTCAAGTTTTCTCCTAATATGTATGTTCTTGGGATCAAACTCTGGTTTTCAAGATTGGAGATGGACATCTTTACCCCCTGAGTAATCTTGCTGGTTTCTTTGCAGTGGACCAAAAGTCCTTAGAGTCCACTTTGGATTGCCAAACCATTGCTTCTTTACCAAATCACAGATATGAAAATTGTCACTTGCTCAAAGGGTACTTTCTGGTAAGTGCCCATGGTAGATACCCTCCCCTGAGACTTGCAGCTGCTCACATCACCAGTTTCTAATCAGTCATGACACTTAAAGAGTGAGTCCATTTCTTTGTGCACATTGGTGGAAAGAGCCATTGGTTTACAGCACTCAAGAGGTATAGGACATGTTTCTGTTCATTTGAGTTGTGTTCATTCTGCTTGGTTTATCAGTTATGGGGACAAGGGAAGACCATACAGTTATTTCCACTTGGTATTTTAGGAGACATATTTAACATGTTAAATATGGGAATGAAACTAGTGTCTAAACTGTAAAGGTTCTTGGGGAAAAAATTAATGTGATACAAAGAGACCTGCCTTCCCATCTATCCTGTGTCATAACAAAATGCAAAATGCCTCTGCAGCTCTGTACCTCTCTTTATTGGAGGTGAAGCTTCTGGTTTCTTTACCCGAAAAAACATCCTAACTGTAAAGGCATTGAATATAGGCTAAAGTACCAAATGTTGGTTTGGATTTCTTTTCCTGCCCCATGGCTGAAGAAGCATGTTTAGTTGGCCTTCTCTCCAACCACTGGCGCTGTTCTGAAGCCCATTTGCCTGTTCTTTTCTGAGTAACAGCCAGCACACCCCATAGATTACTGATATGCTTGCTCAGATTGAAGGAGCAGGACTTATTTTCAAGTTTCTTGTAGCCATTATTTGTGTTCCAAATTATCTTCCTGCATCTGTATTAATTTTCTGTTTCCAAAAGTAAGCTCCATGTATTTCAAGGCAGCACAGTTGCTTTTTCACATTTTCCAGGGAACTGGTGTTTTTAATGTCATGTGAGGACAACATTACACAATGGATCTTTGGCAGGGACACACAGAAATGAATACCGTGTGCGAACAAACATTAAATGGCAGTCTTAATTACAGAGTTTGACTCTGTTGTTTTTAATGCCCTTCAATTTTATAATTTGATGGAAAATGCATCAACACAGCTATTTTCTTTCTACCCTAAATGATTAAGGATTGATATACCCCCCAAACTGTAGTAGCTCCTCAGATCAGCTAATCAGGTAGGCCTTACATTTTATCCACTAGAGGGCAGTAGGGATACATAGCCACGCCAACCAATATGTGCAACATATGGTCAGCGTGGAAACATAGTAGCCATAACTTTCATGTGTATGAAAAATTCCCATTGCAGTGTTGCTTCACATATAATTATATTGAAAGTAAACACTAATTCACAGACAGACTACGCATATTTCAACACACTCCTCTGGTGTTTTGTCTATTCTAGTTTAAAATGGCCTGAGTAATGAAATTTCTACTACTTCCCTTGGGAAACTAGATCAAAACCCACTTGTTTTAGATACCTGTTTGTTTTTGTTTTTTTGTTTTTTGTGGGTTTTTTTTGACCATACATTCAAGATCTATTAGTCTTCTTTCAAGTTCATTTAGAACTCTATTGCATACCCCATTTTTCCTTATAGCAAAGCTAGTTCCATCCTGCAAATATATTCACTGAGTACCCATTGTGTGGAAGGTTATCACCTAGTAAGGGTTTGTCCCCAGCTGGCAAGCATTGAATGATGTGAATGATTGAATGGCTCTCAGCTACAGAAGAAGCTCTTCCAAACCAGTCATCACAAAAAGATGTTGACCTAAATTCCAAACTGAATGACATCCATAAAGCTGTCATAGCAGGAAAAGGTTTAGTTGCACTTAGATTTTTGTATCAAATTCAGAGTGTAAGAAATGCATGGTGACATCTAATATCATCTGTAGAACTGTGAGCTCTACAGCTCACTTGGCAGTGAGCTCATGCCAAGGGAAGGACCGGGGTGCTTACCAGTAAAGGTTGATCCTTTTGCAGCGAGGTTAGATTAGCCAGAAGTTTAGAATCTATTGATGAGGCAGAGGATATGGTCTCTGAATCTCACCAACAATGTTCCATCATCTGTTTTTTATCATTGAATCACTGGGATCAGTCCAGTGCTGCTACACACATTGCATGATGGGAAAGTAACCCAAGATCATGAACAGTACTTTGGTTTGCATCACCAGTTTCTTAGCACATTACCTATCTGAGAGGGAGGGTGGGGGGGGGGGAACTCAAACCAAGAAAATTCCTTTAAGGCAAGAACTCATAGTTACATTGAAACTAGAATGTCCTCCCCCCCCCCCTTTCCATTAGAGACAGAGCAAGGGCATTTGCTAGGTTGAATCTTTTTCTCCAGAAGGGTTTCCATGAGGCAGTCAGTCCTGATCTCTGAGGACAATCCCAGGTATACATACATGTATGCAAGCAAGAATGTTCAGCCTCCTAGTGCAGACTGGAACTTTGCACAAGTTCTTGGAATGATATTGGCTTCTCTTGGCTCTTTCATGTCTTAAGCCAATGTAGAACATAATCTATTCTCCAGGGTCTTTGAAATAAAGGCTTTCTTTTGCCAATTAGGAGGGCAAAAAATGTACTTGCACAGGCTGTCTTTTCTTTAGAAAAGAGTAGAGAATGATACAGAATCTTCATGGGAATCTATACAATAGTCCAGATTTTCTATCACAAGCAAAGCTTACATCTGAAATTTGTGTCACCTGTAATGAAATCCATGGAAGTATTTTATATGGAAGTAATTAAGTGCAAATGTACAACAGCCATTTTTATGTTTTTGTTTGTTTCAAAATACCAGAGGTGATTAGGCCATATTATGAACTAATTGCTTACTTAATTTATTTAAGTTGAAATGAGTTCTTGTGTTATGCAGGGCCCAAAACAAGAACTTATTACTCCATTCTGTACACCATTGAAAAGAACAAAACAAGGATGTTAACGCCTTTATTTCATTATGTTACAACACACCAACATTTTGAGCACTGATGAGGACCCAAGTGGTCAAAACATCTGTATTTGGTAAGAAAATAAAATAAATAAATGTTTCCCCCATCATTTACTTCTTCCATTGATGTGCTGAAATTCAAAATGAGTGGCCAAAGGTAATAAAATGGTGTGCCTTTTTTAGTATACTTTCCTATGGAAAGTTTCAACAACTCTTCAAACATATTTGGAAACAGTAAATAAATAACCTACAAAATTCAATATTTTCTTAAATTTGGAAGTAAACCACAGTCATTCCTGAGCTGGAGACTCTGTACACCAGGGTTCAAACCAAAGCATATTTTGGTATTTTGATGGTTGAGTTATAACCCCCTGAAAAGAGGGCCTGATTGTATGCAGTGAGGACCGCTGCCCCTGGAACTACAAGGAAGCTACTAAAAGGAAACCAATGCTTACTGATCACTGCTGACCAGGAGCTGTGAGAGTCAGTAGTCTGCTCTACAGGCAGTGAGGGGAGCTCTGTCAGTATGCTGATTGCTTTGGCCTAGTTCTAGAAGAAAAGAAAAGAGGAAACAGTACACCCCAAAGAGAAAAACAAAACAAAACCCCAGATGTTAAAGGCAACTAAATATGCCAACAGTCTTCTGGCTTCTAATTCTCCTTTTCAGTATTGTTAAGGTATTACTAAGGAAATCTAATTAAGGTATGACTGACCACATCAGCTAAATGGTTAGTATTATTAAACATCTCTATACTTTTGTATGATCCTTTACTGAATGATTGCAATTATCTGAACCAAAATTCACAGAGAGGTTTATTGCACTTTAATCACTGTGCACCCCACACATTAGCTAGTGATATGCAAATGTTTGAAAGAGACGGTGGCTCAAGCTATAGTACTGGTTGACTTAATTGTTTCCCACCCCTCAAAGAATTGGGGTGACTGCAATAGAAGCAAATTTCTGTTTTCCCATGTGACAAGTGAAGAAAATGAATCTGTCATTTTCATACCCCAGCTAGATGCTATGAGCATTTGACGGGCTGCTAATACAATCTTAATAAACTCAGGGAGTTTGCTAGTGATTAATTATCTCTTTTTGGAAGAGGATGCTAGGAGAAGCACTCTCAGCTGATGTGAAAAGTACTAAATTGTTGTTGTCTTGTCTTGGTGTAGCTGCATTAGCAATACCACAACCTCAACATGAGTGAGCTTGTGTCTTGAGTTATTTTGCTCATGTGCTCAGACAGCCTAGTACTGATACCCATGCTCTTTTAAGGTATCTAACCATTTTAATATAAATTAGAAGCTGTGACTACAAAATGATTTTTTTCTCTATCCCAAGACATTTAGTCACTGAGTAAATATTTATTGAGAAGGTAAATGCAAAACACCATACTGAGCCATCCGAATTGCTTGGGAACTGAATCTGTGACGTTAACCACATTAAATCCATAGTGTAACCCAGTAAACCAGCCACACAACACTCACAGTATCAGAACTCTCTATTTGCAAGAAGCCCTTCACTGCACAGATGAAGCCATATGGAGCTGCTGAGTTCTGTTAATTCTCCCTCTCTGCACATGTGGTTCATATCGAGCTCCAGAAGCAGAGTACCAAGCCTCTGGTCACACTGTGTGCCCTGTTCTATCCTCAGCATGCCTGTTTATCAGGAAGTTCTTCTCTGGGATGCTGTAGGCAATCAGCTCTGACATTTTCCCTGTGTTATCTTTCTTCTTTGATGCTGATCAGTTAAGCACTGGCATAGCTTTCCTGAGTTCAGTAATGACACATCCCCAGGCCTTGCTTGTAGTACAATCATCACATTGGTACTGAAAGAATGTAAATCTTTATATGGACATGTTCTTAAGGAATAAATGGGTTTCTCAAAGATTCATCTATCTTTTCTTAATGATGCCAAACTATATTAATTTTCCCCCTATTGGCAACTGATCCGCACTCTCTAAGAGTTGCACCTCCAAGGGAATATTTGTGAAAGTTGTAAATTGCTCCACAGATTATGAAAACCTACTGAATCTGTGAATAAATATTAAAAGTAAAAGGGAACATAAATGTTCAGGAGGAAAGAGACCCAAGAAAGGTTTAGAGATGACTTTGTTATTTACTGGCCCATTAATGATAGGTAAACATATATAATAACTGTGAGTATTGCCGGGCAGTGTTGACACAAGACTGTAATCCCAGCACTTAGGAGGCAGAGGCATGCAGACCTCTAAGTTCAAGGCCAGTCTGGTCTACACAGTAAATTCCAGGATAGCCAGGGTTACACAGAGAAACTCTGTCTTGAAAACCCAAAATAATAATGAATGTTGAAAAATAAACCATCTCTGTTTGCAAGAATGAAAATTAAAATAAAGACATTCGGTAACATAAATTTTAAAACATCATTAACAACTCCTAGAACATAGTGTCATAATTTTAGGTTAGCAACACCCCTGCAACACAAGCACCTACAACAGAACTATACTGTCTTCAAAATAGAAGGAAGGCAGACTTGTTTGGTTGGACCCACTAAGCCTAGGAAAGTAAATTCTGAACTTTTCTCTTCCACCTTCTCCCCATCCTAGTATTTGTTTTGGTTTGTTTTAGTTTTTTCATCTTTCAATTTGGAAACCCAACTGCCATTAGAATCACACACACACACACACACACACACACACACACACACACAAACACACACACACAAATATGAAGTCTGGTATTTGTTCACTTCTTAGATATTACTTCTATTCAACTACATGAGTTTAGGTTAGAAAACCTATGACCATTTAGTAGGTGAAGAATAATAAGCTGCCATTAATATACACAGATTGCAAAGCAACCCTAGCTGTATGTTACTAGCCATATGCCCTTTCCATTTTCATCGTCTGCCTGCTCCTTTTGTTTCTTCTTAATGGGATCTAGAGCTATCATTACTGTAAGGTGTAGATGTATACATGGTTTGCTTAACAAAAGCTACTGCGTACAGTTTAGATAAAGGAAAAATAAAGGAAGGAGCAGATAGCTCTAAAAGGTCAAACTAGTCATCTCAAACTATTGGTACTTTAAGCCACTGGGCAAAAAGACAACAAAAAGGCTGGGCAGTTAAGGACACTTGCCATGAAATACAGCGGCATATGTGTTCATACACACAAACACTAAGAAGTGTAAATAACAAATATTGTTTGATGTTTGAAAGCCACAAGAGTAGCAGACTTTTGGAAACAGATAATCTTGAGTTCAAATCTCACATCTGCCACGTATGAACCCTGTGTCCTATGTTAATTTTTTTCTCCACTCTGAAGGTCTCTGATTCACCTTTCTCTCACCCTTTTCAGTAAGTACTGCAGAGAAAAAAATGAAAGAACAGCATGGCATGGCTCAGATAGTAAGATTTGAGAATTTGCAGGCATTCTGGCCTTGCTGCGCCTGCTTTAGCATCATAATTACGTGGTTAGAGGTAAACCCCCAGTGGATCAGGCTCATGGTCATTAAGGTCAACAGGACCAGGGACCTGTTACCAGACACAATAGTCCTTGTTGCTGACTGGGGTTAGTTATCTTCCTTCACATATTCTAGTTTCTCTGAATAACTCTGGACTTAACCCCCATGAATTTAGCTAAACTTTGTGATAGCATTTCCATCATCGACCTTTAATGAATTGTATAAGTTTATAGCTCTGTGTGTAAAGTGGTTCTTTGCTTAAAGACTAGTAAGATTTGCCTCCTCCTATAACAGAATAAGGCAATTCATATTCCCATTCTCGGGATTTTCATCCCTTTGTAGATATTTATCAGATCCCTGCCTTGACTTGACTATCTAAATAGAAAGCTTCATCTCTAGATCAGTCTAGTTCATTCTGAAGTTTCTGTTTGTTTGTTTCTTTGTTTGTTTTTTTGAGTATTTTGTCCAGAAAGGGTCCCACACATGGATTGGCATTATCTTCTGCTAGAATTGTTGTGATTTAATTTCCCTTCCCCTGTCAAAATTACATTCTCAGTATACTCCAGGCTCCAAACAAAATGGTCTTAATATGAATGCAGTTGCATCTGAGCCAAGGTTCAGCTTAGAGACAGCTGGCAAAATGTTCAACAAACTGGACCAAAGAAAAAGAATCCTAACAAAAACATGATCTGTCTGAAGCAGAGTGAAAAACTTGCCTTACAGAAAAGCAAGAGGCTGACACCGCATAAGCGTGCATGCGGGCGCACGCGCGCGCGCGCGCACACACACACACACACACACACACACACACACACACACACACACTCACTGTAGGAAAGCCTGCTAAAGGCTGCAGAGCACTTTCTCAGCACCTTGTTTCTCTTGAACTGGCTCTTGAGCTTGGAGCACCAGAGTGCCTAGCATCATGTTGCGGTTGGGCTCACTAGACTATGTTGCAGTCAGAGGCTGGGGCTACCAGGCTGACAAGAGAGCAGGAATCTGGGAATAAAGAGCAAGGCTCCTCACATTAGATTCTTCAACACAAAGATTTGAATTTGAAATTACTAAGTGTGGGTGGCAACCTGCTGTTGAGGTAAGTTGTGAACCCAAGGACAACATCCTAGGGAGAAATCCATTCAGGTAGTGAATTATACACACAGGCAACTCTGAGCCCAGTCCTCGGTTTTGTCAGGACCTTTGTGACACACCACCCTGGGCTTGGCACCACTGTCTTTAGAAGTAAACATAGTATTTATCCAATGTTTCATAGAACATGTGGTCAAAGTATTTCACTAAGTTTTTCTACTGTTTGTGACCTATTCATGTTCCCATCTCATGGATGTGGAAAACAAAATTATATGCACAAGTATAACTGAAAACTGTGGAGTGGGGACTAAGAAACAAGTGATGATACAGAGCCTTATGTCCTTGCCTTGTTGCCATCCTGAAGATAACAAGGTCATTTGCAGACATTGTCCTGAGGTTAATCTGCTCTCTTGTAGATGATGGTAGGACTTATGAGATCACCCTGAGTCTTGGCTTTTCTCAAATGCTAATGACACAGACTTCCTTAAGCTCCTCAACTAGAGAGTGCTCAGTAAACCTCACACCAACCTTGAGTCTGGACACACAGACCATTAAAGAAGTCGTTAATTGGACCTTTTCTCATTGATTTGTTTTAGCTTCCTTTCCACATTGAAATAGGCTTCCCACTCAATTCAAATGTGTCTCCATGTTATTTTAATAAACTATACCCTACATCTATGTCTCTGGGCCCTTCTCTTCCTGAACAACCCTGGTATGCTCTGAAAAGCCTTTGCCAGGCAGATAATGGGTGAAGATCATTGTATCTCGGCTCCCTGATCCATTACACTCCTGCCTTTCACCAGCATGCAGAGCGCTAGGTTTTTTTTCTAACAGAATAAATTAAATATGAAAGGGAAGGACTAATGTAATTCAAATAAACATGTTAATGACCCTATTTTTCCATTTGGTAACTAGACCGGATGTGGTGGAATGCCAGTTTTTTACTGAGCCTGTAATTTAAAACTTTGAACAAGGACACTTTTTTCCCCTTTTATTTCCATCCTCCATTCCCAACCTCTTTTATTCTTACAGACACTCCTTGCTGTCCAATTAGTTTGGGAACATGAAAACTGTCCTCATTGCTGCCTTGGGTCGTGGGCGACCCCGGTGGTTTATCTCTGTGGGGTGGCTTGGGAGTCTGGAGTTTGACTGGTGATTAACCTGTCAGGGCTCTGTGCCTCGCCCAGGGCACGGGGAAAGAGGCCACTGGCACACCATGCACCTCCTCAAAGGCCCTGCGGCCTAATTTTGCAGGTTTTACATGTGCGTGCTTGTGCTCTAAGCAGAACTTCAACATTGAGATGTGGGGATGGATGAGCTTTTAACCTAGGAACTAGCCATGCATTCCAGCTACCTTTTAGCAAGAGCTTTTTATTACTCAAACTAAAACCCTAGCTAACTCCATATGCCCCCAAATAACCTATACTCCAGGACCTCTTCTGTCTCCTTTGTGCCCAGAACAACCACTTTCCACAACACATGCACCACATATAAACACACTCTGCATGCACACACACACACACTACAGATGCACACACACCACCGCCCTCACCAGAAGGCTGAATACAAAGTCTCTCCTGTCCCTCCTGCCACAGATAAGGTACCTGTCTGATGCAGTTATCAGTGAGCTCAGGAGCCTGAATTTCCCCCACACTGTGCACACTTAATCTATTTCCCCTCCACCCCTGGAATGTTACAGGCTAGAACCCGTTATCTCTTGTTTCTTTTACTTTAGTCACTTTCCAGTGTTTGAAGGAAAACTTTTTGATGTGAACATATTCCGGGTGTGTTTTTTTCCCCTAACTGACGCTGGCGGGAGGAATGAAGGGGAGACAGGGCTCTGGCCCTGTTACTTCCTGTTTGTTTTTGTTCTGGAGAATGCAGACCATCTGTGTCTCTCCGACGCTTTTCTTATGCAGCCACTGTTCTCATTCTGATAGTTAATGTTCTTAGTTTTCCTCAATTCTCGCTAAACAATTTCCTATTCCCCTTCCAAAAACTCCTAAGCCCCTCATTAAATCTTTCTTCCTGAAATTTCTTATCTTAATAGTACCTCTGCATACAGATCTGTCCCCATTAAGGCCAGGATACAAATTAAGTAAATGATAATGGGAGAGAGGGAGAGAGGAAGCCGTAAATGAGAGGGGAGAAATTAGGCGTGCTTCTTAAAATGGAGTCCGACAATTCTCAAACCCAGGTCCCAAGTCCTAGAATGCACAATTGACTAGATTCTTCCTTGTGAAGTGGAGCAGTTGTTTTCTGGATGTAGTAGATGTCTGTGGAACTTGGGTCTCCATAAGCGTGGCCTGAGAGAGTTCCTCCCAGGGTTACTTCTGTGGTTTCATAGAATGGTTGAGAGTATCCTTTCTTATGGCAATCAAATGTACTTTCTTATAGTTAGAATTTGTGGAGATCTATTTTTCTAACAGATACCCATATACAAATTCTGTATACTTCAGGATTTTTTCTGTGCAATTTCACTATACAAGGTCTCTAAACAACTCCCTCCTCCATACCTTATAGAAGACTGACTTCTGTGTATGCCAGTTAACTCCATGCCTTATGGAAATCTACCGCTGTGTATACTACTTAAGGAGGCTGTTTTCTGAGTATCATCTTCATGTCAGATGTCATTGTAGTTTAGAACACAGGATTTTCCCCATTCATGTTTAAAAACAAAAATCTGTTCATAAGGTAGGATTAAAAAGCTAAATAAGTTCCAGGTTTCGGGCTCCCAGAATTATATTTCAGCCAGTTTGAGCCTAACATGTGTTCCCAGCAGTCCCCTGGAAAAGGAGGAGTAGCCGTGGCCTTCCTGGAGTGCTAGTCAAGGGCTGGCTGTGGGTGCCCTTGTGCCGGTCCCTGCTGGAGTACCTTCAGCCAAGCACATACCATTTAATCAGTGATGTATTAAAATGGGCCTGGTGTAGTCAGCAATAGCTAGGCCAAAATCGATTGGCTATTTTTACAAAGAAAAAAGAGGGTAGAAAATTGCTCTTTTAATCTGGGTAAATCAAATTGTGCCTGCTTGCCTTCCACCTGTAGCTAAGTGTAGGCAAGAGCGGTCCGTGCTCCTTTTATTTCTTTATTCGTGCTTACCACTTGGGGTGGGAGCACCAGAGTATCTTCAGAACTGAGTTTTCACATTCACGTTCTCTCTTTCTCTGGGGGGGGTGTGTGACGATTGGGGGGAACAGACCTCCTCTTTGCCTCTCTTACAAGACTTGAATAAAAACGCAGTACACTCAGCCTCTTCTGCCTTTAAGACTTTTCCCTGCCATGAAATCATATCTGACTGTGACATCACAGTATGTTGCTCCAGGCTGCTGTGTGATGTATTAAGGCAAGGTCCTTAATTGGGTTAGCTGGGCACACCAGGGGCGAAGGGTGGAGGGTGAGCGCTGCTCTCCCAGTAGGCGATGCTCTAGGCAGTGTGAAAGAAACTGCCAAGCTAGGGAAGGGCTCCTCTCCCCAGGGACTGTAAACTCCAGTGCTCTGTCTTCCTTTCATATATTACCAACGAATGAAATTAGTCTTTTAAAAAATGAAAAAAAAAACTGTAAACTGTGCTTTGTTTTTAATCTGCAAGAGAGTTGGGGGTGGGATTGCACTGGCAGATTTGTTCTGTAGCATTGATTTGTGACCAACAAAGGAAATGTCTACTTATGAGACGCAAATCAATGCAACCAGACTGCGAAAGTGCAAGCAGAGATGTGAGAAAATTATTCAATCGTTAGTCTTCTATGAAATTTAAAAACATAGTCTTTTAGTTGTTCTGAAACCCACCCACACCCACCGCCACTACCCACTCAAAAAAGGGGGGGGGACAGTAGAAGTAGGTAGGACCTCTCGTAATTTTTAGAAAGGGGAGAGAAGGTATAAGAGTCTTAAAAGATCAGCAATGTTATGAGTGAATTTCAGAACCCATTAAACACGTCTCCAGATGCTGTGAATTTCCAGCTTTCGAGAAACTCGAAGACCAGTTTATGCCCAGGCCTCTGCTTTTGTGGGCAGCCACTTTGGTTACTGTGAAAGTGACAGCTTCTTGCGAACTCTGCTTATTCTAAAGTAACCCACTATAAAGAATTAACAGAAGTCAACAAACGTACAAAAATGTAGGCAAAAGGTTAAAAAGTTTATAAAACCACCAATTTGGACAATCTGGGCAAGAGACAAATGACATGAGTTGGCTGAAGGTATGAATTGTGTCATATCTATGTAGTTTGAAATTCCAAGAGTTCTAACAAGTGAGTTTCATGAGTGCTGACTTCCAGCTAAGAGTTACACTGGCAGACCAGATAGCTGGTGGTCGAATGTGGTTCCTCTTCTCCCCACACCTGCAGCCTAACATTTCCAGAGATAGCAAGGGTGAATTCCAATATTCTCTCTATCCTAACTCTTAACAGATTGTGACTTATGCCATGTCCCCTTGGGGAAACAGAAGAAAAGATGGTCAGACGATACATCACTGAACACTTATTATAATAGCTTCCTAGTGTCTGTATATTGGTGGGTGTCTAGACAGGCCGTGCGAAGCCTTGGGAAACAGTGGAAGCCAGCGAAATCTTTCTTCTTGGCTATTTCTGTCTTATCTGCTTCTGCTCCTCTGATGAAGTCAGTCACTACTGACTCTCACTTGACCCATCAAAAGTACTCTTTTTTCCTGACCTCATGTTCATCAGTTGCCTGCGGAAAGCAAGGGATTGAATGGACCGGATCAGATACCTAGTGAATAAAGTAATTCAGGATGAGTTTCTGGCCAAGCCCACTGAAAATATCCCTTCAGCAAAGGCACATAATGGTTCAACTCTGTGTTACCTCTCAATCCAATTCTGGCAGTGTGAACCTCTGACTTACACCCCCAATCAGAATAAACAAGGACCTTCAAATGTCCAAATGGGTCTCCACAAGTCTCCAACTAATCCTGCGTTGAAAAGTAGTATCATCTTGTAAGTCTCATTTACCTGATTTTCCAATCCAGCTCACTTTAGAGAATACACTTATCATAGGAAGTTGGGAGGAAATGGCTCCGAAAAGCTGAGACAGTGATGACACGTGGCTTTGGCAATGGAGAGTGTACTGTGTCCAGTTCA
The DNA here is from genome assembly GCF_943737965.1 of Phodopus roborovskii. Lineage (NCBI taxonomy): Eukaryota > Metazoa > Chordata > Mammalia > Rodentia > Cricetidae > Phodopus > Phodopus roborovskii. Next base: position 27,615,985 of record NW_026126469.1, read on the forward strand.
ATCTGTAGCAACTAGGTTGAACTGTAAGAGAAGAGGCTAGTTCCCCAGAGAAACAGGAAAATCTATTTCTGACAAGCAGGAATGATGAGTATTCACAAGGGTGACCCTTCATCAAAAAAAAAAAAAAAAAAAAAAAAAAAAAAAAAATTAAGTGGTACCGTGGTACCAGCATATTTCAACAAGAACAGGAATATCTGAAGAATCTCTGTTTTTGTAAAAGTTCAGAATATGTGTTACTGCTTATAGTTTGTGTCATTAAAATTTAGATGGAGCCTTTTATACTTACATCACCTCTATTTACTTGGTAATTTTTTTTTTTAAATTTGGAAATGTTGAAATGGTTTTGCGGTGGCATTGAAGGCCAATCTAGCCAAAACTGCTCAGTGTAGACACCTTGGAAGGCTGTTTACTCTTGAATATTTAAGTACAGGTCTCTGGCACTGAAGTCTCTGGTTTCCATTGACCTTAGTTCTGTACTGTATGTTGTCATCTGGGTTATGGCACAACTGCTCATATTTAGCTGGTTTTCTCTATTAACGTATCATTATAACTGACCAGAAACATGGTACAGAGAGTTGTTTGTGTGTGTGTGTGTGTGTGTTTTGTTTTGTTTTGTTTTGTTTTTTTTCTTTGCTTATGCAACTTCCAAGCAGAAAATGTTCTTGAGACCAGATGGTAAAGAGCAGTCAACTGAAAGTTCTCCTCTGCAGATGTATTGATGTTTCATGTCCTCTTGAAGCCAATTCAAATACATTTGTGAATTCAAGTCTTAGTTTTAGTAACCCTTGCACTTCTGCTAGATCCTGTTCAGCTGTCAAGGAAAGGGGCTAGAATATTCAGTTACATGATCTCTGAGGCCAGTGAACAATGAAGCAGCAATGCCCCAGCCATGTAGTTTAGCCTTCAACCAGATGAACGTTCATCACAGGTCATTTTGGACACAGTAGGTAGGTCACCAGGCTACAGTGACCCCCTTGTGTTTCTGACCAAACCTATTTTCATCCCAGTTGTTTTAAAAAATGTGTACTTCCTTAGTACTCTGCTTATTTTTTATTTATTTCTTTTTTTACCCAGCATTCAACTTGGCATGTAAGTTTTTGTTAGGGTGATGGTGGTTGTTGTTGTTTTTGTTTTTTAATCTGCTCAGCAATTTGGAAGTTTGCTTAGAACACAGATGAGTTAAGATAAAAAGCTGTTTTTCAAAAAATGCCTCTAGTAAGTAAAAATGAAGATACTATATCTGAATGAATGTGGAAAGTTGTCCCTCTGTATATTTTTAAAGCGTCTCAAAACCATCCCCAGTTCTCAGCCAAATGCAGCCTACCCAGATTGTCTTTAGGAAAGTAGCAATTCACAGAGATTTGCAGTTAGCTGCATGTCAAACCACACTCTCACTTCAGTCCCTGCTCATAGCTCCACCATTTTAGAATATGGTGAGAGATGCCAGAGATCTACCATCTGTTTAATGGGCTAATTATGTTTAGCACATGCCTACTTCACAGTAATACCATGAGTGAGGTTGCCAAACATCATACAAATGTATATGTTTGTATATATTGATATATAAATACACACATAAATAAAGTCGTATACATATATAGTAGCATTCAGCATTTCTGCGCTTTATTCCATGTTTTCCTTCCAAGATATATCATAGCCTTCACTTAAGCCTAGCCGGGCATTGTCAGAGTTTGTAATGATGTATGGTGGGATGGCTCAGACTGAGAGGGATGGTGATTGAGTTACTTGAGGAGGTAAATTTGTGTGTGTGTGTGTGTGTGTGTGTGTGTGTGTGTGTGTGTGTGTGTGTACACCCCTGTCTTTCTCTGTTTTATCTGTACTCCCTTTTCTCCCTCTTAAAATCTTAACTTACCTCCACAGTCAATGCAGTCAAACTTCATGACACTGTTTCTGTACCTAATATTTTAGCTCCTCCTTTTTTAGGAATTATTCTGAGAATTAGTCTGCTTTACTGAATCCCTTAAGCATACAGCTACATCTTTTCTTTTAGGTGCCATATCTTCTATATTGAGTCTGTTGTTAAAGCTGGCATTTTGTTGTTGTTGTTGTTTTGCTTTTTGTTTGTTTGTTTCCCTTTCATGTTGACTCTGCAGCCCTTGACAATGTTTCTGGTGGTCTCAGAACAACTCCTAGGTGTGTGGTCTCAGGGACTCTAGTCACTACAAGAACTAGTTGTCAGGCGCTAGCTGAGGAAGTTATAACCAGGTCCCAAGTTGGGTCAGCCTTAGCTGCTTCTCGGCAATTAGGCTTACAGCCGGTGTCCAGAGTGTTCTGAGCAGTAAGAGAGAGGCAGGCAGAGGTCATTCTAGGTGAAGGGTATGAAAGCAGCAGTGAAGAGAGCAGAAATGGAAAGGAGCGAGTCATGGGTAACCAGAGTGCTGGTCAGGATATGATATAAGCTCTAGGTACTGGGCTTTCTGTGTGCCTCCTTTGTCTCTGTAAGGCTAGCTCTGCAAGCTCTGGACCTGCTTGGCCTGGAGGATGCCTTGGCCTGAGAACTGTTGGGAGAAATAGCCGTGTCTGCATACCAGACTATAGACCCAGTATGTAGCATTCATTTTGAAAGAGAGAAAAGATCCCAACATAGGAGACTATAGTGGATTTTGTCTCTCCTAAGATGTAAGTGTCTTTTTAAAACTTCCTGCACCCCGAGAGTAGTAGACTGTTTTACTATACGGCTTTGACTAGAGTAAATTCTTCAAACAGAGCTGTTTTGTCTTATTTGTTTTGCTTTTGCAGATTTATGCTTACCAGGGATTTTTATAAACAAGTTAGAAGGAGGAGAAATAGCCAAGATGTAAATAGTCCAATCAGATAAGCTTGCATGAGCTTTGTGGGGGCTTTGAGGGGGTGGAGGCTCTTCATTAGTACCAGAATGATCGTGTTCACCTTAGGTACCAGCCTGATGTGAGAGGAGACATGGACAGACAAAGAAAGGCAGAGATATTAACTTGTATTTTCCCTTGGATAAATGAAAATAATCTCCTGGGTAAATGTTCTGTGGCTTCTTGAGCTGAACAATGCAGCAAGCTATGGAAACTGATCAAAAGACAGCAATGTTTATCTAAATAAGAATGGGAAATGCCCCGTCATCCCTCTTCCTGTAGCATCATCAAATGCTATGACTGGGAGGAAGCCTAAGAGCCAGCCCTCCTAACACCCCTGCCTTACCTGGAGGACTGTGCATTCATTGCCTCGCCTATGGTCTACAAGAGTTTAGACACAGATAGGATCCAAACTCTTCCGAGGCACTCAGGAAGCATTCAGTCAAATCACCCTGTGGTTTCTTCAGTTCCTCTGACATCACTTCAGAGAATTCTTACCTGGCTTCTTCTAGCAACACTGCTTTTGTGAATCTTGATTACCAATTGACTTGTCAATTAATTGCATTGGAGAAGTTTATTTTATAATAATGAATTGCTTGTTTCCCATAAATGAATCTAGTAGTTCAGATAGGCTCTCAGATGTATCCTAAATAGTACACTGAGACGCTGACCAGATAGACGTCTACATCTGTTTGTATGACTGCTAGAAGACCTGTAAAACTGTCTTGGACCATATTAGACTTTTCAAATTTCTAGAGCTCCAGACATTTGTTGGGAGTATAAGAAGTATGGTAAGAGTTGATCATCTGCATTCTATGAGTTGTGCCTAAAATGTGTCTAAACTGTTGTGCTTTTGTAAAGAAGTAATTCCCACTATCATCAGTGTTCCCATTTCCTGTCATCAGACCAGTTACTACAAATGGATTGCCCATCAGCCTCAAAACTAGCTGTACTTCATGTTTTGCTGATGTTTTGTTCAGTGTAGAAGAGAAAGAACATAGTGAGTGTCTGGTATGGTCCAGGTACCTTTAATGGATAAAGAGTCCATCACTGACAGCATTCAATAAATGGTTATTGCAAGGGACAGGAAAAAGTATCCAAGAAAACCTCTCAGAATCATTTGGAAATATTAGTTCCAAGCTTCTGATACAATGCCGTGTGGTTTTTGCCCACATATGGTTATTATGATCTACTTGTCAGCAATGATCCAGAAATATTTTACTGTTGCAATGCAAAGTAACATCATAATCCATTTTTACACTGTAAGTGTGTGTGGCCCATAAAGTCCTTGCTCAGATGCCAGATTCACCACTGTGAAGGAGCTAGCTGACACAGTGCCCTGAAATCTCAGGTACGTGTAGTCATCTCACACAGGCATGGATTGAGCATGGTGCTTGAAGCCAAGAGGAGAGGCAAAGCTCTGCTATTCCCTAAGTAGGAACCATTTGGCAATATTCACAATAGTTAGAGGGAATAGCCTTTTGTGAAGAAAATTGTGGTGTCTCAAGGCTGTTTTTATTAAAATATTTAGTTCGCCAGCATACCAATTTTAAGAATAATTTAATTCACAAAGCCTATGAAATAAACAGAAGAGTCTAGCCACAGCAGCTGTGTCCCACCACTGTGATCCTGCTGTGATGCAGGGTGACTCAGTGGTCAAGATCCCTCCCCACTGCTCTGCATTTGGATATTTGGGGAGGGGACTAGAATTCATTTCCTTTAACATCCATATGGCATGTAGCAAAACTACCAGAGAATACTAATAAAGACTTTTTTGGTCAGCTCTAGCCAGATGTTCAGGTAGCAATAATAGAGATCTTCTCCTCCCTCTTATTTTCTTTTCTGTGTGTTTTCTCCTCCAAGCCAACGCTTTCTGGCTTTTATGGATTGGGGTCACTTCTAAAGGAAGTAAGCAAAGTTAATCCTATCCGCAGGAACACATGCTACCTTGACAGGTGACTATCTCATTGTGCCTTTTTGTAGCCTATGCAACTGAGGAGAATGTGGACTAGCCAGGTGCTAGTCCTCTAAGGACTAGCATTTCATTTGAACTAGTCTAATCCACTGTTTCATTCTGCAGAACAATCAAAGGAAAGAAGGAAGTTTTTCTCTGGTGGCCTCCCCCAAATGAGTAGCAGGATGTAAGCTCTCCGTAATTTTCCATATATTTTTCCATGATATCTGGGGGTGCTGACTCCTGGGGGGGGTGCATGCTATAAAATTAGGTCCTGGCTATGATCTCCCATAAGAGGGACACATAAAGCAGTGAAGAAATACAGACATAGATATCTTTGTAATATTTTTCCTCATAAATATTTTAACTCACTACAAAGACCCCCATTTGATCCTCAATCAAATAAGTGATTTAAAGAAAAGAAATTATCTCCAGGGGCTGGGGAGATGGCTTATTTCGTAAGATTCCCTCCTTTGCAATCATGAGGACTTGAGTTCAGAACCCCAGTACCTGCATAAAATGCTGGACATAGCTGCATGCAGCTGTAATCCCAGCACTGGGGTGTAGACACAGGGAAATATGCAGAGCTTGCTAACCATCCAGTCTTGCCAGATGGTGAGGTTCTAGTTCATAGAGAGACCTTTTCTCAAATGAATAAGGCAGGGACAGTGACATAGGAGCAGACAGGACATCCTTTTCTGGCTTTCAAATACCGCTCAGATGAAACATACACACACACACACACACACACACACACACACGCACGCACGCACGCACGCACGCACGCACGCGCACACACACGCATGCACGCACTTACCTTTGTGATTTTTTAAAATCATGTTTTCAGCCTTTTCTATCACTGGGATTTTGATTAATCATCTTAACAGGTGGCTGGGAGGAAATCACATGTGGAAAGTCCTCCTAGCTTATGGCAAACCAGAGGGATATGATTATGAGAGAAATGCAAACCGTGCATGTAGTTACCCACACACCCACATACATACACAAAGAGAGTAGTTCAGGGACGGTGTGTGATGCTGTATGTCCTGAATGGGGAGACACTGAAGCCATGTTTTCAGTTCCTTTTCCCTCCCTAGAAATTTATGCAGTAAACAGAGCCAAGAAACTTTGGAATATACTCTGGTGAAACATAAAGGAGATGAGAAAAAGTCCTTTGAAACTCCAATTTAACAGTGCAAGCTAGCAGCCAATACTGTGAAATAACTGCCTCTTTTGTCCTTTGGGTTTGATGTTTCTGTACACTAGGAAAGAGTTCGAGAATATATCTGCCTTGTGTGTGTGGAGCCCTTGGCTGTTTCAAATACTTTTAAGATGAATGCTTGTTTCCTACATTTCCTTAAACAAGTTCAGTTAAACGTATTGGTTATCCCACGATGCATGATTATTCAATACATTACAAAATATGGGAAAATCAATTGGCTGTCCCCTTTCTCCCTTTGCCCCTGCCTGTCTGTCACACTGTGTGAGGAAATGAAAGTGTGTTTGCATATGTGCATGCATGTGTATGAGTGTGTCTGGGAGGTAGACAGATTCCCTACCTGGAAATGGCTTGCTATTATTAGATGTTCAGTTACCAGGGGTTATGTAAGACAATTGAAGCTCTGTTTTTTAACAGAGACATGATTCATGCTGCTTGTAGTAACAGTAACCACCTCCAAGCGAGACAGAAACCAGACACAGACAAAGGCTGGAGAAATCAATGCCGACTCCATGCAGCCATTCTCCTGATACCCTCTGCCTTTCAATCAGGGCACTTAGGTTATCAGGAAAGGAGGCTCCTGCTAATTCTGGATCTTTTCTGTCTCCTGGGATTGCCAGATAAATTCATGTGTCTGGAGCTGGGTACAGGAAAAACCAGGCTTCAGGAGCAGTGACATCCGACCTTCCTCCCTAGGATCCAGACACACCTGGTATTCAGGAACAGTGACTGCACCTGTGCGAGGCATAGGCCTCTCCAGGCCATCGATTTAGAAAGCTTAGAATTCGAGTGTTGGTCTCGCCTACTCTCGGAATTTCCCTCAGGTGGTGTTTTCATCATGGGGGGGGGAGGTGGAAATGGAATGGTATTCGAGTTGGTTTCCCTTTATTACATACAGCATCTCCCCAAACTCCAGCAGACACAGGCTGGCTTGTCAGCTGTCACACAGGCTCAAGACCCTTCCTGGGTCCCTCCAGACTACACAAAATCCATAGTGCCCATAAATTTGCAGGCCAGTTTCACAGCTGTGTGGGACTGGTAATGTATCTCAATATCACCTTTCAGGTGGGAACCAGCTCAGTGTTTAATGGTAGCATTCTTTGTCCATGATTTTATACATACATACATACATTTACAACTAGGAGAAGCTGGTGAACCTGACCAGAGTCACACAGATCCACTTTCAGAGGCAGAGAGAATAATGGATCTGGTTCTCAATCAGGGCTCTCCTTTTCAAATTTGATACTAAGTTTGGTGGTAACCAGGCATTTTTTGAGGAAAGATTAAAAGTTTAAAAAAAAAAGAATTTTCAGCTGAAAACCTTGTTTTAGATTATACTCATTTGCCAGGCAGCTGAAATGCCTCCCCTCCCCACCTTTCTTCCCATAAAGAGCATCTCATTTGTGTAAATCACTATGGGAATTGTCTCTTAAAGAAAATACCATGTGCCAGGTGGTGGTGGCTTACGCCTTTAATCTCAGCACTCAGGAGGCAGAGGCAGGCAGATCTTTGTGAGTTCGAGACCAACCTGGTCTACAGAGTGAGTTCTAGGACATCCAGGGCTACACAGAAAAACCTCGTCTAGAAAAACCAGAAAAAGAGATGGGGGAATGGGAGGGAGGGAAATGAGAGAAAGGGAAGGAAGGAAGCAAGGAAGGAAGCAAGGAAGGAAAAAGTACCATGAAATGGTTCCTGTGTGTACCCCGTGAAGTAGAGCATCTGCAGCAGTGTCTCCCTGTCTCTACCAGTGGTATCCCAGAAAGATGTGGACATCTTAGGCTTCACCCAAACCCTGGAAACAAACAACTTCTGCTACAAAACGAAGCTGATTCCTGACTGCAGAAGCCTCCCATGACTTAAACAATAGCAGGCTTGCCCCAGCTCCACACCCAGCAGGCAAGCTGCCCTTCACTGTCTCACAAATGTAAGCCACACAGAAAGACAATTCTGAGTGTAGAAATGACAGAAAACTATCTAGCCATGTAGTCTCATCAAGCCCCTAATCCCCCACAATAAAATTCCATGTTATAAAACACTATTATTGATTACTAGTAATGATTAACAACATGTTTCACTCTTAATACTACTAACTATGAACTATACAAAAGTTCATAAATGTTTCTCCTATTTCCCATGCTTTCTACCCATAAGTAAATATTATCATTTACAAAATAGTTTTTAATTAAATCCTCTGTATACCACTTCTTTAATCAAGGAGGGAAGCAAAATACTTCACGGACAATATTTAATGACCACTTAGTCTTCGTGTAAGTTTTTAAAGTTAGCTGTTCCCCCAGTGTTGAAGGAAGAAAGCGGCACGCTTCCTGCACATAGGCAAACACCCTGTTCATGCACCCAATCTCAGCACAAACTCACTATTAGGAAATAGGTTATAAGACTCTACTTCAGATAACATCTAATCCGCAGGACTCAAAGCCCTTTGCTATCTGGTTGCTCTGCGCTGGCTTGGGAAGACCTGCCCAGGGCTATCTGTGTGGTGCCAGTAACCAACTTTATGGCAAGACAGAACTCACTGTTTGGGGGTTTCGTATTGTGCAAGTGGCTGCCAGGCTGTCTTAGCTTACACAACACAATGTGTCTCCAGACTGACTGGAGATAGAGGCTAGTATATGGGTGAAAGGTGGCAGAATTTAGAGGCATTCCCTGCATTCCCTGATGTTGTCTTTTATTTTCTTCAGATTACCATGATTTAAGGGTCATAAATACAAATTTTCTTTGGTATAAAAGCATGTCCCAGGACTTCCCTTCATGGTTTGTTTGGTGTTCCTTATTCTTTTCTCCTCCCTGTTTGGTATCAACTAAGGCAGTTTCTTATTTATAGCTAACAACAGGGCAGGCAGCCTTTGCTTTTGTAGGTCTAGTCTTTTTCAAAAGCCTGGGAAACACACAGTGGCATTTGTAGAGACAATGGCAATAATAGTAGATGGAGTTTCTTTCCAACAAAGTATCATACATTCTGCCTGGGCCTATACGATCCTGAACAGCCCCCTACAGAAATCAGACCTGGATTTATCAGGCATCCAATAGCTACGACACCAATAACACGGCTATAACATCCTAATGTGTGCAGAGGCCTACAGTAGGTTTCAGTAAACTATGAGGACTGACACACTTCCAAATGACACAGAAAGCAGACAGTAAACAATAACTATCTGGATACTAAGTCAATGTCAAAGGGCAATATCGGGCAAAGCATTCACAACAAGGTTTCATAAGGAATATGTCACTTCCTACAGGCCTTGAATAGGAAGAAAGCTCTGCTATGAAAGGAAAGATGACAACGATGGTATGCTGCTATTTCCAAAGTGATGTATTCAGAAGCTTGGGCATACAAACATATTTATCTCTCTGAACCCTAGAAGTTAACAGGTTAATACTAAATGGAGTATTAACCAAAAGACCCTATTTACAGGCACTCAGTGACTTTCATCATAAGCAAAAAGAAAAAAAAGAAACGGAAGAAAGAAAGAAAGAAAAAGCTTTCCCCCTAGTTTTTTCCTTGGGCACTAGATAAAATAATGTTCCATTAATCCAGCAAGCTTGGGCAAATATGGGGTTCTCAACACCTGCCTCTGTGTATATGGTGCGCATACAAGAGGGAAGAAAGCATGTAGGGCTTCCTAAATTTATTTGACCAAAGCATTTTTAAGATGTTTTAAAGTAGTTCGTGTGTGCATCCTTGTGTGGCACTGAGGGCTGGTTGGGCATGGCATAAACAAGAGTGGAGGTCAGTGGGGACCTCCTCAGGGTTGGCAGAGATTGTCTTTACAAACTGAGCCATGACACCAGTCCAACTTTTAATTTTGGAAATTAGTTAATTTATGTATATGAGAGCTTAATCTGCATATATTTCCAAGCACTGTGTGTCCCTGGTGCCAGCAGGTCAGAAGGGATCATGGATCCCCTGGAATTGAAGCTCCAAATGGTTGTGATTGGACTTGTGGAGTCTGGGGCTTGAACCAGGGTTCTCTAGAAAAGCAGCCAGTGATTTTTAACAACAGAGCCACCTTCCCAAGCCTCCCCTGCCCTGACCTATTTCTTCTTCTGATGTTTTTAAAGGTACTAGTATCCTATAAACTGATTTTGAGCTATACCACCTTAAAGCATTGGAAGGTCCAGAGTTGAAAATCAAATGAGAAATTCTGCTATGATGATCATTACTATGGAGAATGAACATACCATTGACTGCAGAGAAGTAATAGTGATGAAGCCAAAGCCAGAAGACACAAGAAGTGAGGACTGGAGAAGGAGGGCTGGACAGTGGTTAAGAGCACTAGCTGTTCTTCCATAGGTCCTGAGTTCAATTCCCAGCAACCACATGGTGGCTCACAACCTCTATAATGAGATCTGGTGCCCTCTTCTGGCATATGGGAATGCAGGCAAAACACTGTATACATAATAAATAAACCTAAAAAAATAAAGTTGAGAAGGACAGGAAATCTGAAGGTTACTAAGGACAGAACTCAATGATCAGGGATGGGCTGAGGTCAAACTGAACAAAGATGCCAATCGAAAACAGCAGGGAGCAGAGATGAACATTTAAAAAGTAAAGTAGGCTCTTTACACTTTAAGAATGGTAAATTTAAAGCTAGGGTTGGAAGAGTTGAAGTGACATGTGAGACCTCAAAAGAGTAATTTAGAGAGAGGATGTGGGCTAAGTAGTAATTGAAGAATTGATAATGAAGGTCTGTGGACCAGAATATAAGCTCAGTAGCAGAGCATATGCCTAGCATGCCAGAGGCCTCGACTTCAGTCCCCAGTCAGAGGTAGTGGTGGTAATTTATATTCAAGTATTAATGTAGGATATAAAATAAATAAAAACAAAGTGTTAATGTAGGGAGGGAATGAATCAAGTGTAGAGGGTTTTAAGAAGTACAGAAAAGTTCAAAAGAAGGCAGTAGAGGCCCATGATGGAGTTTCTAACAAAGGCCTGTGGTGAGGAGTCCAGATGACAGGACAGGACAGGGAGGAAGGCAGGAGGTCAGTGGGTTAGTGATTACAAGCTGCTACAGGCCACCCTGGGGCAGGGTGATTAAAACCTGATGTTACAGCCTTCTCGGCTCCCAACTTCGTGGCCTGTGGCAAATAACTACCTCCTTCCTCAACAACCTCAGCTGCCTTGTCTATGTATAAAATACTGTAAAGAATAATTATAAGACATTAAGTTAAACAGTGAATGAAAAAGAGTGTTTACCACGTGATTAGCATTTAGTTTGTGATAGCCAAAATTGTCACCAAGGTGAGGGAACAGAACAGGAAAAGTGAAACTCTCTTAGAGTGTGTTATCTGGGGCAAAGCTACTGTGATGTTTCCTACTACCTGTTTTTCTAGAAAAGTGTAGTGGTTAGTACAGGAAATATAATACAAGCAACAAAGTATAAAAGACTGATATGCCAGTAAACATTCTGGCCAAAAACAATGCATCTGTTATATCCTTATCTCAGAATTTAGAGCCCTTAAAGTCACCAAGGCCTGTGACAGGCTCTCAGGACAGGAAGGTGTCAGTTAAAAATGGCTTAGAACGGAGAGGGTAAGGTGGCTGTCCTGTAACTAGGTTTTCATTTAAGCCAATTAAAAAAAAAAATATGCCACTGTGTATTACCTGATCCCCAGTTCTCTTGTTTAAATAAGAGCCCACTACTTGGAATACAAGGCTTTGGGGATGTACAGCTCTTATTAACAATTTGTGAATTGTCAAAAAGGAATCGGGGGTCTCTAAAGAGAAAATTAACATAGATTTACTGTGACACAGAGTTGGACTATGATTTCACTCTGTTGGCAGGGCCATTCCTGGGGTCTTTGAGCCATCAGAGGTATTTCTCCTGGATATGAGGTGGTTAATTAATGAGCTAAAATGTAAAACTGGAAGTGGTTCTCACAGCATCAAGAAGCTGAAGCTGGGTCCCTGATCAGCCTGACCATGCTGTCTGTTGTACCTTCCTTGTGTAATGGTTGTCACCAGTTTCCATTAGGTGGTATTACCAATAGTGACTTGGGAATTCATTCCAGGTAATTAGTTAAAAAGTTAAAAGTCAAATAGATTTCTTAAATAGGTTTAATGGCTTCCCAGGGTGATGAGCTATGTAGTTCCCACATTTTTCTCCTCGGAAGGCTATTAAAATTTTAAGGGATCTTGAAATCATAAAACCCACCCACCCACCCCCTTTTTTTTTTTAATGAATGGAAAGGATGATCACCTAGAAGTTCAGTGACATCCAGATAGTTCTAGAATTTTCATCCCTTCTCTTACTCCTTTGAGTTCTCTTTGAGCTCTCTCTTCCTCTCCCTCTCTTCTTCCCTCCTTCCCCCTCTCTTGCAAGCACACACACACACACACACACACACACACACACACACACACACTTGCATTTACCCTTGTGTTGTAAAATCTCTTGTGCTTCAGATTACAAGATGGTCGGCCTTTGCCTTTAGTAACACTCAGCACTGACTCACCGGTTCATTTAGAGTAAAGAAATGAGGGAAGTAGAACAATTTTAAATTTACTGTGATTTTTGAGACAGCTTTCTCTACACCTGGGAATTGCTGTTAGACAATCAAGGTTAGTAAAGCTCATTGAATTTCTCAGAGGAAAGGTGTTATTTGAATTATTACCAGATAATTATTGTTAAAAATAACAATAATGTAAAAATGGGAACGTGGCATGTTTGAGACATTATCATTTTGAACTTCCAGAAGTTGAGGGAAATTAATGGAGATCTAGAAACAATTATTTGTTGTTGTTCACAATGTACTCAATGTCAGAAATTGTAATGTCTAATGACTGACAAACTGGCCCAGAGTCAGAAGACATGTTGTTCAGCTGAACTGCCCTCTCAAAAACAAACCCCTATTAGGAAAGAGAATGTCAGATGTAAGACCTGTGGTACCCAGACCTGTAGCATCAGCATCACCTGGGAGCTTGCTGAGATGCAGGACTGCAGACTACACCCAGACATGCTGACTTAGAAATACCAATAATTTGTGTGCTACTTAGAATGTGAGACTGATAAAAAGACACTCCCATCTCTAATTAGAAAGGAGTTAGGAAAGAGTATGCATATTGGTAGTTTCAAGGCCCGTTCCTTCCCAGTGACTCTAGACTCTCAAGGAAATGACTCTGTGTGGGATCATAGCAGGAACCAGCAATGCACTTACGCTCTGTGAGAACTATTTTAGAGTGACAAGAACACAGAGTTAGAAGGAGGTGCACTTAGATTCTAGCCTCACTGTCTTCAAGCTTTCCAGTCACAGACCTGGTCTATGAGCTCACTGAGTTATGGTTACTCCTAGGTACACTGGACATACTAATCAACATGGTTGGGAAAGTTAATGAGAATGTTTTCATATATGCAGATGTGTGGTCCCTGATAGAGTGTAGATACCCAGTAAATAGTTGCTGTTGTTTTCACTGTACTGCTTATGTGATCTTCCATTTTACATTGGTTTGGTGGTCTATAAGGAATGAGGAACAAAGGCCGCAATGAAGGCAGACTTCAGCAGACAGTTCCTCGTGTGACATGTGGCATTGTGTTTCATAGCAGCTCTACTTTGAGATGGCTTCCGAGGCAGGTGTGCAGAGATGCCAGCAAAGCACCAGGCTGAAGAGAAGTGACCCCCTGTCTGTTCTGCATCTTATGCCATCAAGAGATTGAGGTCTAAGGGCAGCTCTTTATCACAGTGGTGATGTAAGAGGCAGAGACAACAGCTGGATTCCCAGAGTCTGAGTAGAATTTATGGCACGAGCAGCCCCACAAAATTACCTGTGAACTTAAGAACTAAGTATGGAAGTCATTAAAGGGAATAAATATGAAACCCCATGAAGTCATTTTCATTGACTCTTTTGTAGAGTATAACTACCCCTTAAGCAATCAAACATGACAGACCACGCAGTAGCACTGATTATAGACCCTCAGATGTGTGCCAACACCTGAAAGAGAAAATAAGGAAATAGGGGTAGAAGATGGTTTGCCAAAAACTGGAAGATCATAGCAGCAGGATATGAAGGAAAGGGATCGGATTAAAGGACAGGAAGATTATGCCTCTTTTTAATTATAAATTTCACACTTTTAGTAAACTAGTATGTGTCCTGAACATGTACACTTAACTAATTACATAGAGGATATCTGTGTATTGCCAGGTAACTGTCCACTGAAATGTGGGAGAATACTGACCAATGTTTTTCTTTATTACCTTAATGTAGTTGCCAGGAGATGAAAGAGAAGAAAGTTCAGTGTGGTGAACTGTTAATAATCTCTAGCCATACGATTTGTTAGGAAGAACAATGAACAGCTTCTGGGCCCAGTTTTGCTGGTTGTGTAGCTGCTAAGGCAAATGGGCCAATTCATAGCACCTCTCCACTGTACCAGCCAAAAACAGTTTGATGGCTGTTACCATCTTCTTCCTCTACTGGGCAGCAATGTGCTGGTGAGGCCTTGTGATAATATAGAGTCTATACTATAGACTGATGTTTAAGAGGAAGCTCTCCTGGCCAGTGAGAATGACTGCTAGCTCCTAGAACTCTGTTCTACTTGCTGTGGTAAGCATCACTATCCCAAGACAGTTAGTCGTTCCTGGTGTTAGTTAGTTAGATTTAGTTTGGGTTTTTCGTTTGTTGGTTCATTTTGTTTAAGCTTTTCATTTAGGACTAAGGAAAAAAAAAATGATTCTGTTTGAGGTCAGAGGGGAAATGGAACAAATACTATTTCTTCCATCCCTGGAAGGAAACAAGGCAAGAAAATGAGAAGAGACTTGGGACAACCATCTGTACATTTCTATGAGTAAATCATTAAATAAGGAGAAAAATAATTGCAAAGTTAAGCACGTCCAGAGCACAAAGAGTGAGCAAAGCTAGCTGGGAAAAGAAGTGTTAATGCAGCAAGACTACCAACCAGCTATAATGAATTTAACCATAGAATTACACAGCCTTTTCCCACCAGGAACTGTAGCCAAAGCCATAGCCTTTTCATAGTGGGAGGAACCTTACCCTAGTCTTCAGTCTGAGTTTATCACTCCAGTGGTGATTTCAGTATTATCATAATTATTACTGCTGCTAATATTGATTGTTTTCATGATCCACCCTCATTTTAAGGTGTAATTGAACTATAAAATGGTATTTATTTGCTCAGTTTGTTGATGCTAATAACTGAAACAAGTTTGTTACTTTTGAAATATAGTATTCCGGCAAGCTCTCCCTGACTCTGGTCTGGTCTTTTGGTCTGATTATCATTACTGTTGGTGGTCTGGTAGACTTATTGGTATTCATCAGGCACTGACAAATATCCTTGCTTAGCTGTTAACAAGGGTAGGACCTTTAGAAGTCGGCTCCCCTAATCTCATCTGAACATGAGGACAGTGGAGAAGATGAGCTTCAGGTCCACTCAGTTCATCATCGGTTTTCATACCCTTCTAAGCAAGATTCCTTATTCCTTTGGAATTCCACTCAACCAAGGTCAGCTGGGCACACATTCATATGCAAAGAATTGTACTCTGGAGGAAGGAAAAGAGGTATGGCCCTTATTCTACATACCATAAGCTGACATTGCCAACAGCCCTATACCCAAAGATAGTCACAAGAGAAATGCTCAAGAAATGTCTTGGCCCACAATTACACCTGATAGTAGAGAATTCAGGATGAATATCCAAGGATAAAGGGTGAACTGTCCATGCTTAAGCTGGCTAGAGAATGGAAAGCTGTGTGGAAATATGATTGGTCAAAAAGAGTGTGACCTAATGGTAGGGTAGACTGAGCACAGAAACCCAGCAAGGCCTGTCTGTTCAGATTCTTGCTGGCTTCTCTGTGCTGCATTCCTTCTACCCGGGTATGGACAGGACCCTTCCTTAACCTGGGGTCTTACGATCTACTTCAAATAAGGTATGTCAGAACATTTGTGGCACGAGAAGATTAGAGCAATGTTATTAAGCTTTGTGATCTGCTGTTCTAATTCCCATATCCTGCCTTGCAAAAAAAAAATCTGTTACTTCTGTGATTTGTGTTGCATTGAGAGGAGGCAGGACAGAGGAGGACAAGAGGGGGTGAGAGAGAAAATTTGCCTCTCAGGCTGTCCCTGTAGCTTCCACCCCTATTGTATCTGCTTTTCGAGAAATGATACAAACAGTGATTGATGTCAGTAGTATGTGCCAGGGGACTCAAGGGTATTTCCCTTTGAAAAATTATTCTTAAATGAGGTGGCATTAATAGCCCATAAAGAAGTCATAGGTAGACATTGAAATGAAAGAAAAGTAGCATGAACATATGGGAAAGAATAGGGCTTTGCTCATGTGTGGAATGAACTGCAGGGATAAGAATTGAAAGTTGGATGGGGCCACCCTGTAACATACTCAATGTCAAGCTGAGAAGTTTGGTGCACAGAAGGAATGTGTTTAGGGCGGTGCTTTAGAACACTAATGTAATGATGGTAGAAAGGTCGAGTGTTGGTATAAAATGAAAAGAAACTAGAAGAATGGAGGCAGTCCTCCAATTATCTGGCTGCAGGCAGTAAAGTGGTAATAGTGTTGGGTACCAAAAACAAGTAGATTCAAGTTGGCCAGAGGAAGAACTGTGGGCTTGGCAGCTGATTGGATATGGAAAGGCAAACACATCTGGATAACTGCTCAACTCTAGACAAGCCATGGAGTAGAGGTAGCATCAACCCTGGGTTAGCAACCAATTTGGGAGAAAAGACAAGTGGGGTCTATCTGAAAGTTTCTAATTTAAAACAGGCTGATAATACTTGACAGGGATGTTAAGTTTTGAAGAGATAGACCCTGAACTGCTCACCTTTGCCACGGGTCTCCTAATATGCATGCTGGGTGACCAAATGATGAGTGCTGGTCACTCGCTGACTTTAGAAGATGGATATATAGCAATGCAGGAAGCAAGAAGTAGAGATAGCAAAGTAGGTACTCTGTGGGAAAGTGCTTGTTGGGGTCCAGGCAAGATTTCTAGACAAAGCCTGTGCTGTGGGGTGGCGGGGCGCAGGGGGGGGGAGTCTGTTAAAGGATTTGCCTATCAAGGGAAGAGGAGATGGAAAACAAGCAAAGGGCAGGACACAGAACAGCAAACTGGACACAGGGAAGCAGGCAATTAGGACAATGTCTGCCCCATTACAAAGATGTGTACGTTTCATGGACAAAATGAGCCATGAGCAGGACTGAAAAGGCATGGATGTCAGGGGTGAGGGGGCAGTGAGCGGGAGGTCCCTGGAGACAGATCATAATCTACATTTCTCAGGCTGTACTCCCTGGGGGTAAAGATAAGGGAGGGAGACTTGAGTTCTCGGCAAGGGGAACAGAGAGAAGGCAAGAATCCAAACCAGGTAAGTGGCTGTCTTCAGGAGAAGCAATGCCTGAGCAGTGGCAAGGAAGAGGCTGAAGGCGCCAAAAATATCAGTGCTGGGATACACATGGACACCATGCAGCACCACTCAGCCTTTGAAAAGAGGCTGTCTCATTGCCCCATGAGTGGACCTGGAAAATCCTTAAGTGACATAACCCAGGCATAGAAAGATAAACATAGCCTGCTCTCTCTTAGATATAGAATCCAGAACAGTCAAACTCATAGAAGCAGCAAATAAAATGGTGGCTAACATAAGCTATGAGGACGTTCAAAGAATGCTCCATTTTATTTAAACATTTTTCTAGTCGAAACATTTTATTCTAGACAAGACATTAGTTCAGAGATTTTTTTTTCCCCTCCCTTCTCTTATCCATTCTCTTCCTCCAGGCAGCTGCTGTGATTTCTAGTTTGCTACCTGTCTAGGATTAAAAAATAAAAATAAACTATCACCACAAATCACAATATGTAACTTGATTTGTGTATCGCACAATGAACATAAATCTCAAAATATTATGATAACATTATATGTTCCACAAATAAGTATAATTTGTGCCAGCTAACAATCAACCAACACTTGTAAAACATCAGAACAATTGGCTGGGCCAACTTGGAAAGATGCTGTCCTCAGTCTCTCTGGTCTAACCTCCACTCAGCTTTCCAAAGCTACTTCATCTGCATTCACAGACCATCCAGCTGTCAGCAGAAACACTGTGGAACAAGGTGCAGAACCAGCTACAGTCATGTTCCTTAGTTCATCTCTTTCAAAAACAGTTACATAAATGAAAAAGAATGACGTAATCATGACCTACTCATTTAATGACCTTGTTTGTTTTGTTGTTTATGCTAGATGCAGCCGCTCGCTGTCCCCTGCCCCAATGAACATCTGCACTAGGCGCCAGCCTTGGAGTGGCTTACCTGAAGAGTGACACCATTTATCTGAAAACTACTGTAAGTACATTATGCCTCCAATGAATTAAATTACTATGTGTAAAAGATGATGATGATGGTGATGAACCACACAATTGTAAAAGCAGGTAAAATATCAAGTAGCTTCATCTTTTAGATACACCTTCATCTCTTAGGTGACCAATCCCAGTACCTGCAGCTGTTTTCATCTACCAGCATTCATTGCATGCATGCCTCCCTGGGCAGTGTTCTCTCCAGTCTCTCTCCCATCTCCTGGTGGCTGTGTCATGCCGGATCTCTGTGTACCTCGCAGGGACTAGAGCTATTCTGCTTGGTCATGTGTGCCTCTTCCCAAGATGGTAGTAGCTACTCTCCCTGTGTTTATGGCTCATCATGTGTCAGTCTATTGAATCTGGCAGTTGCTTGTCATTTCATGTCACTCCGGTCAAATCTCTGAGCCAGCTTAGTTTGCCTATGCCTACATGATCTCTGGGACACAGCCCATGTTGTTGCCCCCTTGCAACTGTAAAGAGACAAGGGACTCTGGGTTCCTTCCACCCCACCGTATTTCCATCCCATCAAGCCAGATCTGCTCTGCCCTCTGGGGGCATGGCTCTGTGTAGCCAATTTGGTTCCTGTACACAGGGTGTTTCTGTAGAAACATATCCCCACAAGGAAATAAGACAGGGTAGAAGAGTCGATACCCACAGGAAACTAATGAGAATTTACTAATCATGTTAAAACTAATACATGAATATATGCTTTTTTCCACTAAGAAAAGCCAGACATTTGAATAGTTTAGAAGCTATGCGTGTAAAATAATTATGCATTTTAAAATGAAATCTCATTTTAATTGTACTTACAAGTTTTTCTGTAGGGTATAAGGCAGGTAATGGTATGGTGATTTACAGAAGTCTCTGTACTGGAAAATGCTAAATCTGGGAGGCTAATCCTCCTCTTAGATGCCTGGTAGGATTTTTCACATTCCTACTACCCCATGTCTTTAACTATACTAGCATACCTCAAACCAAAAGAAATGAAGCTAGAATTTTTTTTTTTTTGAGTCTTTTTACCTGTAAAGCATTTGGTCTCTTGGATGATAATTGATGATAGCTGGTATGTAGGTGAAGGATAGGCCTTTCTAGTCAAGATGGAGAATGAAGGGCATTGAGGGGCTAGTCCATAATGACATGGGAGAAGACTATAAATTGTTACTTCTGCCTGTAATCATACAGGGAACTTAAGTGCATAATTTATCCTTATGTTCGAATGCAGGGTGTCCCTTAGAAATCCTCACATCTAAGTAGTTTCTCACGTCTGAATTTTGCTTCAACATAAGGTGAAATCGGTGCCAGTAGCACAGTCATGCCAGGATATAGGCTGGTATCAAGGGTTGTGTATTCTTTGTAGTTCCGCCATTCTCGTGCTGCAGAGAACACAGACCTAAAACTAAGAATTGGAATCTAGTCTTGGAAATTGTAAGAAAACGCAGTCACCTGTTTTTGCCTCAGAACGGTATTTCATGGGCAGGTTGGATTATAACCCTAGTAGTGTCTGCCCTTCAGAGACTGCTTCCTTACACACACACACACACACACACACCCGCAGGCACGCACGCACGCACACACGTCACTAAGGTGGGAAAAAGATAAAAACAGGAACTTGACAAAAGTATGTCCCTTCGTGAGAGTATTCTGAGAGCTGCCAGCGCTCTGTACCTGTTCCCCAAGTTGAAGGTGATGGTTGGAGCAAGTGCTGGGTTGTATCACATTACCTGTGCACATGCTCAAGCCTACCTGCTTATTCATGCTGTTGTGATAATTTAGCCAAATAATGTATAGAGAGGGTCTGGCAAGGCAGAGATGAGTGTATCTCCTTACTCCACTAAAACTTACTTAGCATTCAGTGGGTGCCAGACACTATTGTGGGGACTGGGATATTGTAGCAAGGAACACAAGCAAATCCCTGATTGTGAGCTTACATTCAGTTTCGCTGCTCTATAAATGGCAAACAGACAAAATAGGTACATAGAAGCTAACAGAGGACTGATTTGATTTTATTTTCCTTTTTCCTTCCAGAAAGTATAATTGAGAGGAAAAGTGTGAAAGAAATGCAAAGGGGAAACAATAGGTATGCCAAAGAATCTTGCCAACCCACCTACCGTTCCCCGTCCTAATGCATGACCCAGAGACTTCTCAGGGATCCAATACCCAGCCCACTTGTTCTCTAGCTTCCTTATAATCAGGCCTAAAGAAGACTTCTGCAAGAGATGTCAGGATGGAAGCAGCAAGAAGTAAGAATGTCACAGCCACCCTAGCTCCATCCTGACTCAGTTCAGAAAATGTGCCCCTCCCTGGCCTTCAGGTTTCATTGTGATAAACGAGAGATCAACAACTCTACATTGTTGCAGATCTCTGGTGCGTCACCTTCACTTAAGAGTGTCCCTTACTCTCCCCTACACCTTCGGACACAGTTCCTTCATCTCTTCAGTTAAAACCTTTACATAGAGCTTCCCAGTAGAGGCACACGCCTTGTAATCCCAGGACTTGGGAGGCAGAGGCAGGCAGATCTCTTTGAGTTCTGGGCCAGTTACAAAGTTAGTTCCAGCATAGCCAAGGCTACATAATGAAACTCTGTTTCAAAAAAAAAAAACAAAAAGGGGGGAGGGGGACTTTACATGTGCCATTTATTTCCTGCCAGGATCCTGACTGCAGTGAGGAGAGATAGTGAAAAATATTGTAAATCAGCCCTGCCAAGAAGGAAAAAAAAAAAAGATTGAGATAATAAAATGCTTTCATCATGAAAACATTTTAAATTAATGTGAGAATACTGGGCCAAGTTGTGAAAGGATAAATTGTAAAAAGGCGTGATAAGCAAGAGTCCTGTAGGTTGCTTTCATGAATAGACCATAGTGTTCGGGTCCATGGGCTACTACCCCAGGCCAAGTGCAGCTTGCTTGACCCTCAGCTCCAAGGAGCTCTCAGTGCAGCCACAGCAATGAGAGGCATGTGAACAGAAGGGAGTGGGGGGTGAGATCAGGGTGGGAAGAAGGGTTGCTGAGCCTAACATTCCTTCTCTGTTCACTACAATAACAATCCTTTAGCCCTTGCCCCTGACCTAGATATTCAAAAGATTACTAAAATGAAGATGCCTTACTTGTACAGCTAACATGAACACCACAGAACTAATATCTTTCAAAAAACACCATCGTAGAGTACTTGTTCCTGGGCCAGCACTGTGCTAAATACAACCTGGCTCATCTCCTTTATTCTTACTCATGGCCCACAGCTGGAAGATATCAATCCTGTTCCCATTTTACAGATGGAGGCTCAGAGATGCAAACTAAACTGCCTTGGGCACATGACTGCTAGCTGGTGGTACTGTTTTCCTAAATCCCTGTCCCCAGGTGGGAGCAGTGGTGCCTTTTTACTTCTGCCCCAACCCCTCCCTGGACACTCTACAGTTCTGAAGCAGAGGAGAGAAATAGTTGCCACTCCAAAAAGGCTGAGGAAGGCGTCACTGATTTAAATTATCCTGATCTAATGACTGAGTAATTATTTATCAAAGGGAGGTTCTGACTAATCCTTTCCAATCCAGCCAGGCTGGTGAGTGGAAAACCTGTTAGTGTGCAGGAGAGGGTGGAAGCCAGCTGCAGGGAGAGCATTGGGAGAGAGGAGAGAGAGAGAGAGAGAAAGAGAGAGAGAGAGAGAGAGAGAGAGAGAGAGAGAGGCACTTGCCTCTCAACAGACCCTGGAGACTGATAAGAGCTCACACAGATAAAATATTTATTTTTCCATATGCTGCAGAAAGTATTGCCATCACTGTATGTGTGCAATATGTGCAAAGGAGTGTGAACTATATACATCCAACACTGCGGATCTGCCTAATTTCCATGCGTTTAACATGCTTAATACCTAACAGCGCATCCATATGTTTTAATGCATATTTCTTTGCACAAACAATATGGTCTAGTTAGGAAAGAGCCAGCATCCTCCACAGCCTTGCTCACTGCTATATTTCAGCCCGAAACTTTCTGTCGGAGCCAGCACAGGGAGAGTTAAAAAGCAGAAGGTTCTGCTGGCTAGCTTGGCTGCCCTTCACCTTAAACCGCCTTCCTATTTCTTGAAGCAGCCTTTTTCTCATAACAAAAATGTTCACAGTGGGGAGATGAAAATGTTTTTGTTCTCTTTGGACAATTGGGACATGTTCAGTCAGAATGTCAGCACTGACCGTTGAAAGGAGGGTGCCTGCGGCCACACTTTTTTTTTCTTTTCTTTCTTTCTTTTTTTTTTTTTTTTTTTTTTTTTTTTTTTTTTTGAATGCAGAGCTCCACCAGTGTGGCGGGAGGAAGTGCACAATGATTGGCCTGTTTTTCTGTGGAAGTGTTCAGGGTTCACCCAGTTTTGCTTTGCATATATTTACGAAACATCTGCCCTTTTCTTGTTCTGAAGTCTTTCTCCCTCACAGCCCTCTTTCCCCTTTCCCCCGGGTTTTTCTTTGTTGTTGTTGGCCTGTCTGACTTTTTCGTTGAAGTTTTCATTTTCCGGTTGAGGGGCCACCTCATCACAGTGTATAATTTTAACAGAGGAGGAGAGAGAAGAGAGGAAGAGAGAAGAGGAAGAGGAGGAGGAGAGAGAGGGAGAGAGAGAGAAAGAGAGAGAGAGAGGATACACAGCAGGCGCGGGGAGGGGGGAGGAACAAACTTGAAAGAGACTGAGAGGCCAGAAAGAGCTTGGCAAACCAACCTTTGGCATGGTGACCAGGAGGAAGGTTCTGGTAGGAGTTTGCTTGCTGAAATGCTGCCTGGAGTCAGCCAGTGTGCTGCTGCCCTCTGCAGGCTCCAAGGGATAGTGTAGGCTACACAGGCTTGTACAGACATGTCCTCAGATGTGCCATGTTTATACAATCCTTTTTATGCAACCAAAGAAGGCATTTTCAGTTAATTACAAGAGAGCTTGCTCTTTCCTCCTTAATAAACCACAGACTGCAAAAATAAAAATGGGTCATAGAATAGCACCTGTGTGTGTGTCAGACAGACTGGTGTTATGTGTTGCTATTCCCTGGCTTCAGAAAAAGGAGTCCCAAAGAATTGTAAAAGAGCTTGGGGTGGGAGAGGAAGTGCTCCGACAGACAGTGTGCAGTGCTCTGGTCTGTAAGTTAGGAAACAGCCAATGGTAACAGGGCAAATAGAATGATATTAAGCAAGTGAGGGAAGGAGCCAGGTAGGTTGGCTTTGAATATATCCTTCTTACAGAGGTGGCTGCAATGCTCCTGTGCCATGGATGCCCTCCCAAGGTGATCCTAGACATAAGACGAGGCACAAGATATCATACAGGCATCACAACCCAATCCAGGACAAGAAACAAGGATGTAAACAGTGCAAGTTCTCCAGGTTTAAATCAGACTCATTGGGTGTTTGGCAGCACTAGTGCTTGGAAGAGATCACCCTTAATTCTCTCAGCCATATGTCTGAAACTAACTCAGGCCTTGTCTGTAAGGCCCAGAGGTCATTTTCTTTTCTGCTACATGATAATGGCCATTGGTATTTTGTCCCTATATTTAGATGAATTGCAAGGAACAGCCACTCTTATTAAATACTATTTGTGTAATCAATGAAAAAACTACCAATCCAGGTTGATTCCACTGCTGCATAAAAACTAGGAAGCTTAATTGGGATTCAGACTGGTACTAGTTAGTCTCCAAGTGTACTTGAATTTCAGCTCTGTTTAAGTCCTTCAGCAAACAGCTTTTGAATGGCTGTTGTGTATAAGTTGCCCTAGTTTAGTATAGACTAGACAGCAAACTCTGGGAGGGCAGGACAAGATCACTCAATCCATTACCTGTAGAACACATCACAGCCACGTGGTATTTGTAAAATGAATGTGTGAGTGAGTGAGTGAATGAATGAATGAGGGAAGGAGCAGAAAGGCAGAAAGAAAGAACTGGAAAGAACACCAGAAATATAACAATAACAAGAACATTCCCCTAGAAGTAGGAACATATAACTAAGAATTACTGAAATAAGATTTAGTGAGTAAAATGAGAGTACTGAAATGACTGAGAGATTTTAGAATCATGGAGAAGAGTCACCCTTTCTGAAAGAAGGGACTCACAGTGATATAACGTGCAGCTGGCATTTAATAAGTGTGAAGGATATGTCTCCTTTCATCAGGCAGAGATGAGAAAAGGCTGCTCAGAGCAAGAACAGTAACTAACCCAGAATGTACATTCCAGAGCTCTGGGAACAATAAACAAACTCCAAGGTGGTCAATATATAGGACCCATGAGATAAGGTAGGACAGATAAGGAGCTGACCTGGAATGCCAGGCCACTGGTCCTGCAGGGTTTAGTGAATGAAAAGCCCAGGGCTAGGGGGATGGGGGATGGCAAACAAGTTAGTGGACGCTGCAAAGTGTTAAGGCGGCTGCCTAGAGAGGGAGCAGACTTGAGAGGACTGCAGGGTAAGCTGAGGCAGAGGAAGGTGAGTGCTGCACTGGGGGCTTCCACAGCAGACACTGCTAGAAATAGATGCCTCAGGGGAAGCACTGGGGGGGGGAGGGGCGGGCTTTGTAGACTTTGATCTTGGATGCTTTCTTAATCTGAAAAACTGGACTAGCAGATCCTTGGGGGCCCCAGGCAGGCATGGGATTCGAGGTTTAGCCCCAGTCACCTATTCAGCAATGATAAGGCTTGTTTTTACTGTGTTGGCTTTCTCCACACTGAGAATGTATCGGAAAGCTCCCCTCCCCCAATTCTAATCTTTACCATGCTATTTCTGCCTCATGCCCTCTGAAGAAACAGATTTGATTTCACAACCTGTTGGACTAAAAACACAGCATACTAATCATAACACCATATTCTGCGAGGGCAGATTTGACTACCCAGTACAACACATTTCAATATGAAATATTCTGTATACAAGTCCAATGCCATGCTCATAGAAACAAGGAGAACATGGAAACACAGCGACTTGCAACAAATTATGTCCCACACATAATCTATCCAAAAAGGAAAAAAAAATACTCTGTGATTACATACTGATAGAAAAAGACACAAAGCCACAGAAACTGGGGACATGTTCTAGGAGGAACTCATACCTCTTTTTTTAGGGTTTGGGGTCAGTGTGATGTAGATGCTGGTTTGCTAGTTACTATTGATTGAATTGTCATTGGGAAAAGAGCCCTGAGCTGATTGATAGCTAAACTGTGTCACTATTCCTGACACTAAATAACACCACCACCTTTCTACTCCCCATGAGCAATCTCTTTCTCACAAAGCAAATACCAATCACATTCCTAAACTCCAGGAGCCTGTTCTAAACCTAAGAACAAAGAGCACGTGAAGGCCTGGATGAATAGAGCAGGGTAGAGAGTATGTGGCACCTTCCCTCCTTACCTACTGGAACCTAAGTTCTTCCTGCTCACTTTTTACTTTCCACTGTACAGACACCTTTACCACTGCTCCTGTCATCTGTACAGCCTGCAGATCGAGGTTGTGATTGAAATTATGCATCAACTTCAAACTAATAGAAACAGGAAAGTGAGATACTCCATAATGTGTTTCAAGAACAGAGACGTAAAGCTAGAAGGAGCTGTTTAGGGCCTTCTAATCTAAGCCCTTTATTTTGCAGATGAGGAAACTGAAGCCCAGAGAGGTGAAGTAAGGTGCCCAAAGCCACACAGCAAGTTGCAGGCACAGCTAGTACCGTAGCTCAAGTCTCCTGACTCCCAGTCCAGTGCTCTTCCCATTACTCCACGGTCCCGTCTCTAAGCTTCCTGACAAATGCTAGAATGGTAAACCTCCACTAGTATTCTTTCCAGACCATGTTAAAACTCTAAGGGGGAAAAGGATGCTTTCTTGGATAATGTCAGCCATACGTAGCTCAAGCTGTCTAAAGTTCTGGGACAGGGTCTTTTTATACAGCCAACAGAGTCCAAATGTGGTGCTGTTTGCTTGGCCCATATGCTTTCATGTGTTCCCAGTTAGGCCATTACTGGAGGGAAAAAAACAAGAATCAGCTTGTTTTAAAACAAGGGACATACTGGACTCCCTCCCATCCCCCTTCAGAAAAAAAAAAATCAAGTTATCTTTAACAGATTCTAAAAATGCCTTTTCCCAAATATGCAGTCAGTTCCTTCAAAGGGCCCTTTGTTTATTCTCAGGAAGAAACCCAAGACAGCTGAAAACCAGAAGGCATCTGAGGAGAATGAGATTACTCAGCCGGGTGGATCCAGCGCCAAGCCGGGCCTTCCCTGCCTGAACTTTGAAGCTGTTTTGTCTCCAGACCCAGCCCTCATCCACTCAACACATTCACTGACAAACTCTCACGCTCACACCGGGTCGTCTGATTGTGAGTACACCAGTGAGGTGACGGTGTCTTCCCAATGCTTGGCTTGGTGCTTCTCCCTGTACCCCAGGGTTCTGGCTGTTTTGCATTCAGAGCAAGCTGTTTCCATTTGGTCTTCCAGAGTAGCCAAGAGTAGCACGCCACCATTTTGATCCAGCCAGCATCTATATCTATTCAAAGCCAGAGGATCTTTTAAAGCCAGGTGACCAGGCATTTGGCCTCAAAATGCTGATTAATTACACGGGCCACATTCTCTTTCATGAGTAACTCATAAAAAGAAGCGGTGTTGCTGCTTTCTGATTGTTCTTGCTCTCAGTAACAGCACTTCTACCGTTACTAAATGGAACAACCAAATATGGACCTCAGAAGGCCAGTGAGACACAAGGAAACAACCATTTCCAAATTACATAACCCAAGTCAGATTTGCATTAGTTATTGGAGTCTCATGTAGCTTGGCTGAATTTCGGTCTTTCCAGTTTTTAATTTATTTTGAAGTGGTTAAAGGATAGCATACATTTACAGAAGAAAAGAGAATGGCTTCCAAGAATTCAAAAGCCACCCAGACTTCGAATAGCCAATAAGAATGCAGGTTAAAAATATTTTTTAATTAAAAAAACTGCCTACGGGCTAAATTTGGAAATGGGCACTTAATGAGAATCGTCACTATTGAAGTCACTTCTCTGCTGTTTATTTTTGCCATCTTCTCACTAATCTAGAAGTCACTTCTTAAATCCTATTTTAAGCAAGTTGATAAATCACGTTAGGAGGCTGTTTTTCGTTTCTCAAGTGTAACCCAGTACTTGAGAGAGGAGCACATGTGTTGACAATACCAAACCGAAAAAGTATTCCTTTTAGCTTCAAGATGCCCAACAACTCTTCTGAACCGATCTCTCCACAGGGTGTCTGGTAACAGGCAGAGAGCTGGCATAATGGAGTGAGTTAAATATACCAAGAAAGCTTTATTCCCCAAAAGGGCTCCATTTATCCTGTTCCTCAAAGACAAATTAAAAAAAAAAAAAAAATCTCCATTAGGAAACAAGATTCCAAATCTCTTGCTGTTATTTTTCTCCGCAAGGGGGACAAAGGGTGAACCTGGACGATCCCCTCCCCCACTCACTTCGACTTCATAGCCTCTAGACAGGAGATGTGAGCCGGGGCAGGGGTTGGGCTGCAGCCACACTCCAGCTGTCACTAGAAAATGGAAAGAAAATGAGATCCAAGTCCCTAAGTGCCACGTGAGCTGTACAGTCAAACTTGTGGCTTCTATTTAGGCATAAGGACGGAAGCAGGGACTTTATCCCGTGGACCATCACCATAGGTCATATCCTTGGACTTTTTCTTGCCTGGAAGTCTCCAACCTAATAGTAATTACAGGAAGAACTTGAAAATAGCATGGCACAATGCCCCATAGGCATGTGCACACTGCCCCTGCCCACCAGGAAGGTGACTTTCCCTCTGGTAAAAAGCCTGGACCCTCAGTGTGGACATCTTCTTCTTCACCTGGCTTCCTGCAGCACTTATGGGGAAGATTGCATAGGATAGTCCTAGCCCAGAAATCTGGTGTAACCAAGAGAAAGCTTTGCTGAGTAGAAAAAATCACTGTAATTTATATACTGTACAGTAAACATCCTCCGGCCAGGCCTTACTTGCCCTACTACCCTGGCATATGCAGAAGGAACAGCAGGATGGTGTTGTCACTACAGACCCTGTGGAAGCCAGCAGAGTGGAGCTCAGTGGGGTGTGTGAACACAGTTGGAAGTAGACTGAAATGGGAGGAGAAACTTAATCTCAGCTGTCTAGAAAGTCACTTTGATTTTGCCATTAAGATGTGTAGTCTTCTCCACACCGACCTGTTGTTGAAACGGATTGTACTTCTCTCCAAACATATTTGGATTGTAGTTTGTCCTGATTTGAGCCTACACTTCTACACTTAGAGGAAGATTGTTTTTTAGGAAAGATTCACAGAAATCTGTCCATTTGGAGGTTGCTTGAGAGAAGACAGGAAAGGAGTTTATTTTAAGCTGTTAAATTTTTTGGATGCTCTTCTTGCATTCAAGAGGGTTTTTTTCTTTCTTTCTTTTTTTCTTTCTTTCAAATGTCATTCTTACCATAGATTACTTTAAAAGCCTAATTTCTTTAAGGTAAAATATTCAGTTCCTATTTAGAATCAGCAGATTTGGGGCATTTAAAAATAGTGCCCTTGACTTGTTAGTCTCTCTAACTTCAGGAACATTTTACCAGTATGTGGTGTTCCAAGCTTTCACGAGTGCTTGAGTTTTCATAGCACCTTTTATTTTGTTGTGTGCTTAGCAAAATTATTCTTAGTCATGACTTAATGCCTACTTCCTGTCCGTCGGCATGATTCTTCCCAATTTATAGATGAGAGAACGGAGAAAGCCTAGCTGAGGAAGGATTTGCCTGCAGTTCACTCACGTGGGTGCTGATGAGTGTTTACGAATTTGCTGTCATTCTGAGCATCCAGAACTCTCGACTCAAAGTGGAAAGATGGTATTCCTGGCTATAAACAGGCATCTAGGAAGTGTGTGGCTACTCATAATGGTGACGTGGTTATAAAAATGCAGTAGATTAATCATCCCCACAGAGGAGAAGTCAGCTCTGCTGTCACTAGGAAAGGTAGCAAGCCATGTTGCTTTTGCCTACCCATGTAGAGGTGACCAGTCCAGGACCTTAAGTGATTAGTTGGCCATGTAACCTGCCATGCTGCGGCACTTTCACGTTGGCCATGTACCCTTCAGCACTTCTGCCTTCGCCAGAGATCCTAGTGATGGTCAAAAGCGGTAGTATAGTCGGATATGCTTTCCTTCAGTGAGATGCTACTGTTATCCTGCCTCAGAAATGCACATGTTATGGTGGGGCCCTTCCCAATACGGTTTCCTCTCAGCAATATTCTACCATTTCCATGGAGCTTGTCACCTCTACACCATTTCTGAAAGCATAATGGTAAACAAATTCAGATAATGATAATGGAAGGCATTAAGATGAATTTGGGAATAGAAAGGGTGCAAGAACCCTAGGTATTTGATAGAGCAGTTAGCCCACCAAACAGGCTGTGTACGAGGACAAAATGGAGTGAGTAGAGTAGACAGAGTCCCCCCATGCGAAAAGTCCGTCCTGACAACTACCAAGCTGTGGCACATCACAGTCATACTCATGTGACAGACGTAACCAGAACTTTTACTTGCATGTTTCTTCCTCCCTGTCTCTCCCCCGGCCCAATAAGGCTCCCATGGAAGGGGAAGCATTCCTTCCTGACGGCCCTTCCTGCTTCTGCTGGAGATCTACATTAGCTCCCCTTGACGGAAGCTGACCTCCATGGCCACTTACCTCCCAGTGTTTTTGTGCTGGACTCATCAGACTGTCTGGTTCTTGTGTCCTCGCCAAGATGCATTTATGCATTAACAGTTTTTATTTCTTTTTAATTTAACCTTTACACATTACCAAACTGTTGAGTGGGTGGGTTTAAGTTTAGCTGTGTAGGTAGCCTGGTGCTGCTGGGGTTTCCTGCTGTCGAGGAGACTGTGGGCTCTTCCTTTCCTGTCCCCTGCCTGCCATCTTCCCTGGCCTTCTCTCCCTCTCTCAACTATTATTCCCTTCACTCATCCAAGGCCCTGTGATTAAATTTTTAGTACACTTGGATCATTTTGAACTTTTAAGCAATTTCTGAGAGAACAAAACAAAGAGGATTTTTATGGCAAACTCCATTAATGCCACATTAAGGCTGACATTTTAATTACCCCCAAGTCAGGAAATGCAAAGTTCAGGTTCCCACAGCAACAGAAACTGTCCCCTTGAGTGCCGAGTGCAGCATCACAGCAGACTCTTTCATTCGCGGTTACACAACACCGGCAGGAGGACATTGTTTTTAGCCATGTCTGTGGAAAGAAACAGACTTTCCCCTTTGTGTCTCGCCGTCGTAACTACAGTTGAGGAGATGAGCCTTTAGCGCCCCTTCCCAGACCATCTCCGTGTATTATCCTGTAACGGAAGACATGCTCTGCATGTGCACACAGACTGGATTAAAGTTGCTGTGGGGACATTAACTCTGGTTTCCGGACTTCCGTGCCAGTCACATTTAAACCATAATGTTGTAATTTTTGGCATGTAATAAATGTGTGTTTCATGTACACAGACAGAAAGAAGCATAAAATGTATTTTAAAGAGCAATTAATTACTAACTTTGTGATTAAAAAACATTTGGTGCATGTTCCTTCCCATTTAGCATCAGCTGCTGGTCTTAGCCAGGCCTAATAGATGACATACTGTGTCCCATCCTGGATCTCAGATGTACTTACTGTATGTTCCTGTTCTTGTACATAATTAATTCCTTAGTAACGCTGTAGGGGGAAAACAAAATGGAAGGAATATGCAAGCATGTAAATAGGGTAAGGGAGACTTTGAAGGAAATGATTCATTTCTGCAAATAAACCTCTGAGTCCCTGATAAAGAGCCAGAAATCTGCTAAGTGGGTGTAGACAAAGGTTTCTGGCCACCTTGGAGCATCTGGTCCTGGGCCGTAGGAACAACTTGAAAGCACATTTTCCCTCATGAATTCCAGGCTTGCCCAGTGGAGGAGTGACTTTCCTAACTCCTTAGACTTCAGGATTTAAAGGTTGTTTTATTCACTAATGACTATAGTATATTTTCAAATGGGAGGGGAGCTGTAGGGAATTCAGGTAAAAGGTGGGCTTTACAAAAGAACTCCACATTTAGAAAGTAGTGGGGTTTTTTTCTCTACGTACTAATCTGGTTGACCCATTCATGTCTCAAAATAACTAAACAGGTTTGTGAGTAAAAGGCATCACTAGCAGCACACTGAAAATGCAAGTGCTTAGGCTTGTAATGGAAATGAGGAGATATAAAAATCATACTGTAAAGGTGTGTGGCTTCAACCCCAGCACAGCCTTCAAGGACGCATGCTCATTGAGGGTCCTCCTGCTATTTGCTCACTCTTTCCTTTTTTTTTTTTTTTGTTCAGTTTAGTTGCATATGGTATTTAACCTTTAAAAAAGAAACTTCAGTTTTTCAGGGCTCTGATTTGCTGTACTTGGGCTGTCTCTAAGTGTGAATGTATGTCTGTGTGAGTGAAAACTGCTCAAGCAAGTTTGAAGGTCTCTCTGGCAAATTTGACTGCGTGTTCAGAAAGTTTCCAATCAGAAAGCTGATTCAGTGTAAACCCTTCCAAACCCTTCCCGAGGCACCTGTTCACATGGAAAGATTGGATTTCTGTTGGAGGTGCTCAGAAGGCAGTGTTTGTAACTGAAGATCTCTGGGGTGCCAAGAAATGAAACCCATTTTGGCCCCAGAAAACCTCTATAAATGTTCAAAATGTATAATCAAACAAAGACTTCATTTGGATTCCTATGCATGTATCTCAGCAGATGTGTCTAAACTAACTGGAATCCCACGGGGGCAGCTGAACTGGATTTTGGTATGTCTTGATAACTGAAAGAGTTATTCTTAGACTTTGGAAGGACAAAAATGGTCCATCTGTGAAGAACCGTAATAGAGACATGGCAAAAAACAGCACCCTCTGACAGAGTTATTTATGGAATTTAGGACAAGTTGGACAATCCTGAAAACATTTTGGGGTCACACTAATTTGCAGGAGAAATACAGCCAAAATGGGAAAAGGGATAGCAACCACAGATAGTGGCTTGGCTAATTAATTCTCAAATAAATTATGTATCAATTAAGTAGTAAATAGAGCACCTGTAATGTGAGTGGTGCTGTGGCTGTCTGCAGAGTACCAGCCCATATTCCCTTCTCTTCCAAGTCCTGTAAGGAACCTGGTGTTTATCTTATTTTCCTCCCTAACAGTATAAACTGATTTTCTGCCATTCTGTTAACCAAGTACGTGTAGATTTCATTTCTTTAAAAGAATCTTGCCCTTTTAAAAAAGTCACCTTCCCTCCTATGAGTTAGTTGACATACGATGTCTTTGAGACTATTTTTATTACCTTTTATAGCCTCTTATTCAGAGATCTTAATGCTGAGGACAGCACTTACACATTAGAAGGCCAGGTGTTTGTTAATTCTTGGTCTGATTTTCTAGAGTTTGTATTTAGTTGTTTATTTATTTATTGTAAAGATTAATTTATTATGCAGTGTTCTGCCAGCATGTATTCCTGCAGGCCAGAAGAGGGCACCAGATCTCATTACAGGTGGTTGTGAGCCACCATGTGGGTGCTGGGAATTGAACTCAGGACCTCTGGAAGAGCAGCCATTGCTCTTAACCTCTGAGCCATCTCTCTAACCCCTGAGTTTGTATTTACTATGTTTAGGGTCATACTCTTTCTTTTTCAGACACATTTGTGGTCTCTTCTTCCACTTACGGATTGTGGCACTTCTGAGTCAGCTGGCTTCTAGGATAGCTAACTGTGCACAGCAGACTCAGGACTGCTCACCAGTCAGTCCACTGAATGTTTGGAAGGCAGAGGGCCTCAGGCGAGGTGTTATACAGAATGGAGTTTCACCAGCTAAGGTCCAGTGCGTGGAGACTTAGATTCTTGTCTAAGGGGCAGGACTGACCCTACACGGTGGTTGAAATGCATCCCTGGCACCATGACCCTCAGCATCCATTCACTTGCTCAGCCTTTGTGTGTAGAGTACATGCATGAATGTATCCATGTGTACCTTTACTGAGTTCTATGGATGTCCAAAAGTGAAAACAGAATCTGCAATCAACAATCTTAAAACTTAGTCTATGTCTTCAGGTCACCATTGTATTAGAATTCAGAGTGGTTATCAAATACACTATAATCCATTAACATCTTGTTAAGTTTATTGAAGAGGTTCCAATTTATTTTTTTGAAAGGTAAATAAATTCCATTGAATGTGAGGCATTCAGGTAAAGTATGACCAGTTTGCACTCTAGTTCAAAACTTTAAAATCATCAGAGAGGGCTTTAAAGGGACTTTACACAATCAAAACTCTGCTTAGGGAAGGTCTAACTTAGCAGCCACTATGTGGAAGGGCATACAGGGATGGGGTAAGCCAACTGGAGAAAGGAGAAAGCTCAAGAGACAGTGTCAGTAATTCACAGTATTGGTAACTTGAAGGGAGCTAGTGATAGGAGGAATGGAGGCCATGGGATCTAGGCCTCCCTCAGCAGACTGAGATAAGGATAAAAACTCCAGAAGACATCTGCTACTAAGTATGAGAAGGGAAATTATCAGAGATAATACCACCAAGATACCAAAAACAGATTTAGAATCTGGGCCTAGTGGAACATGTCTACAGTCCTAATAACTCAGGAGTGTAGATTACCAGTTCAAGACCTGCCAGGGCTATAAAGCAAGTTCGAGGTCAGTCTGATCATGTTATACAGTCTCCTACTCAAAAGAAAACACAAACACAAACAAATAAGTAAACAAACAAAAACCACATAAGAAGAAAAAAAAAGAAAAAATTCATGGTTAAAGATGCAATTCGGTGATGAAGGTTTGCATAGCCTACACAGGGCACTGGGTTCAAGCCCCTGCAAGGAAGGGGACGGTTTTGGAGAATATAATAGAGTACATTTCATGCAGCACAAAGCATGAAAGTATCCCCAATGGAAACAGAACAGTGAGTTACAAGTAGAGTCCTAGATTACAGTAGAAATAATTTGAAATTAGGGGTAGGAAACCCTTTGGCCAAGAGGCCATAATTTATGCCATGAATACAGGAGTAAACTTCAAAGACAACTTTGTTGAAAGAAAAAAGGGGAACTAGAACCTGGGGAATGTTTACATTCAGTGATAAGAAAAGAACAAAGAATCTTCAAAGGAAGAAAACAAAACAAAAAGATCTGAGAAATAGGAGAAAACCAGAAGAGTGAGGGATCATGGGGAGGAGATGGGTCAGCCACAGTCAGCAGGGAGGCAGAGAACAGGGCAAAAGTCACCCCTGAGCACCTGTCTCGAGAGCAGAATAAGCATGTGCCTCCCTCCCTCCCTTCCTCCCTTCCTCTCTCTCTCTCTCTCTCTCTCTCTCTCTCTCTCTCTCTCTCTCTCTCTCTCTCTCACACACACACACACACACACACACACACACACCATGATGCAGAGGTGTTCAGGGACAAATGAGATAAATGGTAAAGCAACATTTGCAAACAGTTTTTTAAAAGAAGTTTGGTGAGTATTTTAGGATGCTACAGTCCCAAATCCATTTAGAAACCATGGGGGGTGGTTATGAAGAAAGACTCCATAAATCGGTACAGTGAGCCGGAATTAGATCCCATCCATAGGACAGTGTGGATGTGAACACTGTGATAGGAACCAAAGATCCAGTGAGTCAGTGATGGCACCATTGCCCTGGCCTTTTATCTGCCACTTTCTTTTTCTTTCCCTTAAGGAGAGCAAATGTGTTGTAAGCCTCTAGAATGTCTCCTGTGATAGCTTCACTGACACCCTCTTCATCTGAGGACAAGTATCAGATACATAAATAACTCTTTAAAGTGGCCCGTTCTTTGTCTTTCTCTGCTGAGAGACCCCATACAAATAGCCCTGTAGTTACTTGTAGCAGCACACACTCCACAAATAGTATGTGGCATCCTTAGCTTCATTGAGGGGTGGGGGGGGGGAGGCAAGGAGGTTTAAACCTGGCCACTTAGAGTGCTTGCTTTCTTTAATAGAAAAAAAAATTGCAAAAGCCATTGTCATCTGGACAACACAGTATCTGACAATCTGACATTGCTTCCACTTCAGGATAGTGATCTGAACCCAGTTTAATCAAATATTACTTTATTATTAAATTATCTGCAAAACTAAATAAAAAGTATTTTATCATCAGTGGAAATTATTTAAACAACCACAGGAAGAATCTTGAACATTTTTCACAATTTCACAAGGCAGAATGAATTCCCACTTGATAGTAAATTGGCCAAAAGAAGGTCTTCCTGTCTTCACCAATCCTGAAAGCTTCCTCCTATTAATCTAGCCTAGGTCATCTCAGCATTATTCCAGTTTTCACTTTTATGCCATGATCAGAAGTCAGGGCACATGGGAATTTTAAGGCTACCTGGTAGAACATCAGTTAAGGAATTTCATGATGTGATTGCCAGATTAACTTTGCCATCTAATCACTTGCTGTCTCTAAAGTCTTCATACCCTAGCCAGGCATTAGATGGAAAGGAGCTAGTAGAACGGAGACCCATGTATACCCAAGGTGCTGAGTATAACTGTCTTTGGACAAGCAGTGTGCAGGCTCTCCGTTGACACTCTTAAAGAAAAGAATGCCTGCCTATTCCTGAGGAGATCCTAAGGGTCTGGGTGTGTTGCCAATTTTGAGGAAAGCTCCAGAAACCAAGCCTATCCCATTTTATTGCTGACCTTCAGTTTTCATAACCCAGATAGAACCCTGGGACTGCTTGGCAACTTGAGAACTCTGCATTAGCTTGCTAAGAAATGGGGCCAGAGAGATGGTTCACCAGGTGAGAGCATTTGCTGCTCTTTTAGAGGACCAGAATTCTGTTCCCAGCACCCAGACTGGGCAGCTCACAAACTGCTGTAACTTCAGCTCCGTTGACTCCATCACCCTATTTAACATCCATCCATGGGCTCCACACACACCATGGTCTTTTTAAAAATATTGAGAGATAATACCTGCCTCCTAGAGAGTAATACAAGCATGCTTTAGGCAGAAGATAATTCTGGCACCATCCTGCTCCAGAGCAAACTTTTGACCCAGATGCCTCTCTCAGGTGTGTGAGCTCCCAGAGAAGGGAATACACACATATATGCAGTATTTGTCTGAATACATTTAAAACTTTCATTCAGTTGAGGTCAGAGAACTAAAAGAGAGAACAGCATCTTCAGAGCATACCCCAGTCAGTGTCTTTCTCCTTGAATGTGCTTTTCAGAAGTAAGCTTGATACAGGAGGAGAGGTCCCACAGGAGCGTTCAAGTCCAGCATGACTTCTGATGACTTTCAGGGTCCTTCGCTCTGCCCAAGGAGCATGGCAGGTATAACAACAGACTCAACACTGTAGAATTTCTTGATTCGTGGGCAGACTTGGACATGGGTTGTTCAGAAACCATTTTCTCACTTGCAGGGTCCAGTTATACATGAACTTGAGCCTAGGAATGCAGTTTATATGCTTTGAATTACTGTCTTCTGTATGCATAGTATCTATTTTGTAAGTTATTGTAAAGAAAGATTATTGTTTTAGATTTTTTTTTATTTCTTGATTTATTTTTTTACATTCCAATCCCAGCTCCTCCTCCCTCCTCTCCTCCCAAGCCCCCCATTTCCCTGCAGGCCACCTCCCATCCACTCCTCAGAGAGAGAGAGAGAGAGTAAGGCCTCCCCTAGGAAGTCTACTAAGTCTGTCCCATCTAGTTGAGGCAGGACCAAGGCACCTCTCCACCCCCACACTCCTGTGACTCGGCTGAGCAAGGAATCTCTCCATATAGAATGGGCTCCACTAAGTCAGTTTGTGCATTAGAGTTAGATCTTGGAGCCACTGCCAGTGGTCTCATATATTGTCCCGCCTGCACCTTTGCCATCTGTATTCAGGGAGTCTAGTTTTGTCTTATGCGGGTTCCCTATTTGTCAGACTTGAGTCAGTGATGTCTCCCTAGCTCAGGTCAGCTGATTCTGTGGGTTTCCCCATCATGGCCTTGACCCCTTTGTTCATATTGCTGCTCCTCCCTCACTTTGATTGTACTCCAGGAGCTTGGCCCATTGGTTAGCTGTGGATTTCTGCATCTGCTTCCATCTGTTTCTGGAAGAGGGTTCTAGATTCTCTGGTGTTGTGGATTGTAGACTGGGTATTTTTTGCTTTATGTCTGGTATCCACTTAGGAGTGAATATATACTATTTGTCTTTCTGGGTCTGGGTTACCTCACTCAATATGGTTTTTTCGAGTTCCATCCATGTGCCTGCAAATTTAAAGCTGTCGTTGTTTCTTACCACTGAGTAAATGAACCACATTTCCTTTATCCAGTCTTTGCTTCAGGGGCATCTAGGTTGTTTCCAAGTTCTGTTGCTATGAACATAGTTGAACAGATTAGGTAGAGTGGCATATGTAAATCTTGCAAAACAATATCAGCACCAGATGAACAACCAACCCTCAGTGACTTTGACTACCAACTAATAGCTGCTCCTCTTTCTTCTCCTCATCTTCCTCTATTATTTCTATTTTTATTTTTGACACAGGGTCTCCCAGCTCAGGGCAGACTTGAACTTGGGATGTCCTTGTGCTCACCTGCATTCTAGTGGGGAATTTTCAAATGATGGAGAGGAGAATGGAATGCTTTTTGCTTTCTCCTTCAGTTGTCAAATCTGCACATGCCCCATGTAAGCTTTCCATGTCCAAATATATGAATAGAACAGAAATCAGACCTTAAAACAGAGCATTGCTCCCCATATCAGAGAATGTTTTGCAAAGAGAAATGCAAGCCCCCCCCCCCAAAAAAAAGGATCTCTTTGAAAGACAGTCTTCATGGTGGTTCTAGAGTATTTTGAGGTAATTCAAAATCAGGTACATTTAGAAAAGTAAATGTGTTTGAAGGAGCAGAGGATTACTTCCAGTCACCTGACCCGGCTACCTCCTTCATTTCTAAAGAAGTCTGTAGTAGTTAAAAGGCTTGTTGGCTTTGTCCCTTCCTATCCTCTGGCACCCATATAGTCTTTGGTAGTATGTCGAAATGGACATTTGTTTCTCTTGCTTCCCGGGTGTTTCTGCTGCTGGGAGTAGAATTGCAAGGACACACAGGGAGGAACTTGATCTTCAAGTCTTCCTGTAATAGCTGCAGACTGAAAGCCAAAGCAGATTCTGTGCAAGTCTGTATACATCCCAAGTCAGTGCTTTAAAACGTTAACTTCCTGAGTCATGATTTCTGCATCTTGTATGCAGAATTCCTTAAATCACATGTTGATGGCTAATCAGCAGAATCCAAAGACGCAAATTAGATGGTACAATATTTACAGAGAAAATATATGTGTAGCTCAAAAAGTAACGATCTTCACAGTTACCATCCCACCCAAAAGGGGGGAAAAAAAGTAGTAGTGTTGCAATCTGAACTCTCAACATTGCAGCTAAGAAAAGAATCAATCTAACAGTAGAAGGGAGCTTTCAAAAAAATTTTTTTGGTAGCGGGTCCAAACCCACAGAAAGAGAGTTTGAAAATTCAGAAGCAGTACCCTGAAATTCCTGTTATCCTAATAGCATTGCCAGCATATGTATGTATGTATAATACATATTATATAATTTAATATTAGGAATATATAATTAATTTATAACAACATAATAACATACAACTATCAGATAATTTTGTTGTTTTGTTTTGTTTTTTTGTTTTTTTCAAGACAGGGTTTCTCTCTGTATTGCTTTGGAGCCTGTCCTGGTACTCACTCTGTAGACCAGGCTGGCCTTGAACTCACAGAGATTCACCTGCCTCTGCCTCCCAAGTGCTGAGATTAAAGGTGTGCGCCACCAACACCCAGCTGGCCCAGATAATTATTATCTTCTATGTATCTAATGAATTTTAGTCATTTTCATGCAGATACACACTATCTTCTCATCCCCTTTCCTCTCCCACTGAAACCTTTCAATCCCAACAATTTCCCCGTGTGTGTGTGTGTGTGTGTGTGTGTGTGTGTGTGTGTGTGTGTGTGTTTGTGTGTGACTCAGTGGATTTAGTTAGGGTTATGTGTGTGACTATTGGTGGCTGGTTATTTCATGGAATATAGGCTACATCACTGAATAGAGTGACACCCCTTTCCTCAGTCAGTATTAATTGTCAGTAGTTCCTCAGGGAATTATGGGACCCCTCCCCCTACCATGAAGAAATGTTGAGGAGCCCAATCTTGTGCAGGACTTTGCGGGTAACCACAGTCGCACTGAAGTTATGGTTACAATGGTCATGCCATGTCTAGAACACCCCTTTTGCAACACCTCCTTATCCTCTGAATCTTTCCTTTCATGATGGTCCCTGAGTTTTGGAGAGAGTGGTAGATGTCCCAGTAATGGCTCAGCACTCTACTTTCCCTTGGTCTCAGCATTTCAACCAGTTATGAATTAGTTCAGTTACTCACTGCCTACTGCAAGAACAAACCTCCCTGATGAAGGCAGAGAGCACCACTGATCTGTGTCATCAACATGACAAGGGTTACTGTGCAAAACATGAGTTCCCTTCCGTGGAGCAGGACTCAAATCCAATCAGAAAGAAAGCAGTTGGTTACAGCCATAACATTCATGGCCTAACAGCTTTTAAAAAATTATTGCATATATCTATTGTGTGTGTGTTTGTATGGGGACACACACATTTGGTTCAGTATGTGTGTGGAGGCCAGGTAACAATCTATCAGTTCTTACCTTCCTTCTACCATATGGATCCAGGGATTGAACTCAGGTCATCAGACTGAGTGGCAAGTGTCTTCATCCACTGAGCCATCTCAAAGGCTTCTCTGTCAGCTTTTTGTAACTTTATATTTTAATACTTACTTATTCGTGCATTCATTTTTGTCATGCTGGGAATTGGCTGTGGTGCCTTATATTTTCTAGGTAATTACATTACCACTGAATCTTCATCCCCACCTACAGTATTTGAATACTTTGTCCAGGCAGAAGCCCCAAGTACAGAAGTGTGGTCTTGTACCCTCCTGAACCTCTAGGATCCAGCCATAGTAGGTGCTTAGCAGATGTTTGCAGAATA
Organism: Phodopus roborovskii; assembly: GCF_943737965.1. Taxonomy (NCBI): domain Eukaryota; kingdom Metazoa; phylum Chordata; class Mammalia; order Rodentia; family Cricetidae; genus Phodopus; species Phodopus roborovskii. The sequence goes on from NW_026126469.1 coordinate 27,656,274, forward strand.
AATGAATAAAGGAGGTAGGGAAAGCTCAGGGAAGTGTATTACTGAGCATACTGCAAGGCTATAAATTGAATTGAGCTTTTCCACTCAGCAGACCTTCATAACAAAGTACATCACAGATACCCTCAGGTTTGTATGCTGGGAAAACAGAGTGCTTTCTCTTGGGTGTAGACTGCTACATGTTTTGGTGCTAATAGCAATATGGCAGGGTTAAGTTCAGCTTTGTAATAAAATCTTGTGACTGTTTTTCATAGATATCATGGAAACAGATACTTCTTTTCAAGATGCTCTAACAGATGATTAGGGGAAAGCTCTAGAAAACCTTGCAATAACAAAAAAGAAAGGTTTTCCTACTTCTGCCTTCCATCATTACCACATGGTATACAGTTTTCTGCAGCCCCAACCATTCTTTCTTATTTCTTCTTCTTCCCAGGTCCAGTCTTTGTCTGGGGAATACAGCATGTGACTATTAGTGTAGCAAGGAGACAGTTCTTGAGAAATCCAGCGCCCTCACACAGTGCTCCCAAGCTCCTCTCCTGGGGATGGCATTATTTGATCAGCAGCAGGCAGGGCTGGCCCAGGGAAATAAGAGCTTGGCATGGAATCTTAGTGCCCTCCTGCTGGAAGGGCCCTCAAGAGAGTTGCTTCATGCCCACCCTCCTTCAACTGACTGGACAGTAGAAAGATGTGTAGGAAAATAAATTCCTGGCTGAATGAATAGAGGATTAAGTGAATGAGAGATGAGTTCACTGCTCCAGAAGTCTCTGCCATCCCACTTGAATAGAAACGCTAACTTTGAAGCTACTCTGTTCTCTGTGGCACAATTTTTACATACTCAGCTTTGGAATATGGTTGCCATCTGCTGCCAGCACATAAGACTAAGGAAGTATTGGGGTGGGTAGGAGGAGGCAGGGAGGAAAGAAAATAGACACTTAAATAAGCTAATGATCTCTTTTGTGTTGGAGTCCAGGTTTCAGAACATCAGTCCCGTACTTTAAGAACAAAACATCAGTGTGTCTTAGGCCACACCAGGCGCCAGCACATCAGATAAGGCCTGTGCTGTGTAGTGTTAAGCCACAGAGCCTCAAGAAGTTCTAAAAGTGAAATTAGAGGAGCAAACCAAGAAAGCCAAAATGGGAAAGTGCTAGGGGTAAAATACGATCAGAAGGACTCTGCAGATATGTGTCTGCAGGGTTACAGTAGTTCAAAACTGACTCTACTAATTAAAGCCTTGGAAAAGAGTCTAAATCCCAAGAACTTAAAGATCTTTAGACTAAAGGAGGGAACCTCTCCACACACTGCAAAGGCATTGTGAAGCTTTTGTACAGTCACAGGGTGAGAGTGACCTAGCCATTGTGCATTGTTGTGCACTTAACCATTGATTAAGAGCCATAGATTGCAGTACTGGCAGCAGGAGTGGGTGGTCCTTTACAAACAAAAAGGCCTAGTAAGCAGAGCCAGTAACGCCAAGAACATCTCTGAAAAGCAGTGAATAGCTCACAGAGCTTCCTCTTTCCCTGATATTATCTGTATAAATTACTGGTTATGGCACAGAGTCATGTTGATAATTTATATACCAAAATGACATGCCAGAGAATAATAATTAAGCTGAGATGTACACTAGTGAAAAAATTATCCCCATGAAGTTTACTTTTGAGAAAGATTAGCTAATTAGCCAAGTATGACATTTAAAAGCATGTCCCCTTCTACCCTTAATAGTGGCTCTGTCTCCACTTTGAGGATTCAGCAGGATAGAGAGACAGAAATATTTTCTGCCGTGAAAAGGAAAGGATTCCTTCAGAAATATAAGTGAAATAGAGAGACAGTGACAGTTGTGGAAAAGCAGAAAATCTGATCACCACGCACGGAAAGTGGTTGCAAGAGTGAGTGTTGACCTCAGCGCCCTGGAATGACAAAGCCAGGAAATATTTGTTGGCTGTACAAGCTTTGGCCTTGATTCCTATCTGCCATCAGAGACAAGTCATACACAGCTGTGGTGCAACCACAAAACAATATTAATGTCCTCAGCCCATCTTATGGACAGTTTCTCATCCCAGGAACCTAGGGCACCTCCATACTCTATTTGGCTTGTCCCAAGACATCACCGTGAAGCATCTTCATTTATAGACGAAATAACTAGCTCTCTGTCTTTAAATGTGAAATGATTAATAGTCATGATACTGACCCAGCACATTGTGCTATTTTTCACATTATTTGGGTTTCTCAGACAAAGGACATATTTTATCTTTCTCATTATTATTTTTAATTAGTTTTCAGAAAAGTCAAGATAAAAACAGAATCTAACAAATATCCCATAGAGATATTTTGTGTTCTCTTTTCTCTCAAGAATAAATTAAGACCTTCTCTGCTTCTCTGTGCTGGATCTCTGTAAATAGTCGCAGCCCCATGCCAGTTTTCAGATGAATAAGGGCTCATTCTAATGGCCAGATCACAGTCTCCCTGTGAAGAGACAGCCTTTTAAATTCCTGTCTGGACACTGAATAACTTGTTTTTGGTTAAAAACTTTAGCAGTTCGAAATGAAAACTTTTTAAACATTAATAATATACAACCTGGTTGTGAGTTTAGCAATAAATTTAGACCCAGTATGTGAAAGCCAAAGAGAAAACTGGTGGCCTTTATTCTCCCTGGTGACCTGCACTAAACGTTGCATATTTACTTTGTAAATGAGGACACCCAGTGGCCAGCAAGAGAAAATATTCTAAACAACCCCTTTTGACACTGTTAACATAAATATAAAGACCAGTTGTCAACACTCCTTGATAAATGGCTCCTAGCGTCTACTACTAAGGGCACCAGCTTCCCTGGGTCAGGCAAGTGTTGAGCCTGATAGTCTTCTAACCTCATTTCCCACATTGCTTTTCACTCCACTTCCCATTTCATGTAAGTGTGACTCATCTTTGGGGTCCACTGACTCTTCAGTGGCAGAAAACCTAGTGAACTGTGTCTTAGGACAAATGGAGTTAGGAAGATGAGAATAGCTTGGCATATATCAGAAATACTAAATAAATTAGTATAGTTTAAAGTAGTGAATTAAATACATAAACCAGTTGCTTTAAACCTTAAGTTCATATTGATCATAAAACCATGTTATTAACTAATAAGAGAGGGTAAGAAAATTAAGAATGAAAACCCAAGAGGAAGAGCAGACATGGACCATCAGGGACTAGAAGGATCTCCTTGAACAATTAGTAGGCATACCTTGGAGAAAATGGACCTTGGGAGTCCCACTTCCTGTCAGCAATGTCTGTACCTTGTTATAGAGAACTGTCCAAACAGGTACTCGGAGAAGACACAGCACTTCCGAGGGAATGTGTGGGACAGTGTCAGGGATTCAGGTAACCACATTTGTAGTTGTGGTTGTGGTTACAGTTGTAATTGCAGTAGGTGAAGTACAGTTGTCTTATATCAGAAAGATAGACATAAATGAAAAGGGAGAAGGCAATGATCTACTGTTTTTATAAATTATGCGATACATATGTAAAGTACAGATTTATTCCTCAACATTCAAGTATGTGAACCATTTCCTTGTTTTTCTCAAGAAAACTACCTGTTTGGAAAAAACCAAGTTATACAGAATCTAATGAAGTCTCAAGGCTCCAACCCCCCCCCCCCTCAAGATTTGTATAAGACGTGGGGAATCTAGGGAAGGGTCAGATCCTTAGTCCATAGTGGACTGTGAAGTTGACATTGCTTGATTGTCTTCAAGGATGCAGTTGAGTATTATCCTTTTAACATCAAGAAGTACTTCACTACTGTGATTATAGAGGACATCAACATTGAGACCAAGTCCCAGGAGACCACTATTTCTCTCAAAGCAATTAATACCTTTTTATGTCTAGTCTCCATAAATGTGATAAGCAATACCACACAAAGGATTGTGTACAAGCTGACATCCTTTCTTTTCTTTTTTTCTTTCTTTCTTTTCTTTCTTTTTTTTTTTTTTTTTTTTCTTTTTTTTTTTTTTTTTGTGGCTGTTGATGAGCAAGGGTCTGACCACATAGCTTGAACTGACTAGTCTCCCACTTCAGCCTCCTGAGTGCTGTGATCACAGACATGAGCCTCTATGCTTGGATGACTTTAATATTTTAAAGAAAGTTGATGGTTTTTCTTCCAAGTAATATTATCTCAATCTAATTTCAAAGCACCAAACTCCCCGTTCACCTCCCAGAAAGAGCCCAAGTTAATTCCTTTGAGAAGACCAAATTGGAAAAAGAAAACCCTTCCTTCTGTGGCTGAATAAACTCTGAAATCACAACTCCCTGGGAAGGGGGAGCCCATATCCATATACAAACACCTACAGGAGGAGAAAGGAGAGGACTCTCATAAAAGTTTTCTGATTTTTATGACAACAAACCAGAAATTAGTAATTCCACTTATATCTCCCAGCCAGTGGGAAGCAGGAAAAAAAGTCGGTATAAACTCTAGTAATTTTATGAAACATCCCAAAGAAAGGAGAACTTTAAATAGGTTTCATAAAAGATATATAAGATTTGGTAAGTGGAGAAAGACTAGTAACTTCAGAACGTGGAACAGTGGAGCAGAAGAGAGTGAGTAATGAATGCAGGTTGGAGAACATAACTTATTGATACTTAGTTAGCCTAGCATGCTCTAGACTCCATCACCACAAGCTACCCCCCCCCAGGTGAATGATAAATATATGTGGGAACTGGCAAAATGACCAGCCTCTTGAATCAATACAAAGATTCTGTTTGGGGAAATACTTGAGAATCCAATCCAACCAAATCGACAAAGTGAGACAAGATTGTAAGAACATAGCTATAAAGATTCATAGAGCTAAAAAAAAAAAAAAAAAAAAAAAAAGATTCATAGAGCTCAATCCTTTCACTCTCATCTCTAAATGGGTATTGTAAATACTATAGAATAGGGTATGCAGATACAGTAACTTTAAAGCAAAGTGCTCCTGGAAGCATATTGTTAAGTGTGCTTTCTGCTCTACTTGCTTCCCAAGCTTTCTAAGGCTTTTGAGCTCTGTCAAAACTTGATTGGCATCATCTTCATCTCAGCACAAGAAAGGAATGTACATGTTCTTTTTAACTTTATATTTACATTTGAAGATAATTTTTCCTCATTGGTATGTATTTGTTAGATTATTTTACTGAATAATATGGGCATTTAAACACAAGTATATAGTGTACATGAAGCTGATTCTATAATGGGTCATCACAAATGGGCATCTGACTTTCAGCTACTTACTGTCTTAAGGTGAGCTTAATCGGTAAGGTGACTGAGCTGCCAGTTAACCCTTCATCTAGCAAAGCATTGGAGTGGAAGGTCTGCACTGCCCATAATAGAATGCATAGCAATTCCAGTTCACAGCTCCCACACAGAAAGATTCTGCCTCTTGCTGCCAACAGTGATGCTCTTAATTCTCATTGTCACATTGGAGGTGGTGATGTGTTTTGAAAACACACCAGAGCACATCTGAGCATGAATCTGAAGTTCTACTTCAAAACATTTAGAACAAAACTGCAACCAAGTTTGGAAGAAAGTTCAGTGTCTTGGAAGCTGTGTGGTAATTTCAATAAGAAAACTTATTTATCTGACACTAGGGGATCTTATTTCCCACTCACTGAAATCTAGATTAAAGGATTTGCTAACTCACAAATTAACTTTTGTAAGTCTTACCAGTTGACATTTTCTGAAGAAATGGTATTCTAGAGAGTTAGGCTGTCTCGTTACAATTACTGAAGTGAGGATTTTAGTTTTCCTGTAAAAGTAAGTGTATTTTGATATGGAGATGAGAAGGAAATCAGACAAGTAAGTAGGTGCTAGCTTTTATATAAACAGGTTTCAAGTCTTGAACATCTTTCCCAGAAAAATAAAAGCCTTAACTTCTCAGCTATCTGTGACTCTATAGGTCCCTCTTTAAGGCCTATCCAAATCCAAGCTCAGACTGGAGAACTGAATATAAGTACATTCTTCTGTTGTGATTTGTAACGAACCCATGGATATAGCATCTGTGTATTTTTGTTCTCCAGATTTAGGGAACAATGGAAAGGGTTACAATAGGGCAGCAGCTAAATTTGCAATGAAAGAGCTTTAGGGAAAAAAATGGAGTTTCTAAAAGGTGCTTCAGAGGTTTACAATGTAAGAGGATTTGAAGGCATCAACCTCAGATTTCATTGACTTTCTCCCTAGTCCCAGCAGGGGCTCCCTCCTTAAGAAGCCATTTCATTTCAAGTCTGGACAAGGGCATAGGTGTTTTTCAGAATGTCTGGAATTCTGTGTCTATGCTTTTGTTCTGAGTTAAGCTTCAGCTTTCACAAACACATGCTAAGACAGTTAGTATCCATGCTTTACTCCACTGGGATCAACAGCTCAAAGCATAGATACCTTTTTTTCCTGGTGTAATGGCTAATTCTAAGTTACCTCGACTGAGTGAGGGATAGCCTAGAAACCCAGAGAGAATTGTTTTAGGTATGGTGACATGTGTATTTCCAGAGTGTGAGTTTGAGTGGAATTCTCCCTCAGTGAGAGGGGTCCCATCAAATTGCTTGGGGAGCAGAGAGAACAAATACAGAAAGCAGCAGATTGTCATCCCCACCTGAAAGTTAGGCAGAGAGGGCATCTACAGCTTTGGACATCGGAACTGTAGGCTTAACTAGCATTTGGATTCCAGGGCTGGCTTATACCAACAGTACACACACAATTGAATGTGTACAAGTTGTTACAGATTTTGTTGGGGACCAGTATATATACATTTCAGTTTGTATACAATTTTTGCCATATATATATATATATATATATATATATATATGAAAGATCTAAAATTCCTACATTGTGATTATTTATTGGTTTGTCTTCCAGTGACTTTTCATCCTCAAATGTAGAGGCAAATTTTCTGTAAGAAGATAGGAAGTACCAACATCCTCACATGCTAATTTACCATCACAGAAGTCACACCAGGTCTCAGGTTTATACCACATGCCCTGCACACAAAAATTGTCTTTCACAGCACATTAACAACATTACCAAGAAAAGAGATGCCCATTACCAAGGTTGCTGCCCAGTGCACACATGGTGACAGGATAATAGTCTATTCCAGACATGTTAAACATACAACTGTGACTTCAAATTTCCATTTTGTATGCTTTGTGTTGTAGGATATAAGATTAACATCTTACCCATGAGGTGTTAACTGATAGCCAAGACAGTCACAGGCTCCCCTAATTAAATGTCCCACAATTTTCTAATTGTATCAAAAGTAAACAACAACCAGAGAAATGATTTTTCTGCTGCTGCTGCCGCCGCCGCCACAGCTTCCTCCTCATCTTCATGTTGACCCTCTACCAGCAGCACTCCTTCCCACTCTGAGTAGGTGAATGAATACAGTCTACCATTCCAGTACCCCTGAGCCTTTGACATTATTCCTTGGCACTCCAGATTGCTCATATCGACCCTCTTTTGAGCCATGTTACAACTAAATGAAAGCATTAATGTTCTTCTTAATGCTCTAAGCTGCAAAGTGAGATGTGGTAACACCATAACCTACCTTGATTTCTTTTGCCTATTTAGAAATGGATAAAATGGCTTCCCTCCTTCCTACAGATATTCTTAGGGCCATCAAAAACTTAAGTTTACAGTTAGACATAAAGCATTCTTTAGTGCCTGAGAGATGGTTCCGCAGCTACTGGTGCCTGTGTACAGACAGACCTCACAGCCTGAGCTTTGTCCTCTGTCCCACAAGGTAGCAGGAAAAAACCCACTCCAAGAGTTGTCCTCTGGATTCCACATGTGTTTCTGAGCACAGGTGCCCACACACAGAAACACACCCCACACCCACGGCTAGACCATAGACAGATGAAAAGACTTTTAAATATGTCTGGGTTATACAAGAAGGGAGTCAAGGAGCAATGAAGCATGTGTGTAGATGGCATCTATGTTCCACTGCAGACTGGACTCACCGCATTTTTAGCTTCTCTGTTTTCTGCAGATAGATGTTGAGTGTCTTGGTTAGCACTTGGGCCATTTTTCTCTTTGTTTCTCTTTTCTCTTGTGTTTGCACTCTTTTAAATCTGAAGGTCTGTTCTTTCCCCTTTCCCTTTTAGCTTCCTTTCTGTTCTTGCAGAAATAGACTCAGCTGACAGCCATGATAGTCTCATCTGTGTCTCTTCCTTCATGGAACCCAGCTGGGCTATCCTTCATGGACGTTTGAGCTGCTGGAATGTTTGTGTGCTGAGAAACCTGAAGGCAGTGGCTCAATGAGATCTTTCGCAAAGTCATGCTGCCTGCCAGCTGCTGATAGAGTTGAGCAGCATGGGCCCATTAGACAGAGATGGTACATTTCATGTTGCAGCTTAGAGAGGTAAGAAAAGCACCATCTGTTTGGTTTGTTGGCCACAACATGCACCAAGAGAGCATCAACATTCCTGAAGTGGAGATGCACAATGAAAAACTTCGGAAGCTTAGGGAGATTGGGATGATAGCATGCATTTGCCTACTTCTTCCATACTGGGAGAGCCAGAAGGTAGACTGGCTTCAAAAGAGTAATCAGTAAGGGGCAACCCGGGGTCTTTGAGGACCTCTGTGATGGTGCTTTTCTGTAGGCCTGCCCTTAGAGTGGGAATCCCTGTCACTCAAGTGGAAAACATGGATGCAATGAGAAGAACTGTATTTGGGAAGACAAAGACCAAGCAGCAGCATTCAACTACCAGATGCAAGGTGGATAATTACAGTACTCGGCAAACAGAGCAGCAAGCAGCATAGTGTAAAATATGTAAATCTATGGCCTTGGCTACCTAATCCCAGCATTTGGAGGAGGACACTAAGAAGCCTATCAACCCCTTCCTTGATCTGTATAAGCAGAAAAGTTTAAAGAAAGTGAAGAAAACCCGAACCCAAGTCCTACAAACAGAATCACAGCTCCTAATCAATTCCCAGAACTGAGCTAAATGAATGCAAGGCAGAGCCATCACTTGGGAAAATACACTACACACTACCTTTACCAGGGTAGCTGTGCAGTGGGGAAGAAATAATCATACTTTATGGGAATCAGTCGCAATGTGCTCTGTGACACTGATTCCAGGAGACTGAAATGTCTCTTTAGATGCCCACTCAGAATATGGGTTTACAAAGATTAGGTGATTAGTGGGGTTTGGGCTGCAGTCTGACCCATAATGTATTCTCAGATCGGTCCTATTTGTCTTCCTCTAGTTCTGGAATGCATAATTATAACAGGAATACTTAGCGCCTGGCCAAATGGAAGGGTCAGAAATGCCTTTTCCTAGGAAAATAGTAAATAAAGTTATTATGTCCCCAGAGGGCTTATAAAGATTAAAGACACCATCAAGGACGAAGATGCCAGTGTGGTGATTCTCACTTCATCGCCACTCAACTTTTTTATTTGGCCTGTGCAAAAGACAGATGGATTCTGGAGAATGTTAATAGATTATTGAAAGTTTAGCCAAGTGATGACTTCAGTTGACTAATTTACAAGATGTAGTTTCATTGTTTGAACTAATCAACACATGCTTGACAAACAGCTATTGATCTGGCAAGTGACCTTTTTCCATACATGTCCATAAGAGCCACCAGAAGCATTTTGTTTGTGCTGGCAAGGCCAGCAATGTGTCTGCACTACAGTTCCCATGTCAGGAGCGTGTTAGCTTCCAAGCACAACATCACCGTTTAATTTCCAAGGCTCTTGATCACAACTCCTTTCAACGCTACAATGCTACTGCTTTACATTGACGGCATTATGCTGATTGGACCTAGGGAATATAAAGTACCAAAATACTGTGGACATGTTACTAAATAATTGCCAAAGGGTAGAAAGCAAAATTCAGGGCCTTCTACCTCAGAGAAATTTCTAGGGGTTTTAGAGTATGGTGCATGTTTCCCTTCTAGGGTAAACAGTGAACTGCTACAACTGGTATTTCCTACAGCCAAAAAGAAAAAGGAAAACAGCATAGTGCCTGTGTAGGTTTTGCCTGGTAAGCATGTCCTAAAAGCACAAGTAAGTTCCACGAGGGAGTAACTCCCCATGGTTCCTCCTCCTGCTACGCCTCATTTTGTCTCCTCCCAGCCCAAGTCTCTGATTCATAGAGAATACAGCATGATCAGATGGTACAGGAAGAGAAGATTAGGGCCTGATCTATAGACAGTTGTGTACAATGTACGAGAAATAGAAAAGCAAGGAGCCGCTCCTTCTGAGGGATCCTGAAGAGCAATACTGAGAGGAAAGCTCAATGGACAGGCCTCGGGCAGTGCTCCTGCTTGTGCATTTTGCTTGCAAGAAGAAATAGGTATTCAGCAATTTACTAGTGTTAGTCGCTTTTCTTTGCTGTGGCAGAATACCTGAGAGTAGCAACTTAGAAGTTTTTGGTCTGTGGTTGCCTTACTCTGTTGTTTGTCTGGTGAGCATGGCCACCAGAGCACGACAAAGCTGAGCTGCTCCCTCATGGTGGTAGATCTGAGAAAGAAAGGAAGGTACCTCAGTCCAAGTATACCCATCAAGATTGTGCTCCAGTGACAACCTCCTCCTCCAGCTGACCCCACATCCTAACTTCTTCAACAACAAAAGATATCTAGTGTTAAGGTTAGTTTAATTGTCAAGTTGACAGTATAGAATCACCAAGGAAAGTCGTAATAAGGGACTACCTAGATTAGGTTGACTTGGGGACACATCTGTAGAAGTGTTACTTTGATTAGTGGGTAGAGCCATCCACTGTGGGTGGCATTATTCCCTGTGCTGGGAACTGAACTGTATAGGAATGGAGAGAGTGAGCAAAAGCATGTATGCATGCATTACTTCTTTACTCTCTGTTTCTTGACTGTGGATGCAATGTAACCAGTTGTCTTGGGCCCCTGCCACTGTACCTTTCCCACAGTGATGAGTTGTAACGACCAGTAACCTCCAATAGATTTTTCCCCCTAAGTTGCTTTCAATAGGGTATTTATGACAGCAGCAGGAAAGGAGACTAGAACAGCTAGAAACCCCCAAAAGCTAGCTCGCTCTCTCTCTCTCTCTGTCTCTCTCTGTCTCCCTCTCTCTCTCTCTCTCTCTCTCTCTCTCTGTGTGTGTGTGTGTGTGTGTGTGTGTGTGTGTGTGTGTGTGTGTGTGCAAAAGTATTACCAAGTTACTGGGGTAAGCATGTACTATTGAAAGACTCCCTCTCTATGAGGGTAGAGATCATCTAATTAAGTACATATCTAAAGAAAATAAACACAGAAAGATATTGTCATTGATATCCCTACTGACAGCTGGGACTTCAAAACATATGGCTTGCTGACATTGGGTTCCTGGACATGTACAAGCTACCCTCTCTCTGAGTCCCTGGACACTCACTCAGCCTAAACCTGGGAGTCACACCTTAGCTTTCCCTGGTTTTCGGGTTTTCAGACTTGGACTGAGCCATGCCACCAGGATCCCAGTGTCCCCAGCCTGAGATGACCTGCCACAAGACTTCCCAGCTTTCAATTACATGAGCCAATATTAATATTAATATCCTACTGATTCTGTTTCTCTGGAGAACCCTGACAAGCCCACAGAGGATGTGGTGATACTAAAACTGAGTGTTTAGTTTGTTTGGAATTGCTTCCATAAGTTGCTGATTAAGTACTTGTAGACTGATTTTTTATTAGACTTTGCTGTGACCTAAAAGGGTTTAGGTTGACTTCTTAAAAAAATCAATAATTATTAAGACATGTTTTTATCTAACTGCAAACAAGAAATCAAAGTCAAGATAAAATAAATTATTAATAGTCTGGATGAATTTTTATATAGGACAGCACATGCTGAAGTCTACTCAATTTCTATAATGTGGCCTACATCTTGACTTCAAGCTCCGAGAGAGGAACGTGATCAGTTTTTATACCCACAGATCCCAGAAAGATCAAAGCAGAATGCGGTTGCTCAAACCTGGGAATCCAGGCTAACTGGTTAATATGTTTCAAATGCATTTGGTTGAATATCTTCTTTGTTTTAGATTTCAGCCCATGCACAATTACACTGGGGTATTCTCAGTAAGTGTTTCACTAATGAACTAGTAGAAAATCCAAGTAACCCCCACAGTAGCTTTAACCATAAGTCAGTTATATTTATTTACAATTTTAGCATGTAGCCAGCAAAGCTTCATTCTCTCTTGGGCTCACAGAGGACTTGGATTGAAGTAGGCAAGCCAGAGACCTGGGCTAAGTGAAAGGGTCTATGAGAAACCAACAGGAAAGCTTCCTGGGATTATTTCTTCCTTTAGACCTAAAAACTCCAACAGTGATGTAAATCTAGCTTCAGCCTTCACACAAACTACAAAGGAAGTTAGAAAGGAAATATCGTCTCTAGTTGGGGGTTGGCCTTAGTGCTGTAGAACAAGTGTTTTCCTGGCTCTCAGCTTTGCTTCCCTGTTGCCCAAACTTAACCAGAACTGAGATGAAGGAATGGAAGAGAGGAGAGGGGAGAAGAGAAGAAAAAGAGAGGGGAGAGGAGAAGAGGAGAAAAGAAAGGGAAGAGGGGAGGAGAGTGGAGAGAGGGAGGGGATAGAAGCGAAGGGCACAGAGAAGAGGGAAAAGAAAACCAAGGGGAAGAAGGGAAGGGCAGAAAGGAAAGAAGGGTTATTACAGAACTTTCAACTGACACTTATGTCACTTCATTTGGTTGAGTGAATTTGAAATGTATATTGGTTTGCTTTACTCATTTTAACATTCAAAGTTACATTTAGTATTCAAAGGTATCTCATCCCCTAATTCTGCCATAGATTTGTATTAACTGTCCAAAGAAATGTACTCCGCTAAAAACCAAAATCAAATCAAACCCTGGGAAACAATTGCCTTCAACAGTTGGAAACAGCACAGCCATCTTCACCTGCTAGCTTTCCACCAGCATTACTACTTATTTCTTTCCGGGGACTCTTACATTGCTATTGTTGACTACTCCTTTCTAAAAAGCAACTTTGAGTGGATTGTTTACCTTCTTGTATAAAATGTTACCAACTCTGGGCGGGGACATCAGTCAGTGGATAAAGCATTTGCCACACAAATGTGAGGACCTCGGAGCAAATCCCCAAACCCAGGTGGCGCCTTGTGCGTCACACAGGCCTCTAAGAACAAGGCCTGTGGGGGACAAGACTGAAATGAGCACACACTTTGAGGCTGGGCTCTGGAGGCCTGGCCACCTCTGCCAGAGCCTAGTTCATGTGCTGGGCAACTGATGCTCTATGAGCCCTACTTTGATTGAGACCTGTTGACGGGACCAGAGTTCACACTGGTTTTAATTTGAGAACTGGTATTTCCTCTTTTTTACAGCCTCGCCTCCCCTCCCCCCACCTTCCCAGCCCCCTCCTCTGCACCTTACCCTTGCTCTCCTCTCTTTTATATATCCTTTTGCTCTCCTGCCTGAGAAAGGACTGGATTTCACACCTAATTAAAAAAGATTGTATTGCCTGCTGTTCCCTTTCTTGTTCGTTTCTCTTATTCGCAGGCGGCTTTTTATTCTCATGCTAAGTCCTATCCCTGGACCCCTGCAGCTTATGGGACAGGCAGGGGCAAAGTTCCTATAAAACTGAGCACCAAGCCCTCCACTACCCATTCTGCAGGCAGATTTCCACTTGGGGACTCGGCCCCTGCTTCAGGCCCTTCCATTTGTGTTCTCACAGAACAGTCATTTAGAATAATTGCATCCTCGCTGTCCTTAGGACAGTCCCTTCAATGTTTCCAGTGAGTGTCATCACAGGCTGACTCTTTTGTTCTGGTAGGAAGCTAGGTGGGTAGGTTATTCTTTTAAAATAATATGTAGAGGTCTGTTTTTAATAAGTTTTCCCTTTGCCATCAGTGTTATTGTGCTCCACTGTGGGTCTTCTCAAGGTGATGTGGCACTTTCAAATACACAAAAATCTATGTAAAGTTGTGCAGTTTGATTTTTTTGTTATTGTTGTTTGTTTTTTGTTTTCTGTTTTTTGTTTTTTAAGATTTGGGGTTTCCAGGAGAAGGGAGGTTAGTCAGTTTGAGGGTGTTTGAAGGGTTCTTTTGGTGGACTTTTTTTTCTTGGTTATTTTGAATAGCCCAAATGCCTATTCAGTGCCAGTCTAGGAAAGAATGGAGTTAGCATTTTCACACCATCCCTTCCTATACAGGTCTTGAATACCACCTCATCAAGATTTGTTTTCAATGAGGGAACAAATCTACAGTAGGCTATTTCAAATTTATTCCATTGGAATCTATACATTAATGCCCATTGGATGAAAAGGACATGTTCACAAAAGCCTGGACTTTGCCTTACTGTGGCAGAAACTTTCCCACTGTATTCGTGTTAAAAAATAAAAGCAAGCCTGGGAAAGGAATTGCCTGGGCAGGCATTGTGTGCTGGAGAAATGGGGCGTGCTTGAATGGAGAGGCATTACCATTACATCTGTACCACTATCAGTTAAAGAGAAGTCAGCCTTTCATGGCAGCTCACTACAGTGGGGGGCCAAGTGTACTCAGGGACATGTTTAGAGTCTTGTCCATAGAAATCCAGAGGGCTGAAAGTCAGCTTGCATCTGTGTAAAGCTTTACCTTTGACTCTGCGTTTTTTAGTGAAGTTGATGAAACACTAATATAATACTAATATAGACTATATAGCAAATAACCTGATTGTTTAGATTTGCTAAATCTTCACTCCAGTTTGTTCTAACAGAGTTTTCTCATAAAGTGGTGTGTGTGTGTGTGCATGTGTGAGAGAGAGAGAGAGAGAGATGAAATATGTAAAATAAAATAGATTTTAAAAACTTTCTCCCCTATCTCTTAAGAAATGTTTACCATAGTTTTTACTTATGCTCTTTCTCTCTTAAAAAACGAGAATGAGGATAGTTCCAGATCCTTGGCAATTCACGTGTCATTTCTCAAGGCACCAAGAAGTATGGGTTCTAATCCCAATTCTGCCACTTGTTTGCTTCATGAATAGAACTTTAACTAAACCAGGTAGAAACTTTAGAACCATAACTTCATCTTGCATCAAACAGAAATAACCACAGTGTCCTGAAGATGTACAGGGTTACTGCACAAACAAATGAGGTCTTACAAAGCAGAGAATTTTGTACTGTGTAAAATGCTGTAGGGGCACTAACCAGTGTAACCATTGGGAAGGGGTTGCTCCTGAACCCACTGAAGGAAGCAGCTGTATCATCTGACCTCTGCAGTGCAGTGCTTGTGACTAGTACTGTGGTCACATAGGCATTGGCGATGTCTCTACCTGTGTAGAAAGAGACATTTGCTAGTAAGCCCACCTTGCCCAGAAATGGTGTTCCTCCTGCTGTGGACAGCCAATATGCTGTGCAGCTACTCTTTTGCTTAAAGCAAAGAGAGGCTTCAGTGACAGTGAAATCCCATGGAGAGAGTAATACATTTTAGTTCCAGGACAAATTGTTTTAGTTCTCATAAATAAATAGATACATGGTGTACATTCTCACATGCATGTGGAGGATTTGTTTGTTTTTGAGACATGATTTCTCTGTGTAGCTCTGGCTATCCTTGAACTCACTTTGTAAAACAGGCTGGCCTCTGCTGGGATTAAAGACATGTACTTCCAGCACCTAGCTGCATGTGGATGTGTTTAAGTTAGATAGGTGACTGCAGCTACAGTCAAGTCTCTTGGCCTAGAGGCATGAAGGCTGGAGGAAGTCTTTAAATTTTAACTTGAGAGCTGATAGTTGCCACAGGGACAAAGCACGTGATGAAGTGAAACTGTCAGGACTGAAATCCAGAGCCACAACACCTGGGTTCATACAACAGTTCTACCTCTAGTTACCAGTGCAGCCTTGAACACATTATGTAATTTCTGTGGTCATAATTTCTCAATTTATAAATGGGAATAGTAAGTGGAGCAATACTGCATAGAGTTTGGACAGTGCTTAATAGACCATGAGGCTTGAAGAAAGTTTGTCCTTCTATATACACGTGGGGGAATTCATCCAGGAGTTGGAATATGATCAGTTACTATTCATGGACATTCATTCCTGAATTACTGGGATCTTCATCTTGGTATATTGGTTATTGGGGAGTTGCCATAATCATTCAGTCGTGCAAAAAGAATCTGTTTTATTAAGTAAAAAAGTTGGAGAGTGTAACCTAATACAGGATTTCAGAGGCATAATAAACCTGATGGAAGTTGAAAGAGGTTCACTTTCCAATGTAATGTAAATGTAATGTAAATAGCATCACTGAATTGATACTGGGGCGTGAGTGCACTTAGGATCCTTAGACCGTATGGGAGTGATCCAGTAGAACAAAGTCAAGTCCCTATAGCATAAGAGAAAACCTGAGGAGGCAGACGTGCCTGCTATGCACAGGCCAGTTTCTCTGGGGTTGCTTACAACAGAACATAAGATCTTAGTTACACAGGGTGGTAGTGACACACGTCTTTAATCCCAGCACTCTGGAGGCAGAGACAGGAGGATCTCTGTGAGTTCGAGACCAGCCTGGTCTACCAGAGCTAGTTCCAGGACAGCAGGACAGCCTCCAAAGTCTCAGAGAAACCCTGTCTAAAAAAAAAAAAAAAAAAAAAAAAAGGTCTAAGTTACAATCCATGTGAGGCATCTCTCAACCTGATAGCTCAGTTATGTCTTTATATCTCTTCTCATCATTGTGACCAAATGTGTGACAGAAAAAAAGTTGAGGGAGTGCCCTCATTTGATTTCTGTTCCCATGATAAATAACACGGCTCAAACTAACTTGGGGAGGAAAGGGTGTATGGGATTTTACAGGTTAGAGTTCATTGACAAGGAAAGCTAAGGCAGGAATCAAGAAGTGAAACTCTGATCTGAATATATTGTATCTAAAAAGTCTTTTTCAATTAAAAAGGGAAGGGAGGGAGGAGTGAGCCTATAGGGAGGAAGAGCAGAACCAGCAGGAACACTGTGGTTCTTCAAATAAGAATGAGCCCCATTGGCTCACATATTTGAACGCTTAGTCATCAGGGAGTGGACTCCTTGATAATGATTAGGAGTAGGTATGGCCTTGTTGGAGGAAGTGTCTCACTGGAGGAGGGCTTTGAGGTCTCAAAAGGCCAAGCCCGGCTCAGTATCTTTCTCTTAACTGCCTGTGGATCTAGAGGTGCAAGACTGAGCTAGTTCTCCAGCTCTGTGTGTGTGCCACCAAGGTTCCCGCCACGATGATAATGGACTAAGCCTCTGGAACTGTAAGCAAACCCCAATTAAATGCTTTACTTTATGAGTTGCCTTGATCACCGTGTCTCTTCACAGCCAATAGAACACTAAGACAAACTTGCCTCCCAGCTCCTAGTCAACCTAGTTTTTTATATTACCCAAGACCACCTGCCCAGGGCTGGCTAGGCTCTCTATCAGTTAGCAACAAGAAAATGTCCCCTATAACAAACAACAGGTTAATCTGATGGAGGCAATTTCCTCAATTGGGATTCCCTATTCCCTGGTGTCTCTGCCTTATGTCGAGTTAACAATAACTAACTAGCACTGGGATGAAAGATTTATCTTGGCTCATGGTTTTAGCAGGTTCAACCCATGCTTGCTTGGCGCCTTGGTAATAATGGACACATCACAGGTGAGGTTCTTCACTTCATTGAATACAGGAAGCAGAGAATTCAAGAAGCCACAGCAAGATCCAGCCTCAAAGGGCCCCAGTGATTACTTCCTCTAGCCAGGCCAGACCTCCTACCTTTAACCACCTCCCCAAATAGGGTCTTATCCTTAATCTGTTGAGGGCTTAATCAGATCATTAAGCCAGACCTCTCATAATCTACTCATCAATAATAATGTCCTCACAGACAGAACCAGTAGTGTCCCTCAGTAATCTTTCAGGCACTTTTGAATCCAGTCATGTCTTCTGTCAAAAGCAAACATTACAGATTGTGAAGTTACAAGTGTGTTTCTGACTGAAGAATGACTTGTAGAAAGGTATTCTTGAGAGACATCTGAGAGATGAGGTAGCAAAATGGGAAATGCCTGGGACTGTGTCATAGCTGCCATCTGTTTGCTTCTCAGTATGGAATGATTAACATTGTCACCTGACTAAGCAGCCTGAAACTAGGGTCAGCAGTTGATCAGAGTAGCAGAGCTTCCCCAAAGATCATTGTCTTCCTTCTGGGCGCCATTTAATAGTTCTACAAACTATTGTGTTGCTCAAAGTAAACTGTATCCCATCTCCGGTTAATTCCTGCTCTCCTGGCCTAATTCTTAAGAGTGTGCTCTTTTACTCTCAAAGTGCCCATTTTGAATAGTCTCAGCATGTCCACCTCCAGCCTTTTAGGACATTTCTTCTTGTGTTTTGATTGCAGTAATCGGGAGGCAAGAGCAGGCAGATCTCTGAATTGGAGGCCAGCCTGGGTTACATAGTGAGTTTCAGGACTCCCTGAGTGACATTGTGAGAACCTATCTCAAAAGCAGGTTGCATTCTGCATCCCTCAATCATCTGGAAAGGGTGATGGAGCTGTTTGGTAAACATCTTAGCCTGGGTTGAATTTTCTTAGAATTTTTGCATATATAATATGGAATATAATAATAAGCCATGTAAACTAGGAAGCGATTAATTTCTAAACTATGACTATTATTGCTGCCTACTAATAAAAATAAGAAGCTTAAGCCACTTGAGGAGGGGGAGTTAAAACTTCCCAGAGGAGTTGGGATTATGCCTGTCCAAAGTAGACAGAGTAGTCTCTGAACTCAAATGCCCCTTTTTACACTCAGTTCTTCAAGCCGCAGTTACAGGAATAGCAGGGAAGGACCTATCTGGTTATCCTTTCAGAAGACAACATCGCCTGAATTTTGGGGAGAGTCAGTATGAATGTGACATCCAAAATAGCTGGGATACTAAGGCCAGAGGTGGGGAGAAACTCATAGCTTTGGTTGCCTGGACTATGTTTGCAGCCTGCTCAGTTTGTGTATACATCTGCAAGGTTCTGGCTTTACTCTTCTCTGACCTGAATATTAGAAATGTAGTCAGCTAAATCTGACTGTGTGCCCTGTCTTGTATTTGCTTCACTGTACTGCAGGTGACATCAGTTGCAAGGGGATGACCGAGCGCATTCACAGCATCAACCTTCACAACTTCAGCAATTCCGTGCTCGAGACCCTCAACGAGCAGCGCAACCGTGGCCACTTCTGTGACGTGACGGTTCGCATCCACGGGAGCATGCTGCGCGCACACCGCTGCGTGCTGGCAGCCGGCAGCCCCTTCTTCCAAGACAAGCTGCTGCTGGGCTACAGCGACATCGAAATCCCATCGGTGGTGTCAGTACAGTCGGTGCAAAAGCTCATTGACTTCATGTACAGCGGTGTGCTGCGAGTCTCACAGTCGGAAGCTCTGCAGATCCTCACGGCCGCCAGCATCCTGCAGATCAAAACAGTCATAGATGAGTGCACACGCATCGTGTCACAAAACGTGGGCGATGTGTTCCCGGGCATTCAGGATTCTGGACAGGACACACCAAGAGGCACACCAGAGTCAGGCACATCTGGCCAGAGCAGTGACACGGAATCAGGCTACCTGCAGAGCCATCCACAACACAGTGTGGACCGCATCTACTCGGCACTGTACGCTTGTTCCATGCAGAATGGCAGCGGCGAGCGCTCCTTCTACAGCGGTGCAGTGGTCAGCCACCATGAAACTGCACTCGGCCTGCCCCGTGACCATCACATGGAAGACCCCAGCTGGATCACACGCATCCATGAGCGCTCCCAGCAAATGGAGCGCTACCTGTCCACCACCCCTGAGACCACGCACTGCCGCAAGCAGCCCCGGCCTGTGCGCATCCAGACCCTGGTGGGCAACATCCACATCAAGCAGGAAATGGAGGATGACTATGACTACTATGGGCAGCAAAGGGTGCAGATCCTAGAACGCAATGAATCCGAGGAGTGCACGGAAGACACTGACCAGGCCGAGGGCACAGAGAGTGAGCCCAAAGGTGAAAGCTTTGATTCCGGGGTCAGCTCCTCTATTGGCACCGAACCTGACTCAGTGGAACAACAGTTTGGGGCAGGAGCCACAAGGGAGGGTCAGGCAGAACCCACCCAACCTGAGCAGGCAGCAGAAGCCCCAACTGAGGGCGGTGCCCAGCCAAACCAGCTAGAAACAGGTGCCTCCTCTCCAGAGAGAAGCAACGAGGTGGAGATGGACAACACAGTGATCACTGTCAGTAACAGCTCTGATAAGGGCGTTCTCCAACAGCCTTCAGTCAACACATCCATTGGGCAGCCATTGCCAAGTACCCAGCTCTATTTACGCCAGACAGAAACGCTCACCAGCAACCTGAGGATGCCTCTGACCTTGACCAGCAACACACAGGTTATTGGCACAGCTGGCAACACCTACCTGCCAGCCCTCTTCACTACCCAGCCCGCGGGCAGTGGCCCCAAGCCTTTTCTCTTCAGCCTGCCACAGCCCCTGACAGGCCAGCAGACCCAGTTTGTGACAGTGTCCCAGCCTGGCCTGTCCACCTTTACTGCACAGCTGCCAGCGCCACAGCCCCTGGCATCATCTGCAGGCCACAGCACAGCCAGTGGGCAAGGCGAAAAAAAGCCTTATGAGTGTACTCTCTGCAACAAGACTTTCACAGCCAAACAGAACTATGTCAAGCACATGTTCGTCCATACAGGTGAGTGCCACTTCTCTGAAGGCTAGGCAGTGGAGTCTGGAGGGCTGTGGGAGAGAGAGAGAGAGAGAGAGAGAGAGAGAGAGAGAGAGAGAGAGAGAGAGAGAGAGAGAGAGAGAGAGAGAGGAGAATAGTAATGTTCCTTCCTTGTGCTTCTTCTGAGAATTATATTAACATATGTGACTTAAAGGTGTTCCTATCATAGTAAGTTCTGTGTAAGTTGTACTTATTATTACCATTATTAAGATGGCTGGGAAGAGGAGACATTAAGTTTATTCTATTTGTCTCCAAAAAATAGAATTGGGCCATTGAAAGCTCTGCAGAGAGTCTTTCAACTAAATAAAAGAAAAGGTTGAACAGCTCTGAGCTGTTTGCTTCTCCAAAAGACTGTCCTCTGTAATTCGAAGAGAGAATGGATTGTTTAATAAAGATACTGTCCAGAGGACTTGGGAGAGATAGTGGTTCCCTGGACTCCATCCCTCCAGAGATAAAGATCTACAGACTTCTGAGCCTGCCCTTTCTTTCCCTAGCTCTATAGAAGTGCCTCCATAGAAACTAGAGATCATCTGTGTGGTCATGGCTTCACATAGGTTCTCTTAGAACTTAAATCAATGCCTGGAACAGCAATCATCATATTTGAAATTCTTACAAGGGTCATTCTTCCTGGCATAGTTTTGGGTCTATAATAGTTATGTTAAATAAAATCATTTGTCAGGGAGTACTTACATACTGGAATTCTAATACAGGGGGTAAACTTCACTCCTCAGAGCAGCCTCATTTCACTCACCAGGCTAGCACAAATCTAAGAGATAGGGTATAAAGCACATACATTTAAATAGAGGGTTAGGAGAAAAGGGGACACTACATATGCAGCTGAGCAACAGAAACATTGCCTAAGCTGAGCTTTGCCTTCTTTATAGTTCGGTCTAAGGCAGGACATGATGTTAAATGTATGTGACTTTATGTCAATAACTTGTGCTTTAGTTTTCACACCTCCAAATAAATACAGAGATTCATTGCTGAACTTAGAAAGAAAATTAGGCAGTGATAAGTCACTGTGTTTACTTAGGGCAAAGGTGAATGCAGGGATAACCTGAAATTAATCAAGTGAGTTAAAGAGCATTTTTTAGTTATGGAGTATTATATTGTAAATGTCCCATCAAACAGAAACATATAGATCCTATTAGATTATGTATTGAAATAAGATCTTAAATTTGCAACATAAAACTCCCATCCTACTCCAAATTGTCTTTTCAATGTCGAAATGCATTTCTCCAGTACATTCACCAAGGAACCCTGTAGTTAATCCAAGTAAGTGGCTTTGCCTGTGATAAAAATCAGCAATGGATTTGCACACCTGTATGTTACAGAAGCAAAAAACTATAAAGTCATTCTTACAAACTTGAGATGTATTCAAATTGTGGTCTGCAAAATGCAGTAAATGACTAAGGTCCTCAGCTGTTTAAATGTATATAAGACAGAAACATCTGGGAAAAAGTCTTACATCTATACCAGCCAGACATTTAGATCTTTAAAAACATCGCTTTTCCCTTTCATTCTAGAGTTGTTTGGCTCTGGCAGTTTGGGAAGTACATCTGTATTTCAATATTGAACATGGTAGCAAAAGAAACAGAAAAAGAAAGCTAGCACCAGCCATCCTTCATGGGACAAAGCAGAGTTCTCTCTCACTTTCCTCATCAAGAGATAAAACACAGGTTAAAATAAAGGAGCAAGAGGGATCAGAAGCCAGAGATGGAGGATGTTAGAAGGATAAGCCTTGGTGTTGCCATGGATATCAAGGCAAGCATCTTAGCAGGGTATCATATATTTTATCTGGAAACTCCAGGTGGAACTTTCTTTTCAGATCCAAACTTAGGGCATTTTACTTAAAAAAAAAAATCTATAAATGAATATGGGCTAGCATATGTAGTTTCTTAGCAAATGTTTGTTGAGTGAGTATGTAAATGAATGTTCAAAAATGTGGACATGCTTTCCAGGAGAACTTAATTCAAGGAACTTATACATAAATGCATTCCTTTCTCTGCACGACTTTTAGATTTCTTTCTTTTAAAAAAAAATAGTTTTAGAATGTATTGTGGGTTATCTATGTTCCCACTTATGGTTTTTCACCAGCAAATTATGGTTCTTTGACTTTTTTTCTGAATCCTATTATCAACAGCCTGTCCGCTGGTGATGCCTTTTAGCCCATTGATGTCCTTTGTGCTTAAGATAATTCTGCTTATTCCTTTGGAAGCTCAGCCTTTTCAGCCTTGAATTCAGTGTGGAAAAAGTAATAGCTGTAACATGTCAGTGTTAGTGATAGGGCACTAAGAGACACAAGGCGGTGGTTTGATCATCCATATAAGAGTTGGACTGCTCTGTCAAGATAATGCATATAGTTTTAGAGGAGTGGAGCCTCGTTTCACTCCTTTGTGACTGGGTGACTTGAAGTAAGTTCTAGTTTGAACCTGAATCACAGTTTTTCAGGTCTTAATAATAGGTTACTCTGAGGATTAAGTAATGGTTACGAAAGCACTGAACTATAAATGTTGTAACATTATCACAGCCACTTAGGAATAGATGTTACATTTTCCAGAATGATCTAGAGGGAAGAACTAGTCACAGTAGGAAGAGGAGTTAGCAGGGGTTGAGTGATTGCTTACTTTACTCTCTAAGCTATTATTCATTTGTTGGGTGATCTTCAGGATATTAGCACAAAAGTGACAGGAGATACCATTTTCTGGGGTATTAAAATCCACCCCACTCATGACACTGTAAGAGGTCAGACAATATAGACAAAGGTCCCCAGGTATTTAAAATTCTGCTCCAAAGAAGTTCGTGTATGCATGTTTCCCCATTGGCAGTCCTTCCTAGACAGCCAGCAGGGACAAGGCAAAAAGACCAGGAGGGACCAGACCGACTCTTCTTATTGCTACATGCTCTCCTGGATGGAGAGCAGCTGTGCAGCCAGGGAAATCATCACACTGTGTGTTTGAGCACACTCCACTGTTGGTACCAAGCCCTTTCCTATTTTCTGGTCCACTCTTCACTTCCCCCATTTGATGGACCTGTATTTCCCAGAACAGCTCTATTCCCTCATCCCCTGCCTTCCTTGCTGCTTTATTCCTCACCAAGCATCCTGTCTTGGTTTTCTGACCCTCAGCAATTCCTATTGTGCTCATCCAAAGAGAAGGTAGGCTTGCTACAGCAGAAGATGGATAGGCAGAGACAGGTAGAGCTGAAAACTGCACATACTGTCCTTTATGCAGCCCAGGAAAAGCGACTAGAATAAGAAATAATCAGTAGAATAAATGAGTTCTTTCTAAACCCCCAGTACTAAAATCACAGTGAGGACTTGGGGTGCCTGGACTTGTTACAGTAACTTCCACTGAAATGATGTGAACCTTCTATACCTACTTACTAATCATTATCTTCCTCTTTATGTGTCTCCTTAGACATAATAGAGTTAAGTGTCAGAGCTGGTCCTTCAGGGGTTAAAGAGCAGGCACTGAAAAATTGAGCAAAACATGAACTTTCACCACTCCAGTGGTGAAAGCCAGTATAGGCCTCTTCCCTGGTTCTTCCCCTGCTGGTTGACTTCTTATGTTTAAGTAAGAAGGCTACATGCTTCACTTTTAATTGCTAGCTTCAACCAGAACAGCCTGCTTTAGGGATGGTTTGAAATTTTTTTTTTTTTTAATTTTTATTTGGATTTTGTTTAACTCAGGATTTACTTTCTTATTCAGTGAAGTGACTTCTCAGTTGGTTTACTTTAGCCTCGGTTTCTGCAGGCTGGATGTAACAGTCTAGCTTTCCTTAAAATTGCCTTTACTTTGTACTAAGTACCTCATCATTTTTCAAAACAAGTTCACACACATGCACTTTTGGAGCTATTATTAAGATAAAGATAAAGAAACTGAGGCTTAGAGAGCTTAGATAACATGCCCAAATCACTCAGCCAAGAAAGAGAATTCATCTGAGTCCTCCAGAATGGATCACTTTAAAGTAAAGGGCTCCTTATCCCCTGCTGCCCTCCGTGTTATGGTTCATATTTCCTCTTTGCATTTTGTGACCTTTCCTAACAACCCAGACTTGATAATGTGAACCATAGGCTCAAATCCAGAAAACCATCTGTGACTGTTTATCATCTTTACCCCACATTTCTCCACGGGGAGAACCACAGTCTACAGACCATTCACTTCATGATTGGTGCCCTGTTTTCCTTTAAGGTTTGCTAGAAATAGTATGTAGGAAAGGAAAATGATAAGGAAATGTTATGATTCCAGCTAAGTGACATTGTTTGAAGTCCTTCCACATAAGGAGAGCAGGTGTGGGCAGATAACGGAAGTGAAAATACACACAGGTCATCAGACAGTCCCTGGAATGCCCAGCTCCATCATCTCAGTGCTGGAGTAATTATAGAGAGCATCTTCTTCAGAGCAGCTCCCAGGTGCTTTCTGTGCACTTCTCTCATTAACTAGCACTCCATTTTCCTGTGGCAGGATAGATTACCAGATACTTTGTCCTATTTTAAAATGTGGGACTGCCCAAGTATTGAGTGATTAAGCAGGTTGCCCTCAGGTCATTTGCTGACAAGGCCAGGACTAGAGGTCTCAAGGGTTGTGGACCACCCTCAGATGAAGACCAGTAAATCCACAGAGCCACAGCAAGTGCTTTATCCAATTTGTCACCTACAGAAGGCAAAACAAACCCAGAGAGATGGAAAGACTTAAAAAGCCCAGGGTCACACAAGTAATTACTGGCATAACCATACTACATGCATACAAACAACGCACATATATATGAGATGGAGGAAAAGATGACAACTGTGAAGAATCAATTTATAGTTGGATGAGAAGGGTGTGAAAGGAAAGAGCCTTGATCAGTGACCTTGCCTAGAGGAAAAGCAGTAAGAGGTGAAAGTTGCAGACAGCAAGAGCATTTTAACAAGGAGTTTCACCTTCCAACCAGCCAAAATACCATCTGCAATTTAAGGCATGCTTCCCATTAAAGGTGACAGGTGGACATGTTCTAAGAGATAGTTGGACAGCCTCTCATAGCCCTATAAATTGTACTGAAAGCACAAGGATAGCAAAGACCAGCTGAGTTGCAAGCATGTTTACAGCTGACAGAAATGCCTCAACTAAAAATAGAATGCATGATTGTCTGTAAGGGAATCTCTCATTTACAAAAGCTTTACCAATGTAAACACTGTGCATAGACTGAACTCTTTAGCGAGCTGGCCTCATTAGCAATAAGTCCTCCCCAGATTCTCCTATTGGAATCTAAAAATTAAATTATTCTCTTTTAGCCCTGGGATCCTGTACATCATACTTCCCCCATTAGAATGCTCCAACTCAAGCCCCCTTATGTTAGAAAATAGCAAGAAAATTGTCTAATGAAAGTTCCATAAAGTGAAACATAAATATGAAGCATTCAACCCAGAACCTGGCATAATAAATATCCAGTGCATAGGTGTTTGTTTTATTGCTATCGTTACCACGGCAAATCACCCTCCTTCAGGATGGAAAGATGAGAACCACCGTCAAGGTCCTTGTACAAATGGGGGTTAACTCAGTTTGTGGAGCACATCCTTGGTCTTGCTGTACATTTCAGATGATGAAACATTACCCCAGAGGGTCTCAAGCATGAGGCTTTGGGCAGCTCTGAAGCAAATGTCTACTTCCGGGCTATCAGTAATGAAGTGGAAGAGATGGGCCATACCCTTTAGAGAGTTCATACCAGCCATCAAAATCAGAGAGCAGCAAGTGTTGATAGCCAATACACTAACAAAAACTAGTCTTTAATCAATTATCCAAAGTGATGTCCCAGGACGATGGGCTTTTCTTCTAGAAGGGTCCCTCATGTGACTAGTCTTGTCTTGCTATTTTTAACTAGCTAGATCATTTGGTTTCAGAGCCAGTGGTAGACAAAGCAGTAAACACACAAGAAAGAAGGGCTTGTGCCAGCTGGCTAAGAAAAAAAAAAAAAAAAAAAAAAAAGACAGAAAAAGAAGTTGACCCAAAAGTTCAAAAAACATATGGAACCATTTAATGGGGGAGGATGTAGCCTTGTAATAAGAATGCCATGCAAGTATTCCCACACCGCCCTTGGTGGTCCATAAAACGATTCCATATGCACTTCATGTCAACACCGTCACAATGAGGTAAGCAGGACTGTATACCTCGGAGGCTCTTGGCGATTTGTTAGAATTGTGCACAGTGTGTTGGAGCCTGTGCTTGAACAGGACCAAGTAACACAGAGATCAACAGTGGCCCCCCATCTGTCTATTCAGCTTCCACAGCCGGTGAAGCCAGTCTGCACAACAACCCATTCACTCTCAGGTTTCATATCAAGAAGATTTTGTGAGACACAGATAAACTGAACATGTGGGCCAGCAGCCCAGGCCTGTAGTCAGGAACTAGGCCGAATAATGGAAATGGAGACTTTCCAGAAAGAACCAAGTTATGTGACCAATAAAGATATTCTCTTAATTCCTGTATTTCTTTGCAAAAATTAATTGGAAATATGTAAATATCAAATAATGGTATTGGGAATGACTCTTAGCCTTCTTTTTCCCCCTCTTCTGGGTGACATTTAAAAAGTTGGGTAGTAGTTGCTGTTACTTTCCAAGAGTGTCACTTTTGGTCATGGGGAAATGGAAAAGTCTAGACTTTCCTGGCATCCTTAAAGCAAAACTTCCTTCCTCTGTACAAGAAAGGCCAGGAAGGCCTAGACCTTTCCAACCAAGGATGATGATCCATGAAACAATCAAATTTTATTTTAGTTTTTAATTTTTTGTTTTTCTCTTTTGTTGTCTTGTTCTTCTGTCTCTCATTCCTCCCACTTTGGCTGTCTTGTTCTGTTCTGCTTGCTGTGTCTCCCACATCAACAGGTGAGAAGCCCCACCAATGCAGCATCTGTTGGCGCTCCTTCTCCTTGAAGGATTACCTTATCAAGCACATGGTGACACACACAGGAGTGAGAGCATACCAGTGTAGCATCTGCAACAAGCGCTTCACCCAGAAGAGTTCCCTCAATGTGCACATGCGCCTGCACCGCGGAGAGAAATCCTATGAGTGCTACATCTGCAAAAAGAAGTTCTCTCACAAGACCCTGCTGGAGCGACATGTGGCCCTGCACAGTGCCAGCAACGGGACCCCTCCCGCAGGCACACCCGCAGGTGCCCGTGCAGGCCCGCCAGGCGTGGTGGCCTGCACCGAGGGGACCACTTACGTCTGCTCCGTCTGCCCGGCAAAGTTTGACCAAATCGAGCAGTTCAACGACCACATGAGGATGCATGTGTCTGACGGATAAGTAGTACCTTTCTCTCTTTCTTATGAACCAAACAAAACAGCAACAAAAGAATAAACAAACAAACAAACAAAAAGCTATGGCACTAGAATTTAAGAAATGTTTTGGTTTCACTTTTACTTTCTGTTTTTGTTTTTTGTTCCGTTTCATTTTGTACTACATGAAGAACTGTATTTTGCCTGCTGGTACATTACATTTCCGGAGGCTAGGGTGAATAATAGTTCTCCCAGTCTCCCTTGGATGGTGGCCTTAAGGCCTGGTAGTGCTTCAAGAGGTCCACTGGTTGGATCTCTAGCTACTGGCCTCTAAATACAACCCTTCTTTACAAAAAAAAAAAACAAAACAAAACAAAACAAAAAAACAAAACAAAACAAAAAAAAAGCAAAAAAAAAAAAAAACCACACACACAAAAAACAAAACAAACAAAAAAATCTTTTAAAAAAGTTAAAAAAGTTTTAAAAAAAGAAAAAGTTGTTTTCCACTCGTGAAGAGCACTACAGAATCTATAAGGAGATGTAAAAGGCCTGCTGTCTTTAAGTACACCGCTCACAGTGTTTCAGTGGACATTTCACAATTCTGGCCACTTGGACTTCACAGTAACCAGTTAAAACTGTGGAATATCACTTCTGGTTGAAAACCGAGAGGAAAGGCCCTGCTGTTTCCACCTACCACGTTATTAAAGGGCTGTGGGATGGAAGGGGGCAGTGAGCCCAGTGGTGTAGGGAGAAAGTGGCGTGGCAGGCTTCTCCCCCAATTCTGCCCGGTCCACACACCCTGGCCCAACTCCTCCACCCCCCCCCCACCCTTTCAGCAGAAGCCAGAAGACTTGGACAAGCAACAGTGGCTATCGTATTTATTCAGTGTCTTCGCTGAGCTGCAGTCTCGGCGCAATCAGGAGGGACTCATGAAAGGCAGGAATGCAGAGAAAATGATAACAGATTTCACACCTATGTTTCTAGGTACAAGAGAAGGATTATTTCCAACAACCTTTGCAAAAAAAAGTGTCAGGATATATTCTTGTGAAGGAGAAAAAGAAAGAGAAATGGAGGGTGGGGGGGAACGATAAAAGTTCTTGAGGCTTTTTTAATTGAAAATTTTATAGAGGGGCAAAAGTGATGTTTACCAGATAGAATGCTGATTTTTAAAATATATTTACAACAGTATTTGTGTAAAAAAAAAAACAAAAAAGTAAGATTGTCAAATTTTTTTTTCTCATTTTGGGTTTGTATACACACTGCCACCAGTCCCTTCTCATTTACTTTGTCTTTCTCTCTCTCACACACACACACATGCGTGCGCACACACACATACACACACACACACACACACACACACATATATATATATTTTGTTAAGTCAAGACTGTTAAGGTTAGCGATACTGCTTCCAGATAGAAAGAATAAAAGGCAACTAAAGTTATATTTGAAAGAGAGGAAGGATATTTTCTTCATATTTTTTCTTAGTTTTTATTATTTTAAGTATTGCCTGGGTTGCTGAGGGCCGCAGAGGCCCACCCACCCCTGCTGTAATTTCAACTGCTGCTCTGTTTTGCTGTGTATATCTTTGACTTCTAGCAAGCTTAAGTTGCTCCACTGAAGATGTTTTCATCAATCCATCTAGAATTCTGTCCTTTTTCATGGGAGGGACATGATGACCCTTTAGCAGATTTCTTACTTCTCCAAACTTTACTGAGCTTTTAGGATTCTAGAATTTCCATTGACCTTGCTTTTTCTCTTTGACAAAACACTAGTAGTCTAGAGATCTTCAAAGGGGTTTGTTTCCTTTATGGTCAGCCAGGAGGAGGACTCCACAAAACTCTACCCTCCACTGTGTGAACGTCACTCTGAGAAGCCTGTTACAAACCACAATGTGTTGATGCCAAAACTCCTTTCTTCTTTTAAACATCACCTTTGGACTCTTCCCACCATGGCGAAGAGGGCTATGTAGGATACTCCTTCTTTAATTGATTATTAACCCAAGCTCCCTGTGCGAACAGCCAGCTTTCAAAAGGCCCTGGGTCTCCAGCACTATCCCAGATGCCATTCTTTCTAGTTGATATCTCTCTCCTTGGTCTTGATCCAGAAATCCTAAGGTTTCCCAATTATATAGAGTGTCCTGAAGGGATTCCAGCTCAAAAGTAGGACTTTTTAAACCTAGCAAATACTAGGAAAATAATTTCATGACTGGGCATGTTATAGCATGCTTAAAAGGAGAAGTAAATATTCCAATAATGCAGGAACACCAAACTACATTTTTTTAAAAAGAAGAAAAGAGAGGATATTTTCATTTCTAAATTGTTCTATATTTTAATTTAATTTTCCTGTTAGCATTTTATTTACAAAAAAAAAAAAAAAAAAAAAAAAAAAAGAAGAAGCAGCAATCGAGGGAACATTTTCCAAGGCAAGCAAGTCTATAATGACTAAATTGGTTTTAGACAATTGGTTAACTTGGATCTTTTCCATACATTCTTTGTGATGTTTAGTAGTTTGTACAACTGGAATGTTTGTGGAGTTTGAGTTGATCTTATGGTGCTTCATTCAGTGGATATTTTGCTAGAAGTTGTAATGTGGATTTGGATGGTTAGCTGACTACTGAGGACCACTCATTGTGATTTCTAAGAGGACAACCAAGAATGTGTGTGATCTGTTTTAAAAATAAGTTTCAGAAATTAGGCAGTACTCCCTCCCCATCCACTGCCTGCTGGTTTTGCTGTTGAAAGGGTCAGTAATGACTTCCTGTTTCCTTACCACCAATAGAGGGAGCATTAAGTAACTACATCACAGAACCCTTTTGATATTTTCAAAAATGTGTTGTTTAACTCATTAGGGAAAAAAGACTGACATTGAGATAATTATTTTTTTTTAATTTGGTGGGGGGAAAAGGCATGAAATGACTCATCATATAAAACAAATGAAAGACGGTCAAAACCTAGTTTTAGTTACATTCACTGTTGTCGGGGGTATACTTAAAATAATGCCTCTTTTCAAACCTTAGCAAAGTAGCAGAATTCATACTGTTTCTGGGAAAACTTATCTTGAGTGCCGTTGGGCTACACATCCCCATCTACTTCTTAAATATGAAAGGACCCTTGATTTAACACGCATTTGCCATTGTCAGAAGCTAGGCAACTGGATTAAAACTCCAACATCTGTTGTAGAGTATGTGAGGAAAACAGCAAGTGACTGGAAAGCCTGGTACACACCCTTTTCTTAGGAAAGGGAATGCCTCCTTTAAAAAAGGGTGGGGAGGTCCCTCAAGAACATTGGTAAGGCCCTACTTTCTAGCTCATTCTGTTGTATTTATTTTTCTACCAAACATCTCACAGCCTAAAACATTTGACATTGTTCTCTAGAACTAGGAGGTATCAGAGCCCCCAAGCAAAGATGCTTCTTCAGGGCTAGTATCATTGTCTAGCCTTTAAAGGGCTGCTTTCTGACTGACCCACAGTTTTGAAGATGAACCACACCTATCCCAAAAGATACAGGTGCTTGATTGTCCATGCACAATTGCTATCTCACAATCACAAAGAAGAGCGGGGTGAGGAAGAGTCTTCTCATTTTTTGATTTCCAATTCTACAGTTTTTATGGTGGATGCTACCACCAGTGCTTTTAAAACTAGAAAAGAAAAAATGTCTTTTTAGTGTTCAGAAACACACACACACACAAACACAGAGAGGTAGAAGCAGGCAGATCTTAAGAGAGGCTCAAAGGACAAGAGCTGGCATGCAAAAGAACACTAGTATAATTTTTAAACAATCTATGTTTTTTAAATGGAATTTGTTGAATACAAAAACAGGAAAAAAAAGTCTGAGGAATGTTTGTCTCAAGACATTTATATAGAAATTATGAAAATTAAATTCCCTAGCACTAAAACATTGATAGTATCTCAGCATATGGGTACTTTTCCCTGTATTAAGTACCAAAAATTGTACAAAAAGAGCCCCTGCCTGTAAAATATACCCCCAAAAGACAATAATTATAGCTAATAAAGGTTCAGTTCTACAATTAAAAACAAAACTGAGAAACAAGCCCCACATAATCTGAAATGAAAATCAAAGTTTTTTCATTGTTGTAGACACACACTCCTCCCGGGCACGTGGCACATTCTCCGGTCACAGTTCTGTTTGCTCATGCCTCGGGTGTACTGTCGCTGCCTCCCATATCTAGGCGGTCATAGTGGTTCTTAGCCTTAGAAAGACTTGGATTTGCCTCTTTCTCTACGAGTCAGAGAGCTTTATTTTATATCTGGATGTCATGTAAGACCAAGAAAACCCTTTACAACCCATGAACAGGGAGAGTCCATGTCTGAGACTAAAGAGCAAGAAAAGGTTTCCTCTGGGTGTGCTTGTTTGCCTGTCAGTCTTCCTGTTGTGACCTACATGTGACCACATGTGACCAGTGTGGTCCTGCTCATGCCCCAGAAAGCAGTGTTTTCTTTCCCCAAGAAAATACAGCGAAGTTCCTTGTTGCTTTTCTATTGTAATCCTCTAAGATAACTCCCAACACTGCCCTGAGGACATCAACCTGGCCGGGATGCATAGCAGATATGCCCATTCTGAGCCTTCCCCTGATGTTGCAGAAGTTATTTGATTAGTTAGGGCTGGCCATAGGGAGTACATGGTTCTACAGAAGATCACATCAGACTGGCTACGCTGTGACCAGTGTGCTGCAGCAAAGGGAACAAAAAGGTATAGCCCAGGAGCAGACAGGAGATGCCCTGTAGGAGAAAAGAACAGAGGGTGGGTGCCTTTTCTGCTGTGACTTGACTCTTAAAAGAAACCCTCCAAAAAGAATTCTTTAACTTAGTAATGAGTTGAAGTCCAGGGTAATGGAAGCTCTGGGGAAGAGAAACAAAAGAATTGCACAATGTATTCAGTACCCAACAATACCAAACCAGAAAACATCCAATCACAAAGCTAGGAAGTTTGGCAAGAGGCACTTAGGGAAACCTCCAGCCTTCTCCATGGGTAGGGTCCGCAGACTTTCTTTTGAGTGATTTCTGGCTCAGAGAAACCTCTTTACTCACTAGAAAAGAACTTTATTTAAATAGCCAATTTTGTCCCCCAGGGAAAAAAAGAAAAAAAATTTAAAAAGACAGAAAAGAAAAATAGGACACTAAAGACAGAACCATGTGAGATGGTGACAAACAAAAGAACGGGGACACAGGAATTTCAATAGACTCCCCAATTGGATAGAAAAGGAAAAAAACAAAAAAAACAAAGGACCTCCCAGCTCCAGACTCCCAGTCTGTTGGGAGGGGACAGAGTGCTTGAGCTGACCCAGCTGGCTTCCTGTGGCCAGGCATTACTGGGACCCCTGGCAACCTCCTCCTTCATTCTGTGTTTTCATTCAGAAAGGGGACCGTTCTTTTAGGTGCCCGGGAAATAGGTAGCATGGGGCAAACTTCCAAAAGCAAAAGCAAACTGCCCCAGAAGAGCTTCAGCCCATACATGAGAACCCTTAGAAATTCCCAAGGGCTTTGTGTGCGGAGTTACCATTTCCAATACATCTTAAACCTTCACAAGAGGCAGGCTGTGTTCCTGTAAAAGTGCATATGTGGAAGTTACTAACACAAAACATCACTTCTAGCATGATGATCAGCCCAAGCCAAATCCCCCAAGGAGGTCTCTAAGTTTCTCAAGATGCTTTTCTGCTTGACCACTGAACCCACAGCAGTAAGTGGTATGCATTACTAGGTCCCAGGAGTGACTGTGGGACTTCCCATTCCCTCTAAGGTGAACAGGTAAAGATGAAGGCTTGCAGCCACAAATTTTTTTTCAGAACCACGTGTCTCCTCTTCACTGAAAGAGGAATAGAAAGGCCCAGGACTAAAACCGAGTCTTAACCATGGTTGACTGACAGCAGCCCATCTCCCATGATTTCTTTAGACCCCATCTGTTGCTTCACAAACTAAATACTGAAGTAACGTGGCTAAGGAATTTTCACAAGAAAGCATTAGGTTGTAGAATTAATGCCTTAAGTTAGAAAGCTTGAAGGAAAGCAGACCAAAAAAAAAAAAAAAAAAAAAAAAAAAAAAAAAATACAGAAAATGAAAGGCTGTGGAGATAGGGATAATAGGGATGTTTCTTGCTTTTTAATGGTTCCATAATCACAAAACTAAGCTCTATTCATGATTGAGGACTATGGAAACAGTGACTTCCTGGGGAGGCACCAAACTTGTAGGGGAACTGGCTGCTTTCAGGAAGCAGCTATTTCCTGTCTGTTTCATTGGTAGGTCGAGGCTGAATGTAAAATAAGCATGTTGCTAAGTAGCAAGTCCCGTTAAACAGAATCACAGGTGCCTGGATGACTCTTAAATGTCTCCTTAACTGGGAGAATGATCCCAACATGCAACTTTCTTTTTTTATGTAGTTGGTATCTCTACAGTCTGCACTTTGTTCCACCTCAGTTTTGGAGTGCATTTGATTTCTCTTCTGTGTCTTTGTTTAAATGCAGAATCAAAACTTACAATTCTTTAATTAAGAGGTATCACCTGCAGATCATAGACAAAAGTGAGCCCGAGTCATGAAGTCCTAGCCTTGGCAATGCCTGGAAATAGTCTCCCTTCAAACTTGTTGAGAATTGAGGGGTTTCTTGGTTTAGAGTACTTCCATGAGATTCTGATACTCCTGAAGCAAAGAGAAAGGAATTACCCACCCACCCCCCCCAGGAGACAGTCTGTTTCTACTGCTGTTGCAGCAGTTCTTATAGCCCAAAGCATCAGTCTTTTGCACAGATGATAATAACAGAAGTGGCTTAACCCATCGAGTTTGTCACAGCTGCTGGCCAGAATGTCTGTAGATGAGTGCACCTTATAC
Organism: Phodopus roborovskii; assembly: GCF_943737965.1. Classification (NCBI taxonomy): domain Eukaryota; kingdom Metazoa; phylum Chordata; class Mammalia; order Rodentia; family Cricetidae; genus Phodopus; species Phodopus roborovskii. Next base: position 27,690,982 of record NW_026126469.1, read on the forward strand.
CTGTGCATGCATGGTGTGAGGTGCTCATGTCATGACACTTCATTTATATTCTCCACTGACAACAGTGTAGACTTGGAAATTTTCAGCTAGAGTCCAAGGCCTGACAATGTGCATACACCTGCTTTCTGCTCTGTTACCTTGGTTGGGTGCATCAGTATCTGTGATGAGGCCAGAGGCGAGCATGGGGAAATAGCCCAACTGTCAGTGGTTTGTGTATAGCCTCTTGAGGAGAAACTTGAACAAATGCTACACTTCTGTGGATTTACTGGTGAATGTGTGTGTGCACGCCCATGTGTGCACACAACTATACACATTTGTCTGTTTCTGTGTATTTATGTAGTCTGAGTGTGTGTGCACCTCTCAAATGAAGCACACACAAGCAGGGTTCCTGGTGCATAGATACAGTTGCCTCTTCTACCATTGTGCTCAGACTCATGGCTCTCTTCCCAGGAAGCAGTCACCTGCCCACTCTGTTGCTTTTTGTAGCATTTCAGAGTTGGGAGAAACAAAGGCAGCTTGTTGGCTCCACAGCAAACCCACAGGGACAGGCTGTTTCCCTCCAGAAGAGGGTGGAGTACACATACTCAACCAGGGAGCAGACCAGAGGGAGTCATCCAAGGCACCTCACAGGACTCCCAGAGGAGAGGCATCACCCAGGCAGGTAGCCCCCAGGCAACCCAGGATTAAGCCTCAGCTCAAAGTCCATTGTCCTCTCGGGAACCTCAGAGGTTTTAGAGGAGAATGGTCTGCAAAGCATGGCTAAAGTCTAGCCCCAGGCAGGACATCCCAGCTTGTAGCATGTGCACACATTCACACACAGGAACTACATGGGAGTCCTGCTCCCAGTCTGAAATCCCCTGATGCTGCCTGTACCCACAGGACATCACTGTCATTCAATTCACAAGCTGTGTCTCCTGAACCAGTGTGGCCTTCACCCCGGTCTTTCCAGGATGGACTGTTTACCATGTCTAGCAAACCAATAGAATATCAGAAGGATATCTTGAGGGGAATCTGTAATTACAGTCAGTGGCTCTTACCTATGTCAGGCATTAAAGTAGAATATAATATATTGAATGACTGGACTTAGCTCTTACAGGTAACTCTTGATGACCGATGACCTGGCAACAGTTGGATTTAGTTTTCCCACTCCCATGCCCTTCTTTTCCTAGATGGGTTCATTCTTTCTTCCCCTTGTTTTGTAATATGTACATTATTACTGCTTTACAGAATTCAGAGGACCTTCCTTTCCTCTTACATTTTAGTGACATTTTCCCTTCCCCCATGCTGTAAGGCTACTTACCATTGCAACTATTTTTTTTTTGTAGATTATAATTTTTTTCAAATGTGTGTTGTCTTTCTGTATACAAAGGAAGTCTGTGACCTTAACCACAGTATTTCTTCTTACTGGAAAAAAAGTTCATTTCTTGTTTTTGTTTGTTGTTTTAATTAACAGTACTAGTGACTCTGTAAAAGACTATGGTTACTATTTAGGTATGCTTACTTAAGTACAATACACTACATTGCAGTATTTCTGAAACCTAGAACATACGCATTATATATAAAACAACTCTATATTGAAATATATTCCATTGTATTCATTTTAACTTTGAATCTACCAATGATCATGAGTTGATTGAGATATCATTTCTTCATATATATCACCCATAACCACCTGATGCAGTTAATTCCCATTATGGCTCTAGTTTGCTTTCTATATTACCAGCTTCAGTGTTGTCTTTAGAAGATTCTAGTTTACCTTCTATATTATCAGCTTCAGTATTGTCTTTAGAAGATTTTAGGATTTTTTTTAAAGCTCAGACTTAGCACATGTAGGAAAGTGAAAACTGTTTAAACTTTAAAAAATTATTTTGCTGTGGCTTATACAAAGAAGCTCATATTCCATGTGATCTTATTTAGCTGACCGTGTCAACATCTGAAAAACAAAGGAAGTGCCCACCAACGTTATCTGTGATCTCCCCCTTTAGCACCAGCATCATCTATATTTGCTGTAAAAAAGTAAGACCAAGGAGCTTCTTGTCTGTCACATGATCTGACCAACTATCTTAAGCTGCATTTCAAAGGGCTGTTTTGGTGAGAAGCAAAGACAAGGATGTGTATGCCTCACTCTCCTGACTGTGTCTTCAAACATTAGTTTGCAGTATTGATCCTTCACCTTCTGCTCTCACTTTTTGTTATGCCTGTCATTTCTTTCATTAGTCTTTAGCATTTCCCTGGAGGCATCTTGATAATACACTGTTCATTTTCCCAGGAGATTTATTTTGAAACTAAAACCACATTTCTGGAAACTTTTATTAACAGAACTCAAAAACATATATGACATTATCCAGTCTGTAGCCTCCCTACCTTGGTGGTTCGTAGCTACATGGCCCTCAGCATCTCTACTTGCTTTCTTGTCTAGCCAGGCCACCAAGGAGGCATTCAGAAATCAGATAGCCCGTCTTCTAACAGAAGCACTTTCAGCTCATCTTTCCAAGTAAAAACCTTCAGATGCCCCCAGCTATTCCAACCAAAAGTATGGACATCAGAATCAGATCAACTGAACCCATCTCCTCCTTCACACCCTGTATTCAGGACAAAATGAGGTATAGAATCTCCCTGTGGTGGACCAGTATTTAGGCTTCTCGGTGTGAATAGACCACTTTCTCCTTCAATCTTCCATCATCAATTATTATCAAGTCTCATTACATTCTGCTGTGTCTGTTCAGTGTCTCCACCCCCAACCCACCCAAACTCTCTTTAGCTTCTTCCCGTTGTGATCCTGGCACTCACTCAGGATCTTTCCTTTAGTAGCATTCGATGACACTAGAGTCTAGTTGGAAACTACTTATTTCTCATCTGTTTTCAATGAAAGACATGGCAGCTGAAAAGCATGATTATGAACTGAGTGGTAGTGAAGCTATCCCTTCAGTGATCAGGTATGAGGCAAATTATCCCAACTCCATTATTTTTGCTTTCCTTGCCATATTCTCCTCCTTTCTTATTGTTTCTTTTTAAAGATATCTTTGAGCTGCTTAACCATCTCTTCTGTGCTTCTCCCCCCCAAATATTACATTGTGACCCCCAACTGTTCATGTCTTTCATCTCCCACCCTTCTTAGCATCTTTCTTTAAATGAGTTCATAAACTTGAGGCTCGTAGGCAGAGTGAAGCATGTCTTCATTTCAGCTTCAGATTTTAAAGGTTGTCAGTATCTTTTGAGAGTAGGAGGACCTGAGTCAGAGTTTTAAATGTCAACTGTACTAGTTGAGATCATTAATTCCTCTCACCTTTGCATTAAACCAAAGATAAGTTTTTTCTGGTTTTTTTATTATTATTACCACAGTTTTCAGATTTTTGATATGAGTAGACCATTTCTGAGGGAGGAAAAAAAAGGAAAGCTCCCATGTTGATTATTTCTGCTTGTGTTAATATTTAGCCAATTATATGTCTGCCAGATACTAGATTTACAAGAATCTGAAGAAATGGGTAACATTTCAAAATAACTTTGGTAGCTATTCATGCCAAAAGCTACTTCCATTCAAATACAATGTAAGAAAAATTTGAGAAAATTTCTTCATGTATTACATTTTTGAAAAGCCAAATATTGGTTGGTCTAAATCTTTGAGAGTATCTATAAAGTTTATCAAATGCCTGATTTATAAACAAAAATTACCTTGACATGGCATATATTGAGAGAGAGAGAGAGAGAGAGAATAAGGCTGACTGTATTAGATTCGATGTACAGAACTCAGTTTATAAATGCACAGTGCATTATTTGGCCATCTAGAGCGCATTTTAAGTATAGCTTTCTGGGTTCTATGAAGAAGACTAAAGCCACTGTGGGTGTATCCCTTTGAGGATACTTATAATATCATTTCACAATTGCTTTTTAGCACATTGCCCTCACTCTCTGTGATACCACATTATCTCTCTGCTCATACAAAGATGGAATCTGAGGCAATTTGGAGTGCACAGATACTTCTTGCTCTACCTTGACACTAAAAATCCACACGTAATATGAAAAATGTATTGTCATTTGGCTTGATTCCTTTTGTCTTAAAACAGTTTGTAGCATCAGTTTGCATAGAGAGGAATGAGATAAATGGCAAATTCAGAAGCCTTCCTGAGACAGGCATCTCTCAGGAAGCCACGTCTTAAGGCTAATGTTTACATTTCTGAAGACTATGACCTTTGCTTTGCATGTCCTCCAACCTAGCCTTACCTTCATCTCTTCCTTTTCCCATTTGGGGCTCTTGCCATCTCTTTTGGAAGTACTCTCTATCTAAAGAACTCCTGTCCTCTGGCATTGCTGTCATCTCAAGTGCAGTGTGGAGTGGGAGAGGTCTGGATCAGAAAGATCTCATTCGGTCCAGTCCATCCAGGCTGCCTTCTTGCTATAGTTCCTTCAGGCTCTCCAAAAGAGCCAACCCTAAGGCCCAGGATTTCTCACCACAATCTCTTAAGATAGTCACAGATGAATGTGTAAATCCTGTTTAATATTCTAGAAGCTCCAGGGTGTGGATTCTTATTGCTCAGGAGCCTCCTGTTTTTACAAGCTGGCACCTGCCAAGAGCACCAACAGCCCCAACAGTAACTAATGCAGCTAAATAATGGTCAGAAACACTCAAGTGTATATTTGAGGGATTAACAAGTGATTTTCTTCTTGTTGTACCCATTTTTTTTTAAAGCCTGCATACCCCTCCCAACATATTTCAGAAAACCTGCATCTCATTTTACACTTAAGTAGTTTTAGTTTTGTGAATGTAGAGTAGGAAATGTTCTGGAATTGAAGCTGGTAGCAATCAAGTTTATTTTCTGCACTGGACTTTAGGACAAGTGTGCATGGATGCAATTCCTTCAAAGAAAGTGAAACATAGTAAAGCAAAGGAACAATACTTTTACACATTAAAACAGTTGTCTGCTATCTGTAAACCTTGATTTAAGCATAATTTTGACTTCATAGAAATTTGAAACTGGAGGAAAGTGTATTTTAGTAGAGTTTGTTTGTTGGTTTGTTTTCCTTTATGTCTTCTCGAACTAGAGAAATGTTTGGATTCTCTGATTTGATGCTGTCCCCGCACATCAGTTGACTGCTGCCCGCCCCCGCCCCTCCCCCGCCCCCCATGGTCTTTTGTACCTTAGAAAAGCCTTCACTCTTCAGACAAGAAGTCCTTTCTCATGAAAGTCATGTGTTCCTTTTCTGCTGTCACTTAAATCTTTAAGGAGAGAAAATCTTTCTGCACTTTAGGGATGGAATAGTTAAACAAAAATTCCTCAAAGAAGAAACCCTCTTTTCTGAAACGAATAGGTCTGGGCCAAAGAATGGGACTGACTATAGAAAGTCATTCTTCCCGCACTACAGACCATCACTGACTCCTCAGATCCTTTTTGGAATAAAGCTGGGGATAAATTTATTATTTTTTTTATTGGGATGTGTTTTTAGAGTATCTAGTGCAGAATTCCTAGAAAGGAAAAAAGAGTGAGCATTAATAAAACATTGTCTGATTTATCCATTTTCACAATGGTAGGGTTTTCAGTCCTGTTCATTTTAAGCTGTCTATGTTCATAAGGTCTGAAATATGAAAACATCCACTTCCACTCCCCTCCCTGGCATTGAGATGGATGGAAGCAGAAAATCTCCACACTGTTTAGCCTATCCCTGCCAGGCATCACAAAAGAGAAAAACACCAAATTAAAAATGGGGAGGGGGAGTTGTAGTATGTCATCTGAAGAATGCTCTGTGCAGCTCAGCTTAACTTACAAAGAGCTTGACAACCTTTTTATAACCTGGCTTTTGTGCTATACTTTAAATTCTTGGCTCAAACTTGGGGAATAAATGCAATTTCAATTACGTGAACAGAGGAGAGCAGGGAGAGAGCAGGGTAAAGCAGTGCAACCAAACTGATACAATTCTGCATTCTTACAACCTGTTCTCAGGGTAACCAAAGAGTGACCTCATCCCGGCCCTGCCACTCCTTCCCATCTCTCTTTTCGATGGTTCTGAGAATTAATATAACTATACTCTTTTGTGATTCATAACTTCATGCTATCAAGACTATCTAAAGAGTGGAGAGAAACCCTTGACTGCTCTGCACCTGATCCGCTCTCCAGAGCACATGTGCACACAGATAACCAAAAATGCAGGAGCTCAGTGCTTTAGCTTACAGCTAGGGGAGCTTTCAAAACAAAAATAGCTGTTCTCCTCTTGGCTCTTCATGGGACAAATCTTGGCTTGTAATCCACAATAGAATCAAAGGAGAAAATGCCCCAAGATGCTTGAGCAGTTAATGTTCATCCTAACTCCCATCCAGTTAGACTTCAGGTTTCTAGAGGAGACTATCAAAATATACATTGAGGATAATTTGCTTAGGCATATCTAATCAGCATCTACTTTGCACCATTGTTAAAGAATCATGGGGTCAGATGTGCAGGGGGTCTCTTAATAGTCCACATCCTTCACAGCAAGCAAAGGTAAGAAGCCCATGGCAGAGAAAGTCTAACACTTGCTTTGTTTTTGAAAGCCCCATAGTGCCAAATGTCCTTGCTTCTTTTGATCTGACACTTCACGTTGATTCTCTTCAAATGCCAGCATGTGCATGTGGCTGGGAACAGTAAAGCAAATTCCCATGTGTAGAGGGAGGGTTCAGATACACTGGAGACACTGGATTCTTAAGGATTACTACATATCACGTGTTTCTCCAGACTCACTCACATGCTGAGTCCCAAATTGACTCTTTGTCAACTTTCAGTAAGACTTAAGCTCCACAAGAAATCCCACTGCAAATGTTTTCTTTTTTTAACTGCATAATACAAGGAGAGTTAGGATACAGAATCAACATTTTAGAATAACAATTCACGTTGTATTTAATAGTTCTACTTTTTGTGTGTCACTGAGTTATTTGTACCAATTTAAAATTCATCATTTTGAGAGAGGCCTTGCAAGTTTCTGTGTATGTGGATGCATGTCTGTGTCTGTGTAGCCAGGCCAAACAAACAAGCAATGGAGACAGCAGGCCTATTGATGTTATGTGAGGTAGGCTGCTGCTTGTAGATCTGAAGAATAGCTGATTCTGCTACTCAAAAAGAGCCCTGGACTCTTAAATAGAGAACTAAGTTTTAGGAAACAGAAAGGTTCTCACTTTTCTTTCTGTACTCATCTCCCTTAGTTCCAGTCACCTGACAAGAGAAAACCATTAAGTAAAAGCACTACTGACCTTTGTATTGAGTAGCCATTTTCCTTCTCTAATCCCCTTTGCAACTCAACTCTATGCCTACTGGCTTAATGCTTTACAGAATAATACAGAGTACAAGCTGGCTTTTTCTCTCCTTTGAGAGCCACAAAAGAGATGAGTTACACAAGTGTGAGGCAAAGGCTGTGTTTCCCACTTTCATGGCACTGGTAACCTTTAGTAAGAGCTGTTTACAGTTGAGCTTTGAGTGTGTAGTCATTTTTAGTATTGGTTTGTGGGATTTCTTCTCTCTCTCTCTCTCTCTCTCTCTCTCTCTCTCTCTCTCTCTCTCTCTCTCTGCACTAAGCATGACTGCACTGCATTGCGCTACTGAGATGATGCTTTTACTCATGTCAGGGGAGTGCCGAGGGTCTTGGTGTCCATGTTCCAATATCCTTTAGATCCCTGACAAGACCTGGATCTGGGTAACCAAAGAGGAAGGCCATGCATGTGGTGGCACTGTAAGGTGTCAGTAAGGGAATGGTGCAATAAACACTGCCAGCCAATGAGGTGAAAGGCTAACCCTGAAACAAAGCAGGCCAACGAGAAAACTGGAGGAAGGGTCCAAGGTGTCAGCAGAATCCATGAGCAGCTCCATCCCAGACTATTCTTAAGCAGAGACCTTGATAGTGCCTAAAGTTGAAAGCCGTTGCATTTCCACCCTAACATTTCAGTTTATTATTATTGCCTTTTTAGAGTTCAGAAGCAACCAGAGTTTGATAGCTCTTTAATACCTATTAACAAGGGGATCTTGTACCACAGGGAAAGCAATAGACTGTGTGGGGAATGAAACAAGTGTAAGGGTTCTGGGGAACTCCTCCAGAATCCCAGATGATAACTTTTGAAAACTCTTGTTCACTAAGAATCACAACCCGTGTTGAGCTAACATTGAGTTTCTTTGAGCACTGTCCCATGTGAGGGCCTCAGTTTGGAAAACTCAGTTTGAGTCACTTTCTTCGTCCTCCCTATCATCGGTCCCAGTCTGCTTTTCCAAGTCAAAGCTCTTCTTAATATACAGAAGTGCCAGTCTTGCTAGTTAAAGCCCACACAGACCATCCAGAACTAAGTTAAGCAGCCCCTTAGGCACTCAAAACATTGTCTGTGTTCAGATAGGGATTCTAAGTAAGAGATCTTAACAGATACTTAGAATGCATACTGGGAAGTGCTAAGAGGTCAGAGAGACAGCCAACCCAAGCTATGAGAAGAAATAATTGGCCTTTTAAAATACCCTCATATTGACCATGCTTAGATACCTTTCTTCAAGCTTTGGGGGACAAATCTTTCTTGAAACTTGGATAGTCACTCCTGTTCTGTCACCAAAGATTTTCTTCTCCAGATCCCAGCCTCCCCTCTCCCAGGTAAAAGTACCATAACAGACCTGGGGGTGCTTCCAGTGGTTGACAGGGGACACCCTCCTTCTGTTCACAGGGGTATTTATAGGTCATGGGAGTAGAAGGACTACTAACAGTCTCTATTTCTTGGGAGTTAGTCAAAAGGTTAAAAACAAACAAACAAACAAAAAAAACCCCACAGTACTACTTGACACTATAAACTGAAATACAGTTGTAACCTGGAGGCTTGTGGAGAGAAAGAAACTTCCATGGAAGAAAGCAAATTAAATCATTTAGAACCAAGCAAAAGATAATTGATGAGAGAGAGTCATTGAGCAATATGAAATGGCAAACTGGGGCTCTATGTGTTCTGGACCAATGACAGTAGCATGTGGAAAGTAGACAACAGGCTAGAAGACTCCAGTACTGAGATGCTCCAGTGTGTGTGTCGTGGGGGGGGGGGTCCTACTGTGACTGCTGAAGTGGTTGAGATGTTCATGGGAAGGGAACATCCGTGGAAGCAGATCTGTTGTGATAGTGCCTTTCTTGTTGTAGCAAGTGATGTATTCAGTTACGCTTTTCTGGACCATTGCCCTCATCTTCTGAGGAGGCTGGAGGGATGAAGGGATAGGATATTGCCCCTGGAATGCTGTGGTTTGAAGATGTTTGCACTAGATTCTAAGTTCTCCTTTAATGAGAGAATGAGAGAAAAAAATGACAACTCAAAGTTAAAAGAAACCCAAAGTTAATGTGTTCTTTTAACATATCTCCCCTTCACTGCTACATCTTTCCTCCTTTCCTTCCTTCCTTCTTCTCTTTCGCCTTTCTTTATCTTTGTCCTTTTCCTCTTAAGGGAATGACACATTTGTTATTACCAAATCCAACTCTTAACAATTCTTTTTCTTTGTTTTCCCACCAACAACGAACCATTAGTTAATCAACCATTGGCTAGCACTAGCTAGTCAAGAGCCTCTGCCCTTAAAATTTTGCTTGCCTTCTCTGCCTCATCAAGGGTGTCCAACAATGAGTGATAGGGTGTAGAGACATACTGAATCCACCAAGATCTTATGGAAGCCAGTGAATCTGGATTTCATGCCAGTAGATGAGCTGACACACATTCACCCAAAAACACATATGGTTTATAGCTCATCCAAAATGATGCTTAGAAACAAAATGAAGCTACTGTGTTTTAGCATCAGATGAAGGTAGTGCCCAAAGTTCACCTGTTTCTTCTCTTTCCTCTCTCCAACCTATTGCCATGTCCTCTCCACCAGAATGATACTTCACCTCAGATATGCCACCAGAGGAACTATCTGATTCCTTGGTTTCTCTCTTTATCAGTAGGATGGTAACTCTTAGAGTAACTCTTTCAAAATTAAAACCAAGCAATGACTATTAGCAACTCCCTTATGGTTGGATAGCTTCACAAGTGGTAGCTATCTGATCTTGATAATCAGTTCTGATAACTTGGAAGTTTTGGCTGGCTCAAACACCTGTCAACTTTATTTTTCTTTGGTTTTCATTTCCATTTGAATCTTGAGTGAGAGCAGAAAGGTAGAATCATGGGAAAGATTTGGAGGCTGCAATTCTAGGGTATTGCTTGTCAGAACTCTATTATCCAAAATAGATTTTTCTACTTGTTTCCAATTTAATGTTACCTAATATAATTTCTATTACACTTATTGTTATTTTTATAAAGATAGAGTCCATTTGCTATGTCTAGTTGAGTGCTCCTTTTCTATTTCCCCACATGGATGCAGTACCAACCTGTTACTTAAATATCTTTTTATTATATTGTTAATATGTAATTCTACTGTAGACCAAAAATATAAAAACAAATTTGCTCATTTAAAACATATAACGAATCTAGTGAGTAAGGATGAAGAGAAAAGGTGAGGAGCAGTGGTTAACTGTGTTGTTAGAAATCTAAGAGTAGCCTTACCTATTTTTAACCAGTGCTTGCCAGTCACACCATAGTTGGGATTATATTATCTTGGCTTCTTCATGCTTACATTCTGCAAATCTTGTTTGTCTGTTTTATTGGATGTAATTGAGGTTGCACATGATGCTTTTTTTTTTTTTTTTTTTTTTTTGGTGATGCCTGATTTTATTGTACTTTTATCAGTCATTTCCTTTAGAAGAATGAGGGGGAAAGTTTTATTTCTTCTTTTAATTTAAATTTTGTTTAATGCACTGGAAATAAAATTGGACACATTTCACTGTTTAAGTCAGAAACAAAACAAAACTCCGAAGGAAAAACCAGCAAACAAACAAGTAAGTGACACAAGCAAAAGCTATGGAAAATAATCTGTTCATATAGAATATATGTATAAGCTATGTCTCACATGAGAGATAAATACTGTCAAGTAAGAAAAACATACAGTGTAAGCTACCGTGCAGAAAACTATAAGAGGAACCTGAGTTTAAAGTGTGTGGAGAAAACAGGCCATTTCTTTCTGAGGAAAGATCTTGTCATTATTCCAATAAAAACCAAATAAATTGAATGTGGAAGAGATTAAGGAGGAAGTAATCCCAACCTTCCTTATAGCATGGGAGCTCTGGGTTACTTTTCATCATTTGTCTTACACACACACACACACACACACACACACACACACACACACTGCTTGAGAAGGCTTTGTAGAAATGTCTGTATCCAGTGTACACACACACACACACACACACACACGTGTGTCAGTGCTCCGATGGTCCTCGTGCTGATCCACACAGTTCTCTGAGGCTCACTGTGACAGTCACACACATAGAAGACAGTAAGTCACTGAATTAGTGTGCATTAACAAAGCACTTCAATCCAGCCTGCTCCCTTCTCCAGCATCACCCACTACAAGGTCAGCTGCCCCACACGCGTGCATAGTGAGAGCTCAGAGACACAGGTTACTTCTCTTAGCCAATGGGTTCATTATTGCTCAAATATTTGCTGGGTTTTTCTGGTTTTGTTCTGTTTTAGAATGGGGTGGGAGTAAATGTAACTTCACAATCCTAATACAGTAAAGTTTTGCATCTTCCATATCTTATGCAAAAACAGACATTTAAATCAATAAATAATTGTGCCCTAGACTGAAAGTTAATGTTTAAGAAAGGGGAAAAAATTGTTGGAATTTTTTCTACATTTTTTTGTGAAGAATCTTTTTTGGAAAGGAAGGATACATATTTTTGTTGTGTAATATTTTCTATTTTTGAATGCATTTTATTGGTACAAGACTGTTTTTTTGGTGAAGACATTATTTAAAAAAAGAAAAAAAGAAAAAAACTAATCGAAAAGTTTGCCCTTAAGGATATGCTGCAGTTGTGAGGTTAAAAATAATAACTGATTCCAGACGCGTGTTAAAAGTTGGGTTATATTGTTGTTCTTTGTAATTGTTACAAGAAGAAGTTTGTACCCACTGCTGTTTATTTTGTTTCAGATGAGTAAGTAAAGGGATTGTTCTTGTTTTATTCTTTTTTTTAGAGAAAAAGCTATTTATGAAATGTCAAAAACACTGGACTGTGAGTTTAAGTGTGGGAGCATTTTACCACCCTGTGTCTTCAACCGATTATGGGATAGCCCTTTTCTCTTCCCCCCGCCTTAGCCTTGCCAAATGAGGAAAACATAACAGCTCTCAGATGACAGAGGCCTCCCTCCGAAGCCCTGCTTTAATTTTTATGGTCTGAAAAAGTCAGAAAACCAAAGTTAAATTTGTTTCTGAAACCCCACTGTCCATAGCCCCCTTTTTGTATAACACAGCCGGTTGGCTCTGCCTCTCCATCTTGGATCATTGCCTTCTTAGGAACCTGGGACCAGCTCTGCAGAGAGGCATGAAGGTGGTGAGGTCTCCAGAAGTGAAGTGTGAGTGGGACTTCAGCCTCCCCAGGGCAGCTGAGCTTCTCCATCCAGAGGCGAGGAAGCCAAGAGCACACACAGCCAACAGTGCCTGGAGGGGTTATCGCTGTCACCTTCATCTTCTGCTTCTAAGACCCTCCAGTTACCATGGCTCTGCCTTTCCCAGCAGCCCACGTTCCATTGATGGGAGGGGACGGGATCCAAATAGAAAACATGGCTGCCGGTGCTGTGAAGGCCCCGGCCCTCAGGAGGTAAAGCAAGGGACCACTCAGCACAGGGCTCTTGCTGCCTGCCACCTCTTTGACTCTGGATTGTCCATCCATCTGCTCACTGTGAAGATGGAGAGGCAGTGTGCCCTGAGGCTGTTCAATAGCTTTTCCATATTTTTTCAACATTGAAAAAATAATTTTTAAAAACTGTGATATTTAAAATAAAAAAAAAATCATTTGGCTGGAGGGAAGGGAAAAGGGAAACACCAAAAGCTGTAACATGATTAACTGGAGATATTTATAACTGGGCCACTTTCGAGACCAAGACAAATACATTCTTTTCTGGACCCTAAAGCAGCAGACTCTCGAGATTGTCATTGACAAAAAGCTGAAGAGAGGCGTCCCTTTCCTCCTCCTTTCTTCTGTCTCAAAACCTCTCTCTCTTTTCTAGCTTCCCTTGGTAACTGTCCAATGACCTTCATACTTCATATGTGCAAAAACACATACACACACCCACTCACAAACACACAGACACACAAGCAAAAAAAAAAAAATTATTTCTTGTGAGGATCGTGGGACCGAATTAAAGTCATGTGCCTTCATTTTTTCCTTTTATACTTAAATGAACCTCTTCCCTTTTACAATGTGTTGGGGTTTGTTTTCTTTTGTTGTTAGGAGAATAGGGAAGGTTAAAGTTTTTCTGGAAGATTTTAAGCACCATTTAGAAGAGAATTTAAAAAAAAAAAGAAGAAGAACATATTCCCCACCATATACTAAACACAAACATCTCAACCCCTTCACATTGCACTGTGCACGCTTAGAGCATCAAGTAGTCAGACACCTGACAACCTAACCCACTGGATTTTAGAGCGGTTTCTGAAATCTCTGTTTCATAGGCTTTTTTATTATTTATCAAAATGAGGTGAGTGAGGCAAGTTGCCTTGCTCTCCTAACTTGGTGCTTTTTCTTGTGGGGGTGGGGCGGGGTGGGGTGGGGTGGTGTGGGGAGGTAGAGACAGAGGGTGCATTCCTAAAGATCTCTGGTGCTGAAGGGCCTCCAGTTCCTTTCAGGAAATGTATTTGACACACTTTTACGCACACAAGTGAATGGTATCACATGCAATATTCTAATGGAACAAGGCAAGAGGCTCTCTGAAGTGGGGTTTTGCTTTTTTTTCATAATATTTGATTTCTCTGGTGCCTTATTCCTACTCGATGCTGGCACTCACATACCCACAGAACAAATGCTGATGTTAGCCTCAGGATGGAGGATGCCTAGGTGATCCTTGAGAAAGTGGGGACATGGGACATTGGAGTCAGTCAGTGGGGAAGGAACTAGATGGCATCTCTTAGCTGAAACTACACAGGGAAACTGTGAAACTGCACAAGGCCATCAGTCAAGACTAGCAGTGCACACGCGTGCAGATACACACACACACACACACACACACACACACCAAATACACTCTTTCTCCTCTGAACTTCTCTTCCTTCTTCATTTCCTATCTCTGCCTTCTCATAACGGTGCTGCTGCTGCTGCTGAGGTGCCCGGAGTCCAGAATGCCCAGTAATCACTCAGGCACAAGCCTGGCACTGCCACGTCAGCCCTTGGCACGACCGAACCCAGGTTTCTCTTGCCTGGGGCTGAAAACCGTCAGATTTTTCTCAACAACAACAAAAAATGTTATCCAAGGAATCAGTGGATTACAGTTACTCTGCATTGAAAATGCACTTTAAAAATTAATACAAGCTCCAGACTGTTTAAAACACACAGAGGGAGCAGGGGAAAGATAAACATGTGCTAACGTCTGAACCCAGTTCAGCTTATCTCCAGTTGAAACAATTTACATTCTATTATGTATAAATATGTACACACTTCCATATATGTCCAGACATATATGGTGTATATATTATACATGGATAGGTATGTGTGTGCACATACGCACATGCACATAGCCGATCAGATGCTCATTCGTACACAAACAGCAGCAGAGGAAACAAGGTTGGACTCTTGCAACAGATCACAAACAATAAAAGCAGCCACTTTGGTCATTTCTGTATGTTCATAAAGAATGGATTGTAACAAAGAAAAAAAGGAACAGTGTTAGTGAAGAGGAAATCTGGGCGAAACCATCTTGATCCAATGGGAATGCAGTAATGTTCTATACCATTTCACCAGTTATTTCTTTTAATCATAATGATTTAAGTTTTGGCTATTAAAAATGTTTTAGAGTCAAGTTGACTACATCCAAGTGAACAAAACAACTACAGTGAAAGCCCTTTTCAGTAGGAAGATGTCAGAAATCTCAAAACCCTTGGCCTGGCTCAGAATTACCATGTGCAAACCAGAACTCTCTCAACGTTTGAAATCAAAACTTTAAAACTTTTGAAGCACCTTAGTGTGGCCATCCATGTGACAAGTGGATGCCACTTTCTCCTTTGAGCACCTTATTGATGTGTTTTGCTATCTGCTGTCTATCTGTTACCTGTTAGCTGAAGAGCTAGCTGTTAACACACACATACATGCACAGACCAGACATCTGGGCATGCGTGTTCTCAATGAAGTTTACTGTGGTGACTGCTGAAAGGCGAACTCATTTCCTGATTCTCCTGCCACAGTGTTGTGATAAGACTCGAAGAAACCCTGTCCCTGCACGGAGAAATGTCCCTTATCACAGTGTATATTAGGGTAGGAAGGAATATGGTCCCTTTTTTGCAATTGCTACTGTGTATACACACACGTGCACGCACACACTGTATATTCAGACCTAACAAACACATATACACATAGCTCATTTGTCCAAGTGATATTTCAGATGTCTCTGTGGGTGTCACAAACTGTATGCAGTTTTCCATTTCCCAGAGAATGTTGAATGGAGGGCAACTTTTCAGACTGAAGAATTGGGCACTGGGGAAGAGTTTGGAAAGAGTGAGAGGCAAGAAAAGAGATACCATTAAATAAAAAGCATCATTCCCTAAGAGGAAGCGGGAGAATGGCTGCCCTTGCAGGTGGGTGTGGAACACTGTCGTCTCAGTCTGCGCTGTAGAAACCCAAGCACACATCGGCACACACATCCTCCCACAGGGGCATGGTCTGGGATGAGCAGGTCAATAGTTTTGAGAGGGCGTTTGTTCCTTTTTTTTTTTTTTTTTTCTCATTATACTCATGTTGTCAGTTATTAAACAAACAGAAAAATTGTTTTGAAGAACCTTGCATACGCCTTTTCTATCAAGTGCTTTAAAATATAGACTAAATACACACACCCTGCCAGTTTTTCTTACGGTGACAGTATCCTTACCTGCCATTTAATATTAGCCTCGTATTTTTCTCACGTATATTTACCTGTGACTTGTATTTGTTATTTAAACAGGAAAAAAATTCAAAAAAAAAAAAAAGAAAAATTAACTGTAGCGCTTCATTATACTATTATATTATTATTATTGTGACATTTTGGAATACTGTGAAGTTTTATCTCTTGCATATACTTTATACAGAAGTATTACGCCTTAAAAATACGAAAATAAATTTTACAAGGTTTCTGTTTTGTGTGGAAGAGTAATTGATGTTGCTAAGAATGATGTTTGTTTTTTGGGGTTTTTGTTGTTTTTTTTTTTTTTTAAATGTTACCAGCACTTTTTTTGTAAGTTTCACTTTCCGAGGTATTGTACAAGTTCACACTGTTTGTGAAGTTTGAATATGAAGGAATAATTAAAAAAAACAAAACAAAAAAAAATCTCTTCTCTTGGTCTCCTTGTGTCTTCTTGGCGGTGTGTCTGCTTCGGGCATGTTCCTTCATACCTGAGGTCTGTTGAGTCTGAGATTGTCCAAATTGAGATCAGTACTTAGAAGGCCAGGGAAACACACCAGTCCCCTTTGTTGTTCTTTTGATGCAGCTTATGCCTAAGAAGCACAAACATGAGACTCAGCGCCCACGTGGAGTTTATTGAGAGAAGGGAGAGAAAGAGGGGGTAGCTGGTGGCCAACCGAAAGCAGGAGAGAGAGAGAGAACAGGGAGGGGGCAAGAGAGAAACCAGAGAGAGGAACCAGAGAGAGCGATGCACTTGGAGTGCTTGCTTTAAAAGGGGGCTTGCACATGCTTAACTGAGTCCTCTGACAGTCAGGTAAGGCTGACATGGCCATGAGCATTCGGCCCATCGTCAGCCCATCGTCGGGGGGGGGGGAGGTGTCAGCTGGCTGCTACTTCCTAACACCCTTGACAACCAAAAGAGGGATTTCAGGACCTCTGATGGGAAAATCACTTTGGAGATCTATAGTGCAAGATCTATGAGGTGGAGATCTATAGTGGAGACCTATATGGGCATTGTTCTGTGCCTCAGCCTCAGAAGCAATGATGTGGGTTGTTTACTGCTTAACGAATGAGCTCTCACGGTGTCCTCCCCATCTGAAAATCGGTACCTAGTACCAAGTACCATTTCCTATGGAAACAAACATTTCATATGACCTTGTATCATGTGAATCTATCTCAGAACCAAGTTTTAATAGCATGGATTTCTGAGCTATAACAAAAAAAAAAAAAAAAAAAGGTCCATTTAAAAAAATGCCCTTTGATAACTTTGTTCACTGCTAAGGGACTTCTGTGGGCACCACAGATCTTTCTTGTAGGGTACTCCACCTGAGCATGCTCTTCTAACCTTGACATACTCACAAAAAAAAAAAAAAAAAAAAAAAAAAAAAAAAAAGGCTGCTGTGATGTGATAAGGAAACCATAGGCCTTACTTATGCCTGGTGAGGTCACCCAAATTTAACTCCTTGAGCCTTTAGTATCTGTATTTCATTCAATACTATGTAGAATATGGATGAAATAGAAGAAATTATTTTAGCCCTGGGAGGCCTTCAAATCTAACAACTATTTTTATAGGTGTTCTATAAAAATCAAAAGCAATATTCTACAATCCAAGCTGTCTTTTCAGTGCTGTGTCAATCCATGAACTAACAAGTGATGCTGGGCGAGGGAGGTCAAGGAAGGGTCCAAGTCAAGTCTGTGGGACCCACAAAGATATGAAACTTTGAGCTGGGGGGCACTGTGGGAAGTCATTTCCACTCATGTAAGGAGCACATAATACTCCAGACACAAACCTGATACAATCAAAGAGACCTCTGCCCTGGAAAGTCATTGGTAAATTACAAAGATGTCATAATGACATTAAACATTGGTGTCTTGAAACACCATAACTTGTCTAAGTTACCCCTAATTTTCTAGAAAGTTCAAAAAAGATGACTAGACGCCGAGATGGCTCAATAGTTAAGAGTGCTTCCTGCCCTTGCAGAGGACTCGGGTTTAGCCCCCAGCACCCATTTGGTGGCTCACAACCACCTGTGACCCCAGTTCCAGGGGATCCACAGGCTCCTACACACATATGATACACATAAACTCATACAAGCGTGCACATACACATGAATAAAAGGAACGAATGAATTGTTTTAAAAAACAAGTTTTAAAAAGTTGAAGTGTGATTTGTGCCTGTCTGATATCTGTGAGCACTATCGTCCTCTTCACGGCAGTCAGCTTCACACAGGGCTTCTGCATTCTGCATCATGCTCAAACTGGCAAAGTCTCCTCTGCATTTGTTCACCACACACTGGTGTGTTATATATGTGTGAATAGCATGTACAATATCTATATAGCATTAATAGTTTATACGTTCATCCACCCTCCCAGTTATACCATGAACTGTGAGGGAACTATCATTTATCCAATGAACAGTGACAAAGACTCTCCCAATAAAAGCAATTAAACACTTGAGCTTAGGGTTTGGTTTTTGTTTGTTTGTTTGTTTGGTTTTCATGTTCACCACCAATTCTCAAACTTGAATAATATTAGGTTTATCCCTTTAAAGGGAAAAGAAAAATCTCCCAAGTCCCCTTCATAGCAGAAAGTCTGAATACTTTATGCTTTCCAATAAATTCACATATACATACGTATTTCTTTTTGCTACAAAAATTTCCAAATTTGCTCAGACATAACTTCCAATAAGCCTGTTTACCTTACAGATTCAAAACCAAGGCTACACATTAAACACAAAACTATAAAAGGAATGATTTTTGCAATAACGATGCTGGCACATTGGACAATGTTTTTGTGAAGCTGTGCCATGGTCCACAGTGAAGTTTGCTGCTGCTGTTTATGCCCGGACCTCAGCCTCAGGGCAGTGTGTAAAGAGAAGACAGTCTTCTCCGAATTTGCTCTAAGACCACTACAGCGGAATCTTTCATTTCTCCACTCACCTGGAGCGAATGAATCATTCATGAAGGTAGATTTTTGTCCCTTGGCATCAATGTAACTATAAACGCTGAGGATAGAAAAACAATGTCAGTGCCCTACCATACATAAGATCATTAGCATCTTTTTAAAAGGTTATTTCACTAAAAACACAAAATTTATGCAAAGCTCACAGGAAACCAGTGGACTCCAAAACTATATCAGCGACTCATCATTTGTCAAATCCCAAGTTTTGAAAACATTCGTAATTGCAGACTCCTTGGTTTCCACCCAACAAGTTCTGTTCCTCCATTGGGAAACCATGAGACACCGTGAGTTATGCCCAACTCAGTAACAGCATTAACTTGTTCCTTTATTATTAACTTAGCAACAACTGCCCGACCTCATTTTTTTAAGGTCTTTTGAAGCTAATGTTACTGTTATTAATTTACAAATGAGTTGTGGTAGTGAGACACTGAGAGACTGAATAACTCCCCACCAGCCAGCTTCATTACAGCCACTGATGTCGGAACCAACCAGACCCAGTTTCTACTCCACACCACACTAGGGTGGCTTCTCTTTGAATCGCTGTGAAACCTACTGTAGTTTCAGTCCCAGAGAAGGGTCTTTTTCACAGTTTACATGAAATTAAATTACTGTCATCCAGAATAAGTTCTGTGATGCAAGCTGACAACTTCTTGACAATCCAGGCCCTGTTACTGTGAATTGAACCACGTGGCAACTTGAGGTCACCATGGAAAGAGCTGGAAATAAGGAAATATGCAGCGTGCTTTTGACCTCATGGTTTGTCTTGATTAGAGGAAGGACAAAACAGAAGGAAAACATCAATGTTTCTTCCTGGTGGTAACACTGTCAAAAGATCCACAGAACCATCAATGCCTAGAAACAAAATTCCACTGGATTTCCTTTGTCACATTTGCCAGATCCCTAGATCTCTGTAGCCCCCCCCCCCCGTGGCTAATGGCCATCACATTGGACAGTAGGTAGAACATTCCCACAGAAAGTTCTACTAGACCGCCTATGCCCCACCTCCCCAAACAGATTCCCTAATCATTGGGTATAGTCTGACTTGAGAGAAAGCTTAAGTCCTTGTTACAAGTAGCAAGACAGCTGTGCTCTGAGGTGACAGATGGGGTTTTACCACTTACAGACATGGAGTAGGACTAGGAAGAATCCAGACAAAAAACTATCTCCCCTCCCCTAATGGACTGCAAAAAGACACAAGTATATGACAAGTCATTCCAAAGGCCCAGAGTCTGAGAAAGGACACTTCCTGAAGTAAAATGGCAAGGAAAGGTTCTGTCCCCTCATGAGGTTCAATACTCTATGACTAAACATTTCTCAGTTTAATCTCATGAGTTGTGGATCTGATTGGAGCCCAGTATCAGAGTGTGGGCAGAGAATCAGTAATATTTTCTTTCCTGAACGCCAGCTCCAATTGGGAAACTCAGGCAGACACTAGGAGAACTTGGAATCTCTTTCTGTCAGCACTTAAGCACCCATCCTTCAATTTCTCTGTGGTCCTTGCCTATGTACTTCGTATACAATGTGGTAAGAGAGAGAGAGACTCCCTCAAACATTTTAAAAGGAGAAAGAGACAAAGATAGGAAGTTCGCACCCCAGGTTCCAGCATGGCTCAAGCTTATAAAAGTGTAATGTAAAAGTGTAAACAAAATTAGATCTCCAGGAGCCGTGTTTAAAAAGCAAAAGGAAGCAGGAGAATTAGTTTGTAATAACATATTTTATTTAACCCCAAAATATCTAAAGCATCATTTAAAATTATAATGAATATTTTTACATCAGATGAGACAGCTTACATTTTATGATTCATATTGTCTTCAAAATCTGGTGTGTGTTTTAGACCTATAACAGCAAGTGCCATCTGGGATGAAGCTCATGGCACCTGTGCTGGGACAGCCACATGGGAAAGTGGCTACTGTCCTGGGCAGCACGTGTCTCCATAAGTCTGGACCTTTGGCACTTGTCTTCTGTGAATCTCGGAAGAGAAACTAGTTCACTTTCCACTTTGAAATTTGTTTTCTGTCAAGCTGAATCTCATTTTAGCAACCCGACCCATTTCCGACATCTATAGGCTCCTCTGTATTCTCTCCCCATCCCTGTGGTATTTGTAAATGCTTCCCACTTACTGCAATTATGTTAAGTGACACCCAAATCCCAATACAGCCTCAGCTCAGTATCTGTCTTCTCCAAGTTAAATCACCTCTCTTGTTCATACTTACCTTTAGTTCAATTCCAATTTGTAAGCTGTGTTCTACTTTCAACCAATTTGCTTTAGTTCTCCAAGACAAGTCCTATGGACTACCCCAGCAAACAACAAATTCCATTTTACTTGTACCCATCTTTCTTCCCAAAGGCAAGGGCTCTGGACCCATCTTAACCCTTTATGATCCATCTGAGAGGAAAGTGATGTGGGGGTAGGCCTTCCCAGGAGGGACAGGAGTAGCTACCTTCCTGCTAAAGCTCAACTTAAGCTTTTGGAGAGAGACAAGCTCACATTTTTTTTCTCTCTTCGATCTGTGCCTGTGAGAGAAGACCACTCACAGGTAAATCCAACCTCCTTCTCATCCCTCCAAGAGAGATAAGCAACCGACAAAGTCGTCAGATCCAGCCTGAAGGCAGGCCAACATAATTCAATCTCATCCCAGAACGAAGAGGTCAGGCAATGAGGAAGGAGGGTCTTATTTTTAAATCCTCAGTCAAATACCCTATTCTTTTGTCTTCAGAAGAGGTCCTTATTTTAAAGACTGTAGACTTCCCTTTGGTGGCAAAAAGGTTTCATTTTCAAAGCCCAGTGGCAGATTGATCCAGAAGAGGAAGGTTTACCTTGGTCCAGGTGGAGGGCGTGGCTTCCCAAGTGCCAGGGTGTGGCTTCCCAGGTGAAGGGGAGTTTCTTGAGGGCTTCTGCTGTCCATGAAGCTTGAGGAACCTGGCATTCTCTAAACTAGCTGTCCTAATAGAGTCTGAGCTCAGCAGACCGGAAATCCCCAACTAAAGAAGAAACCCTGACATTCACCAGCCCCTTGAGTGCCAGGATATTTCTCACAGGACTTCAACCTATATTACCTTGAATTCTTTTGCATTCCTAGGAAAATACCTCCTCCTAGGAAAATGCCTCCTCCTGCCAGGGCAGACTCATTAATCCTTTTGTTCTCTGTGGAGACTTCATCACACCCTGATTGGCATATTTTCCTAGGGCACGAATCATAAAGCCTTATCTCCTAGTACATCTTATTATAAATGTCTCCTCATTTTGTAAGACATCCATCCTTGAATCCCCCATAGAAGTATGCATTTTGCTTCATTCATAAATAAATGTCTTGAATGAGTGAATGTTGGTATAATAATAATAATAGCAATGAGAAATAAGCCCAGTGGTCATTCTTATCAGCACCTGGAGCCAAAAGTTCTACCTGAGTTCTTATGAGGAATGTATTTCCCAAAGTCACATGAAGACCCACAGAGATCACTAAATTCAAAGCCAGGTCAATGGGGATGTTGGAGTTGTTTTTATTGTTTTATTTTGTCTTAAAAAAAAATCTTTCTGTAAAGACCGACTACAACTAACAATTTGAGCAACAGTATGCCCTTCTCTGATAATGAGATTGATGACTAACTAACCCACCATCACAGAACCCTTATCTAGTAGCTGATGGAAACAGAAGCAGATACCCACAGCTAAACACTGAGCCGAACTGGAATCCAGATGCAGAGAGGGAGGACAAGACCAGGCTACAGAAACCCACAGAGACAGCTGACCTGAACACGGAGGAGCTAATTGGCCCCCCCAGACTAATAGCTGGGAATCCAGCATTGGACTGACTCAGACCCCCTGAACATGGGTCTCAGTTAGAAGGCCTGGGCAGTCTAAGGGACCTCTGACAATGGAACCAGGATGTATCCCTGGTGCACAAAAGGACTTTGGGAGCACATTCCCCATGGAGGAATACTCCCTTAGCCTAGAGGCAGGAGAGAGGGCCTAGTCCCTACTCCAAATGACTTGATAGATTTTGTTGACCCCTCCTGGAAGTCATCACCCTCCCTGTGGAGTGAGAATGGGATGGTGGAGGGAGGGAGGGAGGGGGAACTGGGATCAATATGTAAAATAAAAAAAAAAAATAAGAGAAAGAAAGAAAGAAAGAAAGAAAGGAAGGAAGGAAGGAAGGAAGAAAGAAAGAAAGAAAGAAAGAAAGAAAGAAAGAAAGAAAGGAAGATCTCTGGAAAAAAATCCCAGCTAGTGAGAGCTGTTAAGAACACTTGCAGTTCCTATGGAGGATCCAGGTTCGATTCACAGCACCCACATTGTGGCTCGTGGCTGTCTCTAGGAGATCTAATTCCCTCTTCTAACCTCTGCAAACACCATCTATGTGTGGTACATATATATATATATGCAGACCAGATAGTCATACACATAAACAAAATTAATTTTCAAATCTCCATTTATAATCATGTTGCTGTTTACCTTGAGACTATCACAGAGAAATGGAAGAGAAGGGTAGAAGAAATGAAGCTTGAAAAAAGGTTGCCTTTACTTCACTAACAACACAGACATAAAGGTTGCCTTTCCTTCACACACAACACAGACATAGATACAGACACAAACACACACAGGGAGAGAGGGGGAGGGGAAGGGTGGGATAAAACTGTCTTTAGACAGTCTTCGCTAGGACACTGAAGCTCTCTAGGCTTCGGTAGCCCAGGACATTGAAGTAATCTCGTGGTTCAGCATAGTCATCTTCCTCTTCATAGAAACCAGCAGGGGCAGCTTCTGTCTGGACAGCTTCTGTCGAAACAATCCTGAGGCTCATTTCCTGTGACTCAGCTGCCATTCTCCCAAGGCCACTTTCCATAGACTGGAGTCTAAGAGACTTCTAGGATTAAACAAAGTAAATACATGGAGATGTTATGCAAAAGCTGCTTTACAAATGGACACATGGCACATAGTTATAATCACTTCTCTTCCTCTCTTACACGAACACACATGCACACATACATATATACACACACACACATACACACATATACACTCACACACACACATATATACACATACATACACACATACACATACATACACACACACCTACATGCAGAGAAGCAAACTTGTGTTCTTATCAGTACACAATACTTAGCCTTTAGCCCTCCATTCCCCTACCTTGTTGTAGCTTTTTCTTTATTATTATTTTTTAAAATTCTCATACAAAATATTTTGATCATATTCTTTCCCCTCCCCAACTCCTCCAGATTTTCCACTCCTCCCTCCCCACCCAAACGCATGTTTCTTCTCTCTCTCAAAACAAACAAAATCATTAAGACAAAACATACTGAACTCAAACAAAAAGCATGTGAAAACTGTAAAATTGTTTTATGTTGACCAACTATTCCTGGACGTGGGGCCTGCCTTGAAGTGTAGTTGACCCAGTGTCACTCCATTGGGGAGAACTTCTTTTCCATTTCCCAGAAGGTATCAATTGCAACTAGCTTCTTGGTTAGGCATGGGACTTTGTGTCCACTTCCCCTTCTCCTCATAAGTCATTCTCAATTGTAACAGCTCTAATGAAGCGACCTCGACGTCCCGCAAGCCTCATTTCCTGTTCTAACCTGGAGAGCCTTGCATTGCCTCCATCGCTTTTTTTCCACTCCTGACTGCTGCACACTGTTCATTTCTTCCCTCTCTTTGGTTTCTATGCCACCACTTCCTCCTCCTTCAGGCCCCCACCTTTAACCAGCCTGGTTCTTTTCTCTTTGCACACTGGCTTTCCAAACCAAGAGCTTCCCCAGGACTCCGCCCTCTACTGTCTCACTCTCAGCACTTTGAGTCACTTCATCCACCGAAAGACTCCAAACAGGACCTGTCTTGTAAAGACCCAAGTAGCCCAAAATCCTAAGTAGTCCAGGCTCTGCCCTGAGCTCCAGCCCACATGCCCACCCACTCAGCATGGCCCATGAGAGAATCACAGCAAGCTTGAACTCAACTTGTCTCTGTGGCCCCAACCCACATCTCCTGCCCCACAGTCTGCTCCTGCCAACGCTAACCCTTCTGGCTAACAGCACAGGCCCTTCAGAAACAGGCAGGTCAATCCCAAGCTCTAATTACCCATAACACCAGTGATGGCTGTTCTTAGTTGTCAACTTAACTACATCTGGAATTAACTAACACTCAAGTAGCTGGGTGCACGTGTTAGGGGTTTTTTTCTTAATTAAGTCATTTAAAGTGGGAAGACCCACATTTCAATCTGGATATTTTTAGGCGGGAAGTTCCACATTTAATCTGGGCCACACCTTCTGGTGGCAGCCTATATAAAGGATGTGGAAAAAGGAAGCTCGCTCTCTTTGTCTGCTTGCTTTTACTCTTGCTGGAAAGCCCTTTCCTTTGTTGGCATGAGAGCTACTTCACTGAGGCCCAGCTGAAGCATTTGGCCTTGTGGAGTGAACAACTACATTCTTGGACTTTCCTTGGTAGACCACAATGCCTGGACTAGCTACACCACAGCTTACAAGCCACTCTAATAAATTCCAGGATATATATATGTGTGTGTATGTGTGTGTGTGTGTGTGTGTGTGTGTGTGTGTGTACATACATACATATACATATATGCACATATGAGAATATATATGTATATATGTGTTCATATATATACATACACATATGCTGTAAGTGCTGTTCCTCTAAAGAACCCTGATTAATACATACCCTACCCAGTTTCGCTCCATTCACTCTTCATGCCATGCTTCTCACCTGCTCGGGGAGAACAAATCCTCTTCATACTGGTCTGGCTCATATTTCCTCTTACTGTTAGGTTTTCCACAAACCTCCACACAAAGATTTTTCAAAAATAAAAATTGAATCTGTCCATACTTCTGCTTAAAACCCTTTGATGGCCTCTACTATACACTAGAGGGATGCTTAGCCTGCAGTGAGCTATGAGGAACACCCTGGGGGATTTGACTTCAGATGATTTATGAATAACCTCAAATTACAGAGTTTTATATACAGGTATATTCTTGTGGGGAGAAAAATCAGTAATTCATTACATTTCCCAAAGGAATCTGTGATATTCCAAACATTCTGTGCCCCAGCCACACCCATCTCTCTGGCTTCATCTCTGTTTCACAACCGAGATGCTCAATATCTGAGTCACAGAGAATTGCCATTGAAGCACTCCTTTGAGATCACACCCAGTGAACTCTTTCATCTCCAAGGCAACTCTGCTGACATGTCTGGTTTAGGATGAGCTAACAGGCACAGGCAGGAGTCCCTTGACCAAGGACAAAGTTACCTGTTGCTCAGATTGTCTTACTCTGCCTACATTCTACTTTGACCACAGTTTTCTCCTCTTGCAGCTTCTCTGTGAAGGGCAATTGGTTTATCCTTCTGTCTTCTCCAGGATCAGATGTTCAATCTATGTATGCCTTAGGACATAGACATGCGGACATGCGTGTCCAGTTACACACACACACACACTCTCTCTCTCTCTCTCTCTCTCTCTCTCTCTCTCTCTTTTAATACAGCCCCATATAAAAGAATCCAATTTTCCAAGTCAAGGTATAATCCCACAGGCAGAAAACTAAAGTTGCATTCATTGAGACAAGACAGAGCAGCAAAGTCTGTTCCATGACATTAGCCATAGGACTCATGTTAGAATGTCACACTTGAGAGACTTGAGAGATGTGATAAAACAGGGAAACTGGAGAACAGTAGAGTGGCAGAAGTGCTTGAAAACATTTCAAAGTTGGCCCAATTTATGTATCTAAATGACAAAATCACAAAGATCCAAGGGCATGGAAAACAGGAGCAACCAAGGCTCATGGAAGAGGGTTTCACTACACCTCTGGCTTCCAAGACAGAAAATGCCACCTGACTGGTAGCAAGCCCAAGTACGCACCAATGTAGGCAAGGAGGTAGAGAAAGGAGGTTAGAATGACCCCCTAGATGTGTTCAATGGACAGATGCCAAAAGCTAAGGATGGTGCTTGACTAAAAGCCTTGAGGAGTTGAGCACTGAGAGACACCATACTCTCAGAATAACGTACACAAATCATTGGTTGCCCTGCTTCTATTCCTTCTCAGTAGAAGTGGCTAAACTTTATCATGAGTGTGAAGAAGAGAATGGCTCATGGCGCATGCCGGTGCTGTGTTCAAAAGGACTTTGACATCCCTTGATACAATACAATCCATTTTTAATATGGATATTCAATTATTTCTCAAAGAACTAATTATGACTTTTTGTGCTTGTGTGTTCTTAGTCTCATTCTTGATAAGGCTGCCCACTTGTTCTTTTTAATTTTAAGACTATTTTGAGCTCTAAGAGTCCTCTGGGAAATGCAAATATTCCTGAGACGGGCCCCTAAGCTGCTCCATTTTCATTCTACCCTACATGGAGACTATAATTGTAACCAGTGTAAAAAAAATAGGTCTGAGATTAATGTACTAACATTGTCCTAGCGATGCAAATGAAACTACAGAAATTGCAACTGAGTCCTCTTGGGACAAACATTGCTTTCTAGTAGCTTGTGAAGAGAATGGACAGTGGATGGTGTGGTTGGCAGAGTCATTGTCCAGTATTTGACACATGTGACTTTTCACAATATCTCTTTGGCAAATAACATTTATTCATATAATACATATACAAGTACACATATAATAAACACTTACTTATACTATCTTAAGATACGCTTAAAATATCTCCAGAGGAGATGGTGTTCTCTACATCTGTCCTACATAATAAGGTGATGGATTTCCAAAATTATTTAGTTCAAGGATTGTCAAAGTCACCCCCATCACAAGCCCTGACCCTATAGGCTGTCTTTTAGTACCCTTCTCAGGAGCCACTGGTTTAGAGCAAGTCCTCAAAAGGGGCAGGCATGTAAATTCTGGTGTGAGTGGTCTGGCTTCTCAGAGGACGGCTAGTGGGGGAGGGCAGAGTGAAGGGAGTGCAAGGGTAGCAATGGCTTCCATGATGTCCCTCCTCCACGGACTGATGCTGAAGTAGGAGATGCTTCTGCAGAATGGGATCCCTGGCAACAACCAGGATAAGGGGACCTTGAAATAGTAGAGGGAAGATGATGATGTTTAAGACACAAAGTAAATACAGCTACAATGATGGAAACTAATGTTAAAATGGCTCTTATAGCACTGTGATCCCAGGATAAATACAGAGATATAGATAGACAGCCTACAGGAGGATTGTGTTGGGGTGTGTGTGTGCTCATATGTACACTTCAACTATTACCAAGAACATGTGAAACCATCCCCATGAGAAGTTTAGATCTTTTGTGCAATTTCCAAGCATATAAACAATACTATATAGGCATAGAATATTTATCCCTTGGCTCCTGCCCCAACCTTCCCTGTCATCTTCTGTGCCCTAAGAAGACTTTGCTGCATGCACTACAACAGTGGGCTCACTTAGCCTCCATGCAGAATGACAAGGGGATGAAGGAACAGAGTGAGAAGACAGTATGTATTCCCCCGCAGCCCGTGCGGCTGGGCCTTGAACTGACTGTGAAGGGAACAGCACTTCTCAACATGACCCTTCCACGTGATGCTCTCCTCCCAAGTTCCAACACTCACCCTCACTTCTATCTTCCCCTTCATGGGTGCTTTATGTCCTCTCTAGGTCTAGATTAAACTCCATGACCAACCAAGTTCCAGAGAACTATGTGGTCGCTGACCATATCTTGAATAGTGTTTTGAACAAGAGAGCAAGCCCTAGAGGCTATATCCAAAGCACAAGATGAGAGCAGAAAGGATCTAGACTAGCAGTCACCAAAGAAGATGTGAAAGAGAGGGCTGGCGAGTGGCACTGTGTACAAGGGGGCCAACAGGACTTAAGACCTGTTGCTCTTTTCCTCTTTCTCAGTCTCCATTATTACCAAAGTTAGTATGGGTCCCTGACTCGAAAATCAACCATCTTTGCATCCTTAATAGACAGATATGTTCTGCTGTGTCTACAGGGTCACTAACCCCTTTATTCCAATATGAAGAATGCTGCTGATAGCAGAAGACATCTGTTTCCCAATCACTCTCTCTGTTCCAGCCCAAAGGTAAGTTGTTATTCTTGTCACCTCCTCCGGGTGGTGAATCACCTCCCCCGTCCTCATCCTGTCTTCGAAGATGTCTGTCAGGATAGCAATGGTGTAACAGAAAACACTGTGGACAGTCAACTTTGTCCATAGCACAGCCACAGCTTAGTCACCGCTGGTCCTTGGCTCCCCATTCAGCCCATTCTGAGTAACAGAGGGTCAGTGACTACATCTCTGTGAGTCAGGTCGGTCAGCAGCTGTGATGTGCATCTCATAACCAGGAAGTGAATGGATGAATCATAATATAAAAAGATTTTTGCAGATAAGTTGGACATGGTAATATAAGGCCATACAAAACTTTCCAGAGAAGTCAGAACTTCTTCTATGTGTGGAACCTGTCTATTTCCTTTGGCATTGAGTTAGCAAGATCCACAAGGTACCTGGAGAACTGCCTGGGGGAGGCCTGGGTGTCAGACCTGAGTGATCTGTCATTCACTGAGGGGAACAGAGCTTTGCTTCTGCTGCCCAGACACCATCCTCACCCTCACTCCAATCTTGTCAGTTAAAGGTTAGGGTGAAGCACTTGGGGATCAGGTTTGAAGACAAAATGCATGTGAACTCCAACATAGCGTGTTTTTTATACCTGCTTCCTTGGTACTGACAAGAAGGAATAGATAACAGGCTCGTCAACACAGGAAAGTGACATAATTTAAGTTGGGAAAGATGATGTGAAAGTCCAAGTTTTTTAATAAATATGGAAACACATAATTCTAGAAGCAAGACTGTAGAACTAAGACTTTAATGATGAAGAGCTGTGAACTCCAAGGAGGCCATTACAATGGCAGTTTGTACAATTTGTCCGAACTGTGGCAAGAAGAAAGATCTTCATAGGATTAAAAAGTCAATGTCAAGTTAGAAAGAAAAGAAAAACAGTGTGGTCTCCCACTGAGTGAAAAAGAAACTGTAGTGAGCTATTCACCTTGTCTGCACCTGTGGCATAGACCACGCCCATTGGGGTGGAGACAGGGCCAGATGTGACCTGGGGAACCAAGTCTGAGGAGGGGGCTGGGAGATCTTTTGCTTGCAGACAGGGACAGGAGAACATCAGGAGGCATCCTTGGGACCAGGAACCTGCTGGTGTTCATCTGTCTATGTTGTAAGTTATTTCTCCCTGAATAAACATCTATTCGGCCTATTTGTTTCTCCTGATCCTTATTAAACATCAATATCAGTAAGAAACAGAGCCTAAGAACTCTTCCTCCTTAACTCAACCCTCACCCAAGCCTCCCTAGGTCTGAACCAAACAGACAGAAGATGGGCGCTGGCCAGAACTTGGGGGCGGTGGAGTGGGAATAAGACTCAGCAGGGGGCTTGACTCAACAGAACCAAGAGACCAAGAACCAAGAGACAAGAAGGTAGCCCTGCCAAGTCTAGACTTCACAGTAAATCTTAAGAGTGAAGATACAAAATATAACATCAAAACCAGAAATTCCTCTGATGGTTTGAACATCCCCTTCCTTTGAAAACAAGTAAAAATAAAAGTATGAGGGCTGGGGAGGTGGCTCAGCAGATAAAACTCCGATTCCCAGCACAGATGCACAGGTGAGCAGGTGTGTGAACTGCAGAGTCAGCAGTGCTTGGAGCAAAGTACACAGCTAGACTAACAGAATCTGTGAAAGGCCATGCCTCAAGAGTAAAGGTGGAGAGCAATTGAGGAAGACATCTCATGTTACTCTCTGGCTTCTACATACACACACACACACATGCACACACACACACAAACACGTGCACACACACGTGCACACCTGCACACACACAAACACGTGCACACACACGTGCACACATGCACACGCACAAACACGTTTATACGTTGAATACAGTACATATACATGTACACACAAAAGAAAGAGGAAAAATAGATGAAATATTAGAAAATGTTTGAAGAAATAAGGTATCTGCCAGTTAAGTAATTTTTAGTCTTTGTACTGGGAGCAAGATCCAGGAGAAAATATTTCATAAAGGGAAAATGAGCTTTTGGGCCAGATGTGGTAGTTCATGCCTGTAATTCCAACACTTAGGAAGCTGAGGCGGGAGGATAAAAATCCCAGGCTTGCCTGAGTTACACAGGAAGATCCTGGGTTTAGAGGGGTGATGGGTGTGAGGAGGAGGGGCGTTTGTGATAGAGGTTGCTCTGTATTGATTTTGTTTGTTGGTTTGTTTGTTTTAAAGCAGCATTTGGGGACAGTTTCTGTGGAGGAAATTGCCTCAAGTTATAGTTTAGAGACTGGTAACCTACACAGAGTTTCTGGGTAGAGAGAATAAAATTGGGATTCAGAAACCACAATGGAGGGAAACCTTTGAGGAGACAAAAACAAACGAAACCACTTGAGGCCTTTCCTTCCACTGACAGTCTCAAAGACTTCACCCTGGGAGTGAGGCGTAGTTAACCTTCACTGATAGTTTGATGGACTTCTGGGTGTGTCCATGCAGGCATTCCAGCAAGGTTGTAGTGAGTTGGGAGGACCTGCCCTGAGTGTGGATGGCACAGTTTTGGGAATATATCCTGGAATAGCACCCTGACACCAGTAAGAATGCAAGAGAGGAGATGTCACCAGTGGACTGAAGCCGGGACAGCTCCTAAAGGCCTTGGTACTGGGTCCAGCTTGTATTCTCTCTTTTTATACTCTAAAACCACAAGGTGGAGTGGGAAAGCAAGACTTTAAGAAGGGTGTGGTAGGCAGTAGGTTGTTAAGGACAATGACCCATTGTTTTAACTATTTCTCTAAGCTGTTCTGTTCCAGATAGCCAATGATGCCATGCTTTGCATTGCAAGCAGTGCCTTAAGTAAATCACTAAATAAATCAGTACATCAGTATCTAATAATTGTTCCTTTCTGTTATTCTACTTCAGCACCATCCATGTGGTCAAGGACCCTGGGTCAAGTGAAAGAAGAAATGGGATACGAGCATTCGTCTGGCTTTGCTTCCTGACAGTAGTCAGCCACCCCACAAGCCTGGCACTGCCCACACCTTGCCCATCATCACAGACTGCACCTCTGTGGTGGTCTGAAAGAAAATGGCCCCCCATAGCCTCATAGGGAGTAGCACTGTTAGGAGGTGTAGCCTTGTTGGAGTAAGTGTGGCTTTGTTAGAGGAAGTGTGTCACTAAGGGTGGGCTTTGAGGTCTTAGATGCTCAAGCCAGGCCAGTGTGGCTAAATCTCCAGCACATGTCTGCCTGCATGCTGCCATGCTTCCTGCCATGAGCAAACCTCTGAACTGTAAGTCAGCCCCAGTTACGTGTTTTCCATTATAAGAGCTGCTATGACCATGGTGTCTCTTCACAGCAATAGAGACCCTAACTAAACAACCTCCAAACCATGAGCCCCTTCCTTAAGCTGCTTCTATGGAGCACTTTATCACACCAAAAGGAAAGTATTACAACCTGTCATCGCTGATTTAATTAAGTGACCTGGGATTGCTCACACCTACCGGATACAGAGGGCAGAGTGGAAGAAGATGCTGCAGTGTTTCATGGAGAATGTCCAGCATGCCATGAACACTACCAGGCAAGAGAAGAGCATATGACTGATAACCAAATAAAAACAGACAATGACAACAACCAAAAGCCCTGGGGTAATTAACAGGATTGTCAGGCATGGACCAGAATAATGGATAAATGTGCTGAAAGGTTAGGAGGGTATAAACTATTTAAACAAAGGATAGATACATCAGAGATAGTTGGTAACTTGAAAGGTAAGCTAGAAGAAAAGACCCACCACAAAACATGGTGATAGGAATGGGCAGAACATACAAAAGACACATGGAAGAAAAGGGAAAAAGTCCCCACGATGAGAGGGCCAGAAGGAGAAGACAGCAAGAATAGAGAAGGAATATATAGAGAAATGGCCAGGATTGACCCAAAAACTGACAAAAACCCATCAAACCACAGACTGAAAAAAACCACTCGATCCAAATCCCATACAGAATAAATACAAAGATAATGACATCTAATTATATCATTGTACAAGTTCTGAAAACTGAAGACATAATGTGCTAAAAGAACAAGGAGAAAAGACATCTATAAAAAAAAAAAAGTAAGGATAATACCCAGTTTCCAAAAGAAAAAAAAATTTATAAAGTTAGACAATGGGATAGTATTTTTCCATGTGCTAAAAGAAAATAATGGCCAACACAAGATTTTACATCCAACAAAACAAACATACCATGTTTACAGCCATGGAATAAACAAGTTTTAGGTGAGCAACAACAACAAAGAACCGAAATAATTTTTTGCCTTTGCTGACTTTCACTGTAGAAATAGTGCAGGATGTTCTTCAGGCAGAAGGAAAATGGCGGCTAGAAGCCTGGACTGCAGGGCTAGAGAGAAGAGCAATGGAAGGGGTAGATCTGTGGACTCACAAGATAATCACGTGTGTGGGTCTAAAAAATGGAAAGGACTAAATGGCAAGGTGGCGATGGGGTAAATGGTGAGACAGATAGGAAGCAGAACTTGAGTAAATTCAGGTACATTTTAGAAGGCCTGACATAACAACTAAAAGAATAGCAGAAGAATGCATCACTAGCAAGTAGGTCTTTTATATAATAAAATGAACATTACTTCAAAAATCAGCAAACTGGGGTGAGGGGAATATGAAGGGGAAAGTACAGCAGCTATGGACTTGGGGAGATGGCTCAGCAGTTAAAGACACTTGTTCTTGCAGAGGACCCAGATTCAACTCCAATCACCCACATGGTACTTCACAGACAGCCATTCATTCCAGTTCCAGGGGATCTGACACCCTCCTCGGACTTTCATGGGCATGATTCATGGTACATATACATATATACAGGTGAAACACCATGCACCTTAAATACAGTAGCAAATAAACCTAAATACCAAATGGTCAGCCCCGAAATCACATATACTCAGGTAACAATACACAGATTGAGCAGGTTGTAGTTATACACTCAGGAATATAGGTAGCAACAATTAAAAAAGTATGTTCAACCTCAGAACAAGAATTATGGAAAAGGAACAAGGGGCTCTCTGAGTAGAGAGGGCATCAGAAGTCACCAAGGTGGCAAGCATGGGGTGACTATCCCTTACCTTTCTAGCCAGTACAATCACCCCTGTGACCATCAAGCAGATGACTCCCAGTGCAGCAACCATGGCTCCTCCTAGAAATCCAGTCTGGAACTGAGCCACTACAGGGAGAACAGCACAGAGGTGAGTGGCAGAGGTCAGGAGCAAAGCTGCCTTCTCTGAGGAAGCCTCCATTGTCTCAAAAACCAATGCCAGTCATGAGGGTGCATGCCTTTGACTTAAGAGTCAAGAGGCAGGCAGATCTCTGATTTAAGGCCAGCCTCAAATGGGGAGTTGGAGGTCAGAGGTGGGATTTGCTAGAACTGTCCTCTGTTGGAGTCTTCAACCTTAACTCTTTTCAGCAGAGCATCTCCCTGGTCCCAGGGGAGTCGGTGGCAGATCTCCCAAAGGGTGATGCACCTTGTGTCCATCTTGGACCATATTTTGTAATCCTTTACCCTAGCCAACAATTTGTTTTCAGATCTAACGAAATGAAACAAATGCTGTCCGAAAGGAAACTTGGGAAGGGTCCGAGAGATGGCTCAGTGGTTAAGGGCACTGGCTGCTCTTCGGGAGGACCCAGGCTTGATACCCAGCACCCACATGGCAGATCCCAACCATCTGTAACTCCAGACCTAGGGGATCCCAACTCTTTTTCAGGCCTCCACAGATACCAGAACTAGGTGCTTCACAGGCATATATGAGACCAAGATACCCATACACATAAAATAAACAACAGATCTATATTAAAATAAAAGCAAAAGGAAACTCAGGAAGTGATTTTTTTTCTTTTCTTTTGTTCATAAACACACACACACACACACACATATTCATAGTAGTAAAAACTGGTTAATACAAAATTAAAACCAAACTATGGAAAGAAAAAACATGTAACTTCTCACCTTAGCCCTATAGCCCAGATCTGAAACCCCAGAAGAACTGAGTGTCTTGCAACCTTACCCTCTGCAGCTTTCTCAGTTCTTGGTACATAGTAGATGCTAAATAAATAGCTATGATATGCTGAAGAATGGTTTCTAGAACACTTTCTCCTGCCATTCCCTCTTATCCAGGGATTCAGGCAGGAACTCCCAAGTCCTAGGAAGACTTGAAACAAGAAAAGGCATGGCCCCACTTTTCTGAACTCCAGGTTTTGCTTGTAGGAAAGGAGACTACAGTATCTGATCCCTTAAGATAAAGACCAAGCCTGCCATGTCCAAGGTCCCAGCATGTTCCATAGGCCAGGTTGGCCCCTTGTTGGACATAGCCATGACTCACTCAGGAAGAAAGGGGATAGAAGACCACGGTGTGGACACTGCAGAGTTGCAGAGGGCTTGGAAGGCTCACTATGGAGTGAGGAGAGGACAGGGACAGAAGAGGAGGTCAGAACCACCTTGCAAGATCCGGTTAGTACAGGGTTCTTTAAGGCTGAAGGGAGAAACAAGCAGCTAGACTAATGGAATTTTAGGGGAAATTATGATAGTGAATATGGTCAGGTTTAAGCGTGAGTTAAAGTACAGTTAAAGGCAGAGGAAATTTGGGATGTCAAAACTGCCAACTTGGATAGTAATTTTTGGTTAAAATGAAAGCACTAATTCTTCTATCTACAGCCATGGTTTCAGAATAAAGACTCCAAGGTCTTTGAAACTTTAAGAGCCTCAGGGCAGTGTGCAGGTGTGGGAGGAATATAATCTGCAGTAGAGATTCGGTATTATTTGTGGCACCAGGGATTGAACCCATGGCCCTGTGCATGCTAGGCAACCACTCTATGGCTGAGCTGCATTCCCAGCTCTGATCAGAGAACACTTTCTATAATACAGTTACTAGGGACTTGGATCAATAATTGAAATCAGTGTCAGGAGGAGAGCGGGGACAGAGCTGATGTAAGCAATTAGAGGAGCGTTTGCCTTAAGGTAAACAACTGACTCTTTGAGATCAAGAGGGGATTTCACTGACCCATTGGTGTTTCCTGGTGCTTACAATTACACAGACAGTGGAAACACTCAGGGACTTGGGTAGAAGCTGGAGAGAGGCACATGAAACAGACAAAGTGTTCTGAGCAAACACACATGGCTTCTGTCTGCCTTCTGGTTTGGAGACCTCAATCTCTTGGTCCATCAGTGTGGTGAGAGGCTCTGGGAAATATGGCATTGGGGTAAAGAACCCACACTTGTCACAGCCACCATGTGCTTAGGCTTACTGTGACCTATATCTCCTATTCTTTTTATTGTGAAGCCTCCCCTAAATAAGTGTGACACACAACACTGTCCCAAGACCTTATTTGTAACCACTCATGAGATGATTACATACATCATAGACCCAAAATACAGCAAAAATGTAAATACCACAGATATTCAGGATACATGAAAACATTTAGTCCCAGGCTGTATGATTCTAGAATCTGGGCTCCTTACTTCTTGTATTTAATCTATGATGGAACCAGCCAAGAGGTAATGTTTAAAATGAAGCTTTAAGGCAAACTTTTATCATTTCGATGTACATATGTTCTTAAGACTCATGAAACTTAAACTGCAACATAATTTCAATGTATATATATTTGTAACCTAAACTCCAGCATGACTGATGGTAAACAGTTCTGAGTATAGCATGTCATGGAGTTAGACACCTGTGTGTTAACATCAGCTTTCCACCATGAACAATCCCAAGCCTTAGTTAGTTAGCTTCTGCCACCATCAATCAGATGGAATTCATACTCACAGTCAATACCTAACATGGCACTTGCTATATTCCTGGAGCCATACTAATGGCTGTGTCTTATAGTAGTTGTTCAACCCCACAATAGCACCTCATAAAGCCTTAGACCCATGCACAGATGAGAAAAGTGATGCACAATAATTAAAGTCCTATCTGAGGCCAACAGCAAGGTTTGGACCCAAGTTGTCTGACATCAGAGACTGAGTACTTTATTACCCTGCTAAACTATCTCTCAGATGTGCTTTTAGTAATCTTTTCCCTCAGTAAAAATGGCTCATATTTGCCCCAAAATAAACATTATGAGAGTGTTTGGAAGCTTTGAAGCTTCATCATACAAAGGTGGGTGAATATTATATATTTGCATTTGGCACAGGCTATTCCTTGTTTTAAATCAACTCTGAAATTGAGAGCTAATTCTAATCTGCATGACTGATAGTAAACCATGAGATGAGCATCTTTCATGTGTGGCCTCATCCATGGGTCTCTTCAGTTTAGATAAGATATACTTCCCATGCAAAATCAGTGGGTATGCATAAAACTCTGCAGAATGATTCCAGAACATATCAGATCCTAGCTCTGCCCCCAACTCAGCTTGAGTTGCTCTTTCTTTACCATGCCACAAAAGTTCCTCCAGTGAGTTTGATGTGTTCCAGGATTGAGATACTCTACCTCCTAGAATGTCTCAGGATGGTGTTTTTTATGTGAGAGAAAGTGGTTCATCACCTCCCTGTTTCAAAGGACATACCTGAGCTTTCTTGGACCTTCAGGAATATTCTTCCCTTGTAAATCCCATCAGGATAGGTGTGGTAGGTGCAGAAGTACTCCCCTGTGTCATTCCTAGTCAGTGACTGGAAGGTGAGGCCTAGGCTGGGGCCTGTGACTACCCGCTTCCTGAAGACTGAAGGGACATGCCACCCCCAGTCAGCGCTGTAAACCGCCAGAAGCTGGTCCTGTTGCTCCCAGTTGACTTGGGTCACTTCAGCAGTGTTGGAGAAGTGACACTGTAGGATGACAGAGCCACCTTCCTCTGCATAGATGCTCCCCTTTGTCTCTATTATGCTTGCTGTGACTCCTGTGGGAAAGGGAGACAGATGTACAGAGGCTCTAGCCAGCAGTTGCCCTTCAGCCTTCTGAAGAATCCCAGGGTGTTCAGGGTCCAGAACTGGCTCCAGGAATGGAGTCCATCTCCATTGTCAGCAGTCTACCCTGGCATTCCCCCATAGAGACTGTCCTCGAGTCCTCTTTCCTTCATTTCCAGACTTTGCTTACTATACCTGTCATTCAAGGCTCCAAGTCCCACCCCTGGGTGCTTTCCGATCTCCTTGCCCTTTTCCACATACTCTATCTACTCCATCCCATCCCTGCTACTTCAAAGCATGCTTCTACCTCACTCTGTTTCACTTTCACTGTTAGTCAGATCGGTGGGCCCACCTTCTTGAGGACCCTGACATTTATTCATTTGTTTATTTATTTACTTATTTTTCTTATTCTACATATCGATCCCAGTTCCCTTTCCCTCTCCCTTCCTCCCATGCCCCCATCCCCCTCCCATCCCATCCCCTCCACTCCACAGGGAGAGTGGTGCCTTCCAGGAGGGGTCAACAAAATCTGTCAAGTCATTTGGAGTAGGGACTAGGTCCTCCCTCCTGCCTCTAGGCTAAGGGAGTATCCCTCCATGGGGGATGTGTTCCCAAAGTCCTTTTGTGCACCAGGAATACATCCTGGTTCCACTGTCAGGGGTCCCTTAGACTGCCCAGGCCTTCTAACTGAGACCCATGTTCAGGGGGCCTGAGTCAGTCCCATGCTGGTTTCCCAGCTGTCAGTCTGGGGGCCTGTTAGCTCCTCCTTGTTCAGGTCAGCTGTCTCTGTGGAGGACCCCGACTTACAAGACCTCCCTTTCCCACTGCTTGTGTCATATAACACCTCATTAAATGCCTGGTGTATCACCCCACGGCTCAGCACCTTGTCCACTCAGGTTGATTATTTTCATGAGCGCATTTAATCTTCCCACCTAGGATGTCGGCCCAAACCCACATCTATTGCTGCTCCACGGTTTCCAGCGGTCTAGTCTTGTGTCTAATCTCTGCCCTTTGAAATAGAGCTGGGCTACTTGATTGCATTTGGGATGTCAGGAAAAACCTTCAGGAAAGAGAGAAGGAAAAAGATCCATGATGCTTAGCCAGAAGTAGTAGTAGATGCTTTTAATCCTAGTACATGGGAGGTTGAAGCAGGAGGATCATAGTGAGTTCCAGACCCATCTAGACAACATAGTGAGTTTGAGACCAGCTTTAGAAATATAATGAGACCCCCATGTCTGTCAAAGAAACAAAATAAATTAAAAGAGACGAGGAAGGAGAGGAAGAGAGAGGATGAGGGACAGGGAAAGAAAGGAAAGGGAAAGGAAGGGAAAAGGAAAGGAGAGGAGGGAGCAGGGGAGAGGAGGGAAGAGGAGAGGACGGAAGAGGAGAGGAGAGAGGAGGAGAGGACGGAAGAGGAGAGGAGAGAGGAGGAGAGGAGAGAGGAGGAGAGGAGAGAGGAGGAGAGAGGAGGAGAGGAGGAGAGGAGAGAGGAGAGAGGAGAAGAGGAGAGAGAGGAGAGGAGGGAGAGGAGAGGAGAGAGGAGGAGAGGAGGGAGGAGGAGAGGAGAGTAGAAGAGAGGGCAGGGGAGGAGAAGGCAAAGGAGGAGAAGTCAGGAGAGAGGAGAGGAGAGGCAGGGGAGGAGAGGGCAGGTAGGACAGGACAAGACTCTTTCGGCTGAAAGCATCTTCTTCCCCGACCCCTACCCCAGCTCCTCTCTGAGCGATATGCGTTCAGCCTTTAAACAACATGGCAGTATAGTCTTTAAATATTTTCTTCTCTTCCCTCAGAAATGTTTACCCACAGTCTCTAACACAATAGAAACACAACAGAATTTAGCCAGTGGTATTAGTGGGAAACCCCGAAAGTCTGGGAAGCAGGTATTTCTCATCAACGGACTAGAATATTTTCCTAGAAGTTCCTTGGAAAGAGAAAGGAAGATGGAGTGGGAGAGGGCCGGGCTGGCTCCTACTCCTGGCCCCCTTTCTCATACAGGTGACCGACCAGTCAGAGCCCCCAAGCCAGAGAATCTATGAACACCATCCTCTGCAACCCCAAACACCCCTGTGCCCCCTCTCAGCAACTGTTTCTTCCCACAAGGTCGCAGAAGGCCCCAGAACCACCCTACATACATGCATGCTGCATGTACTCAGCCTTCTTTACCTGAGCACTGTGGTCTTTGCTCCTCTAGGTCTGCAGGCCTTACCTGAAGTGAGGAAGGCAGCCAGTATCAGCCCCTGGACGCAGATCAGGAACAGCCAGCCATGCATGCTTCTGACCAGAGGGCCTACAGGAAACAGATGTGGCCTCTCCTCTGCCTGAAAGCTGGCCCAGTGCAGGTGTGAGGTGAAACTCGGCCTGTGAGAAGAGGGTCTCGGAAAAACTGAGTTAGGTAAGAGCAGCGTCAAAACAGATAATGCTCTTGGCAAGTACACAAACTGCATAGGCCGAGCCACAAGAAAGGCCATGAAGGAAACATAGTGAAAAATAAACGAAATGTGTGGTTTGAGGTGTATGGTTCTCCAGTGACTCGCAGTCAATCTGTTGTTTTTACTTTATCTTGATGCACTTCTTGAGACAGCAGCTTTTATGTAAAGCACTCAAGGGCATCTTGGTGATGTACAGGGTTCTGAGGAACTATTTCTGATGAGTCAGATCCCCTGACATTGCCTTGCTAAAGAATGTGCAGCCACAAGAGAAACTTCAGTGTGGGCGCTTACAGGACCAGACCGTCACTGCATGTAGACTCTAGTGGCTAGGGATAAACCACGGATGAGACAAAGGCCCTGGACAGACAGCTACTCTCTCTTCAAGGAGACCCTCTCCTCAACTCTTATCCGTCTGTGTTTTTACCCAGGTTTGTCTTTAATTGCTTTGAGGGTCAGCTCCCCTGATGTAACAGAATCAGCTGAGAGTACAATAAGTTTTCCTGCAAGCTGTTGACCCCAGGAGAGTTAAGTACAGCAGAGGGAGCCCCAGAGGTGACCAGGAAAGGCATTAGCCACACTTACCTGAAGCTCTTAGCTACTCACCAGGCCCAGCTGTTGACCTTTCTATTTGGGTTATGTTTAATTGGCAATTTGACCCAATCTAGAATTACCAGGGAAAAGCAGAGCCTCCTAGTGAGGAACTATCTAGATCAGGTTGGCCTGTGAGGAAATATGTTGATTCCCTTAATGGGGGGGGGGCGGTGACCGAGCCTGAAAGTGGTAGCCCTATTCTCTGAGGGCCCTGGACTATGTAAGAGCAGAGAGCAAGATGAGTATTAGACATGCTTCCCTCTGCTCTTGATTGTGGATATGATGTCAAGGGCTGCTTCAAGTTCCTGCTACCTTGTCTCTGCCATGGGAACAAACTGTAACCTGGCATTGGGAGCTAAGATAAACGCTCTCTTCTCTAAGTTGCTTTTTGTCATTGCAGCAGTAACAGAAGTAAAACTAGAAAACTTTTTCCTTACTTCCTCTTTTCCTCCATTTAAGAGTGCCCAAAGAGCATCAGGCTCTCAAGATACAAGAGTGAGCAAGTATCAGTTAGCACTCGAATAGCTGACAAGACTAGGGAGGGGAGATGGAGAGGACACACTCACCTGTTGCGTTGACTCTTGACAGAGATATATCAGCCATGCCCCACGGTCTACTTAAAATCTGCACTCCCACCTGAGGAGACAGTCAAAGCCTGTGTCCTGCCCATTTCACCAAGTGCACAAATCATTCCCAGTGTCCAGGCTTCTGTCCTTCTCCTCTGTGTGCAGAGTTCTCTATCTCAGAACAGTTTCTTCCCTTCCATGGGTTCTGCGAATCTACACTGTGACTCAAGCACACTTATGACCCTCCTCCAGCCCCTTAGATAAGTGTTTGCCTTACCAGCTTCCCCATACCCACTCAAGTCCAACCTTCAAGGCTTACATAAGTACATATCTCCACCATGTTTTGTTGTTGTTTTGATCTTTCAAGACAGGGTTTCTCTGTTCTGGAACTCACTTTGTAAACCAGTCTGGCCTTGAACTCACAGAGAGCTGCTTGTCTCTGCCTCTGGAGTGTTGGGATTAAAGGCCTTGTGCTACCACCTGGCTTCTACACTACTTTTTAACATCTAAATGCCTTTCAGTTGAAGCAGTAGAAAGACCCAGCATGTGTTCAGGGTAAGATGCTGCGGCCAGACAAGATGCATGTTGCCAAACTTGGTTACCCAGGCAACAACAGCTACAAGGGCAGGTAGTAGAAGTACCAGAAAATGACTACAAAAATGAACAGTCTGCTTTTGTATAATGGTGGGGATAGAAGCCAAAGAAATTAGACTTGTCCCATTTGAGTTGGTGCTAGAGAAGGATTTCCTATTTGCCTATGAAGGGGCAACAAATTCTTGCCTAGCTGGGCAGTGGTGGCTCATTCCATTAATCCAGCACTCCAGAGACAGGCAGATCTCTGAGTTCAAGGCCAGCCTGGTCTACACAGTGAGTTCCAGGATAACTAGAGCTACACAGAGAAACTCTGTTTTGAAAAAAAAATTACCCCCCCAACACACAAAAAGAAGTACTTGCCTAGATGTAAAACAATACCCAGACATCTGTTTACAATCCCTGCCTCTCCCTGAGCGAATTTTGAGCCCCAACCAGTTCCTTAGGACCAGACCTGAAGATGCCACCTCTGTGAGGCAAAGGGAGCCCAGAGTGGCCACGCTTTCCATTAAACTGGTAGCTTGTACAAGGTCCACTCAGCAGTGTCTCTGGGCTTCTGCTCTCAGCAGCCCACCTACTCCATCCCACCCCCAGCTTAGGAAAAGTGACAGGAGCTGTCTTGTCCCTCAGGTCCCTGCCCCTAACCAAAGGAAATAACCCTGCAGATACAGGAGCCAGGGCTCTATGCTACCATGTGCTTCCCCTCTATGTCCCCAGGACTAGGGTCTTCTGGTAGCTCTCCCCTCCCACCCCCACTTTGTGGCAGAGGGCAGCAAGATATTCTACTCACCCTGCCCTCTGCAGGGTGCAAAGAGAGTCAAGAGATGAGAGCAAGCCACTGTCAACCCTAAGAGAAGGTGCCTTGTCCACCCATCACCATTACAAAATTACCTACACATGGAGATGTCCGCTCCACCAAGTAGACCTGAAGTAGCCTCAGAAAATCCGACTCTGTCCAAAATGAATGTTTATGATTTGACCCCTGGAGCCAATGGCTAACAGCAACAACTCAAAGGGAATATAACTGAGGATTTCTGACTTGGTTGTTTTTCAAGTGCTCTCAGGAGAGGTGACTGGATCCCAACCGGTCCGGTCCCATAAGCTGCCAAATTCAGTGGACTCCGAGAGATCTTTCTTTGCCTTCCTGGCTGTGGAAACAGGATATTAGGCCCTAGAATTGATGTGCATGCAGAAACAGAAGGCAAGTGGCTAGGAATAAACAGCTGGCCCTGCTTCTCAGCCTCAGCCCCCCACCCCCCAGCCTCTTACCACAGATCTGCTTCTCCCCACTACTCACTGATGCCCTTCCCTTCTCTTCCAGAAATTGCACAACACCATCATCGTAGAGTTAAAAAAGCTATTCAATGCACTTGCCCAGGCACGGTCGGGTATCTGAACATCACCATAGATATTGATTGTTACAGGTATACAAATGGGATTTTGGCTATGGGGGAAAGAGTTTGGGTCAACTACTGATACAGCACGTGCAAATTGGAAGGAACAGCCAAGGAAACAGGGGGTCACAGTGCCTGGACAGCTGCAAAGAGTCGACCTCAGGATAAATGCACTTCTCCTAAACTGGCCTAGCAGG
The DNA here is from genome assembly GCF_943737965.1 of Phodopus roborovskii. Taxonomy (NCBI): domain Eukaryota; kingdom Metazoa; phylum Chordata; class Mammalia; order Rodentia; family Cricetidae; genus Phodopus; species Phodopus roborovskii. Next base: position 27,734,514 of record NW_026126469.1, read on the forward strand.
ATTGCCACAGGTGACCTGAGAAGTGGTGGAGGAGACAGGTCAGGTAAGCAGTGTGAGGGGGACCCAAAGGGAAGGAGGTTCTTGCTCAAGTGGTTTTGGCAGGGTTCTTGGCTAACACTGGATTTTACAGGAGAGTACAGGGATGGGTTTAGAAGGCTCACAATCTGCCTAAATTTGGTAAATAACCATTGTCAGTGTGCATTCTCATACTAACAAGTGTGTGTTAAAGAACTCTAACCACCCATTAGCACCCTGTGCCTTTGAGCTTTTTAAACACCGCCCCCCTCCCTCCCGCAATCTCATTCCTACTTCCTACTCGATAGTCATCTAAGACAGCTAGTTCTGGGATGAAGGCTCAAGTGGGCATACCTTTCCAACAACCCTTGACCACAAGGGACAAGAGGATGTCAAGCCTGGATGATTTTACAGGGACCAATTCTTCAAAGGACAGGTATTTCCCTGTTACTTAAAACATATCGATGTAAACATAGACAAACATTTCCTAATTAGTTCCATGAACTGAAAATAAATACAAAATAATGAAAATTATAAACAATAAAAGAAAATGAAATTTAAATCTTTCTTCAAAATATTGAGAGGAAAATTCTTTTAAAATCTTTTCACAGACTTAGGAACATATTAAACAAAATATACAAAATAAGATAGGGTTCATTCTAGGAGGTCGAGAAAGATTTAAAACTAAGAAATACATTAATGTTAAATATTGTATCTACATTTTAAAGCACATGGCCATTTCTTTTTATTATGATAAGAAACCTGAAAATAAAACAATAACCATGACTGATTTTTAAAAAGAAAAAAAATGAATGCATTCTTTCTTCTTTTGCATAATTATGTACACTCAGTTACCTCCAAAGCTAATATCTCTTTTGATGGCAAAACACTCTAGGTATTTCCACTAAAATCAGGAATGAAATTCCAGGAGTACTAAGCAATCCAATTAAGACCAGCATTTGAAGGTATAATTAGAAACAAGGAAATAGAATTACTTCAGCTGATTGTGTATTTTAAAGACTCAGTGGTAAAAACTACCATTACAACAACACTTTTTAAGCTGGCAGTATATAAAATTAGTTTAAATCAACAAATTGTCTCTCTATTAACTATTCACAAGTCAACAGCTATTTTAAAAGAGAACTCCTACTTACCTTCTACAGCAGAGGCAAAGGTCATATAAAGAAAGCTTTGCTCCAATGAAGCTTCTATCCATATATATATATATATTTCACCAAAGCATGGGTGTGGAAGTCAGAGGACACCTTGAGGGAGTCATTTCACTCTTTCCACTGCATGGGTCCTGGGGATCGAACATCAAGTCATACGGACTGATGACTGATGCCTTAACTGACAAAGACATCTAACCACCCCAAAGTATATATTTGAACATATTGAACACACAGGTGAATTCCTTTAGAAATCTGTAGCCACAAAATATAATCACAGAACTTGCAGGAAAAATGGGTGAACTGAGAATGAATAATATTAAGTGAGGTCTTATAATCTCAGAAACACATACACACACACACACACACACACATACACACACACACACACACACACGCACGCACGCACGCACGCACACACACTAGCATGTTCTCCTTTGTGTTCGGATTCTAACCAATTGTGTAGCATGTAGAATGTCTGGGTGTGTCTGAGTTTCTACATTGGGTTAATTGGGGTGGAAAATTTTACTGTATCTGTGGTGGCAGCATTCCTTAGGTTGGGATATTGGAGTGAACCAAAAGGAGGAAGCAAGCTGAACCCCAGCATCCATCTCTCTCTCTGCTTCCTGTCTACAGATGCAGTGTGACAGCTGCCTCCAGCTCCTGCCACTGTGCCTTCCTCACCCAGATGGACCTACAGCCTCAATCTGAGCCTAAGGTGCTTTGTCAGGTACTTGTCACAACAATGAAAAAATGTTCCTTAGCATAAGGAATTCCTGGAAGTCAAAACGAAAAGGCCAACAACTCCCATTGTATCTAAGCAGTGGGCTGACAGTGTGTTGAAAAGGAAATGCCGGTGTTTCTTAATCACATGGAAAGGCCTGCAACTTCAGTCTTACAAGGAGAGGTGAGCATCAAAGATACACAGAGATGGCTGTTTTCTCCCCATCAAACTTATAAAAATCAAAATTTGATAGCGGATTTTATTAGTGAGGCTGTGAAGAAACACATACCATGAATGTTGCTATTGCGGGGTGGGGGTGGGGGCAAAAAATGATACAACTTCTTCAGAAAGAAATTCATTGATGTCTCCCAAGACCAGGCTGTGTTTACTCTTTAACAAGAAATCCCACTTCCGTAACTTCGATGAAGTAAATGCAAAAATACAAAATGACACACGACTGAAATTACTTAATAGAATACCATGTATACAAGTGTTAATAAAAAGGAAATGGTTGATCTATTAATAGAGGAATGGTAGAATAGACTAGAAACATCATATAATGGAAAACTAGACAACTATTTTTAAACAATTAGGTTGATGAGACTGGACAGAATCTCAGTGGCTAAAGCTCAGAGCATCTGAGTTTGATTCCCAGCATCCACATGGTAGCGTATAAGGCCTTAATGGAGTTCCTGGGGATCTGACTCCCTGTCCTGGCCTCCACTGGCACCAGGCAAGCAAGTGCTGTGTGGACATACACAAAAGCAAAACAACCATACACATAAAATAAAATAAAAATGAAACCAGGCATTATGATATAAGCATTTCCTATCAGCACTCAGGAAGCAGAAGCAGGTAGATCTCTGTAAGTTCAAGGCCAGCCTGATACAGAGAGAGAGAGAGAGAGAGAGAGAGAGAGAGAGAGAGGGAGGGAGGGAGGGAGGGAGGGAGGGAGGGAGGGAGGGAGGGAGGGAGAGAGAGAGAGAGAGAGAGAGAGAGAGGGACAAGGAACAAATGAAGAACAAATGAAGGAATGAAGGAAAAAAGACAAAGAAAGAAAGAAAATGGAAAAATCAGGTTGAGCCTAGTGTTTTATTACACCATGAGTCCTATAAAGTTTTCTCAAATGAAAAATGAGGTGAGACCTTTGTGGGAAGAAAGAACAGGGAGTAAATAATTTGTGTATGCATTTGTCTCTATGTGTAATCTTATGAAGACTATAAGAAATGAACAGAAATTATTTTTAAACTAACTTAATTAGTTATATTAGACAGAGAATGAAAGGATGAGGCAGGAAAAGATTGGAATGAACAGCAACTTTCTTCAAAGCAAATGCATACATATAACTATTGTACATATTCAAAATCATTTGTTGTGATGTGGATGTTTGTGTCCGGCCAAAGGTCACCCGGGAACCTCAGTGTGTAAGTATAAGCAAGCAGGATCTCCGGGGAAGTGCCTAAGAAATGAGAATAGAGCCTTCAGAGAGTCTAGTACCCTTGCTGAAGAGGCTGAAGTCACCACCAAACAATACTGAACTGGGTTTCAGAGCAATAGCAATCGTGCAAGAACGCATTCTTTCAGATGAGTTTGCTCAGCATGTGGCTTTCCTTTGGTGGGATATTCAGCTGCTCCTTGACTTCTATACCCCACACCCACCCATTCCCCACCCCATGGTAAACTCATCAAAAGTGAGGAAATGGGACTTTGAGTAGGTGGTGAATTAAAAGACTCACCACTAAAACTTGACGAAAAACCAAAAGCTTAATATAGAGTAAGTTTTCACTATATATTACTGTATACCCTATACTACAAGAGGCAAGGTCTGTAAACAAATTTATTAAGCCAGGAAATCAGAGCCCATTTGCAAGCCTTCAGGAATCCAAATCACAAATTCAAATTAGACTGCATAGAGGAAACCAGTAGGAACCAGGGAGCTATGCACAGCTCCTCCCATATACTGATGCTTGCATGGGACCACGATGGAGGATAGAGCATGCAGGGGTCCAGGAGAACTATCAGGAAAAGACTTACATTCCCACCTTCCCCCCCCCCACACACACACACGAAAACTTTATAGAATACAGATGTTACAGATGCCAAGGGCTCCCACTTCCCGTGCCCCACAAAGCACCAAGTGCGCAGGTAGAGCCAGAGGATCTGAGGGCCACACCTCTCAACTCAGTACGGTTGTGCCAACAATCCACTCCATAAGTATTTGCTATCACTCACTTACTATTACTTAATTGCCACTCTTGAAGATGTGTGTCTCCAAGTGTTGTGGCTTTTGTTTGTATGTTGCTATGTTAGGGTTTAGGACTGCTGTGTTCATCACTCCATCTACTGTATAGCACCCCTTGCCTTACACTCGTATCTCATACACATCTACTCTCATTCCTACATCTTTTCCTCCTCCATCTTTATCACTTCCTCCTTTTACTTCTTCATTACTATCTCTCATATCATTAGCAATCTCTAAAATATGGACCCTCATAATAGCCCAACTTTTCTTTCCCAGCTACTTCACCCCCTTCAATTTCTTTGTCTACCTAACATATATCTCTATTGTTACCCTCCTACTTCCTTCCAAATTCTAATATTATTAACTAAAACCCAAATATATGCCATATTGTTCTTAGGCTTTTTTGTCCTCCAATAGCTATTGAAGTCAAAGAGGTCCCTGTGGCTAAATCATTGGCTAAAACAATATTTGCATGGTAGTGGTACCTAATAGTGCTAGCTGCTGTCATAGTTAATATCCTGCTCTCAGGAAATAGCACCCAGAGCTACCAAAACCAAGGAACTATCTTCCAAACTATGCACCTCAACTCTACCCTATCCAAATCTCTCTTAAACAAATACTTCAACTGAAGGAATACAAATGTTAAAAAAAAATCCCAAGTAACAAAATAATCTCAACTTGCATGTATCTCAACACAGTTGCATAAGATAGGAAAACTGAGGCCCCATACCACCTCCCAAAATTATTAATCCAAGAGTAATGGCATCTAGTGAGAGTGAGTTAGATGAAATCCCATACAGACACTCGAAAGAATGATTTTAAGTTTGTTCAAAGAATAAGCTCCTGATTGAGAACACAAACAGCTGAATAAAATATGAAAAGTACTACAAGGTATCAAAAAGAAATTCAACATATAGATAGAAATACTGAAGAAAACCCTATCTGAAATGCAAGAAATGAAAATGTAATAAGTCAAATAAAATGTTCTGAAGAAGTCTTAGCATCAGAATGGATCAAAGAAAGGACAGACTATCTGAGCAGGGGAAAAAACATGGATAAAGTAAAAGAATGAAAGAAGGGAAAAGCTAAAACAATATGTAGGTAACAGTGGGAATTCCAAGATATATGATATATGTGACACTCTGAAAAGAACAGATAAAATAGGCATCGAAGAGAGAGAAGAATCTCATTCTATTATCATTGAAAATATATTCACAAGAAGCACAACAGAAACTTTCCCAGGGTTAGAATATGTAGATCCAAATATAGGAGGCATTTAGAACGCCATACTAAAAATGCCAGAAAAGAATCCACCTAGCCATGTTACTAAAACACTAAGTATAAAGAACAAAGAAAGTATATTGACAGCAGCAAAAAGAAGCAACACATTACATATTTTCAGATGAACAGCTGATCCTTCAATTGGAAATTTAAAGGCAGGAGGGTCTGTAGTGACATTTATAAGTTCTGGAAAACTGCTATTGCCAACTTACATGACTGTATCCAGCAAGTGGTCTGTCATAACTGAAGGAAAACAAAACTTTCCATCATGAAAACAGACTAAAGGAATCTACAACCACCAAGAAAGCTCTACCAAAGATATTTGAAAGAATCCTTCAGACTAAAGAGGAAAAACAATCTATCTCTGAGGCCACAGAAAAGAATAAAGCATACTACTAACAGTTAAGCAAGAGGTGAAGAGGCAAAACAAAGAAAAACAAATTAACCAAGTAACAGGAATCAATACAGACCTTACAACAATACATGAGCAAATATTAGTGGTCTTGCTTCTGTCAGAGGATGGGAGTTTGAAATCTTGGTATCCATATTGGATGGCTCGCCAACACTTAACAGCTCATGTCTCCAAATGATCTGATGTTCCCTTCTGGCATAAGTGCATGTATGTGTGCACACATGCGTGCATACACAAACAAAAATAATACAATAATTATTCAAAAGGAGAAGTTCCATATTACCTGAGTATTCTAACCCTGAGAATATATACCCAAAGGACTTTATCCAGCTATAGAAACACTTGCTCATCCGTGCCTGTTGTTCTATTCATAGGAGCTAGTAAATGGAGTCAACTCAAATCTCCATAAACCAGTGGAGGGATAATGAAATTGTTGTGCATATACATAATAAGATTCTATTCAACCATAAAGGGAAAAATGAAAGTATTAATTTGCAGGAAAATGGATGAAACTGGAAAATATTAAGTGAGGCTCAAGAAGGACAATCACTTCATGCTCCTGCTAGATTGTGTTTGTAGTTTTATACAGGAATATTTACATGGGAATGAGGGAATATAGAGGCGAGAAACTAGCAAGGACTCCTCTGAGGAAAAAAACAAAGGTTTAAGGGAAAGCAGTAGGGAAGGTAGTAGAATTCAAGTGACGTGGACATGAGAGTACACGGTGTGTGTGTGTGTGTGTGTGTGTGTGTGTGAAGGGTTTAGGCAGGATGGGGCTTGGATGCAAGAGAGGAAGGATGGGAGAGAAGGCAACTAAAACCTAGGTACAAAAACATCACAAAAAAGCCTACTTCATGTGTTAAAACATACAGTATAATAAAAATTAATTTTAAATGCTATGTGTTGTTTAGGAGATAAACGTTTAAAACTATATCTGTGATTATGTATTTTCCTAGCAAAGATATCTCTCATTTTCCTTACTTAATAAAATTGATACAATTACTCATTAAAAACACTAATAATAATATACCTAATTTTAGGTATATTATTAACTGAGCATGTCCCACCAAAATTCTTTTTGAGGAAGGTAGGACTTTAGAATATGACTAAAATAGGGCCTTAGGGGATGTAATTGAGATAAAATGAAGCATTTAGGGTAGTCTTAAACTGACCAGACTAGTGTACTTTTTACAAGAGGGAAATTGAACACAGAGAGACAACAGTGTTATAACCAAACCAGAACACAGCAGGAAGGAAATCATCTGTAAGCCACTGGACGAGGCTTCTGTAGAAACCAAGCCTGCATGACCTTTCTCTCGCGCTTTCATCCTCCAGAACTGTAAGACATTTTTTGTTGTTTAAGAAAAGCAGTCTGTGGTAATTTGCTATGACAACCCCAGCAACCTAATGCAGTATAATAACAATGTGGTTACATAGTGTATTAGTCAGTTAGTTCTCCCTATAACAAAATGCAGGAGCTAATCAACTTAAAAGGCAAGGGATTTATATGATATGAAGAGAAACCAGAGTGCTAGTCAACTTAAAAGGAGAAAATACTTCTTTGACCTCACAGTTTCAGAGGTATCACTTCATGGTCACTTGTCCTTATTGCTAATAAATCATGGTGGGATCTCATGACAGAGAAGGCTTGCCACCCATGGTATAGCCTCAAAGTATAGGTAGGACGAGGCTGAGGATCAGTATAGTCTTTATGGGAATATATAAGGTGACCTGACTTCCTTTTACTAAACCCTTCTTCTTACCAGTTCCATCACAGTCCAATAAATAGTACCACAAGCTAGCAGCCAAGCCTTTATCTACAGGAGATAGCCAAGGTTCAAACTATAGCATACAGAAAAATAATGTTTGGGGAGTTCTACTGATGTTTTTAAGTGTGAGATATCTTAATATGTATACATTTAAACTCTTTAACAAATGAACTAAGAAAGGAGAACAAATATTGACTGATGTTTCAGGTAACAGTAGTGTGGGTATTATCTTAGTCTGCAAATTTGAAATTCATAATAAAACACCAAAATGAAGACGTGGGAAATCCTCCGCTGGCTGGTAGAAGATCTGGGAGATACACTAAGGGAAGCGCAAGGAGAGTCCTGCCTGTTTCAAGGTTGATCTCAAGGTCTCTTTCTTTTAAAACATCCAGACAAGGTGGGGTGGTTAGAGTCAAATTGCACACAGCATTAGGGGAATTACCAATGGTAAAGCTGACAGGGAAGAAGAATTAAAAATGAATTTGGATACGATGGAATGCAGTCTCTGTCTTATCCATGAACTACTAAACTTTTAAGTATAAATACTGTTCAGGGTACTGATCATACCTACTACTAAAAAGCAAACATAGAAGTGTATAGTTATAATAATTAAGAGATCTTTTTAGTATATAGCCAAATTCCTTATATTAAATAGGCAGCTAAGAGTCTGGGCTAAGGTTACTTGATTCTGTGTTAGAATAAATGTGACAGCATAACACATTCCATCACATTAGTCAATCACTGAAAATCGGAAACTTCTGGGGCAATATTGCATCATGGTGGATACAAAGAACAAATTCACTTCAGAAACTTATAGCTTGGGTATAGAAGACTTATACCCAAACCAATATATATATATATATATATATATATATATATATATATATATATAATACAGGACACATAATTGTGAGTGACTGGTCCATACAGATGAAGGAGCATTTACAGGATAGCCATTTGAATTAGACAAGGAGAGAAATGGCTGATTGTGTAGATGAAGCATGGCTATCTAAATTTAGAGCAAGAAGCTAACAGCTAAATAATATGAAAGCATGCACAGAGGCAGCAACAACAGATGTGTGAAGCCAGTCCCAGTAAAGTCATGATGGCAACGTCCATCCCGGTTCCTAGTCTCCTTTACTCCTAAGCAGAACTTCTTGGGATGGAACATCAGGCCACACTACGATGAATGTTAAAGAACATATATTACACGATGGCCATGGATGTGAGTGGTATTGTGGATTAAGGGAAAGTAAAAGTCTCACCAGAAAAGAGCCTGCTTCCTCCCAAGCTTCTGCCTAAAACAAAAAGAAAAGAAAAATGGATTGATTCATTGATACATGTAATTTATTCTCTTGCTTAGGCAGAGATGAGAGGTAAATATAAACACTCAGGGCTCTTGTCAAAGTGATTAAGGAAGCCATGATTCTTGTGGGCTGGAGGGTAAGAGCAAGTGTCAGCCTCATCCTGTACAATGAACTCTTTCAAAATAGTGGAGCAGGGCCAGCAAGATGGTCCAGCAAGTTAGAGTACCTGATACCAAGCTGACAACCTGAGGTCCATCTCCAGAAACCCACATAGTTGAAGAACAGAACTTTCTCCCACAGGTTGTCCTTTGACCTCCATGCATGCACTGCGACAAAGTGTATTCCTATAAACACAACATACAAAATAAATAAATAAATATTTAATAAAAATTTTAGTGTTCAGACCGACCTTCTTCTTGCCTTGCTCAATTAGAGCTGCTCTTCCAGAATATCTGAGGAAAGCCTTCAAAAAGCAAGAAATGATGAAGGCATAGGTAACTATGGATGGGTAAAATTCTTCCAGGGAATGAGAAGCACATAATATAGATGTGGTCTTAAGAGCTGCAATTGGCTGCAGTATAAACTTATGTCGTCTCTTCTGTGAACTCAAAAATATGCATAAAGGCCAAATGCCAACAAGGAGTTTTCATGTACAGCTGAGCCCAGCATGGTCTCTGCTATAATTTAGCTCTGTAATATCTCACAAAGGCTCATATGTTGAAGGCTTAGTTCCTAGTTGATGGTGCTATTGAGAGGGAATGAGCAAAGTTTATGAATGTGGGGCCTACTTGGACATAGTGGGTCATTATGGAGGAGGCACATTAATGACTCTACCCTAAAGTGTCACCTGTGGTAATATATTATTTATGATTTATTAAAGCTTGCCCGAGGATTCAGAAAGCAAAATCAACATCAAGCTATAGAAATCAGGCAGTAGTGGTGATACACACCCTTAATCCCAGGACTCAGTATTAAGGGGTAGACAGATCTGTTAGTTCAAGGCCACCATAGCCTACACAAGAGTGAAGAGTAACAGAGCTCATGCCTTTGATCCTAGCATTTGGGATCACACACCTTTAATCTCAGCATTAGGGAGGTATATAAGACAGGACCAAGGTCTCAGAGCTGGAATTCATTATCCAGCCACATTGAGGATGGGAAGACACTGAAGTCTCAGGATTCTCAAGCCAAGTTGAGGAGAGGCAGCAGTGTAAGATTTGGTGGAGCCAGGACTGCCTTTCAGTCTGAGGTCGAGTGAGAGCTAGTGCCTGGCTACTTTGCTCTTCTGATCTTCAACTGGAAGCTTGAACCCCAATATCTGTCTCTGGGTCTTTTATTTTTATGTTACAGTCTCCATCAACCTCTTCAAGGGCTCACCCCCAATGACTTCATTTCCTTCCTCAAGGCCCACCTCCCCAAAACTTCAACCAGCACTCCTACTTTCTCAGCACCACGAGCTGAGAAGAAAGCCTTTAACACAAGGGCCGTTGGAGGAAGCGCTACAGCACAGTGGGAAGGGATCATCCAGGAGTGTTTGGGGCAGTGTGAAGGAATGAAAGGTTTACTTTTGGCTCATGGTTTTGTTATCAGGAAACATTCTATGTTCTCTGCAGCTTCTTAGTCCCTGTAATCCCCACAAAGAATTCAGAGAAAACAACATATGATGATACTAAGCAGAGTAGGTCACCCACAAGGAGTTGAGTGGACAATGGCCAAGAGAAACATTGCTCCATTGTCCATTCTATTGTGAAGAGACAACACGAACAGGGGAACTCTTATAAAGGAAAGCATTTCATTGGGGACTTGTTACAGCTTCAGAGGTTTAGTCCATTTTCACCACCAGAAACATGTCAGCCTGCAGGCAGGTGCCAGAGCAGTAGTTAAGAGCTTTACATCATGATCTACAGGAAACAGGGAGAGACACTTGTCTGTCATGGACTTTGGAAACCTCAAAGTCCACCGCCAATGATACATGTCCTCCAACAAGGTCACACCTACCACAACAAGACCACACCTCCCAATCCTTTTAATACTTTCAGATAGTTCCACTCTCTGGGGACTAAGCATTCAAATATGTGAGCCTAGAGGGGCCATTCTTATTCGAAACACCATACTCATCCACATTCTAGGATGCTTTTCTATTATTTTAAAGTCTCTGCAACAGACAGTTTTGTGAGGGGCATTTTCCTGACACACAGGCCCATAGGATCAGCTCTTACAGAACTGTGTTCTTGCTCTTGATCAGAAAGCCTCTTGCTGCAACACAATCTGATATCAGGTTTGGGGCTCCAGGAGCAAGATTTAGATGCTTATCAATTAAAGACTTTTAGGGCAGTTCTGGATGTCATGGCTCCTGCCAGGGCCAAAGACCAGAGTGCTCTGACCACTAATTATAGTCTGTACAGATTTAGCTCTTGACCTTACAAGCTATTGATTATGGCAGGGAGGCAGCCTAAATGCACTCTAATCCTGCCGGTGTCTAAGGAGCTACCCCATAGTTTGGGTGGCTTTAGTCCATGTGTCCCCTCAGTCTGAGCATATGGTAAGACAAACAGTGGTGGGAGTATGTGCAGAGCGATGCTCAGTTTGGGGAAACAAACACCAAACCCAAGCATCTGAGAAAAGGGAGCTGGCACAAACCATCTATAACATTTCACTCTTGTGCTCAGAGCTTCTTGAGGATGGTCTATTTTTCAGTTAATCCTCCCCCATTTTTTTTCTAATTAAGCATTACCTAATTATCTTGCTCGCTTTTCACTTCTCAAAGCCCTTGCTATGGCTGTAGTGGAGCCTCAGACTCTGGCTTCAGTGGGGTCCTTAGTTTTGATGGAGGAGCCAGCAAGGTCTCAGATTTGTCCAACTGAGGGTGAGAAGATGGTAGGTCACGGCAGAAGGAGCCAGGCACGCCTTGGGAACTGTCACTCAGTACCTGCCATGTGCCAGGACACAGACCTCTGTGCAAACTCACTCATCCCACCTAAAGCCAGGCTGGGGTTGAGGTCTCTCCAAAAACTCTGTTCTTTAACTCCTACTGACCCTACCCACATCCCTGTCCCCTCCTTTACCCCAAGCTCCAAACCTGATCATCATTAGTGCGTAGAAGCTCTTGAACTTTGAAAACAAAACAACATTTAATTAATGTCTTGTGTTTAATATTGCTATGATGAAACACCATGACCAAGAGCAACTTAGAGAGAAAACAGCTTATTTAGCTTATATTTTCATATAACTGTTCATCACTGAAGGAAGTCAGAGTAACTCAGGCAGGGCAGGAACCTGGAATTAGGAGCTGAGACATTGGCCATGGAGGGATGCTGATTATTGGCTTGCTCATTATGGCTTTCTCGGCCTGCTTTCTTAGAAGACCCAGGGCCACCAGCCCTGGGATGGCACCACCCACTGTGGGCTGGGCCCTCCCGAATCAGTTACTACGAAATGCCCTATAAGCTTTCATATATCCTGATCTTACAGAGGCATTTTCTCAGTTGAGGCTACCTCCTCTCTGATACTATAGCTTGTGTCAAGTTGACATAAAACTAGCCAAGACAATTAATGTAAATATTTGCTAAGGTGAAATGAACACGTCTTAGACTTCAAACATTGCTTCAAGCGCTTGTGAGACAGATCATATTAATGCTCCACTGGGCAGTTGAGGGACCTGGAGTGGAGAGGCTTAGATCCCAGAGCTGGTAAGGAGTAAAATCTAGATTTGAACCCATCCATAGCCCGCATTCACTCGTGGTACCTCATTTGTTCCATCAGTATCTTTTGGGATAGCTGTACTGAGGGAAGCTCTGCCTAGAAGCAAAAATGGAGATGCTTGTCCCTGTCCTCATGATGCTTTCAAAAGATTTACAGGTTCCTTGAGAAATCAAGACTAATGTAAATGAAGTAATTAGAAACTCTTAGCAGACAGCCGGTAATTAGCTGTAATGCAATATCCCCCATGGCTAAGAAAGAAGCTTTCCTGGTGGAGGCCCCTCGACCTAACCCCACCTCCAGAGCTATAATCACTCTTAAAAATTCAGAATCTGGGTCAGACGGGGCCCTGGGCCTGCAATCTGCTACTGTAATTCTCTCTTCCAAGGAATCCCACCTGACCAAATGGCACATCCACGAAATAGCTCTATAAAGCTGTGTTGAACATAATTTTTCTGCTTTTCTCAAACAACCAAGAGCATCATTTTAAACCTACATTAGTGGATCTCAAGGGCCAAGCGGAATAAGGGGGACCCTTGACCTTCAGGCCTGTCTTCTCCTCAGGCCCTCTCTCAGTCTCAAGTCTTCCTGCTGCAGTTCATCTGACACAGACAATGTGGAAGGGAGACTCAACCCCTGGAGCAAGAGCTCTCGAAGTCCAAACTCATTGCCACAGCAGTGGAGCAAAGTGGTGCTAAATTTATGACTCAGAATGACAATGACGTTATCACCGTTTGTGCAGGTGATGCATGCTCATCTAAATGTGTGTGCTACTTTACCCAGGCTGTGTAATGACGTACTCCAAGTTACGAAGCAAACGTGCAAACCACACAAACATATCCTCTTATAGTCCTAGCAGCTAGAGTCAAGACCAGTGTGCTGGCAGGGCTGATCGCTTCCAAGACTCTCTTTGACTTGTAGATGATGGCATTTTTCTCTGTTTCTCTGTATGCCCTGCGTGTGTGTGTGTGTGTGTGTGTGTGTGTGTGTGTGTGTGTGCGCACGTGTGTGCGCGCGCACCCATCCCCAATTCTCCTCTTTCAGTGCAAACTCTAATCAGAAGTAAAGGGTTTCTGGGTGTATCTCTGTGTTTCTTGTGCTTTTTAAATTTTTTCATTTATTTTACATACCAACCACAGTTTCCTCTCCCCCATCTCCTCCTCCCACTCCCTTCCACTTCTACCCCCATCCACTCCTCCTCATCTCCACTCAGAATGGGGGTAGGCTTGCCATGGGAGTCAACAAAAAGCATGGCATATCAAGGTGAGGCAAGACCATGCTCTTTCCCCTGTATCAAGGCTGGTAGAGGCATGCCAGCACGAAAATAAGTTCCCCAAAGCCAGCTCAAGCACCAGGGACAGGCCCTGATCCCACTGCAAGGAGCCCCACAAACAAACCAAGCTACACAACTGTCACCCACATGTAGAGGGCCCAGGTCAGTCCCATGCAGGCTCCCTAGCTATCAATCCAGACTTCACGAGCTCCCACAAACTCAGGCCGTCTGTCTCTATGGATTCCCCTGTCATAACCCTGACCCCCGGGCTTGTACAATCCCACCACCATTTCCTCAACAGGATTCCCGAAGCTCTGCCTAGTGCTTGGCTGTGGATCTCTGAATTTGCCCCCAATCCATTCTTTCTTTTTTATTTTTTTTTCCCGTTTTATTTGTTTTGTCCTATTCTGGTCTGTTTGTTTTTATTTATCTTATTAATATTACTTTTTTAGATGGCGACCTATTTTCTAATGAGAGAGGAAGAAGGGGTGTGGATTTGGGTGGGTAGATAAATGGGGAGGGTTTGGGAGAGGGGAACTGTAATCAGAAAAAAAAAAAAAATAAGTATGCTCCATCCGATATCCAAGGTGCCATGCATATACAAGCTCTTTAGTCTGGTCTCTCTTCATTTACTTTAAATATTTTTATTTATTTTGTACATGTATGTATGAAAACACGTGCACATACACTGTGGTTTACATGTTCAGGGTGGAGGACAACTTGCAAGAATCAACTCTTCTCTTTAGGGATTGAACTTGAGTCATCAGGCTTGGCAGCAGCCTCACACACGCTACTCTTAGGAAGAGTTTCAACGTGTGGGACACAATGAACACTCTCTCTCTCTCTCTCTCTCTCTCTCTCTCTCTCTTTCTCTCTCTCTCTACTGAGTACTGACTTGAAGAGCAAGAGCATCTGGGTAGGGAGAATGATTTAAAATAAATCAGTCTGTCATGGATCAGGCCCAGAGACCAGCATCCAAGCAGCCAGTTCTATCTTTACCCAAGTCATCTCCAAATGTGCACTGTTTGCTCCTTTAGAAAAGGAACCAAAAACCCTCCAAAGGATCCTCGTATAATATCATAAAATAAACACCCATGTTCAGGGCAGGCTCTTCTGAC
The DNA here is from genome assembly GCF_943737965.1 of Phodopus roborovskii. Classification (NCBI taxonomy): domain Eukaryota; kingdom Metazoa; phylum Chordata; class Mammalia; order Rodentia; family Cricetidae; genus Phodopus; species Phodopus roborovskii. Next base: position 27,749,523 of record NW_026126469.1, read on the forward strand.
AAGTGTGGAACTTTTACACAACCATCAGAACAGCTTTGAATTGAACAAGGAAATAAGGACCTATGATCAAGTTCTAGGACAGCATGAATGAGAAAGTATAGTTTGGGAAGTCCTTCTTGAACATTAGTATGAGCTACATTCAGGACTCCTTTACCCCCCCCCCCCACCGCCTTAGCCCATGATGAATGACTGGAGTGGTTTATTGGAAGGACAGAAATAGGAGGAGTGAGTCACCAAGATCTTAGCAACAGAGTGGTCATCCAGTGTGACCTGCCACTTTGGAGGTAGAGAATCCATGGTAGACTAAATTAAAATGGAACCCAGAGGTCTATACAGCATCTGTCTTTAACCTCAATTAAAGTTACGGAGTTGAAGTTTCTACACATTCCGCTTCTAATTATGGGTCCTCTTGAAAACTACCAACCTACCCTGAGATTTGTTAGATTCAATAATGTTGGGAAATTTAAGTACTTGTACCTTACAGCTCTTTTCCTCCCCACCCAGCTGTAGAACTCCCATGCTCTCAAGGTTAAGCAAACAAGGTTGTTCTCATAACTTTCTGGTGTGCTGTGTCTGTGCCTTGACCCCAGGTGTGGGTGGCGCATGATTTCCTCCTACGCTTAGCCCATCCCCTGGCTTGAGTACATAAGTCCATTACTCTCTGTAATAAAAGGTAGTGGCTTCCTCTTCACTTCTCATGGTGGTCTGTTAATCACGACACCCTCTGCCAAGCTCGGTACTCTGAGCACGAGGGCGCGGCACCATAAGACACTGTGGATCTACGGCCTCATTTTGGAAGGGAAGTGTTGAGTCTTTCACATGTAGGACCCTCCTCTCCTCTCTGTGCTTTATACAGAGTGGTAAGCCAATGTAACAAGAAAAGAGCTCTTTGACCTGAATGTTTCTATCACATAAATCTGAGAGTCTCCAGGCCTCCAACATAAATGAGTTCATGAAGAACATAGTACTAGGAAGAAAAGAATTTTGCAAGCACTCTGAGATGATAAGGGACATCCCATATAGAAATGACCTGCTCCGATCATCATAGCCACAGACTGGAATCCTTTGTGGTTGTGGCTGGATTCAAAGGCCAGATCCTAAAACTAAATAATGGGAATTTTCCATTTCTGCTGACTTTCCACAGAACAGGTCTAGAATACAAAGCACACACTTTTATATTGAATTTACCTGTATGTAATATCTCCCGAGGGAGTGGGAGTAGATGCTGATGAGGGACAGCTGTGGTCCTTACAGGGCTAGCTGTGACCCTGTGACACTTGATCTCCACAGCCAAGAGGTACCTCATCTCCTATTTTAGCTCTGGGAACCCAGTTTGGAGTGGATTTAAGTGCCAAGAAGATGGGTCAGTGGGCAAAGTGCCTATTGCAGAAGGACTTCATTTCAGACTCCCAGCACACAAGGCAGTGCCCACCTGTTGCCCCAAGTCTGGGAGGCAGAGACAGGAAGGCCCAGCCAGCCTGGTGAATTTTGTGCCTTCACAGAAATGAACGCCACCAAAAACCAATTTTAGAACTTTTTTTTTTTTTTTAGCTAAAAGAGAAGCCTGAGATATAAGTCACTCTCCATATGTAAGTCCCTCTGCCATATCAGCACTTTTCAAAGTCTGGTTATAAGTGCTAGGCCTGGTCTAACATTATAGAAACAGTCTGTGTTTATGTTCAGTGCTAAATGGAGGCAGAGAAAGAGCAAGGAGCATCCTGACCATGGATGTATCCAACGACCCTAAACTACAGATGGCATTTTACAGTTATGGTGGTCAGGTCACTTGTAATGGCTTCAGGAGTGTCAGTAACACAGAAGCCCTGTAGACGTTTCTTGAAAGCACTCACATAGGAGACTTTGGGTATAGCTATTGATGTGACCTAATTTGTAACAACTTCCTGCTGAAATATTCAGGAGACTTTCAAGCATTGCTACTGGCAGTTTAGATGGCTGAAGATACTTATCAAATCGGAAGTTGCTATTGATCATTTAGAAGCTCTATATTGAAGTAAAAATAAATCTAAAATAACAATCATTTCCAACAAGCAAAGCTAACTCACTTTGTCATTGCCCACTTTGCACAGGTATGTAATAACCTTTCTATAACTCTTAAAAAAATGAATGCATTTGAGAGCAGAGACCAATTGTGACCACTCTCCAAGAAAGCTTTTCCTTCATCTATGTACCATCCTAAGGTGGAGTATCTGTACACCAGCCTGAGATGGGAGACAGGGGCACCTGGGCTGATGAAGGCAGACCATCACATGTGAAGTTGCCTAAGTCTTTACCATGCACTGACTCCCATAAAGGTAGGGTCTTGTCTGCCATGCAATGCTGAGCCCTCTGCCTTTTAGTCTGACTGCACTGATTTTGGAAGGGAATACTCTTGGCTTTCCCACTTTGTCTGTCTGCCTGATGCTTCATTTCTCAACCCCTAATATTTGCATATGTTGTGACAGTGATTGAGCAGGTAATACCAATAAAAGTCCCACTGTACATGCTCTCAATTATGAATCATTAGACTAGCACTATCTTAAATCAGTAAATAAAATAAATAAAAATTAAGAGGTTATCGGCGGCCTGTCAACACTTCTCAGCTTTGGAGATAAAAGTTCAAGCCATCTTGAAAGATGAGATAATTTAAGTATTCACTCCAAGTCAACCCACCAGCCTGTCTCATTGGGAGCCTTTCAATGCTAGCAGCCTTACACTGTCTCCTCTTCAGTCAGTCATTGTATTCACCAGGGTTTTCTAGAATAACTGAACTTATAGGATGGATTTGTCTACCTCTATATATATATAGAAAGGAAATTTATCACAATGACTTGCAGGCTGTGATAATCCAACAGTGGTTGCCAATGAATGGAAAGTCCAAAAATCCAGTAGTTGCTCATTCCATGAGACTGGATGTCTGAATTGGCCTTCAGGATACAATGGAACCCCAAAGAAGTAGACTCTAATGTCAGTGAAGAAATAGACTTGCTAGCAATGCGAGATCAAGTAGGCAAAAGCTTCCTTCTACCATATCCTTATACAGGCTCCCAGTAGAAGGCATGCACCAGATTAGATCTGGTTTAAAGGTGTGTCCTCCCACCTCGATTAGATGTAGACCTCCCAGATTCAAATTAATCAGAAAGTCCTCACATGTATGCCTCCTAGTTTTGGTCAAGTTGACCACCAAGAAGAGCCATCAGTCATATTCTCAGGGATGAATATTCTAACTAGCTTCTAGAAGCAGCTCCAACCCTTGCTGCCTTCTCCACATGGTGCCTCCCCTCCTAATCAACTCTAAAGAGCTTGACTACAGTGAGTGCCCTATACATAGGGCTCTTAATTTTGATGCTTCTTTGATTACCCCAGGGAAAGCAGAAGTCTAATGTATTCCTAGGCAGCTAAATAATGTTGTATTGTCTAAAGAAGCCATCTTCAGTCTTCCTGGTACTCATAGGAAAACGTGGCTTTCAAAAGACTTTCAGGACACAGGGCCAAGCTTTGTCAAAGTGATTTCACTACTTACAGATCCAACAGTCTAAAAGTGATCCAGAATTTCCATGCTTCCTTGACACTCAGTGTTTTAACTGGACTGACTTAAATATCCTGCCCTTTCATGCAGTTGGCTATGAATGAGAAGGTAGACTAAAGCCCGACATAGGATCCTTTCTCTCCCCTGTTCCAGGCTTGACTAAATGCTTTGTCTGCATATTCAATGTGCACATTTGATGGCAAGGTTGAAGTTTCTCCCTAGCACTGCCGGTGTGAGCTTTCTTCCACAATAACAGATAAAGAAGTCTCCATAAGTGGACAAAGTGGTCTCTGATAACCTACAGTGCAAGGTATTCTCTGACCAGGTGCTATGTGGACTTTTTTTCTTGCTCCATTGCAGAAGCATCAGATGAAACCATAACCCCCCATCTAGAAGGACTGGGGGAGGGTATAAAGGGCTCTAAACTTAGGGGTGACAGGAGATGTATAGACTTCTAGTCCCCATGGCATGCCAGCATGAGTTAAACCACCAGCAACTAAACCACACTGGTAAAATTCAAGAAGACATGTTCATTCACTAAAGCACCTGTCCTGGTAGAACACAAGAGTGGCCAACCTCATTCTAGAGAGAGTTGAACACCAGGGAGGACAGATTTGTGTAGGGTAGTTAGACTTGGACTGACTTGGAAGGGTAGTTAGACAGGCAGAGGAGGTATTTGAGATACATTTATAGCAGCTTTCCTTAGGATGGTATGTGGAATATTCCTTTATAATGTGTGAATATATTTCCCTGTGATTAGTCAAATTAATAAGCTGACTAGCCAATAGCTGAACAGGATAAGGTTAGGCAGGAGAGTTAAATGGAGAATACTGGGAGAGAAAAGGGTGGAGCTAGAGAGTCACTAGCAAATGCAGAGAGAAGCAAGATGGGCATGTTGTACTGAAAAAAATGTACCAAGCCACATCACAAAGCATAGATAAAAAATAGGGGTTAGCTTAAATATAAGAGATAGTAAAGAGCCTGGGCTATTGGGCCAAGCATTTATAATTAATATGCCCTCAGTGTGTTTACTTAGGACTGCTGGTGGGAAAGAATCTTCCAGCTACAATATGGAGTCCCAGAGTAATGGGCTAGGGACAGATGAAGACATGCTTAAGCATTGAGAAGGACAGGGTTCTGTCACAGATACTCTCTGAATGTAACTCAAAGGCCATGGAGAAGACCATGGGGTGGGGGGGGGGAAATTTAGCAACTATCATCAGCTTCACACTGGCCTCAGGCCTGTTGGTGGAAATCAGAAGCAGGACGGTGGAGAAGCCCTTTGAGAAAAGACAGACTGTTTGCACCTGCACCCAGGATTCTAAGGGGAAATCCCCATGAACATGTCATGGCGACAGCGGCAGGGAACAGTGTGTGTGTGGGGGGGGGGGGTCTAAAATACAGATCACTTCAGATAACTCAGAGAAGAGCCAACCATGCTACAAATACAGGGAGCCCTTCAGCTACCTCTTTGCTCTCCTGACGGTGTGGCCCAGGTGCAGGAAGGGCTTTACCACAGCTATTCCCTCGCTGGACACAGAGCCATGCTGGAGAGAAGCCCTATGAAAACTTGTTCAAGCCTTCACTTTTGCCTGGCATGATAATATTTCTACACTTGACGGGGACAGGGGACACATGGGAAATCCTTCTAGAGAACCCTCCTTTGACAGATAAGGACAACTGAAAAGGATATTGGAATATAAGCGTGGTGCCTAGTAAAATGATGTGATTTCTAAGGAGACACGAGCCCACACATGTGCACACACTTTATTGCACTATTTCGTAAGATTACGAAAGGATTGAACGGTAAGGAGGAGAGCTCTTTTCATTCCATAGTTTCGAACACTCAGCGCTCTCATTTTCACTCAACTTTCAAGTCCGTGTTTTCTTCTGACTCATTTTCTCAGGGCAGCGAATGCAATGGTGCAGCGAGCCCTGTGTCCTTCCCAGGTGAGCAGTGAGTCCCGCTCTGTGGTCTCAGCGTCTTCTGCCCAAATCCCCATTACCAGAATCCTAAGTGAAATGAGGCCAAAGAGGAGTTTACAAACAATTTTTATGCAAATATAATTTGCGAAGATGTAAGATACACTAATTCCTTGACATGTTAATTAAATCTTTAGCGATCTATCCGAGAAAAGTGTTCTCACATGTCTGTGCTTACATGTAAGACATTGAAAATTGATTAAGTGTTTGTCTGTAAAAGTACAATACAATATACCTATCCTATGAGATACTGTATAGTATACACATTCTGTGGATAGAGGTATTAAAATATCTCCCAGAAACAGTATTAGGTAAAATAATAAATAAACACATTTGGAAGGATGTATTGCATGGGAAATAAGATTCTGGGATACAATATAGGCTGATTGATGTTTATTCTGGAAGAAATACACCAGAAATAGATGACTGCAGAGGATTCCAGCTTCAGGAATTAGAGCAAACTGGGATATGGGACCCCAGACCTAGACCCCACAGGTCACCTCTGCACCTGTCCCCACACCCCAATGGACATGGTTAGTGCAACACGTGTGTGACAGGTAGATTTCTTACTACAAGGATGCCCTTGAGGCTATTCATGGGGGATGGGGGGGTTGGGGAGGGAAAAGGACCAGAGTCTAGGAAACATCTATATATACTTTATGTAGCTCACTATTGTTTGTCACTTAAATAGATAGCATGTATTATTTTTGAAATAAAAGTTTTAAATATTTTCATAAAGCTGTGGCTTAGAATAAAGGTTATTTCTCTATTTACTATAAAGCATGAATTTTAATGGATTTTGTTAAATCTTAGTCTTATTATGCCCTAAAGAATTAACTAAGACCATGCCTGGTGGTAGTGGTGCTTGCCTTTAATCCCAGCACTCAGGAGGCAGAAACTGATGGAGTGCTATAAGTTTGAGGCCAGCCTGGTCTACACAAAGAGTTCCAGGACAGGCTTCTTCAGAGAAACCCTGTCTTGAAAAACAACACACACACACACACACACACACACACACACACACACACACACAAGCAAACAAACAAAAAAGAATTAACTAAGACCAAAGATCCAGAGCTCAAAGTCAATAAACAATAAGGTAATTTTAAAAAAAAAATGGGCCAACACATATAAAGAACAACACTTATTAAAAAATGAGAGTTTGGCATAGACAACTCATTTCCTTTTAAATATTCATTCATGAATGACCTTTGCAGGTGGTTATGAGTGGCTTAGGTGTCAAGTTTCTGTCTTCTCAGATCACAAGGCGAAGTACTCAGTTCCCTCTGTCAATGTATCTGTGCTCATGTACACACAGTTGTTGGCTCTGAAAGAATGTGATCTTGCAATACCAGCTCTGTTACTTGACTTTGTGACATATGTTAGCATTCCAAAAGCATATATTTTTTTCCAACATAATATTCAAGTTAAGCCATCAGACCTATCCTCCAGTAAGGAAAACAAATTTCATGTCAACAGATCATATTTTATGTTTCTGTGTTCCTCTCACAAATGATGAGTATTTATCAATGTCATTTCATGGGTAAATCACTATTTCTGACAAGAAATAGTTTTCCTAATTATAAATAAAGGAGTGGGTTTTTCACAAAGGAATGCATAAAGCACCAGTAAATGTATTGGCTAAGAGTCATAGTGTACCCAAATGGGTTACTCCACTGAAGATGCATTTATCTGTGAATTTTGCTTTCTTATTTAGCAAATGAAGTTGGCAGCTGTGTGATAGCACAAGTGTATTCTGCCTATCGGGGGTCATTTCTAGAAAATGAACTGTGTGAGGCAATGAGACAACTACTGGAGAGGACAGCACGCATGGCTCCATTGGAAGATCTCCTTCCCGTAAGAGTCACTGATCATTGTACCCGAGCTGTGTAAGTGTCGCCTAAGCACACTGCACCACTCTGGGAAAGATGACTACAAGAGCATGGGCATTTCCTGTGGTTAAGATCTGCCTGCAACATTAAAAAGGAAAGTGGCACCCTAAGAATTAAGTACAACAATTCTACATCTGAATGTGGCAGTGGGTGATGGGTGTGACCTGTTTGGGAGTTCATGATAGTCATTCAAGAAAGTTGTCACTTAAGAGATCCAAGTTAGAGGGAAAGATCCTCACCGTGGTTCTTCAATCATCTGGGGTTGTCACAGAGACACTGGAGTAGAAGAGTAACCAAGGAATATTTCAAGTCATGATTCACCTCACCAACTATGCAGACGATAGTAAAAAAGTTAGTTTTCCATGGCCTGAATTGGCCAAACTTCTTGTCCCTCTAGTTAGGCTATTACAAGGGAACCAAAGCACTTTGGGAAGTGACTTAGGTTCTTAACTAATTCTATTAAAGGTGTGAGAACTATCAGAGGAAGACACTGAGCTTTATGGTAATGAGCACAAAGTTCCTACTGAAGAGTAACCCTTGCTCTCAACTGCTGAGCCAGCTCTCCAGCTCTTAGCTATGCTCAAGTTTCCAATGTCTGAACTTCTAAACAGATCTAGTTAGTTGGTTAGTTAGTTAGTTAGTTACTTAGTTAGTTAGTTTTTATTATGTGTATGGGTGTTTCTGCCTGCCTGTATGTCTGTGTACTACATGTGTGCCTGGCACCTACAAAGGCCAAAAGAGGGTGTTGGATCCCTTGGAACTGGAGTTAGAGAGAGCTGTTAGCCACCACATGGGATCTTGGGTTCCAATGTGGAGCTTCTGGGAGAGTGGTCAGTGCTCTCTCCAGCTCTGTCTGAACTTTTTACAGTTCCGTTCCTACTTCCCGGCTCTTCCTCATTTATTTTGTGATTTTCTTTTTTTCCGTTTTGGGCTGCTAATTGGAATTCTATTCTGGAAATTCTTAGAGGCCTAGAATCAGTGAGCCTGCCCTCAGGAGAATTGGTACCTGCTTTAACCAGGCACCTGGAGGCAGTACCCAACAGAGAATCATTGAAATGCTCAGCTCATATTAGTCATGGGAACACTAGCCTTCATTCCAGTGAGAGCAGCTCCCTCTCATGAAGTTCTCAGGAGAAATTTATCTGCGGTAGCACCCCAAGAGTAAGACAGACACTTGTATTTACTGGGGTCTCTTTTGGGGGGGTTACCTTTCCTCTTCCTCCAATTTCTACCAAATAGGATCACCTACTTTAGGCATGCCAGCCACTTCCCACACTACTCAGAATTTCCTTCTCCCTCCTGAATAAAGCTTTCTCATCAATTTTTGGCCTTTAAGAATTTTTCTTTTTTGACAACAAAACTATACAGTTTTAACTGTTTTTCTAATCTCACTTTCTTTTAAAGTCTTTGCGCTAGAAAGATTTCTTTTAATTATCTAGTATTTATATTGCCAGAAGTAGAACCTCTGTTTTTAACTTATATCATTCCCTTTACTGCCTGAATTAAACTAAGCACTAAATTTTTAACACACAAGAAAAAAAAAAAAAAAAAACTTCTATTGTATAAAGTAACAATTCTCCCTTAAACATCAAAAATAAGAAACAGTCTGTGGCAATAATCACTTCTTTCTTCCTTTCTTTTTCTTCTTTTCTTCCTTCCTTCCCCCACCCCCCCACCCCCATTGCAAGAGAGGGTGGCCCCAGATACCAAATTTTCAGCACACCCAAAATGGAAGGAGTAGGGGGCTACAAAGGTAGACAACAAGCAAGCAAGCAAGCAGGTTTTTTGGTTTTTTTTTTTTTTTTTTTTTTTTTTTTTTTAACTAGGGGTGGGTTTTTAAGGGAACAGGGGATATCTGTGCTAGGGTGAGCAGGTAAATCTGATTGGACAGGTTAGTCAAATAATGAATTTTGATTGTTGGACCTCAGTATTTGGTTTCAGGAATGAGTCAGTGGCCAAATAAGGGAATAAACCTTGGGGATAGCTTTAGAAATATAATCTAATGTTTTTTAGCAAGGGGGAGAAGGGTAAAAGACAAAACCTGTCAGTGCCATGTTTCCCATGCTCAGGCCTGCTAGAGAGCCCTTGAACTGGATTGTGCTAAAACTCTACACTGGGGGTGGGGGGTGGGGGAGCACTGATTCTCTTAACCTCATTTTCCTTATATGTAGTAACAGCACATGACCTATGCAGACATTCTGAAGGCTTATAGGAGGACTGTCCAATTTTAGTTACTGACTTCTTGCTATCACCCTTCCTGAGAAATGCTTCCAAATGAAAAGTATCCATGTTAGGGCTGGAGAGACAACTCAGCAACTGAGGACCTAAATTCACTTCCCAACACCCACAGCAAGTGATCCACAACTGCCTGGAAGTCCAGCTTTGGGAGACCTGACGCTTTCTTCTGACTTTCTCAGGTGGTATACACTCATACAGCCACACATACACATAAATAAAATCAATATTAAAAAAACAAGCCTGTCTCTACGAAGTTGCATTTGTCAGGGGTTTTTTGTTATTGTTGTTTGTTTCGTTTTTGTTATAGCTGTGAGGCAAGTAGGGAATACAGATTATCCTCTGGAAGCTGTGACCAATCACACTAGGCTCTACGTTGATGGATTTGTGTTTATTGCCTCCTTGAATTCTTAAGGAAGCCTATCAAATCAGACGCTACTGTGCCCCCGTTTTCTAGAGGGCAATTCTGTGCATGGGACAGGTGAGGCAGCTTGCCTTAGCTAGCACACCTCATCTCTCGCAAAACACACTCAGACTCCTTCCGTCTTTGCCGTGGGTAGCAATGTAAACACAACCAGACTGTGGTACGGATTTTGCTTTGAAAAACAATTCTTACACTTGGATATAAGTTGGAAAGATAAATACAAAAAGAAAAAGAATCCGAAAGTGAATCGAGAGCTTGAAGCGACGAGAACGCAAAGAACGCAGCTTCCTTCCCATGGTGTCTTACCCTGACCAGCTCTCTTCTTTACCGCCAACACCACCTTGTGCCTGATTTTTTTTTTTTTTTAATCATGTATCTTACGCCCACTACTGTTGCACTGCCACTAACTCATCTCCCTGAATCCACTACCGTGGACCTCTGTCCTTTGAGGAAGACATAAAGCATGGGCTATTTTAAACTGCCACCATTTTTCAAGCACACATCCCTTTCTATCTACACCTCCCTGCCACAGACCCTTTTCAGTGGCGGAAGTCCACAGCAGAGCCCACAAGACTCTTCCTGTCCAGCCCCTGCGTGTCTCTCCTGCTGTGCTGTGGCTTGTGGGTTTTTCTCCCACTGTTAGGCTTGTGTACACCCTGTGTTCTCCACCTGGCCTGTCTTCACTCATCTCTGCCCTTTTGTTCCCCAGACAGGCTTGCGTCGTTTTGTAATTCTCGGGCCTCACTCTCCTTTGTAGTGAGATAGTCCTTCTCTGTCACTGACCACACCCATTGGGGGGTGGAGCCATGGGCGGAAGTGACCTGTGGAAGAAGGTCGGAGGGGGCCAGGAAAGGCGCTCTCTTTCTGGCGTGACTCGGACAGGAGAGGATCGGGTTGAATTTCCTGGTGTTCATCTGTCTAGGTTGTAAGTTATTTCTCCCTGAATAAACATCTATTCGGCCTATTTGTTTATCCTGATCCTTATTTACCGTGATACTCCTTAGTGCTGGGATTGCTGCCCCACGCCACCACGGCCGGTGGGGGTCTCACTGCCTTGTGAGCTACTGTCACCATGTCAGCTATGTAAATCGTGTGAGGCCTTGCTGCAGTACAAGGGTTCAGTAGAACCTTACACCAGGTCTGTTGACCTCCAGTTTAGCTCACTACTCTCCTGAATAACAGAGATGGAGTTAGGTTATGAGGCTCGTGCACATTTGACTCCCTAGGACCTGCCTGGTATGCTGGGCATACAAGAGGTACTCAAGAGTTCTAGAATTTCTGAACAAACATATTTATTCATGTTTCTTGCTAAAAATCCAAAGCTCTTCTGACTAAATCTCAAGACAATTATCAAAACACTGCTATACTCGGGAAGCAGAGGCAGATGGAGCTCTGTGAGTTCAGGGCTAGTCTGGTCTACAGATCAAGTTCCAGGACAGACTCAAAAGCTACAGAGAAACCCTGTCTTGAAAAAAAAAAAAAAAAAAAAAAAAAAACAAAAAACAAAACAAAACCTGCTACAGGGAAGCAAGAACTGCCCAGAGTCTAGTGCTTAAGTAACTACTACATCACACACAAAAACTGCATGATCTCATGCTTTCTCCGGATAGCACTAAAATTCTCTACAGGGAAATTATTGCATAACCTCAAAGCCCTTTCCCCAGTGACATTTATTTTCTGGGGCTTAAAATTGAATATACCTCAATGGTATCTGCTAGCATAAAATGATACTGAGATTTCTGAAATCCTAAGTGAAATCATTGGACCATATCGAACTCATCTTTGACAGCGTCTTCTCTTGAAGATTGGTGTTTCCAGATCTCCAGTTATACCTGTCTTCCTGCTCATAGCAAACAACAAATAAATGAATAGCACATGGTGTCAGAAAAACTATCCCAAACACCTGTGTGCCTGTTTGTTTCTGGCATTCCATTCAACTGCTAGCTATAAATTAATTATCCCAGTCAAAATTATTTCCCTCCTCTGTTGCCTGATGGTATACTGTACTCTGCCATTATAACACCTTGAACGTTTTTCTACGTATTGAAAAAAACAATGTCTGCTCAGAACTTTACAATTTGACAATTGCTTCCATTTATTCCATGTATTTAAGACACCTGGGTCTCTCTGCACCCTGTCTTCAACAGGGCCAACATTAGTTAGAAACAAGAGAAAGAAGCCCACAACTCAGAAACCTAAAATGTTGGCCTACACAAGTAGCTTACGAATAGAGTTGGGATCATGCTCTCGTCCATGGGTCAAAGCCCATGCATTTCCCACAGCTGCTTTGTGAAATGATCATTATGGACAGTGACTCCTCCTGGAGTCCCAGATGTTTTTTAAAGTACTGAACAAAAGGAAGCAAGTTTAGCTTTAACTTAGTGCCTCATCTATTAACAGCCTCCTGAATCAAATTTCCCAAAGTGCCAGTTAAGAAGGGGCTGTGCCTCATATTTGAAGATTGATTCATTGATTTTGAAAAAAATTGCTTTTGTTTTATCTTATTACTACTCTTTAGATGCAGTTTTGCAACAAAAGGGTAGGGAAGCTAAGAGAGTAGATGATCAGGGAGGATCTGGAAAGAAATTGAGGAAGGGAAAAATCAAAATATACTGTATGGAAAAAAATAAAAATATTGTCAACAAAAGAAACATAAAAAAACAAAACAAAACACCAGAACTCTCATTGAGACAAGACAAGGTCCTGCATGGATAACTAGCTTCCCTCACTAGAAAACTGGCTGCTTCCCACATGCCAGGCTCAAAGCTCTTGAATTCAAATTTACACTACAGTGATGTTATAAATATTCACCACATTGGGACAAGCTGTAAATCAACTACATGGGTGTCTGAGATTACATTTCTAACTACCCAGACCAAAGATGTTTAGGCCATAATCAAATAAAGCATGCAGATTCCGGCCTCCTATGTAGAGCTACCAATCCGAGGTCTCCCCTTGAGGAGAGGACACAACAGTGTGAGGTGCCAGAGCCTAGTCTGCTTAGCAGCTGTTTTCCCAGCCCTAGCCTTGCACATCGCAGGCCTTACAGACTGCCACTGCTATTATATTCTTAGACCTACCAAGGTTTGAGGGAACTAAGTGTAGACAGGATAAACAAAGTGGTTTTAAAGAGGGTGGGATGCATACGAATAAAGTGTTAGAAAGGACCAACAAGAAGGTAATTTGTATGAAGACCTCTAGAAAGACATTTCAGAGCATCATGTAAGGAACTGGGTTGTTCAAATTGCCATGGAATAAGCCAGTCGGAAAAGTGATGTACATAGGACAACGTGAGCTGGCCCAGAGAGAGGCACATATCTCAGCTGTCAGGTACTAGCATCAGATGTGAGTAAGATCTTCCCTGTAAGCTTGGAGGACAAGGGCAGAGGGCAGACGGGAGGAGAAGAGAAATTGGTAGGAGGTTCTGCAGGCTGTAATGACTGCAGCCAGACTGTGAATCATCAGGAATGGTGTCAGCATGAGCCTGTCTGCACCTGAACTCTCCGAGCTGTATGTGAGCTCCAGAGGCAAACTGGCATAGTGCAATCTCACCAAGCAAGAGGGAGGGCAGCTGCCAGATGTGCAACATCCATCATGATTGGCTGTTTTTCAGTGTGTTGTCCTTATATGGCCACCAGGTGACCACTGTCAGCCTCTTCTGCTACATTAAACAGTCAAGTCAAAGGGTCTAAACACGCTGAGAACCGAATTGGCCACTGGGACTTTCAGCTACGTCAGGTTGCCGGGCCTGTGATTTATTTGAAAAAAGAATCATAAACGGACCATGAGTCATTTTCAGCAACCACAGCTTTAGAGCCAAACAGTAAATTCTGAGAAACCAATTTCCACTGTGGGCAGAGCCCAGCTCCTAGTGTCTGATCAGCTGGCAAGCATCAGACTAGAGAGAGCTGATGAGGCAGCAGCAGGTGCAGCCGGGTCACAGTTAGTCAGAAGCTTGCAGGCCCCAGGGTGGGGGGAAGAGTGGGGCTGCCTGGGCCCCTCCCTGACAGTGCAGAGGGATCAAGATGGACCCTCGGCTCTACACTTACACTCCAATTCCAGAAAACCAAGCAGGATCAAGGAAAAGATTGCTAAACCACATGAGTAGCAGGCACCAAATAAAGGGCTATGATCCAGGAACAAAGGAGAATCCTCAGTCAGCTCCTCATCAGCGTGTTCCCGCCTCCTATTGAGTCTTTTAATTTCATAAGAAGACAGGAAATCACAAGCTTCGGCTTACTGCTGTTCATCTACCTGTGTCCTTAACTTGGTCCTTTCTTCTCATCATAATGGTCAGCACTTTCTAAGCTTTAGACACACCCTTTACCATAAGGGTCATACATACCTGACCACACCAGTCCCCAGAAATATTACAGACCACATTATTATTGCTATATTACAAGAGGGGACCCCACAGCACACAGAGGTGAACTCATCCATCCATGCCACCTGTATGCTGCACAGGCATGGAGCAAGCATGGACGACAAGTGCTCTAGCTCCAGAAGTCAAAGGACTTGGCCTCCGACTGTGCTGCCTTTTCTAGGCAAAAGTGAAACTTGATCTTAAAAGCAATACAGGCTCTTTATATGAAATTTGGAAAATAAAAGCAAGGCATTGAAAAAATAAAATCACTCATCCCATTTCTGCTTTTGGGGAATGTCTTTAGTATGGTGGTTTGAATGAGAATGGTCCCATAGATTCATGTATTTGAATAATGCGTTCCCAGTTGGTGGAACTGTTTGGGAGGGATTAGGAGGTGTGGTCTTGTGGGAGCAGGTAAGTCATCAGGCAGTCAACTTTTAAAAGAGCCGCACCATTCCTGGTGTGCCTCTGTGTGTGTGTGTGTGTGTGTGTGTGTGTGTGTGTGTGTGTGTGTGTGTGAAAATCCCTTCTTATTTTTAGCCTACACTCTCAAAGGTATACACTTCCTTCCCAGATATGTTTCCTTCAATGCTTACACAAATAAAACATAGGTATATCCCTGCCTATACACAAATAGAATGATACATTATAAAACATGATTATTGTCACCTCTCTTTTTATCACTTATTATTCAAAACTTTAAAAATGGTTGTAGGTAACCTAGGGTCTGCTAAAATCATAATTTACTCAGCCCCTATCATAATAAAAATCTTATCCATATGTCTATATATACCCATGTTAATACCTCTTTAAGATGTCACAAGTGGCTTAGATAACATGCTCATCATTTTCATCTTCCTAAGTGAAAAAGACCCAGGGTCTCTTATCACTGTATGATGCTAATAAAAACTGGGTGCATTGATTATGGATCTACTATCCACAGCTTATTTAAGCATAATGATCTACCAAACTGAGAAGTAACATGAGTAGGGTTCCTTGCCTATATTTCAAACCATTCCTCCCTTCTCAGCTGGACACAGGTCCTGGCCTGTTCTAAGAAGGCTTGTCTTTGTAAAGGCCTTTCTGGGATTCACCTGTCACATCCTTTTCCTCTCCCGTGAGCACTGCTCTTGTGAGTACCACTTCCCATTGTGTATGTGAAGTGTATTGACTTTTTGTTTGTTTGTTTGTTTTTTGAGACAGGGTTTCTTTACATAGCCATAGCTGTCATTGAACTAGCTCTTGTAGACCAGGCTGCCTCAAACTCACAGAGATCCATCCACCTGCCTCTGCCTCCTGAGTGCTAAGATTAAAGGTGTGTGCCTCCACTGCCTGGCTGTATATGTGACTCTGTACTGTTTTCTGAAAATGTATGTCTTCAACACTCACACTTTTATAGAACATCTCAAATCCCAAATCTTGGCTCTCATCACATAAATGCTCCCCCCCACTACCACCAGTAGATGCTCTGTCTGCTTAGCTGGCCCTGTGTCTCTGTTCCATCACTTGTGACCCTGAGGGTTCTATGTCCCCTCATCAGCCAAGATGAGGAAATAACATTATTTTTCCCTGAGAAGAATGACTTCCAAAGTGAGCCTCAGAGAAAAACACACCTTTGCTGATTAAACTCCAACTTTTTCCAGAGGAATTCCTTCCCTCCATGGAAGGACACTCCCTTAACCAGCCCACACTGTGCCCTTCCTGGGCAAGGGATGGCAGACTTGTCCTTCATTCTCTGGTGTCAACATATGATGGGAGATTTCCTTCTGTATATGTTTCTCTTATTGACTGATGAATAAAACACTGTTTGGCCAATAAAGGCAGAAAGATAGGCGGGACTAGGAGATGAGGAGAATTCTGGGAAAGGTAGGCACCTGAAGGAGAGATGCCATGTAGAGACTGGAAAGACAGGAAACACCAGGCATTCCCCAGTAAGATAAGGCCATGTAGAAATACATAGATTAGTAGTTATGTGTTAATAATTAAGACAGGCTAACAACAGTTTAATAATTAATATGTCTCTATGTGCTCATTTGGGGTTGAAGAAGTGGCGGGACCTGGCAAGACAAGAAAAACTCCAGCAACAAGCATACCTTGAACCTTTATCTTACTGGCACTGTCATATACTAAGGTTCTCCAGGCCTAAGGGGTAGCGTTAGAGAACATCGAGCACAAGGAGACTTTGGGATCAGAAAGCTTGGGGCTCCAATTCTGGTTCTTACTCCTGTTGGCTTTGTGGTTTTAAGTAAACAAACCATTTGACCTCTCTCACACTTCAAATTCCTCAACTATAAAAATGAAACTATGAGGGGAAAAATGCTGTCACAGGACTGTTGACAGCATCTGGTGTGTAGTGTCTAGACATAACAATTGTAGCTATTCTTAATGTCACTCTCCAGCCAGTGTCTCCGATGAGATGTTATTGATAATGTTATATACAGTCCTAAGGCTGTTTCTAATGGGAGAATTCTATCAAGTTTTTATCATGAGTGTTGGAAGTGACTGACTCCTAAGCCCCATTAGCTTTAGAATAAATCTCCTCTGCTGGTGTGGCTCATGATGAGATGGGTCAGTGATGCATGGTTAGAGGTGCTGTTACTGATATACCATCTTCAGAGAGGGCCACATTCCTGGGGACAGCCTGGGTTTGCAGTCTCCAAACACGTGTGTAGTCCTAGGAGATCACTTTGCCAGCCTCTTCTATCTTCAACTATGGATAGAAAGCTGACCCATAGGACATGGATCTGCTTGTGTGAAGGTATCTTTGAACAGAGGTGTGTTTTCACAGAGGTCATGCAGGACACTTTATCACAATGAAGTCCTCATCCCCTGGGTGTTAGGAAATGTGTGCAGGCTTTCAGATCATTACTGTACCTGTGAGGTAGGATAACAATAGCAATCAGTGGGTAAAAGACAAAGGTGGGAGTCTCTGCACTCTGCACTGCATGGGAGTCCTCCAGAGATGTCAACAGTGCTCCTTCCCAGAACCACCAGAAGACTTGGATTTCAACAAGGCTTCAGCATCATTTCCCACCTTGGTGAACTGGGCTGGGGTGTGGAGTGAGCCAAGAAGACTCTTGACTCCTAGGATCAGACACAATCTGCTCACTGCATTGCCTGGGACCCACTTCTTTCTCACATGGATTCCAGGGCAGAGGGAGTGCAAGGCAAATTGAAATGGTCTGGTTTATAGAAAGCTTTGCTTTCCAGCCCCAGTGTAGAAACCTCAAGTCCCAGAACCTTGTACCTCCCCAGAGAAATACACTTCCCTACCACCATAATCTAATGCCTTTTGATTTTGTTCCAAGCCCTCACCTTGTCGCCAGGGCTTAGAGTGGGCCCCCAAAGGAAGGTCTTTGCCAGGAGAATCTTCCAATCCAAAACAATAGTGAGTCTTGCTATGCGCCAAGAATTTTACATATGTTTTCTTAATACTGAGTGACATAAAGCAAAGTTACCATTATTTTTAAAAATGGAAAGAAAAAGCAACACCACAGAAGCTAACCCATATCCTAAGAAATAACAGGTGAGTCTTAGAAAAGAATACGGCTGAAACTGTGTCCAGGTCCCATTGCATCCCCAGAATTCCTCGGGTATCTCGGCTCTCATCGGCTAGGGGAGAAAAAGCTGTCGTGTTCATGAGTCTGCAGCCCACAGAGGGGGATTTATCTCTCATAGGTCTCCTGCCATTAACAGAGATAAATCTGGGTATTGTCATTACTGTAATGGCCTCTGTGACTTAGAGGAGCTACAAAGGAAGTCAACTGAATGTCAAATACCTTGAAAAATCTATTCACCATGAAGTCACCTTCTAAGGCATTCTCAGCAAACAAGAGCATCCATTTTCACTCCAGACACCACTCTTCATGGTTAATACAATCACTAGGTGACTCTACTCTGTGAGTCTCCAGAAACTGTTTCTAATTGTTGTCAGAAGGACATCAGTTATAAATAAAGCCTCCAAGCAACCCTCCTCTAATTAGAAACTTTCTCCACTTCCTTTTCCTCTGTCAGGGTCCTCCGCGCTCTGCATAGTTAATGGCTCAGCCTTGGCTGTGGGCCTGCTTCCTCATCCTCAGTATCTTCACAGTGCAGCACTGTACCTTGCCTTCCTTAGGAAGCCCCTCAGCACCTGCCAAGGGCTTGCCCATCCCTTCTGCTAACTGATAACTGGTAAAAGCTTCAATTATACCGACACATCTCTACTCATACTGAGTATTGTGATAGGCACACATCAGACATTATGTCACTGAGCCCAGAGAAAAAATCTCTGAAAGGAGTATAGTTATAATCTCTGCTTTATGTTTGGGGAAAACTAGGCATAGGATGGTTAAATAATATCCCCCAGGGCCATATAATTAGAAACTTGCACTGCTCATATCTTGACTCCCATCCCCTAGAACCTTTGGGGATGAGTTGGTCTTCCTCATTTCTATGTCATTTCTGTGCCCACTCCCAAGTCATCTAACAAACTTTCCTCCTCACCAATGACAACCTGAAGATGCTGGCTTAGTTGTCCTCACAATCCTTAGGGTCTTCACCATCCACCTAGACTTCCGGGGTAGAACTTCAGAGCCCATTGACCATTTAAAGTACATTATGGATGGTGGATCCAGAGATACATGGATCCTACAGAGAGATGCTCCTCCTGGGGTGCTTACTAGATCCCACCATGTGAGACCACCTGCTCTCCTCTGGAGAATTTAATTCTTCTCCTCTATTGGTCATGCCAAGTCCATCCTTGCCCAGTCATCAGCAGCTACAAGTGCACATACAACAATGCTTCACCATCTTCCTCCCACTACTGTTCCTCTTCTCCCCATCTCCCAGTTTCTACAACTCTTAGACCACAGCAGGACCTGCAAACACTGTTTCTGGCACTGTTTTGTTTCCGCCTCTCCCCCATCTCTGGTATCTAGTTTCGATCCCATGAGCCACGGTGTGTTACTGCATGCACCTTCAACTGCATCAGCCTTCACTCCCTTTATCCTTTTCAGCTGGCAAAATCCTGAACCTCATTAAAGCCAGCACTTCTCTTCTCCATGTCTCCACCAGAGCGTTGAAGCAGGACAAAAGAATGCAAACCCACAGGGTAGTCTCAATTTAGAGTCATTGTCAGATATATCAAAGCAGCCCTTGGTACTTCCCATAGGCCTTCTGCTTCGCCCAGTTCAACGCGCTCCCAGACACCTTCCTCCCTCCTCAAACCTGCACTACGTTCCTTTCAGGGTGACTCTGAGCAGATAGCTCTGCTTCCTTCATCCCCAAGAAAATGGAGTGATGGGAATTTCTCATCTCACTATCACAATTCCTCATCCTTCTGCATCCTGCATTCTGTATTGGAAATACCCATCCCTTCACACAACCTGAGCTTTGGTTCTTTGCCTTCTCTACTGAATCCACATAAAAACATGATGCTGTTTCCCCAACTGAAACCACAAACAGCAGTGGTAGAAGTTTCCATGAATATTACGTAGAAAGTAAATGATTGTAGTTGTCTTCCCTTCACAATGTCTTAATACTCTGTGGAATACCATTTGTTTACTTTTTGACTTATATGTGTATACCTGCTCCCAAATCCTCAGCACCTAGGAGAGTATTGGGTTCCTGGTGAACACTGTTTAAGTTCTGGGTTTGAATCCTTGCAAGATGACATTAATGTCCCTTTACTGGGGACATTAATCAGTAGGATAGAGGAGGGGACATTCTCATTACCAGAGCTGATAATTTGAAGGTTTGGGAGATTCACCTAGTAAGGCCAGAGCCAGCAAAACAAAAGCTATTTATCAATAGTTTACTTTTTTATCTCGCCACACACATCCTAACAAGCAGGGATCAGTGGGAGGCCTGAGAAACCCAGGTTACAAGTCCATGTTACTACAGAGAGCTGAAAAGCACTCCTGTCCTTGACAGGGTGCAATTTAACCTGACATGTGGCTGCATCCCCGGTCATGGTGAGCTTCTTCTAACACCTTTCTTTTTCACCCACTAAATTCTACTCCAAGTGCTATGTGCTCTAGCCACTTGCTGCCCCTTGTCTGAAGCTCCTGCCTCCCCGCAGCATACTTGGTCCCATCCGTGCATCATGGGTAAGTCTCTTGCCTTTTCACTGGACTGAAACACACTACTCAATGAGCAAACACTTTCATGGCACGGCCAACATCACACTGCTTCCCAGCAGAGCTGGATGGAGCACACTACTCACTGATCTATTGAAAGAGCGCTAGGCTTTTCAGCCCCATGCCCTCAAGGAAAAGCATAATGCTAACCTTACTTTCATTTTTTTTTTTTTCTCCTTCGTTTACTTAGTCTATCACGCCAAGAATTGCATGAGAAAAAGAGCACTTTTTTTTCCCCTGACCCCTGGAGTGATCAACTGATGCCTTCCAGCAGGAAATGCGATTGCCCTGTCTCAGGCTGTCTTTCTGTTTCACCAATCACAAAATGATTCCGCCCCTTTTAAAAAGCCAGCTGCGGCCATTGATTCAGTGACCTCCAGGGGTGGCAAATTCACTATGAAAGATAATAATGATAAGATAACAGAGGTTATGGAAGCTACTTTGCTTTGGTACCCAACCTTTGGGGTTGGGGTGGGGGAGCTGGGTGGGAAAAAGCAAGCAGTAGACATTCCTCTCACCCCAAAGCATAATTCCCATACCAATAGTGACTTCCCAGTCTGGCTTCTTCCTCCCTGCTGATGCCCATCAGCAAGAGTGCACTCACGTGCAGGCTGATGAGCGGCATGGGAACTTATCGAATGTGTCCTTCCTGCCTCCAACCTCGCCTGTCATCCCTATTGTCACCAGGCTCCTGTTCATTTGCTTGCCCGCTGGCACTAATCTAGAAGATGATCAAAGAGAAAGGTCTATTGACTCACCCCTGCCTGTCCCTGCATAGTGATTGGTCAAGAATGTGTGTTACATATTACTAGATTCTCATGCATTCTTTTTACCCAGCTTACTAGCCGCCCTCTCTCTTTCTCTCTCTCTCTCCCTTCTCTCTCTCTCTCTCTCATTTTTATTTTTTTTCAAATAAATAAATGAGTTCTGGGTTGGCTGAAGATTCGGCAGTGTGACTGCTGTTCAGATAGTCCTGCTGAAGCTGAGGCTGGCTCTCTAGGGAGTAGCATGAAATGCTGGTTTTCAAAACCTGAGCAGCGTGTAAATGGCAGCTAAAAAGGAAATGCAGATTGGTGCTGAGTGTTAATTGTCTCTTCCTCTCTTCTTCACACACTTCAGAGACCCGTGTGGTGGCAGCAAACAGGCCTGCCCCCTCGTGGGATGGGCTTTTTTCTTTCAAGCTGGACTGAGAGAATAACACCTAGAGTCCAAGTCAAAACATGGAGTTTTTCTTTCTTTCTTTTTTCCTATTTTTTTTCAAGTTCTCATCTGATGAAAGTCAGGGAGGTGGCACCGAATTGTAATGAAAGTATGAGTCTGCCGAGAATGAGTCGATGAGATGTGACACGGGAAGAGGAAGCAGGGTGTCTTTGTTTTGAAATGACAGGCGATAAGCTATGGGGTGCCTGGTGAGATTTTAGTCCATAACTAGGTAGCAACCTGTCAAATGCAAGCCCCTTAAATGCATCAGAAGAATTCTCACTTGAGATGATTTCAATTCCAGCTCTGTGTGTGTGTGTGTGTGTTTTCTCCTTAAATGGCACGAGCACGCACACACATACAGCAAAATATAATTGAATGCCAAAAAGCGTTGCCATGTCCTATTAAGGGTCCAGTTGTAATCACACAGGTACAAAAAGCTCAAAATCCTCCTGACACCTTCCTCGCCTAACTGGTGACAAGGTCGGGCTTGGGAGCACAGCCCAGCTATTTATTTACATCCCTGAAGTTTCTTGTTCTTTCTCCCAAGATGTTAATCAAGCAGAATTTTGATTGACTGTCATTTCTCTTTATGTATTTTGTCTAGATGAAATGGGGTGGCTTGAATTTGTGCTGTTTCTCATAAGATAGGGCAGGAGAATAGGAACTGGGAAAACTGGTTGTGCCTTGGCACAGAAAAACAGAATCTGGACTCTTGTTTTTTAAAAAAATCATCAGTTCCCTGTGCCGCACCTGAGCCGTCATTCCCTATACCCACCTACACCTTCTCCCTTTTCTACCCACATTTATGAGAAGGCCATCGCCTGTGCTGTCACTGGAGTGCCAATTCCATTCTATCTCACCAGTTGGGGAAAAAAAAAAAGTGATCACAAATGAGAACAAGTCATTGTCTGCAATCCTGATTTCCTTTGTGATGGGAAATTGAGCTGGGCCCCATCCTTTTAGTTAGCTAGCATAGCCAGGTGGGATAGGGTAGATATTCTCCAAAGAAGTGACTTCCTATTGCTGTTGCCCCCACCATCACACTCCAGTTTCTCTCAGCATCTTTTCCTAACTGATGGAGGAAACACTCAGTCTGTAATGGGAAATGCTTGACCGGGATCGTGCAACAACAAAATGGACTCATTGGGGCTATGTGTAAAAAACAGAGTGTCTCAAGGAACTTCCAGAAAGGCAGCTGAGAAAGAAGGTGAGTGGGGTAGACCATCCCAGTTGTTCTCACCTCTGAAATGGGCTCAGGTGGGGGACAAAGTAGAATTGCCTATTGACTCTGAGTCCAACTATCTGGACACCCCTAGGAGATAATTCCATCCCCAAATCTATTCCTTCCCTCAGTGAGGAGGCCCACATGCAAGTCATCTTAGCAGAATCACCATAGAGTATTGGTGACTAATCAATGGAGCAGTGGCAGGAACTTCTGAAAGGTCTGGTGATGCTGAGTAACAGACTTCAGGGCCTGATCGTGTTTCCTATCTGTGTAAGAGGAGAAATTTACCTACTCTCCCCCAGAACTAGCACACCATGAAGCTGTTCTTACTCTGTGTCAGCATCAACTTGATCCCAGTGTGGCTGTGTGCAAGCCTCAGGCAAGGTCTCAGAACTGCTTAAATGTCACTAGCTAGCCACTGAAAGCAGAAGGGAGCTGTTGTCACAGACACTGCTTCTGTTCAGTGACATCAGTTGGCAGAGCCATCCATGAGGCTCATATGTAGACTGGTTCCAGGCTGACTGTGGCAACTGTTAGTTTGGATTTGAAATGTTCCTCCTCATATGCTGAAGGTGTGGTCCCAGTCAGTGGTGCTATTGGGAGGCGGTAAAAGTCTAGAGGCAAGGGGTCACAGGGATCATGCCTTTGGAGGGATAATGAGACCAGTCCCGTGTTCTCCCCCACTGCCTGAGAGTTGAATAGTTTACCATGCCATCTCCACCGTGATGTTCTACTTCACCTCAGAGATAAGTGCCATGAAGCCAGGTGATGGCAGACTGAAACTTGTAAATACAGGAACCAAAATAAACCTCCCTCCTTGAAGTGTTTTTCTCAGGTGTCTTGACGTAGTGACACAATTTTTACTAACATAGCAAATTTAGGAGTATGGGGGTTGAGAGCTGGAGATGTTGCTGGAGATTAATTGCTCAGAGAGTGCTTGCTGTTCTTCCAAGGGACTCGGTGTGGTTTCCAATACCCAGTGGCTCTCAACCTCCTGTAACTCCAAATCCAGAAGAATCCACTGCCCTCTTCTAACTTCTGAAGGTGCCTGTATGTGTATGGCATAAACACAGAGACACATATATGCATGCATACACACATATACACTTAAATGCACACATATATACAAAAGAAATACTTTTTAAAAAATGACAGTTACTGCTGCCCATCTAACCTCATCTGCACAGGCAACCTAGAAAGAACCATGGGAAACTAGCTCTACAAAACTATAAGGCTCGAGGTCAGAGCAGAAGTCTCCTGGTAGAGCAGTAGATAAGAGGACACTAACTGAAATGGGCCACAAAATAACTGAAATATTTCTAGAGTGATAGAAATAATCTTGATCTTGATCAAATGTGGGTTGTGTAAGTGTCTGCATTTTATCAAAACTCATCAAGTTATACATAGTGTCTATACACATCACTGTATGTAAATTACACTTTCCTTTTTTATAATAGGATGGTATTTCTCTTGTAGGAGGTCTTGAGAGGACAATTCCAGCATTGCTCGCTACCAGCACATCTTTCTGATGGCAGGTGAAAAAAGGACAGTCCCAAAGCTCATTTCTAGGCACCTTACATCCCTACTGTGTAAAGAAGCAGATTACACCAAAACCCGCATTGGAAACACTACCTACCACTCTCCCAACCTCCAGAAAAATCCCTATCTACCAAGCCCAGACCTTCAGAAAGATCTCTAGCCTCTCTGAGGCTGTTTCTTTCTTGAGGAGACTAATGATCCCCATACACCCTAAAAGTTCACTGAAGGAAACAAAAAATAAATTTTTATAAACTGGAAAGAGTCACAGGAATATAGCTTTCACACCATCTCAAAATGAATATAACTGTTTAGACACATGCCTGAAAGAGATGAGCTCCTTGGTGTAGTGTTAAAACTCTAATTGGAAAATCTGCTATGAGAATATCCATAAACAAGTTATTACTAAATAACCATAAGCAATGGTATGAATTTTACTCTATGGGACACAGGTATGAAATAACACTGTGTTCCTTTAATTATATAATCTATTCTAAGCCTCCCCTGGTCTGAAAGGTTGGGTGCTCAGATCAATTTGGGTTTATAACGATCAACTCTTAAGTGTAGTGTTACCATCTCATAACCTCTTATTTATCATGGGTTAATCATGTTCTATGCAGCTACAAAATAAAAATTTCCTATTTTCCTTCTACCAACCCTGCAACTTACAAGCATGATGAAGACAGTGGTGTATGTATGTATGTGTGTGTAGCACAGTCACTGTTGCCATATATGTTCATGAATACCTAAATAAGTATTTTTGTACAACTAATCTGTATACATATGTGTTAGACATTCCAAGGCTGTGAAAACAAACTTAAGCAGAAACAAAAACAAAAAAATCTTAATGAAAGAAAGAAAACTTTTAAGTTTCTTAGGGAAAGAAAGATCACTTTTCTTACAGTTTCAGGGGGATTGAGTCATGGTGGGAAGGACTCCCCTCCTGGAGAGCCAGGAACAGAAAGCTAGAATGAATGCATGGCTGGAGGTTTTCCTTCCCACTTTGAGACTACCCTAGCCCCCACACTGTAAGATGGTTCACCCACATTGAAAACAAGTCTTCTCACAAACACAGACATGTGCTTTATTAATTTTCTGGGCATTTGTAAATAAAATGGATTTGAAAATCAAATTAATGAAGACTAATATATGACTAATATACATGTCTGTATATTAAATGCAGTGCATAAACATTCCAGCAGCATCTCCAGCCCCTAAAGATTCTCACTCATAAATTAAAGCTCCACCAAGTGAAGGAAGTAGTCTTAACGGGTGTAGCTCCTCCTGTGATAAAGAGAAAACATTCTCCTGAATTGTGGACAATCAAATACTCTTGGGCTAAGGGAGATGACATGAACCACTCTTAAAGTAACTTGGATTGAGAACTATCTAGATAGGCAGAAAAAACGGAAAACAAAATTACAGAATACATTTCCAAAGTGAAAAAAGAAGATATTTCCATCCTAATTGCCCTATAGAGGAATGGATTCTTTCCAAGGATGGCAGAAATTCTTCAGTACCTGAGAGACTGGCTGTGACAAGATAATGTAAATATTGGACTAGGAGTCTTCTACATTCAGTGCTAATTGCTCATCATTCTGACATCAAAGAATATATTAATTTGGCAGAATCTCCTCTTGGTAATATCAGGTATAAATAAAAGTAAATTATCCTGAATCAGAGAAACAACTCCATGGAAGAGCCCATCATGGGCCTGCAGAAAGATAGACTCTAGTGAATGACCCTCAGCATATAACCTTGAGAGGTTGTACCTTCCTTGAGCCCAAGGTGATCTACTGTCAGTATAAAAAGATCCAATCTGGTGATCTGAAAATCAGTAAGAGGAGACTCTAGATACCAAAAAATGTCCATTCCTGATCTGAGATTCCAAATTCTTACAACCAAGAGTAGGGAGGCTAATATGAAATGCAATAAGTAATTTGCTAACTATTTCAGGTCCCATTTCCCTTTGACAATCTATAAAACCTACCAACACTTTATGTAGGAACATGCACACTTACAGAAACATAGAATATAATGTTTATTCTTGTAGAGGCTTCTTTTGAGCCCCCCTAGTCAACTCAAGAACTATGTGTTGGAACAGCAGACACTGTCACCCCTTGCCTCTGATATAGTTGGATTGGTGAGGCATTGGCTATATATATATATATATATATATATATATATATATATATATATATACTTTTTTCTTATTTTACATCGCTCCCATCCCTTGCATGCCTCCCATCCCACCCCACCCCCCAGGCATTCCACAGGGAGGATGAAGGATGAAGCCTTGCAGGAGGGATCACCAATATCTGTCAAGACTTTTGGAATAGGGTATAGGCCCTAGGCCCTCCCTCCGAGGCATTGACTTTCTTAAAGCCCAATCAAGTTTGATAAATGAACATTGTTATTTCAATTGAGAAAATTCTAAAGTAGGAAGAAGTAATAAACTGTCTCTCAACTTAATACTGTGTTTTACCTAATGGAAGAGCAAGATGAAGCAAAGATAAGGTTTAGATTACAACTTTTCCTTAACTCCTAGTTTACAAGACATGATGAACTCAGGGATTTGCCACTGCATTCTGAACCCAAGAATCGTCCAAAAGAACGATTTAGATTCTTTAATAAAAATTATAATCATAGAGAGATTAATGGCTCAGTCTCCCTAATCTAACTCTCTCTTTAGGCTGGTCCATGTCTAATGCTTTCAAATAGGTCCAGTGAAAACATTTGCTCCACTACTGCTTCTTTAAATGTCTTTGGCTTACATCCAACCTGTTTAATGTTATTATCAAGGGAGAGGTAAATATGGACTATTAGTTCCCTATTTTTTCACATTAACCCCCCCCCAAACTTAGGAGCTTCAATCCTAAGCTTTAATGCCCCAGTTTGTCTGTGCAGCATATTTTGTGAAATGGTTTTGCTGCATATTCACTCACAAAGCACTACCAAGGGGCAGCTCAAGGCTGTGATCTTATCTGAAGGCTCAGGTGAGTGAAGAACCACAGCTAAGCACTTCATAGAGTTGTTGGCACACTTCTGTTTCCCACAATCCTCTGGACTGAATCCCTCACTTTCTGACTGTTGGCCATGGCCTTCTTCAGTCACTTGCCACGTGGGTCTTTCTATCACATAGCTCCCAGCATGGAATCTAGCGTACCTGAGAGCAACCGAGCAAGAGAGCGGGAGACAGCAAACAAGAAAGAAGTCACAGCTTTTCACAACCTAATCTCAGGAGTATTGCATCTTCTTTGCAGTAGCCTATTTATTATAGACAAGTTTCTGTCACTCTGCTTAGGGGGAGAGGATGACATAAGGGCTTGAATAATAGGAGGAGGCACCATGGTGAGCCATTCTAGAAACTGCCTACAAAACATTTCATGGTTTAGTATATATCCAAAGTAACTGAAACACAGAGTCAAAACGATACTTGCAAGTCAATGTTTATAGCTGCATTATCTACAATAGCCAAAGGTAGAAATGTCAACTGAAAAATAGATAAGTAAATGTGCATTCATACAGTAGAATATTATTTTAACAATAGAGAGGAATGCTGTTGTAATATAGGCTACAGTACAAACAAACCTTGATACATGCTAAATATAATAAGACAGACACAAAAGAATAAATATTGTATTATTCTCCTTATATGAAATATCTAGAATAGGCAAATTTAGAGACAGTACATAAGCAGTTACTGTTAACTTTGAAAGAGGAAAATAAAGAATTGTTGCTGAGAATGGGAGGCTGGTTTGGTCAGTCAACTGCCTACCATGCAAGCGTGAAGAGCTGAGTTCGAATCCCTAACACCGATGGAACATTAACTGAGGCAAGAATTGTTGCATGCTATCTGATGAGGAAACTAGATAATTCATTTCTCCATTCAGATGTTTAGATACTCCCCAGGAGGATGCCACTACACCATGATAAATGCTTAACTTCCTTCAGCTGATGAAGTGAGGGAGAGGTAGGAAGGTAAGAGCTGGGCAGTAGTCATAGCCAGAGCCATCATCAGATGTAAAAATTTTAACGTAATCAGAATCTTCCACACGGCCTCTAACACACAGTTCACTTTATGTTGATGAGTAACCACAAAATGATGACTGTGTTAACGCTTTTTAAATATAACTTACTACATCCTGAGTATGACTAATTATGAAGACCAGTAAGTACTATTCAAAACCCCCTCGGTAGGAAAAAAAACACTCAGTTTCATACTGCTAATGACTGTTTGGTACTGAATCAAGAAAGCAAAGGAACACCTGTTTGAATGTTCTTGCTGTGTGATGCTTGGGAATTACCAACCATTCTGTATAGGTTTAAAGCCCTATAACAAGATGGAACTCATCACTGGTACCATTAACGGGGCCAAAATCAATGACTGTCCTGGAGAACAACCTAATACTATTATTCTGCTGCTAAATGGACAGAATCGTGCCTGCCCCTCTACACCCATGTTAGTACCTCCATCAGAGATGTTTCTTATTACAGATGTTGATTTATACAGAGACTCACAACTGATTTATACAGAGACTCAGTGTGTAGAGAACAAGAGATGTGGAGTGCTCAGCTCTGAATGGGACAACTATATCACATCCCCTACCCCCCAAGGCTCAGGGACCACTGTGGAAGAAGGAGAAGGAAGATTCTAAGAGCCAAAAGGTAGTGAACAACAGCAATGGGACAGTGTTTGCCAAGGCTATGACTTCATGCACAAGACTTGAACACAAACAAGCTAGTCCAAATACCAGCTCAGGTGGGTGAGAAGCTCATGAAGTCCCTCCCCTGGCTGAGCTATTGGCAACTGATGGCTGCTGGGGTGAAGAAGAGCTGGTTTTCTTCAAAGATGTAGCACTGGGAGGCTGCAATCTATCTTTTTTGTTTTTCTTTCTTTTTTTAAAAAAACAATTTAAATTTAGATTTGAAATAAACTTGTTTTACATGTCAATCCCAGTTCCTTCACCCTCCCCTCCTCTCCTATTCCCCCTACCACCACCCCATACTCCATTCCCTTTCTCCCCAGGGAGGGTGAGCCCTTCCATGGGGGCTCTTCAAAGTCTGTCATATCATTTGGAGTAGGGCCTAGGCCCTCCCCCGTGTGTCTTGGCTGAAAGAGCATCCCTCTATGTGGAATGGGCTCTCAAAGCCCATTCCTATACTAGGGATAATACTAATCTAGTACCAGAGGCCCCATAGACTGCCCAGTCCTCCTAACACACACACACATTCAGGGGAGCTGGGTCTGTCCTATGCTGGTTTCCCAGCTATCAGACTGGGGTCCATGAGCTCCCTCTTGTTCAGGTCAGCTTTTTCTGTGGGTTTCTCCAGCCTGGTCTTTACCTCTTTGCTCCTCCCTTTCTGCAACTGGATTCCAGGAGTTCGGCTCAGTGTTTAGCTGTGGGTGTCTCTGCAACCTATCTTTACTGTCTACCACATGCCAAGGAGATATCAATACTGTTTTCTCCCACTAGTCCTCATGGCAAGATGAGAAATAATACAATAATTATATGGATGGCCACCGATCTTCGACATGAATGACCCCAGTGACAGAACCCAGTATTAGAAAACTTTAATTGTTAGAAAGTTATTTTATAGGCTGAGCTAACTATGGGCAAGGCTTAGTTCCAATATAACATCTGGCATAGGCTACCCTGCCAGGCAAAAATCAGGGACATTGCCAAGGTAACCCAATTTCAAATACAGAAGAGAAACGTTCTGGCACAGGGATGAAATTCCCTGTGGACTGCACTCCTGTCCTCAGTTGCTTTCCCACTCCCTCAAGACCCCCAAATTACAAACTAAATAAACTTTTCCATTTACACGTAATATCTTGACTGAAGGGTATAGAAATGGAGTATCCTAGCCTTATAAAGAACCCAGTCCTGCTGTTTTACTCCAAGCTAATGAGGATCCAATATAAGGATGAATAAACTGAAGAAAATCCCCAGAACCTTAGCTTTTTTTCTCCCTTCCTTCCTTCCTTCCTTCCTTTCTGATAATTTTTATTTAAATTTGAAACAAGCCTGTTTTACATGTCAATCCCACTTCCCTCACCCTCCTATCCTCCCCTATCTGCCCCCCACCCTCATCCCATCCTCTTTCTGCTTCCCAGGGAGGATGAGGCCTTCCATGGGGAGTCTTCAAAGTCTGTCATATCATTTGGAGCAGGGCCTAGCTCCTCCCCCATATGTCTAGGCTGAGAGAGTATTACTGTATGGATTGGGCTCCCAAAGTCCATTCATATATTAGGGATAAATACTGATCCATTCTTCAGTTGAGGGGCATTTAGGTTGCTTTCAGGTTCTGGCTATAATTCCACTCTTAGACATATACCCAAAAGATACACATTCATACAAAGGACATCTGTTCAACTATGTTCATAGCAGCCATTATTTGTAATAGCCAGAAGCTTGCCTTTCTACAGCTCAAACTCTGATGGTCACTAGGTCTGGTGACACACACACTCAGGAATCTGAGGCAGGAAGATGAGGAGTTCAAGGCAAGCCTTGGCTACAAAGGAAGATCCAAGTCAGCCTGGGTTACAACAGTAATAACAATTAAAATTAATGACTAAGTAAGGTTTAACGAGACTGATAAGTTCATGGATGACAGTGATGAGCTTTGCACAAAGTGGAAATAGTAAACTGTCCAGAGATGCTAAAGAATAAACAAAAACAAGCAGATTCTGGAGCCATGCTGGAACCTGCAAAAAGGAGTAAGTTAACTGGGGAGTCTCTCTTATCTTTATATTGTTTACCTTGAAGCTGAGCTGCAGTTAGTAAGTGCTCAGAACAGTCAAACTTCCAATAGAAACCTTTATGGAGCATTTTGTTAGAACAGAGAACAGCAGCCACTGGAAAATTGAAAATTGAATCCAAAAGAAGAGGCACAATCAAGGAGGGATTCCCCCAAGTTCTACTTAAAAACTGTCCAAAAAGCTGGCTGATTCCTAAGTCCTATGAAGTGATATCCAATCAGAGTCACAAATCTGTGAGCTTGATTTTAAATTGCTACCTAAAAGATAAAATTGGTATTTTGAACATAGCCAGGGCAATTGCCAAATAAACAGCTCCAAGAAAATAAACTATTGAAAAAAACGACAAAATTTGCATCTACCATTCATACTGTCCAGAGTAAAATGAAAAACTACTCATTGGAGAACTAAGAAAACGTGACTCATTCTCAATACATAAAGGAGTTAAGGGAGACCCTAAATGATGGAGGAACAGCCATGTAAATATGCTTGATATGATAAAGAAAAGTATTTTTGCAATGAATTTAACAACAGGAAAACAGTAGAAAAGTAAAAACTATGTTTTTAAAACTAAGATCAAATTCAATGAAAAAAGTTAGGTTTTAAAAAATCCATGGAGCCAGGCATTGGTGGAGCACACCTTTAATTCCAATACTCGGGAGGCAGAGTCAGGCAGATATTTGTGAGTTCGAGGCCAGCCTGGTCTACAAAGCTAGTTCCAGGACAGGCACCAAAACAATACAGAGAAACCCTGTCTTGAAAAAAAAAAAAAACCAAAAACAAACAAAAATCCATGGAATCAGTGGGAGGGAAGTGATAAATGAAAGAATTCATCAATTTTAAGGAATGCTAAAAGAAATTATCCAAGCTGAAGAAGAAAAAGGATAAAACAGAATTAAATAAATAAAGATCCTGAGACAAAATATATATGGTCTAAAATGTATATAATTGGAAACTTTAAAGGAAAGATATAAAAATGAGAGCATATAAATATATGTTTAAAGTAATGGCCAAAACATTCCCAGGTTTTTTTTTTTTCTTTTTATTTATTTATTTTGTGTGTGTGTGTGTGTGTGTGTGTGAAAAACATAAACCTGAGACTATTAAACTATAAACAGAGTGGATATAAGAAAGAAAAGCCACACCCAGAAACATCCTAACCAAACCCTTAATTACTGATATAGGAAGAGACTGCTTTCGGTTCTAAAAGAAAGAAAGAAACAGAAACAGTAAAAAATGTCCTTTAAAAACAGGGCAGGGGTCTGCAGGATAGCTCAGCTTGCTGTACAAGCCCAATGACCTGAATTCCACTCCCAGAACCCAGGTAAAGGTGAAAGGAGAGAAATGACCACACACATTGTCCTCCGTCTTCATGCATCGTGATGCACAGGACCACCTCTCCCTCCTCACTGGCATCATACACATATACA
Source organism: Phodopus roborovskii (assembly GCF_943737965.1). NCBI lineage: Eukaryota > Metazoa > Chordata > Mammalia > Rodentia > Cricetidae > Phodopus > Phodopus roborovskii. The sequence continues at coordinate 27,782,219 of NW_026126469.1, forward strand.
CAAAGTAGTGATGAATAGAATAAAATTTTTAAAAAGAGGCAGGAGCTAGGGATGTAGCTCAGTGGTAGAGCACTTGCCTAGCATGATCTAGTCCCAGCACAGAAAACAAACAAAAACATTACTGAGGACTGGTACTGTGGTGTGCGCCTGAAGTCATAGTACTCCTAGGGCTAATGTAGGAAAATCCCTTGAGTTCAAGAGTTTGAAACTAGCCTGGGAAACAAAAAGATACCTATTTCATAAAAGGAGGAAGGAGAGGGCTGGCAGGATAGCTTAGCCCCTGTGATGGACACCTGAGAGGCTGTGTTCAATGCCCCTGTCCCCTGGAAGGACAGAGCAAACCAGCTCCTGAAAGTTGTCCCTGGTCCCTACGTGCACAGCGCAGCTCCAGCACACCTGCGGTCACAAACACATGGTAATGAAATATAAAGTTTTTTTGGTTTGTTTGTTTGTTTGTTTGTTTGTTTGTTTGTCTTTTGAGACAGGGTTTCTCTGTGGCTTTGGAGCCTGTCCTAAAACTAGCTCTGTAGACCAGGCTGGCCTGGAACTCACAGAGATCCACCTGCCTCTGCCTCCCAAGTGCTGGGATTAAAGGTGTGTGCCACCAACACCCGGCAAAATGAAGTATTTTTAAAAATGAGACAGAGGAAGAGCAACAGAAGGAGGTGAGTCAATTTTTTTTTTTTTTAATTATAAAGTGAATTTATTGCCACCAGAGGTAAAATCTGTGAGAGTATCTTTGAAGTTCTTCTGGCTGAAGGAATATTGAAGCAAATGGAAACCAATTTTCTGGGAAGGAATGAAGAGCATGGGGTGGCAGTAAATATAGAGGACCATTTATTTATTCTTTATTACTCCCGAACATATCAAACAGCAAACACAGCTAAAATTTTCCGATTTTCAAGTGAACTGGGACAAGATTAATTCTAAGTAGACAATAGAAAGTTACACTTGTGTACTGTAAACTCCATATAAAGATTAATGTAAGTGGATTTTTAAAATATAAATAATCCCTAAGAAAGATAGCAATCTAACAGAAGAGAAAAATCTTTGATAGAGAACCAACCCCCAAAATAAATTCTTATTTCTGGCATAATTGTCAAGAAAGAACATCATATCCGTGAAAGTAAAAATAATTTTAAAAAGCAATATAAAGGGAGGAAATTTTCACAGGGAATTAAAATAAGCAAAGCTTTGTGGAAAGAGATAAAAAAAAAACATCACAAAGCAAATGAGTTACGGAGCGCATACTACAAGAAAACTGAAGGACAAGAATGAGAACACCACATGCAGAAGAAAGATGTGCTGCGGAGTGGACAGCTCAAGCCAATTGGAGGAGAAGTCTCTCCTGAGGACAAAGGATCTGACAGCAGGAAGGCGAAGGAGCTGGGATGCATCTCTCTGTCCCCTTCACACAAAATAACTTAAGAAATAAAACAAAATCTGTCTTGGGGATGAAGACATGGTTTAGCAATTAAGGTTCAGGCTTCTCTTTCCGAGTTTCTTGATTCAATTCCCAGCACCCACATAGCAGCTCCCAACTCCCGTAATTCCAGTCCCTGGAAATCTGACTCCCTCTTCTGGCCTTTGGGGCACTGCACACCCCTGGTGCACAGACACAGATACAGAAATGCTCGTCCACATTAAATGAAAATGTAAAAGAAAAGCAGAACAATTGTGTCTACTCTTTAAGAAGTATAATTTTAGCCAAAAAAAAAAGATGTTTATCAAAATAATTTGTGTATAAAATCTCATTTTCTTTATAAAGTTTTGGTCTTCGAGAGGAGGCAGGCAGGAAGTGATACTTTTTTTTTTTTAATCCAGCATCCATCAACATATCAACATTTCTCCTTTTCTCTTTAAATCAAGCTATGAGGCAGGTATTTGAACCTGGTAAGAGAAACTAGAGAAAAGGAAACACAAGCCAAACTGCAGAAAGCTATATTTTAGAAATGCAAGCTATTCTGCTCCAATTTTCTTCTTTGAGGCTAGAAAGAAGGTTCAAAAAAAAAAAAAAAAGTTAAAAGGTTTAAGTGATTATGTGAGAGTTTTTCAACTTAGGTGGCTTAATGAGCAAAAGTTTACATTTGCAAGAAGGAATACTTCATCAACTGTCTGCAACAGTCCACAGACAACTGTGGGGAGGAAAAGCAACACCAAACGTTCTTTTTACTTTAGAAGAAAATACAAAGTTGGAAACTCTGGAGGAAATAAGTAAGGTGCACCTATGGAAGAAAACACCTTCTTCTTTTTCTTTTTTCTTTTCTTTTTTCTTTTTGTAATGATATAATAATTTCAAAGGAGAAAACAAAACTATGGAAAGCACATGAATGTATAGGTCTGGTGATTGTGACACCTTAAGGGACGAGAATATGAATCCAAAGTGTCAGCTGCTCCTCTTCATCTTCCCCGGACACCTGAAGTTTTGGTTCATTATTTCAGAAATACCCGTCCTCTGTCACCAATTGCTCAGCTCCTATGGTGTAATCTACTTCATTTGCGGAACATGGCTTTCTCTGTGCACCTTTAGTTTTCTCTCAGGGTTTCTAATTGTATTTTTTTTTTGTTATTGTTACTGCTGTTATTTTGTATCAATCGATTATTTTTTTACCTTCCTCTCACGAGCAGTATACTGTGTTTCCAGGTGTGACGATCAACTCAAAACATGTGGATGCGAGATAAGCCCATGGAAAGATGTTCAATTTTCAGTCATTAGAGAAAGGCAGTGAAAACCACAAGACAGCACTGTTAGCCACTAGCAGGGCTAAAATAAAAAGTCCTCGCTGCACAAGCGACAGCCATGTGACAATGCAACAAGCCACAGGAAGAGCTGGGAGGACCGGGGTGCTTCATGTACCGTGAGCATGATAACCAGCACAGCTGTTTGGTGCTGCTCCAGCCTGTCACGTGACCCAGCCCTTTCTCTACTGCCCACAACGAAGGACATGCATACCCAAGTAAAGCCTGCTATGGCTATGTTTATAACCGCTTTGCTTATGATCACCAAACACTAGAAATGGATAGTGAGATCTTACCCAGTGTCAAAAAAGAGGTGAACTACCATTAAACTACCATTAAAATATATTGCATACATATATGATAATATACTGAACCCGTTTTAATTTATATAATTAATAATACTAGTAGAAAGGACAGATAAAAATGAACTACTTATATAAACAACATATTCATGTGCAAGTGTGAGCATCATGAGCTCATGCCACCACACACACACACACACAGCAACTAAGTTAGTGTGGTAGCACAAACTGTAATTCCAGCAGTTGGGAGGTAGGGACAAGAGTGCAGAGGTTCAAGGCCAGCTTCAGCTATCTACTATATAGTGAGTTTGAGCACAGTTCAGGCTACATGAGACCCTGTTTCAAAAAACAAATTTAAAAAACAAAAAACCTAAGCTGAGTAAAAGCCTAAAATTACAGAATATAGTATTTCATTTCAATAAAATTCTTAACAGTTCAAGGTAATCTGTAGCAGCAAAAAGAAGACTAGTGGTTGCCTGGATACTAAAGGGGATTGTTGGGAGGGATTTCCAGTGGGTACAAGGAGGCTTTGGGGGATGATGCCAACTTGACTGGAGTGATGCTTTCAAGTGTAATAAACTTACATAGAAAGTTATCAGACTGCATACTTTAAACACATGTAGCTCGTTGTGTCCTCTCCATGTTTCAAAATCATCTAGGAGACAGGTGGTAGAGAGTTATGGATTGCCAAAATGATCTACGATATAGTGTGAGGTATGGTTTGCATCAGGACCACTACCTTAGACCGGCATACAGCTATGAGCCCCTCAGACATAGCTTTTCTGCTCAAAACGGGCTCTAGTGCAACCACCCGAAGAAGACTAAAGACTAGGCAGCAGTTCAGGGGGAATGTCCCTTACTTTGAGCACTTTTGCTTAGGGCTCTGAAGCTGTGTGGATTCTTCCTTTGTTTTAATCAGACTGCTAAATCTTTCAGCTCAGACTCTAATCACCCATTCCCTTGAAGTCTTTCTCCCACAAGCATTCTTAAGCAAAAATCTCCCCAATTTCTACTTATGTGAATTGGTGTTTTCTACATGAGGAAGATATTTTATAATTTTAACTCTTTTGTGATACTATAATATGCTTTCAGCTTCATCTTTTTTCTATTCTAATTGTACTATCCAATATTTTTGTCTATTAGCTATCCCTCTCCACTTTGAATTCACTTGAAATCTAAAATTAAAACTGCCTATATTTTCAATCACAGCACCAACACTTTCAAAAGTCGGTGTCTTATTGTCTCTGTTATTGCATGAATAATAAAGGCTGCCTTGGAATTTAGTGTCTTTGCTTACTTAACTTATTCGGGAATAATTGCAATGTTGACAAAATCATATACATTTTGTCGACTACATGATTACAAACATTTACCATTTCCTCATTTTAACATTTATGTTTTTGCTAGGGCATGTCAGCATCCTTGGATGTGGCGGTATATCAACACAGCATAAGCTCAACATCCCTTAATTAGACCAAGGATGAGTATACGTAACTTTCATGTTACAGAGATTTCTGAAGGTACCTCCCAATTACTGCAAATAACACACAGGAAATAACATTCTCTCCCTTAAAATTTAAGCACTTTGTGTGCAGGAGAGGTTGTATTGGGGTTTAGTAGCAGTTTTCTAAGCTTGTCCAGAGGCAGCCCCTCCCCTCTGGCTCACCCACTTCTCCATTTCTGTCTGTTTCCCAGAAGGCCTCAAGTTCTTGACAAGCCTCTGGCTCAGCCTCAAGTGGTTCCTTTAGAGAGAAAACCACTGAGGAGTAGATTAGAGATGATTGGAGATACCTGCCTGCAGGAATTACCTAAGCATTGAGCAGGCAAGCTTCCCCAGCCTTGAGAAAGTGCTCCTGCTTTCAGTGTGATTGGTGACAGGAAGTGGAATTGGCTGGGAATGTGAGTGGTAAATGACGAACTTAAAAGGGGGGTTTTTGTTTTACTTAAGAGATTAAAAATAATCCTTTGCTTCAAGATGTCTGTCATTTGTATGACAGGAGGCAATGGTGGGAAATGACTGGCGAGATGGGAATGTATACATGCCTTCAAAGTAACAGAAGCAAGCAAGCTCATCGCATGGGAAACTGATGAGGGAACATAGGTGGCTTTGTGAGATCACTGATCTTTAGAGACGAAGAGGAAAGAAAAGAGAATATAATTGGATGCAGACGTGCTGTGTAGCTATGCCTTCTGAGACAGCTGGATCCAGAAAAATGCCAGCCGATGGGAACAAGAGGAAGCTGACTCTGAAACATGGGGTTTGGGGGACAATGAAGACCCTGCTGGCTGTGTGCTCTTAGCATATCTAGGGTGTGCTAACCTCAGCTTGTGCATGGGTCACAAGACAAATGATGGGAGTTGGCTTTCTCCTTTCACCATGTGGGTCCTGGATAAAACTCAAATTATCAGGCTTGGCAAAAGCGACCTGTACCTACTGAACCATCTCATTGGTCCACTTTGACCATATTTCATGAACTGAAAATTGGAATGTTTTACCTGACAAATGTGAATTTACTAAAAGAATGGGATTTTTAAAGTTATCATTGACCAAAATATACAGTAACAAAAGAACAGGGCACAAGTAAGTCTCAGTGAACTATAAAAATGCCACTAGAATCTTCCATACACTCAAGCTATATGTGCATGCACAGTTATACTAAAAATTCAATAAATGAAATTAATATATTTAATAACATAAGTATGTGATACATAATTATAGTATGTATTGTGATAATGTAATATGTAATAATATATAACAATATGATTACTGTGAAGATTTCTTCCAGAATTTAATAATATTCTATGATTTTTCTGTGTGAAATAATTCTAAGTCCCATTATGGGATACACATGAATACAAGCAGGGGGAAGTAAGCTTTGAAGAAAAACTACATGTGTTCCCCACCCCTAAACATAAGAGACTTCCCAGGACAGGACAGATGGCTACTGTGCATCTATTCTGGTGAGATACAGGCCAGTGTGTCCCTCCGAGAAGGGACAGTGAGTCACCCGGCCTGGCCAGCAGCATCCATTTATTCTTCAGTCTAGTGAGTCCTGTCTTGTGCCTGGATAGACACCGCAGAGATAAGCACAGCTCACCTCTGCACTCCCTTCTCACTCCAGAAGGCCTATTACTGCCCACTGTTGGGAATCTAGCACAGCACTTTCCCAAACCACGTTCTGGTTCTTTAGTTGATGTGCTTCTTAAAACACTGAGAGAAAGAAGGTAAGTGAGTCTGAAATTTAAATATTAACTCCCACAGATATCAAAGTGCCCAAAATGTTCATGAATGCTTTATTTCGTTTTCTGTGTTTATCTTGTTCTGGACAAGTTCAAGTTTGACGAAAATCATCATGACTAAAGTTTGCTTATCAGCACCTATTGGTAAGCCATACTTAGAACGCTGTTGTGGTAAAGAGAATAAGGTGGAGAGAGACATCACTAAGGACAGTGGAAACAACTGGAAACCCATACACATTAACAAGGGCTGCCTGGAAGAGACAGAGCAAACAAGAAGAAAGCCCGTGAATCCCAAATGCAGGAGAAAGTAGGTGCTACAAAACCTATCTATAAAAAGTTGTGACCCTCGTGGCCCAGAGCCATTTGAGCCACTGTTTTCTAGCTACTGGTCCCCTTCCATTATCTAGACTTTCTTCCTCCCAACAGTGTCTTTTCTAATGCAGCCTTGAATTCTATGCAGTGAAGGACCTTAAGTGTATAATCCTCCTGCCTTCATCTCCCCAGTGCTGCTCAATTTATGCAGTGCTGGGGATCAAACTGAGGACCTTGTATACAACTAGGTGAGCACCCTACCAACTGAGCCACATCCCCAGCCTGCCTCTCTTTCTTAATAAACTGTCTCTGTTTCTGTTATTATCCATGTATCTCTGGTTCAGTTGTAAGTACTGGTACACAAGAGTCTGGAAATTCTAGTGGATGCCCTCTGAACTCCAATCCACAGTGCTAACATTAGAAAATGTGACAACAAGTGAACTAAGTGGGCATGAATGTTATTAGGGAATCCCAATCCTAGAATTGGAAGCTCAGTCACTATCTGTCAACAAAAAAAAAGGACTGTTTTCGTTAGGGTTTCTGTTGCTGTGAAGAGACACCATGATCATAGCGACTCTTATAAAGGAAAATATTTAATTGTGTTGGTGGCTTACAGTTCAGAGGTTTAGTCCGTTATCATCATGGTGGGAAGCATGGCAGCATGCAGACTCATGTGGTGCTGAGAAGGAGATGCTACGTGTTGATATGCAGGCAACAGAAAGAAGACTGTCTCACTGGGAGACCTCAAAGCCAGCCTCCACAGTGACACACTTTCCCCAACAGACTACACCTCCTCCAACAAGACTGTGCCTCCTCATAGTGCCACTCCCTTTGGGTGCCATTCACCAACCAGACCAAAAAAAGTCATTTGTGTGAGGTAAGGGCTAGTGAACCATTGCAGGAAAGTCTAACAACCAGAGAAAAAAAGGGTTGGAAAAGAAATAGACAGAAAAAAATGCATGTTGGAAAAAATGGATTTGCAGAAGCCTAGAGGCAGAAATAAACAGGAACAGAATGTTCAGAATAAAACAAACAAAAGCAGGCATTATCAAGACATTGGGACACTGTACTCATAAAGGGATAACGTATGAAAATAGAACTTTGACTCACAACCTGTGACAACATGTTTAGGACACTATCTAGGCCAGGGTACCAACTCCTCGTCTATCAAAAGCAACCCAGAAAACCAACCCAGTACCGCTCAGACTGGCAGGTTGTTAACTCTACAGCAGCCCATGGAGCTAAACAATAATTTATAGAACATCACCCTCAAATGACCAGGATGTTAATACTGACAGTCTCCCTAAATGTTGTCCCTTCTTCCTGTAGGGCAAAATGTCCCTGCTGATAGAAAGCACAGCTCTCATCTCAAAGGGCAAATACAAGTTTATTCTCAAACCTCATGAGCAATGGCATTCTAGAAACACAGATTCACATTGCTCCCAAAGCATGTGACAAGATGGGAACAACTTGCTGATGTTTTGTAGTTAATGAATGAAAAAAGGTAATGAATGGAGATGTTTCTGAAGTGCCTCAGTAGAAACCCAAGGTAAGTGGTTCACAGCGAAGCCTCTGAGTCTCCACAGTAGGTCTCAGATGTTATCTGGGGACATTCTTAGCTTTCAGATAGTGCAAGTCAGTGGTCTGTTAATACATTCCAAAAGGCTTTACTATTAAGTCATGAGGATGTTAAGTCAGACACAAAAGTGGGTGACAAGTGACTATTACAGAAGTTAAAAATAGCTCAAGATAATTTGGCTCTAGATCTGTAACATTCCAACTCTCAGTCTCATAGAATCTTTAACATAGGTGTGGCTTTTTTGCTGGAAACTTCAATCCGTCCACCCTTAGTCAAATGCTTAACACAATATTCTGCTTGGAGTTATTGTCCATATAGCTTCCCCATCCACCAGTCTTTAACCAGGGCACCCACAATACTTTCCCTGTCCTCAGCATACATGTCCCTTCTCCTGTGTGCCTTTGAATCTCTCAAAACCATAGTGAAGGTGGCTGGGTCCCCGGCACCAGCAAGCTCAGGAGAAATAACCTTGCTTTTCCTGCTTGCTTGCCCTTTGTTTATTTCCACAGAAAGCCTTACTTTTATTTGCAGACTCAATGCTCTCCTAAAGCTTGCTGCAGCATTTCAGAGAAGCCAGCACATACTTGATAACTGAGTCCAATTCTGGCACTGTTTTGACAAGTCGCTTTCCCTCCTGCCCACGGCCAATCCATCAGCAAATCCCGTCAACTCTGAATCCACCTCATAACTCAGATGTATGTTCTCTCCATCTCTAGCAACACTACTGGATGCCAAGCAGGCCCCTGGCTCCTCCATCACTGTCTCAGCTGCTTCTCTTGAACTGGCTCTGACCAATTCTCATTCAGCAGAAGGATCAGTGTATGAAAGATATCAGCTCCTCAGGGCTTCCATCTCCCTTAGAATAAAAGACAAACCCCTGTGTCATCCGGCACCATCGCCCTCCCACTCACTTGTCCCGCTCCATTGTCATCCACCATACTGGACAGCATTAACTTTCTCAAATACAGCTGATGGGAGATGTCATTCTGTATATGTTTCTCATACTGGTTAATGAATAAAGCACTGTTGGCCAATAGGAAAGCTAGATAAGTGGGACTAGGAGATGAGGAGGGAAGAGGAAGTAGGAAGGGTCAAGATGGAGAGTCTGGAGAAAGCAGAATGCCGGCCGGCTCCCCGATAAGAGAAATACATAGATCAGCAGAAATGGGTTAATACTTAAGACAGAGCTAGCCGATAAGAAACTAGTACTGGGCCAACAGATTATTTCAAATGCAGAGTCTCGGTGTGTTATTTGGGGCTGGCGCGGTGGTGGGACAAGACAGGCGGCAGGCAGAAAAAACCTTACTCATTACATACAGCAGTGCTGTACCCACCTCAAGGCCTGTGCTACAGCTGTTCCCTACCCTGCAAGTGCTCTGACCCCTGAATTCTGCATGTGTGGCTGCCTGCTTCTTGATTTTGCACTATGAGCTTAACCATCACCTCTCCCAAGAATTGAAGAACGCTCTCTGTCTACCATAGACATTAGTTTACCATACCTACCACCCAGTCCCAGCTCCCAAGAGAAGGCTCACCATTTCATGGAACTTCCTTGGCAGCTGGTAGTGTTCCTCACCCTGTGGCAGAGCAAGGGCCTCTCTGTTGCTTATGCATAAGACAGCCCTGGCATAAAACCAACCTTCAAGAAGCATGTGCTGGGTGAAGAAAAAGACCAACTGTCTAATACTTTGGACTCTGATGAGTGAAACCTTTTTCTCTTAAGCATTCTTAAACCTAATTTCCAGGCACCAGGAGGCCCAAATCAATTCCTCGCTTGTCTACCAAGTCTTCCTTTCCTACTTTTTTCTCCATTCCACACAACTCAAAGCATGTGAAGGGTCATTTGGAGTTGATAGTGGCATCTGCCCTTGGGACCTTCCTCACATTGGTTGCCTAGATCTGTTAAATTCTTCTCTCAATGTGCACAGACATGTTCTGCCCATCCCAACACTACTTTGTGCCTTCTGTAAAACAATGCAATGGAGTGGGAACTCTCACTAATTTTGGAATAAATTTTAAATGCATTATCATGGAAAATTAGGGTAACATATTGCTAAGTTGAACAGGACAGAGCCAACAATAACATGAGCCTAACAAACACAGCTAGAACTCTTCATCCGGTCCACACAGCTTTCTTACTGGTGTCAACTGCCCCTGCTCCCCATTGCCCATATAATGGTCTGCACTGTACACATTTGACCAGTCTCTTTCCTCTCTAGGGGGCATCCCATGCACTAAAGGCAATAACTGTATGGAGTGGGGGGATTCTCTATGGGTAGGTTTAGATGCCCCGTGGGCAGCCAGCCAGCAACTGCAGCTTGAATGGCATTTTTTAACACTTGGCAGAGTTTAGTTCCTGTACCACCCCAGCACTCAAACACCAGTTTGCCCAGTCAGTCAAGGCTTCTTGCTACTTTATTGAAATTATATGGCTGAAAACGCATACAGTACTCGCTCCCCTAGTGTTTGGTTTGAGATAATGGCTATTTCTAAAGTCTGCAAAAGAGCTAAAATTACGTTTTTTATGAGTGAATTTTCAAAAAGGATCAGCAACTCCACAGGTTACTACAGCATTTTCCCCCATCTGCTGTGACAGCAGGTGTGATTTCACAAGCCCACTCCCATCAATCATTCTCTCCAACCTGTCTCTAGTGCCTGACAAGGTGTTTATATGCATTGCATGGAAACCATCACTAGATCTTGCGAACAAACAAGGCTGCCTTTCAACAACGCTCTGAAGAAAGGATTCCATGGAAACCCAGGTGCCAGGTTCAGGTGGGTGAGTGATTTAACCTTCTAGCTTCACCTTTTCCCAGGAAGCCACAAACTTCAAGCTCCTCTACAGGAGCACGCCTGGTATGACACAGGTGTGGAGCCTCCTGGTAGCAACCGGTAGACAGGTGCAACCACAGTGGATAGCGCACACTGGTGAAAAACTATTCCCATTTGCTTTCCATAAATAATGTGATGGCTAAGCACAGGCAAAATATGGTCACTGGTTTCTAGTCTCTTCATGTTTACTAAGTCAGTATCTGAGCCTCAGGCCCAAGCAGTAATTCCTTCCAAAAGATCTTAGAACTCATCAAATTAGGGACAGTTGCAGTTGGAAATAATCCTGAAGTTTATTTATTCTAACTTCATCATTTTCGAGTAAGGAAACTGAGGCTGGGAGGACTGGCAAACTAAGCATCAAAATACTGCAACTGTAAGACAGAGAGTGGCAGTCACAATGGACCAGGAGTCATGGCTTTTCAGCTGCCTCTCATGGTTTCTCTTCATGTGATGGAAGCTCGCGCTATTAAGGTAGTTTTACACAAATATCCTCCATAAGGGCTTGTAACAGTGATATTAGTAAGAGTAAAGTTTCAAACAACAGAAGCTAGATCAAAATGTTACATCGGATTCAATGAGGATGGAATCATTAAAGATGTCATCGGTGATGTAAAAGGGTTATTCCTGTTCATGATTCTTTTACACCATAAGGAGTGGCTGTATAATAAAGGCTTTACCTATTTAAAAAATATGTGCATACAAATACTAAGAAGGAAATGTAAGATAAAATTGTGGTGGCATGGTTTTTATTCTTCTAGAATGATTTTAATACTACTACATGACTCTGAGTGTTCTGAATGATTTTAATTAATGATACTATAATAGGGGTTTCTTTCAATCTCAAGGTAGCATCTCTCAGTTATTACTTCTACCAGGAAGGTGAAATTTTTTTCTATTCTTGTATCTGCTCTTTTCCTATATAAGTTAGAAGGGTGTGTATGTCCTTAGGTTGCAGTGTTCTAGTTCCCTTTGCTGGGGATTGGGTAACGTGTGTATATAGATTACAGATTTGGCATATGAAATATAAAGAGAATTTGCTAAGGGGATTATTGGGAAAGGCTTTTTTGATCTTAAAAGCAGTTCTCTTTCTTGATCTTTGGTGTTGCTGTGAGATTATGAAAAGCTAGAGCTGCTGCAGCCATTTATGACCATGAGGCAAGTCAGACAGAAGTCATACGCTGAGGTTGGAAGAACAGCAAAAAAGTGTTCTCAAACAAATCAGTGGGAAATCATCCACTTATGGAACTCTTGCGTGAGATAACTTGGATTGTTGCTCCTTGCCATTCAATTCAATTAAAAGGGGGACTTTCCTAAGCAGGATATCTACATCACACATCTCCCAAGACTCAGAGATCATCAAGGAAGAGGGGGAAGAAATATTGTAAGAGGCAGAGGTGGCAGATGACTACAGTGAAATAGTATTTTCCAGACACAACAAGACATTTGCATATGTGGACTCACAGGGGTTATGACAATATGCGCAAGACCCTCACAAGCCCAAGGCAGACAACCTCCAGCATGGAAGCAGAGGGCTAGGTCTGACCCCTAGCTGAGGCCCTATTGGCAACTCATACCCTGGGAGTCAGTTCTGGTAGGTCAACCACACTCCAGCAGTTAGCCCCATACACAGGAGGACATGGGCAGCACAAATTGGACCCTATGAGTTATTAAAAAAAAAAAGACAAGGACAAGCAATTGAAAAGCATGACAGGTAGGGGTGGATCTGAGAGGAGTTAAGGGAGAAGAAAGAGTAAGTATGGTCAAAGGGCGTTGTACAAAATTCTCAAAGAATTATTAAAAATAATTTAAAGCAGATGATTTCCTTTTATTTGCCAAAGACCCAGACCAAATCATGACTAGTTGTCCTCTTGCATTTTGGAGGGCACTACCGGATCCCTTTATGGGGAGGGAAGGTGTCACACAGGCAGACTAGAACTACAGTGACTGGGACTGGTGAGATGGTTTAGTGGCAAAAGCACTTGCCTTCAAGCCTGCTGACCTGGGTTCCATCCTAAGAACTCACTCAGTGGAAAGAAAATCAGCTCCCCCAGGTTGTCCTCACACATGTGCTCGCATACACACAGAATAATTAAATGTTAAAAAGTGAAAAAAATAAGGACTTCAATGATTGGAATGTTGAAGGTCCAGGGGCTAATCACCCATTACTTAGGGTTATCTTGACTACTTTGCTGTCCATTATCCTTCTCTGAGTATCACCTAGCATCTGTGACTATTAAGTAATTCCTTAGGAATGCATGAACAGATTTCCCTAGCTTCCACCAATCTGAAAGCCAAAAAATGCCATCAGATAGTATCTGAGGCCTGTAATAGAGGTTTCCTCACTTGGCTGTAACCTGCCTACCTAAGGTACCCAACACAGTATCTGAAAAATGTGTTACTATTTGATGTTTTTTGGTTTCTTACTAAAACTTCATGAAATTGTTGCCTCTTTAGAAGACAACATTTTTGGTAGCAAAAATCTATGTGTCCAATGCCAGTGGCACTCATATTGGCTCCAAGATAAACCATCTTTTTTGTCTTTGAGGGGAGAGCTGGGTTTTGGCATGGTAAGGAATATGATGAAGGTACATGTGAAGCATGTATCCTGTTGCCTGAGCAGCCAATGGGGGCCTAGCAAGAGCTCTAACATAGCTGACCCTGATCAGCATCAGCACCTAACATGGCATCTTTAAAATAGAAGTAGGCTGGGAATGGTGGTGCACAACTTTCCTCCCAGCACTTTGGAGGCAGAGGAGAGAAGATCTCTGTGAATTCCAGTGAAGCCAGACTAAATAGAGAGACCCTGCCTCAAGCAAAAAAACAGAAGTAGGAGTTGGAATCAGTCTGAGAGCAGAAAAAGATTTTCTCTTAGGATAACTTGGCAGTAACATGCACTTTTAATACCAGCACTCAGGAAACAGAGGTGGGTAGAAATCTGTGGGTTCAAGGCCAGGCAAGGCTACATAATAGGAATAAACAAAACAGATAGGGAGGTGAAGAAATGGACATTTTTCCCAAGAAGAGTGATGTCATTCAAACTAACCCAATTTTTCTAAGCTCCTCCACAATTTCAGTGACACCAAACTCCCTTCTTCGGATGGTCTTATCTGTCCTTTATCAAACCAACTGTTTCAACCTATCATTTTGCTTTAAATGTGACCCTATTTCTATCCTAGTAGTGTGGTGGAACATCATGACATCAAGACAACATTGCAAAGGGGCTGCAGACTGCCCAAAGTCTACACTGAAGTCAAGATCATTGTCATTAATATACAAAGTGCTCTAAGTCCCGTCTGCTGGGAAAACTGAACTTCTGAGTTTTAGAAAATGTAACCCCTGGGGAATGGGTTGCAGATATACTTTACACATGCTGAGAATCTTGAAAACCCAAATGGGAAGATAAAACAGCTCTTTGTGCTCTCGGGCAGGGATCAAACCATTATGACAGTACTTACCCAAGAGAAGCCTGGTGTGTGAACACGCAAATCCTAACTATGGCAAAAGTAATAACAGTCAATTTCCAACCTTAGAGAACATTTCCTCCCCGGAAAACCTAAAGTGCTTTCAATCTGTTTACTTGCAAACTAAACATATATTACCATATATATTTAGCCATTTGGAAAAAAAAAAAAAAGAACAAACCCCCACACATAATACCACCTATTTGATGGCAGGATGTTGTCAGCTATCAAAAAAATGTATGTGGACTGGGGCTGTAGCTCTGTAATAGAGTGCTTGCCTGACACATACAAGACCCTGGGGTTCTATCCCAGCGCAATCAAAGGAGAGGAAGAAGGGAAAGTAGAAAGGAGAGAGGGAAGGAGGGAGGGAGGGAGGGAGAGAGGGAGGGAGAAATGCAAAGAGGGAAGGGGGAAGGGGAGGAAGGGAGGAAAAGATTTTACCACTCTTTATTCCTCTTAATACTCACCTGGGATGGGTAACTTTGACTGTCAACAGGATTGGATTAAGAAGTGTCTAAGGCAATAGGAAAACATCCACATGATTTTGTCTGTGAGGACATTCACAGAATGGATTAACTGAAGGGAGAGCTGCAATATGGCCCTAGACTAAATAATAGGGAAGAAGAAAGCCAGTTGAGCACCCCATTCCCCCTCCCTTTCCTCTGCTCTGTTGAGATGTGAGGCACCAGCCTCCTGATCCCACTGCGGCTCCCAGAAGCCAGTCTGATGGCCAAAGTAAGCCTCCCCTGCTGAAGCGGCTTATGACAGCGTGTGACAGCAAGAAGAGACCTTTAGTCCAGACACTTCTCTACCGTCCCACAGTACAACAATTGAATCATAAACGCCTGAGCCCCCAGACCCTTGCTTTCCCAGCCAAGAGCACCCCGTCCTAACAGCACTCCTCTCATTGCTCCCACTGCCCCCCCCCAATACCATGGCTTTTTGGTTATCAGAGAGAATTGATGGAAAAGAGGGGACAATGGGCGTAAGACGATCACTGTTGGCAGGAGCCAAAGTGCCTTGTCCTCTAAGCAGATGGAATCGGTGTTCCCATCACTAGCTGGTCCACTTGTCATCAAAGGGTCAACAAAGCAAACCCACATGGCGGCTCATGCCCACATTGTCAGTACTAGGGAGCCCGAGGCAGGAAGACAAGTCTTTGGTCCACATGGACTATGTCTGCCTCAAACCTTTGTTGCCCATCCCTGCTTGTTGCAAGCTCTGCTTTCTCAGGCCTAAGTGACTTCTAGGGGCTTGAAATGCACAGACTACTTTTTTAATGACCTGCACTCATTCTTCTTTTGGGAGGCAGACACTCAGAAACAACTGTGTATGTAGAGAAATTCCTAGTTAGCTTTAACTGGCAACTGGACCCAGCCTAAAGTCACCCGAGAAGGGAGTCTCAACTGAAGGGTTACCTGGGTCACTGTAGGCTGCATCATTCCAGGACTACTTACACTTGTGTAAGAAAGCTACCTGCAAGAGTAGATGAGTAAGCTGGCAAACAGCATTCATCCATGGTTTCGGCTTGAGCTCCTGCCCCAACGTCCATCAATGATGGACTGCGACCTGTGAAATGAAATAAGCCCTTTTCTCCTCTAAATTGCTTTTGGTCAAAGTGTTTCATCACAGCAACAGAAATGAAACTAGAAAAATAGCTGAGTCCAGCCTCAAGTTAAAAAGTCTCAAGAAGCCTGAAATGTGTGCTATGATCTAACTCGGACACACAGAGAATCCAACTATCATTATTTTAAAATAATAGTATCCATTTGCAGGGCCTCTGCTGTGCAGCCTGCCTGATTTTCTAGTTATTCAGAAAAACATAACTTTCCCTTTCCTCCTTTGTAGATCTTTTTCTTTGTGATACTGGCCAAAGCTTCAGTGTGCTTTCATTCACAATTAGCTTTCTTGATCTTTCTCTGAACCTCCCACCTCTCCCACCAAACCACTACTCACCATTCACCAAGCCACTACTCACTGTCCACTAAATCAGTACTCACCATCCACCAAGCCACTACTCGCTGTCCACTAAATCAGTACTCACCATCCACCAAGCCACTGCTCGCTATCCGCCAAGCCACTACTCGCTGAACCTCCCCATGCTATTGGACCCTGGCTCTCTCTCATTCCTCACCACCATCCCTGGTATCTACCAAGAGTTTTAGCTTGCCTGAACTATTGTTTTTCTCTCAAACTTAAATTTTCTTTGAACTTCAAAAACCAATTTTTATTTTAAATAATAGTAATGAATAGCAACACTAGTGAAAAGAGACAAATGTGAAGAAAGAAATTGTGTCTGATTTCCACACTTATCACAACATTAAATTCAAATTTCCAATATGAAATTAATGGAAATTTTGAACATAAGATTTAAATAAATACCAAGCAAGATGAACTCAAAGACACAAACAAGATGTTATGATCAAACTGAGTTGAAGTGGTAAAGATTTAATATTTATATTTGTCTGTTTGCTTGATTGTTTGTTTAGACAGTCTTAATATGCTGACCGAGAACTTACTACATGGACCATACTGACCTAGAACTTACTACATAGACCATACTGACCTAGAATTTACTACATAGACCATGCTGACCTTGAACTTATAGATGATCCTCCCACCTTTTGAGTGCTGGAATAACATTCAAGTACCACCACACCTAACCTAATATTTATCTTTTTCTAAGAAATATGAAATTATTTTCCCCTTTCAGTTGACATAATTATAAGATTTGTGGGATAAAATGTAATAATCTGTCACACTATAATTAGCCTTTCCGTCTCCTTATGCATTTATCATTTCTTAGTGTTTAGAGCCTTCGAATTCCTGTTTTAGTTCTTAATGAAATAGAGTGTTGGTAACTATTGCTGTCTTATATAAATGGCAGTAAGAAATATATATATGTATACACACACACACACACACATATATATGTATATATGTCTTAAGTAAGATATATATATCCTTTCACCTCATCTAGCTGTATTCCCGTATTTGGGCTGTATCCAAACTCTGTCTTTCCTAGCTTTTAGTGGTCATCTTTGAGATCAACGTCTTTAGATCTCCCATAAGAGTGAGAATAATCAGCGTTTGCTTTTCTGTCCCTGCTTATTCACGTAACAGAAAGTCTTGGATCATGTTCATTCTGCCATAAGTGATGGGACTTGTACTTTTTATTGCTAATATAGCATTGTGTCTATATACTACATTTTCCATTCATGTGTTTTCCAATGGACAACTTGGTTGATTCTAAATCTTGGCTATTGTGAAAAAGACTACCATAAGCAAGAGTCCTTTGTTGCACTGACTTCATTTGGGGACTTATATACCAAGCAGTGAGTTGGCTGTTTCATGTGGTAGTTTAATGTTCAGTTTATTGAGAATCTTTATATCATTCTCCATAATAGCTGCACTAAATTACATTCCCACCAAAAGTGTGTGTGTGTGTTCGTGGTCTTCCATGCCTTTCCTGCCATTAATGATCGTACCCAGACGAAGAGGGGAAGATAATGCCTACTATGCTTCCAAATATGGTTCCAATTGGCATTTTCCTGATGGCTGGTGATATGGGGTACATTTTTATAGCATGCATTGGAAAAAGTGTCTATTCAGATCATTTGTTTTCTGTAATTGTATTATTTACTTTGCTTTCTACCCTTCAAATTCTTTATATATTCTGAATACAAATCCTTTATTAAGTAAGCAATATGCAAATTTTCCCCTACACTCTACATTGCCACTTTTTTAATTGTTGTCTTTGATATATAGAAACCTCTTAGTTTTTTATATACTCCTTCTTATCTGTTTTTGCTCTTATTGCCTGTGCTTTTGGGAACACACACACACACAAAATCCCTATGCTAACCTCTTAAAATGCTTTCTTTTGATTCTCTTTTAGTTAGGAGTTTCTTTTGTTATATATCATAGATTTGGGTGTATTGTGTTTCCCATTCTCATTTGCTTTAAAAGATTTTGAATTTACTTTTTTCCACTTACCTGCTGCCCACTCAAGAATATAATATTTAGTTTCCACTTGGATAATTAATTTGTACATCTATAATTTCTAAAGTTCCTTTTATTGGTCTATATTCTTTACTGTATTTGTGGAAATTATATCACAGGATTGATTGCAGCCTTTTTTTAATTGGTAGTGACTTGTTTTATGATCTAACATAGGGACCTCAACTTGACCCAGCCTGGATTCTCCTTAGGAGAAAGCCTCAGTGAATTATTTGGATTAGGTGGACCTATAGGCATGCCTGTAGGGGATTGTCTTAATTCAATCAGTTAATATGAAAATATCAGCATATTGTAGGTAGTCCTATTTCCTAGGCTGGGGGGGGTGGCTCTGAACTTTATAAGAATGGAGATATGGAGCTGACCACAAGCAATAAGCAAGCAAACCAAACATGAACGGGTCAATTTCTTTCTGCCCTTGATTGTGGATGGGATACAACTATCTTTCTAAGCTTCTCCCAGTGTGATTTCTCTGCTGTGAAGGATGGTAACCTAGAAGTTTTGCCTGCACATTTGTCTGTTTGAGGATGTCAGATCCCCTGAAACTGGACTTACACACAGTTATGAGCTGCCATGTGGATGCTGTGAATTGAAACCTGGGTCCTATAAAAGAACAGCCAGTTCTCTTAACCACTGAGCCATCTCTCCAGCCTGTCACCCAGAATTTTGAGCTGAAATAAGCTCCTTTCTCCCCAAGTGGGATTTTGTCAGGGTGTTTTACCACAGCAACAAAAGTGAAGCTAGAATATGCTCCATATGCCAAAGAGGAAAATGTATATTTTGCAGTGACTGGGCAAACTGTTCGGGAAACGTCTGTTGAGTCCGTTTGTTTTGCAGTGGGGCTCAATCCCTGCACTCATGTTTTGTCTAGACAATCATCCAGTGAAGAGAGCAGATGCTGAAACCCTCAACCAGGATCAGGTTCACACATGCTTGGAGTTGGCATATCCTGTTGTTGAACTGATCTCTTAATCATTATGTAGTGACTTTATTTGTCTCTTTTTTCCAGCTTTTTCCTTAAAGGTGTTTTAGCTGATGCAAGTATAGCTAGGGCTGCTCAACGTTACTCTCTATCTGCATGGACTATCTTTTTCAGTTCTCTCCCTCTCCCTCTTTCTCTCCCCCCCCCCCCCGTGTGTGTGTGTGTGTGTGTGTGTGTGTGTGTGTGTGTGTGTGTGTGTGCACTAAAAGGGGAATTGTAGTGAGAGATTCACTCAGCTGCACCTGTGGCGCTGACCACGCCCATTGGGAGTGGTCACACGTTTGTGCAGTATTTGTTCTGAGATCTGGACAGGCTTGCTCTCTCTTGTCACAGAGAGCAGCCAGTGTGGATCCTCAGGGCAGGGACTTGTAGCGGTCATCTGCGTTGTGTGTGAGTGATTTCTCCCTGAATAAAATGATATTAATCTATATTTGAACCAGTCCTGTGAATCTTGTGCCGTACACCAGTTATTTACTTCGTGTGGGGGGTAGGGGGATCTGTCTGTCTATCTGAATGCATCTATAAAGTGAGTTTCAGCTTATATAGCTTTCCTTTACAAGTATCTATAAAACATATATATGTATATGTATATACATACATACATACATATCAGTTTACCTTTCTCTTTCTGAAAGACGTGGAATTTAAGTATTTACTTTCTTAATGGCATGTCCCAAGTCTAAGAGAACTTTTTAAAAAAATCAGACAGGGTTATAGCCAAGCCTAGACTTAAAGTTCAGAAATTCACCTGCTGCATGCATTCTGCTATGTCAGTTCCCAGATTTCTCTGACTTTCTGAGTTTCACGGTTTCAGCATTTCTGTGTGGTTCTTCGTTTTTGTCTACCTCTTTGCTGAATTCTCATTGAGATGGTCTTGGTCAAAGTTTTCCAGAAACACGTGAGCACTAATTATAGAAATGACTTATTGGGTTGGCTCACACAGTTGGAAACTGGGGAGTTTGGTAATGGCTGGTTATGTGTGGGAATGGCAGAGAAGCCAGTAGCCATTCAACCTAAGAACCTGGAATCCTCAGGACAAGTGGAACAGATGGTGCAGTCCTAAGATGAAACTCCCCGAAGAGTCACTAGCACGAAGTCTGTGTAGGAAGGCTGACAGTGCTGAAATGTGATGCTCCTAGGCCATGTTAGACACACTTGCTCAGGAAGAACACAGCTTTCTCTTCCGCTTTTACGCCATCTGGGTGCCCAGCTTATCAAATAGTGATGTTGACATCCAGGTCCTCAGGGGGACCTCAGCTGCTATCCCAGATGACAGTCCTTTCAGGAAATATCCTCATACACATGCTTTACCAACGACCCTAAGCATGTTTCAAAGATCCAATCAAGTTGACAATTATGACTAATTAATTTTCTTCTGTATTCTCTTATACCTTCTGAGTTCTCTCAAAACCATTAGTTTGAGTTATTTCAGGTATTTCATTAATTTTCTTCTCTATGTGTTCTATGGGTAGAGAATAATTATGCTCTTCTGCAGGTAACCTAACACCTTTTCATTGTACTTCTATTATCCCTTTGTTGATATTCATAGTTATAGCAGATATTATGCCTCGACTAACTTCATAGAATAGCTTTGGTGATAATGCTCCTTAGTATGTTGATTTGGTAGGCTATCTGGACTTTGGTTTTAGTTGGATGCAGTAGTATACTTCCACCTGGTTTCCAAAGCTGTAATTAATGGCTTTGAGTGGAGAGTCTATAGAAAGAAAGGCAACAAATTCACCAGCATGCACGACATGTGAGACTCGAGGCTACAACACACCAAGTAGGTTACCTATTGTGTCTGAGGGGTGCACAAGTAAGTTGTGGGGACATCATGAGTTGTTATCAGCACTTTCCCACCAGCCTGGTTCCACAAACATGTCAGCCCCAATAACACACAGAGACGCTATTTTAATATATTGCTGTTGGCCAGTGTCTAGAGCTTCTTATTGGCTAGCTCTGTCTTAAATATTAATTCATAATCACTAATATATGTATTTCTACATGGTCTTATCTTACCAAGACTGCCAGATTCGTGTCCTTTCCTCCTGAGATCACATCGCAACTCTATTACATTTCCCAAAGTCCTCCACCTCTCCTAGTTCACCTATCTTGCTTTCCTATTGGCCAACAGTGCTTTATTCATTAACCAATAAGAGAAACATATTTACAGAATGGCATCTCCCATTAGTGAGTTCCAATGCTGACAGTGAATAGGTAGCAATACCCAAGTGCTTCCTGGAGGCCTAGGTAGGCCACACCTTTCAGTATAAGCTGCTGAAGTTTTTTATGACCATAAAAAAGGTAGGTGATTCCCTGGGAACTTAGAGTACTGCAGCTCTCAAGAAAGGTTTCCTAGATGCCTTAAGAGGCCAAGGGTAGATGTCAGAGATGCCCTTTTGCTTCCTAGGCACCACTGATAGGTCTAATCATCATGGACTACCTAGCTGCCTCTTGAAACTGGGAGTACATGGGTAGTGTCACCCATCTGGTTCACAGGGCTCCAGGGGACAGTCACCCAATATCACATAATCTCTGCCAGGCAATTTTATCTCAGGATGGTATTGGGAGGTAGGAATCCAGTTAGAAGGTACAGCATGGGCTGGGCTCCTTTGTCTGTCACAGCTCCTCAAACCAAGCTCTAGGACTGAGAGGGTCACAGACTTCACTGAAAACAATGTTTTATGTGTACATGGCTTTCTACATATGCCTTTTCTGATTAAGTGCTGATATCAACTATAAAGATGAGATAGTTTATACTATATAAACAACTCCCTTCTTGACACAGCCATCATAAATGCTATACATCTCTACTAAGTCTCCATTATGCTCCAGCACTGAGCCCCAACCACTGGTGTGAAGAAGTAGTTGTTTTGTTTCTATTTGTATTTCCTTTGTTGAGAAGAAGGGCAACAGGCACTCTAATCAGACATCTATAATCAGATTTCAGAGACAAAGGGAGAATCCAGAAAATGACAAGTGATTGCATATACAAGGGACCCTCTGCACAACTGACAGCAAACTTTTTACCAGAAACTTAGGACACGAAAGACAATAGGTCAATACATTCACAGCACAAAAAAAAAAAGAACTATCAGCCAAAACTCTCCATCAAAAGTGAAGGAGTTAAGACATTGAAAGATAAACAAAAGTTGAAGGAGTTTATTACTATTAGACCTGCCATGCAAGTAATTACTGACAGTGATGTCCTGCATGGTACAGGCTCCAGACAATAACTTGAACTTGTATACAGAAATTAAAAAGAAACTTAATTAATGTGACTATAAGAGCAATTATAAAAGCTTGTTATCAGTGAAATAAGTTTATTATATCTTTTTGTCTTTATGATTTAGGAAATGATTATAATTTTCTAAAAACAATCATTAGCCTAACAAGTAGCATTACTGTGACTTTAGAACCCCACATTTGGTTTTCTTGATAATTTAAAAGATTAATGCATTTAAAAACTGATTTATCTATGTTTTGGGGCATACATGTAAAGATGTAATTTAATAATGTCAACAGGGTTGGAGCTATAAAGGAAGACAGTGTTTGTGTGCTATTCAAGTTAGACTGCTGAGCACTGAAATTAGAGTTATGTAACTTGGGGATGTTAAATGTAATCCCCATGGTAACTGGAAAGAAAATAGCTGAAGATACACACAAAGGGAAATGAGAAAAAGTTTAAACATTTCACTATATAAACCAACTAAACACCAAAGGAAGATAGTAATGTATAAATGAGGGATTAAAAGCCATGGCTTTTAAAGATAGAAAACACATAGCAAAAGTGACAGAAGTCTTTCCTTATCAGTAATTACTTTAAATGAAAATGGATTAAACGGTTCAATCATAAGACAGCAGTTAACAGGATGGTTTTAAAAAAACAATCCAACTATATACCATCTATAAAAGATTCATTTTAGACCCAAAGAAACAAATAGATTAAAATTGAAATGATGGAGAAATGCTTCATAAAAATAAAAGTCCAAAGAAAGCAAGGCTAACTATAGGGATATCAGATAAAATAAACTTTAGTACTATTTACAAGAGGCAAAGTATATTTTATATTAATAGAGGGAAAAATGCAAAAATTATAAATATTTATAAATCCATTTATCTCTTTGGTCACCTGTTAGCCTTCAACACACATGAAGTAAAAGCTGAAAGATTGGAGAAACATACATAGGTAGTTGTACATTTTAGTTAGGGATTTCAAGATCCCAAGACTACCCAAGTAACACAAGTAAAGTATGATCGTAATAAGCTGACTAGATTCAGCAGACAGACAGTATTCCCTCTGATGACAATGGGATAGTTACCAGTCATTAAGGGAATAAAACTGGAAAATTTACAAATATATATGTACATATATATATTTGCATATATACACATATATGCACAATTGAAAACTATTTCAAGGCAAATGAAAATGGAAAAACAATATAACAAATTTATGGGAAACAGTGAGAAGCATTTTAACAGAGAAAATTATAGTTGTAAACACTTCCATTAAAACAAAAAACAAACAAACAAAAATACTAGAAAAGTTCCAAGTCAATAAGCTAACTTTACAGCATAATGAACTTATAAAGATTAGATTTGTTTTAATTGATGTGTATGGATGTTTTGCCTGTACACGTGTCTAGCATCCTCCAAGGTCAGGAGAGGGTGCTGAATCCCCTGGAACTGGAGCTACAGATGGCCACGAGGACATGACAGGTGCTGGGATTCAAATTCAAATCCTCCCCAAGAGCAAGTGCTCTTAACCACTGAGCCATCTCTATAGCCCCACATAAGAAAAATGTAAAAGAACAAGTTAAACCAAACGCCAGCAGTAGAATGAAATAATAAACATCAAATCATATATAAATAAAGTACAAAATTGTTTTAAAGTTGAGGAAAAAACTCTAATTTTGTTGAAAAGATCAACTCTAAGACGTGGGTAATCTTATTTAATCTGTATAACTTCAGTTTTACAGCATGAGAAGAGGTAATTAGTGATATTTATGCATTATAAATTTATTTGATACCACTAAGTTGTGCATTTAAAATGATTAAGGTAATGAATTTCTTGCTATGTGTATAGTTGCACAATAAAAATATTTTAAATAAAAGAAAATTATTGTCTGGTACCTACAGATAGATCTATTTTACAAGCTTGTTTTTTGTATGGTTGCTTCAGCACATATAATGAATAGAAGGTCATTTTGTTAGAATGCAAATTCTGTATTCTGTAAGTTAGGAATAGAGATAAATATTCCCTTTCTTACAACTTCCAAAGTGAAGCTGATCTTTTTGGTCCTGCCTCATGGCCCATATTTTTGAATAACAAAGTTTTATAAAATGAAATTATTTGTTTAAAATAACATCAAATACTTAACTTTGCTCATGAACTTGGAATGTGGGCAAAGCTTTACAGGGGTACCATGTCTCTGTTCTGCACCACACCAGTTTGACATAGTTCAACTGGGAACCAAAATATCCACTTTAAAAAAATGCTTTGTTCACATATTTGGATTTAAGCTATAAGCTCAGCCAGGGTTATGGGATGGCAGCCTTAGGTCCTCTCCACACAGCCTTCCAAAGCCATGTGTCATAGTGGCTGAGTTCCAAAAACATCCATCTATGGAAAATAAATAAAAAACACATGATGTTTTTATAACCTGGGCTTGGATATCACACAGCATCACTCCTGCCATGTTCTGGAAGTGGATAAGATTATAGAAGAAGCTGGCTTTTCCTCTTTGTGGCAGGGTAAAAGTCTGGAAGGACATAATGGGTGAGGTCGTCTTTGGAAACTACTATCTGCCATACCTGTCAACTGCAAATCAATATGGCTACAAAACTTGGTAGCTAGGGAGATGGCTCAATAGTTAAGAGCACGTATTTCTCTTGCAGAGAGAAATTCAGTTCTCAACACTTACACTGGGCAAATCTCAGCTACCAGTAACTCTAGCCCCAGTGGATCTGCTGCCTCTGGCCTGCAGGCATGTGAAAGAAATATTTTAAAATATACACAATTTCGGACCAGTGAGATTGCTTAGTGGGCAGTGCACATCACTGACAAGCATGACAATCCGAGTTCCACATTTGTAACCCATAAAATGTGGAAAACGACAACTGACCCCACAACATTGTCATCTGACTTCCACACATGCTCCATATCACATGTACACACATGTGCATCACATACATACTTTCCCTCGTTTGAACATGCATTCACACTCACAAATAATAATTTTAATTTATAGGGAAAAGGTAAAAATTTCTCTAATTCTGGATTATCCTCATTTCCATGTCTGTTGAGTTTTGGGGAAGAAGAGAGAATAGAAATTAAAGGAATTAAATCGAAATACAGTAGAAATTAAGGGAATATTAGAAGAGTCATAGATTACCTCATGGAAATCAAGAGGAGCAGGTTGAGAAATGATGACAGAAATAGAAGGCAGAGATGGGATTTAAGTACACAAGAAGCTAAACGTTACTGTAAGGACAAATGTCATCCACTCTCACTACCTCCCGCTCTGTTTAAGGGCGAAGGGATATGAAGCAGCTTGACTAATTCCATGCCATTTTCTCATAGGAAAAAAGCAAGACTGACACTCACCTTGGGCAATAAAAATGAGCTGAATGGTGTGAGTTACTTTTCTTCCAAAATCTAGAAGTATATAATATTTACAGTCACAGTGAATCCTGTTGTATGACAGACTTTTCTTAGACAGTTCCTGTCTTAGAGTTTCTATTGCTATGAAGAGACACCATAACCATGGCAACTCTTACAAAGGAAAACATTTACTTACAGTTCAGAGGTTTAGTCCATTATCATCATGGTGGGTGGCATAGGATGTGTGCAGACAGACATGGTGCTGGAGAAGGAGCTGAGAGCTCTACACCTTGATCTGCAGGCAGCAAAAGCAACTGTGTTTCACACTGAGCATAGCTTGAGCAAAGGACACCCCAGAGACCGCCTCCACAGAGACTCCCTCCAACAAGGCCACACTTTTTAATAGTACCACTCCCTATGAGGACTATTTTCTTTCAAAACATTACAGTTCCTACCCATCTCAAGGCCTCATCACAGAGGACAAGAGAGCTAAAGTTGGGGAGAAGTCATTGTACTACCTACATCCCTACCTACTTTGGCCAATTTGTCTTCTTAAAACTTCTGAAGCCAGGCATGGTAGTACATGCTCGTATAATTCCAGCATGCCAGAGATATAAGCTGGAGCACTTTCTTCTCAGACCGTGTCTCAAAAAAGCAAAGCAAAGCAAACAGTATAGAGTGGATGGGATCGTGCGATGATTTCACTGAAAAACAAGGAGTCCTTCAGACTAGGTCTGTACTCTTCCACTTCACATCATTGTGATGATCAAATGGTGTTCATACTGAGAAATGTGACTTACAGTGAGATATAGATATATAGTAAGATAATGAGATACGTGATGCCCTGTGTTCCTATAGGATTCTTACACAGACCCTGCTTCACTGTCCTGGTGAGTGTAAGTTCTGTGATGGTTTAAAGACCATGTGAAAGTCATGCTGGACGTAGTGCCCACAGCAGTTCTTGCTGGACTGTGACCCTAGAGTAGCATTTCAAAGACCCAAAGGGTATTTCATCCTAAGCCTTCACCTGCACGTGCCCATTTAACAGAAACACCTTACGTCCACACTCTGCTTTTGAACTCTCAGCTTCCAAAGTTAATGATAAACATTTGCCGGTTCATGAGACTGTTGTAGCCATGCTATTTTGAAGGTTTCCTGAAAGAAAGATGCGAGAAATGAGCTTAGTTTTCCCTGATTTCTGCCCAGGCATATCTGTTCTGTGGGTGTTCTGGAGATCTTCCCAGAAGGAAGATCTCAAAGCCCTCATTGCCAATCATGAGTAAGAGTTTTATTTATTGAGGGAGAGAGAGAGAGAGAGAGAGAGAGAGAGAGAGAGAGAGAGAGAGAGAGAGCATGTTCAATGCCGTGATATGAATGAGAAGTATCAAGTTGGTTAATCCGGACAATTGTTTATCTTCACCTCCACTGAAGACCTGGGGGAAAGAGCCACATCATTTATTTCCTTCCCCTTGAAATACCTGCACCAATTCCTCTCATTCCCCAAGGATTCAGTACTGCTATCGAGAGTCAGCTTCCTTGAGACTGAGCTGCCTTCTAAGACTACAACCTTGGGCACATCAGGTAATTCCCTGACTTGTGCACCTTATAGAATACAATGAGAATATGTATCCCTCTTTATCTTCCATTCACTTTACCAAAGAAAGTCACTATGAATGTGCTAAGGAAATGCCCTCCCTGTGAGGATAGTTTGTGTTCTCAATGAAGGTCTCAAGATGAGACCTTTCCTTCTATACTCAGACATCATCAGGGCAACACCACTATTAGGCAAAATATATACAGATGTCAAAAATAAACATAGATGCCTTAGTGACCTTTGGGGGAGGACAAGCAGTGAGAAAGGGTTTCTCTAGCCTTGACTCTCCTGGAAATCATTATGTAGCCCAAGCTGGCTTCAAGCCCAGGCAATCCTCATAAATCAGCTTCCTAAGCGATAACACTATACATGTGAGCCAACATGTCTGACTTACTTTTTTGCTGCTGTGACAGGGTACCTGAAATAAAGGAGGAAAGACTCAGTTGGGCTCATGGTTCAGGAGACACACACAATTCATTATTCTTGTTGGGAATGATGGTGGGAGCTGCCACGGGCTCAAGCAGCAGGAACCAGAATCAGCTGGCTACAGCCTGTCAGCAGTCAGAAAGGAAAGAGAACTCTGGGCAGAACCTGGGATAAGCAAGGGCACCTAAGTCCCGCCCCTACTAACCTACTTCTTCAACAAGATCCTTCCTCTAAAAGCCACATAGTCTCCCAAAACATTGCCACAAACGGGCCAGTGTTGAAACACACGAGCCTAGTGGGAACATTTCACATCCAAACCTATAATGGTAAAAAATGAACAATATGAGACTGAATTCTTAAAATTTCTCTGCTTCATTCTTTTGTGCACTATCCTCTTAAACCCCAGTTCCATATATTAGACAGGCCAAGTTTGGGTCCTACTTGTCCTCCTGGTCCCTTAATTTAAGGGAAAAAGAACCTGAAGGTCCACCCTGAAATTGAAATTGAGAGTTGCAGTCTCAGGGCATGCACACTCTAAATGTAATATTTCAAGAATACATCCTTGCATACAGAAGCTAACTCTCCAAATCTCTTGTATGTTTGCTACAGCCACTATAGTAAAACTCCATGGACTAGGTGGCTTAAACCAGATGAATTTATTTTCTGACAGTTGGGAGGCTCTAAAGTCCAAAATGATGTATCATCGGGTTTGGGTCCTCCTGAAGTTCTCTTCTTTGTCTTCTAAGCAGCCACCATACCTGTGTCCCATTCAGCCTTTCCTCCATGAACTCTTGCTGTCACACTAGTCTACCTGGGTAGAGTTTACACTGAAGACTTAATTTTAATTTGATGAATAATTTGAAAGGCCTTATGCTCAAATTCAGTCACATTCCAAGGTTAGGGCTTTAACACACGAATGCTGAAGGCACAAATTTGCTTATAATAGAATCTGTAAACTCAAGTGGAGGATGTAGACAAGAACATCACTTCAACAATGTTTTCTAAATAAGCCATCATCCAAAAATCATATTGTCAATATTGGTACTTTTCTGTTGCTATGATAAAACACTACAACCAAAAGATACTTATAGGAAAGTTTATTTATGGTCCCAAAGAAGTAAGAGTCCATCATGGCAGAGAAAAACAGCAGCAAGAGGCAGGCATAACAGCAGAAGAAAAAAGCTGAGAGATTACATATCAAGCACGAGCAGAAAGTAGAACTGGCCCAGATGACTACAGACAGCTCTCAGCAAATAATACATATGTGGTTGCCACTGAGAGAAAGCCATAGTGATTTTGAGAATGCCACTGGCTACCCTTTCATCTTAGGGTTACTTCTGCTCTGATGAAATACCATGACCAAAGGCAAGTTGGGGAGAAAAGGGTTGATTTGGCTTACTCTTCCAGGAAGTCAGGACAAGGCAGGTTATTGGCTAGCTCAACCTGATTTCTTATAGAACCCAGGACCAACACCTAGGGATGGTACCACCCACAATGGGCTGGGCTTTCCTCCATCAATCACTGTGGAAACCCAGAGAATTGATTGCATTTCTTTTTGACTTAAAGTCAGAGAGTTAGAGCCTATTGTTACTCCTTCAAGGTCAAACAACTGATGTTTGGCCTAAAGTGTGGCTGTTGTATGTCTTGCATTGACAACAGGATGTCTGTTCTAAAATATGAATGCAACAGGATGTTTGGCCTAGGATGTGGTCTCTGCATGTCCTGCCTAAACAACAGAATATTTAACTCAGGATATGGTTACTTGGTGTTTTGGATATTGTGAAGGTAATTATGTTTGCTTGTTCTTTATATCTTGGTAAGGAAATCTTTTGCCTTCTTCCCCTCTTTTGATGGGGGTAGAAAAAGATTTTGAATAAACATGGGTGGCCCTCTGACTCTATTTCTTGTCTTTTGTCTAATTCTTTCCTCAATCTACACTCCTCCTTCTAAGCATGGACCAAACAGACTAGCCTGTGGGACTGGACAGAAGCCCTCCTCTCTGCCCCCCCCAACTCTCTGAACAAGGATTACTACAAATCACTAATTAAGAAAATGCCCTACGGGCTTGTCTACAGATAGATCTTAGGGAGGCTTCTCCTTTAATGAGGTTCCCTCCTCTCAGATGACTTTAGCTTATATCAAACTGGCAAAATACTATCCAGCACAGAATTGAATTTGCAAGTCAAACATGAAGTCTCAAAGCCTATCTCCAGTAACATAATTCCTCCATCAAAGCCACACCCCCTAAACCTCCCCAAACAGCTCCACCAACTGGAGCCCAAGTGTTCAAATATCCAAGCCTATGGAGGACATTTCCCTTTCAAAATGGCACAATCATTATAACAGCCATTGTAACTACTTTTTTTTTCTTAAATACTGTCACTCACCTCAGGAAACCAAATTTTTCATCTGTAGAAAAGTCCTACCATAGTAGGTTAGAGAATTAAGATGTTTAAATCCATTTGCTATCTGGGTGGCCTTCATAAATTGTATTTATTTTTGTGTACCTCTATTTTTTCAGCCAGTAATGAGGAGGGAGAAAGTAATATCTACTATGTAAGGTTGCTGAAAGGATTAAAAGAAGCAGTGAATTAAAATGACCAGCTAATAGTACATGCTCAATAAATGATGGTCGTTTCCCTGAATGATTTTTAGATTTGCTGCAGCTCCATCTCTCTCAGCCAGGAGAGGTCCTCATCATATCCAATGGGGACTCATTTCTGCATGAAAGTAGTCACTCAGTTCAGCTTCCAAACTCAGTGGCAGAGAAACTAATCAAAGAATCACAACCCTGTTTGAAGGTAGAAAAGACTAGAAATAAGAGAATAAGAAGCAGTTAAGTTCCCATGGCAAAGAGTTACTTGAACAGGTGAACATGAATGAAGATTGTCTAAGGTCTAGTACTTATGGCCACCGATACTAGCTTTAATTGTATCTCAATTAGCTCATCAGCCTAGAGTTTAAAAATTAATGGCAAGAAAATAGGAAGAGAAACACATACACACACACACACACACACACACACACACACACACACACCATGGACAAGCAGAAAAAATGAATTGACAAGTGTTTGTAAACTTCTGTAGAAACAAGAAACCCTGCTAAGTAAACATTTAATATTGCTCACAATATTAGCTGGCTTCTTCATGGTGAGCTATATCCATGCCTGAGTGTTGCATCTACTGCAGTATATTCTGTTTAACCTCCTTTTCCCAGACAGGCACACACCTCCAAATTTAATTATTCTGTCAATTGTGTCTTAAATTATACTGATTTCCATTAAGTGCTTGTGGTATCCATTTGTTGATCTTTTCCTTCTGAACCATATCTTCACACCCACCAAAGCTGGAAAGGCAATTAACGTGAGGACGATGAGTTAGTCAAGAGAAATCAAAGAATAAAGGTAAAGGCAGTGGCAACTCTGGGATTAAAAAGAGCACTAAGGGAAAAATACACGCATACTAAAAGTGCAGTACCGAAGCAGGTAGAGCCTCCGAGGGAAGAGAGGCGAGCAAGGTAGAAATCCAGCTTGCGACTCTTCCATTTCTCTCAGCACCAAGGACAGAGCTTCTGAGCCGCTAACCCAAACAACGTTCAGTGGGGTCCCTCCCCAGCCTCTAGGGAACACAGGTGCCTTGGAGAGGCAGCTAGGTCTGATAGGAAAGCTGCAAGAGTAGTTCACAAGTAATTTCCACCTCAGAGGCAAAACCAGGTGATTTTCTTTCTGTATGGAAATGATTCCATAGTTTCTGTGTCCTGGGAAAGGCAAAGTTTGCTTTGCTTCCGTGTGTCTGCCGTCAGTAAATGGCTTCAGGAACTGAGGTGCTGAACTCCACAGTCTCCAGACACCAGAAGAAATTTTCAGGGTAAGTGGATTTTTCTTTTCATTCCTAATTTAGTGGCAGATTATTTGATTAGCTTGGAATGCTTTGCTTCTCTAAGAATATGCGTTAAATCTCTAGGTTTAAAACATAGAACCCCGAGCAAGCTTTGTTCATTTCATTAAGGGGTTGGAGCTGCTCTTTTTTTTACCCCACCCTCCAACCCCTGTGTCCTGATGGGCACTAGAATCTATATCAAGGCATACATAAAAGACAGAAAATAAAAACCAGTAATTATTCCTGGGAGTTGCAGGGAGGTTGACTGTATTCCTCTTAAGGGTTTTACTTAATTGTCAGAGTCTGATATTTTAAACCCCCCATTTCATCACCCCAGTAATGCAGGGCCGAGGGTTTAGAGTTACTCTGTTTTCAATCTATTTAAAGTCAAGCTGCTTCCAAGTCAGAATCCAATTATCCCAACAGAGATATGTAGTTCTTGAAAGCATGATTGTGTGTGTTTTTTCCAGTGATTGTATATGATTCAGACGGCATCATTGTTTAACTGTGGGACTTCTATTGCTTACTGTGGCTTATTGGGTCAACAGAGTTTGTGTAATTAGGCACTTGTGCCACTTAATGCATCAGTTTAGTCTAATACCATCTCAATGCATGCACAAACAATAATGTAGCAATAGCAAAGTGGAACTCAGATTCTAAACACATTCCTCATGCCTGTTTGCACTTTACAGGTACAGCCCTTTGCTGATACTACAAGGTCAGAAAACTGTCTGCCCTTGGGCAAGAATGAATGACAGACATATGACCTGGCCTTGAGATCCTGTAGTGCCCAAAAAGAGAGACAATATGAAATTCCTACTTGTTTATTTATAGTTGAGTATTTTCAAGGATCTGCATGGCTAAGAGTGGACAAGGATGTTGAGTAAAGAAAATATTGATAGCATCCTACCAGAAGTCTCCTTATAATCAAACAATCAAAATGTCAAATATCAAATAGAGTCTACCCAGTATTAGATTTAATTTCTAATGCACTAAGGTTTACTATCAATTAATATTCACTTATTAGTTACTTGGTCTACTGAACTTCCCCAATTTATCTCTGGTTAAGATGACAAAACTGTCTGTGAAGATTGTCAAGGAAAGTAAGAATGCTTTATTGGTCAGGTTCAATAAAAAAAAGAATTGTATTATGTTAGCTAATGGATCTCAGTAAAACCAACCATGGCTTTTCCTCTGTCTATGTACCAACAATGTAAATACATCCAATTCTATAAATATGCTATATACGTCAATGCACTTGTGAGTCTTCATTATGAAATGAATTAGAGAGCAATTTGCAAGAATAAAGAACCATAGAAATGCTAAAGACTACCTCTAATAATAATGACAATATAACTCCCACCGGCTCTGTGAGCAGGGCACACCTGCATTGACTTTAAAGGGCTGGGTAAGGAGATGTGCACAAGCTACTCTGAACACGCAGAATCTTCACATTATCCCCAACTCCAGGTTTGTCTGCTTCATCTCCATCATGGAGGACTTCAGGGCAGAAGCTCTGGACCCAGTCTTGGGTTGAATTGACTCCACCATTCACTGGTTTATGATCTCAGCTAGAAATTAATCTCTCTGTGACCCAATCTCTTCATCTAAAGAATGGGGATGATAATAGCACTTACTTTATTCTTCATATTGTCTGGGAATTTCAATATGACAAGGCTTATAAGTATTAGCTGTTAGAATTATTAATTTAATCAGGCAATTGGAAAGTCTGAGTTGAAGCAAAGGCTGGAAAAACTGGACACTGGTGATCAGCATGTTTGTTAGTGAAAAGATGACAGATGTCAGGGACCTGGATTGTGAAGGAAGATCTATCATGGAGGCCACTGGTTCATTCTGGCTTAGAGAAACTCCACCTCAATGTTGGAATGACTCCCAGCATCAATTTCTACCACATACACATACTAAGTAAAGTTGTGAGTTTTCAACTTGAGAAGCCCCAATCAGAGGTTGGCTCACACCATACACTGTGCAATTGTTGTCAGGGAGAAGGAATACAAACAAGAACTCATTTTCTCCTGGTTCAGAAGAAATGAACTTCTTCGTGTGCATCTGACTATGGCCTTTCCTCAGTGCCTGGGTTTTAAAGGTTTTTGGTCCATGGTCATTCTGCCCTATTGCTGTGGGCCTCTAGTGAGAGTGTCACAGCAGAGAGGATGTGACAGAACAGAGATGTTCTCCATGGAGACAAGACATCACACTGTATGATCTTGAGAAAGTTGCTGAACCTCTCTGTGTCTCTGTCATAATGCTTAAGGGGAAGATGTCCATATCTCCCCTCAAGGGATACTGTAAAGGTTAATAGATGTCACATGGGAAGTATTAGTGTCTGCCTCACACAAGAAATATCCCAGAAGTGCTTGTCTTTGGAAGGAGGCTAAATACTCAAGGTGTCTGGTTTTGTTATGTTTGGGGTTTGATTAATTCATTGTCTTTTAAGGAAAAGAAACAAATAGCTAAATCATACACATCTTTTTTAAGTATTTCTTTCATTTTGAGATTATAATATAAATGCATCATTTCCTACTTCTTTTTACTCCCTCCAATCCTTCTTACCTTCCTCTCTTTTCTTTCTTTCTCTCCAAAATCCACAGCCTCTCTTTTCACCAGTTATTGTTATATGCATCTATGTACATGTACACATAACCTGCTCAGCCTATATAATGTTATTTGCATGGCCATTTGGTTTTGGATAACCAAATCGGTGTGCTCTTCCCTGGGGAAGACTATTTCTCCAGCTCTCAGCACATAGGCTGACAGCCACCAAACCCTAGCACTCTGTCTTAGGCTCCCACAGCGCTGGAATGATAGGCATTCATCCAGCCTTATACAGATTTCTACCTGCGTGTTAGAGAGTTGAACTGAGATCCACAAGCCTGCCCAGCGAATGCTCTTCCCCACTGAGCCAACCCCTCAGCCCCCCTTCTTTGCTGTCTCACCTTCCATATGCTCTTAACCCCTAACATTCTCTGTTGAGGTCACCAGTAAGCTCCTGATCACTAAGTCCATCAGATGACTGGCAGTTGTAGCTTATTTCTGTCCTTTGCATTCTCCCGCCTTCCTATTAACATCAAAAGCTGCATGCTAGGTCTTACGCTGGATCAACACTTCTCCAGTAGGAGAGTAATTTTGCTCCCTCCCCATTTGAGATTGAGCAGCATCCAGTGTTTTGGTTATTACAACTAGTAGCTAGATCAGGGACACTGTTACCCATCAACAATGCATAAGACATTCTGCAAAACAAAGAATTGCCGGCCCAGTTGTTCATAGCGCCAAGGCTTTAAACACATAATTGCATTTGGTCTTCACAATAACCCATGAAGTGGGCATGATTTATCCTCAGTCTGCTGATGAAATAACTGGTCTATCATTATGAATTATTTGGAGAGTGATTATTAAGTTAGTAAATTCTTCAGACTCCCAGCTTCATCCTGAGATGAGTTTACTATCTGTTAGCACATCAGAAGGATAAAGAGGGGGGACAAACAACCCAGCTCACAGTTATATAAGAAATCCTCATCTAAAAATTAAAAAAAAAAAAAATCAAAAGGGGGTGGAGTGGAAATAATTAGCATAGAGGCAGGGAGCACTGTAGCCTATCTCCCTCAACCCTGCTTCCCAGAACTCTGGAACAACCATGCTCTACTTACCTGCTGCTAGGAGGAATCTCAGACTGGAAGTCATACAGTGTGAAAGTATAAACCAAAAATCCACGTAGTTGTGCTTCCAACACCAGGTCCAGAACTGACTTTGGGAAGTGAGGACTGCCCTTCTTACAGTCAGCTCTTGACATTGCCTGTCCCCATGTTAAGTGGCTGTCAACCCTCTAGGCCGAACACAAAAGCCGGCAACATGGTGGCAAGAATCCCATGGCTTTATGCTTCCCTTCTCACTTGACAGGTAAGAGAAGCTAAGGTTTCATTAAGCAGCTACAGACTCCAGGAAAGGAGGAGATGCTGGCCCCTCCTTGAAGGTGGCCCAGCTGTGAAAGGCAAGGTATTCTGGGCCTGAGTCTGCCTCTGAGGGGAATATCCTTGAACAATCAGAAAGCGCTGTGTTTTTCCAAAAGCTCTTGGCAACAGCAATGCTATCTCCAGGGTAGCTGCTGCCCGTCTCCTAATAATAAGGAAATTATAATTATTACCAAGAATTATTATTATATGTAAAAAAAAAAGAATTGGCTGCAAACAATGTGCTGTGATAAAGAATATTTTTAAGTAATTCTCTAAGTGCATTCCAAGTTGGTCACCCTTTTCTAACATTTGTTCATTTTAATACTTGTTTCAGACAGAAATGTTTCGAAATGAGGTGTAAAATGATAGCCATGATTAAGTCAACCATTTAATTCTAGGAGAGCTGTAAGTGACAAGATAGAAAGTAAACAAACCCTGATGACCAGCAACTTCTACTCCCACTACATTCCCACTTCTTCATACCATCACTATGCGGGCAATTATGACTTCAATGGACAGATTTAGGGGACACACAAACATTGAGACTGTGGCAGAAGGCCAGAGTGGCTATAGAGACTGACGTAGGAAGCACATTTACCTGGGTGCCAGGATCACGGTCGCAGACTCCAGGTGTCTTGCTAGCACGTGGCCCTGATGCACTGATACCCTCTGCACACAAGCCTTTAAGTGTGAGATCTTTCATGTCCCATGAACACATGAAAATATGGCTTTGAGAACCCAGAGTTGTTTCTGTGTGGCTGGTTCCTACAAACTGGTATCATGAGTGAAGCTAATGAATTCAGGTATCTTTGCCACTCTGAATGCAAACCCTCTTAATTTTTTTTTCATTTTTTTAATAACCAAGTCCATTTAAATGAAAACAAACACTTATAAACAATATTTGGGAATTTTGGCATCGTTCTTTCCAAACTACTTCCTGCTGGTAAGGGGCGCTGTCATGGGGGATTCGAAGAAGATGCAGCAATCCTGGCTGTAGTCTGTCAGGCTACTTTGTCCAGCTGTTTTGAATGTAGGATCACCTGGTACTCTGTTTCAGGTAGTCTGGCTTGATCAAACCACATTAGTCTGGAAGGAATCCACAGCTTTTCATTTTCTATGGAAACAAAAATAGAAATCCTTTTCCCCAGTAACTTGTCCTTGAACTTAAATTTTGGAGTCAAAGCTTTTATTTTTTTAATTTATTATTTTACATGTCGATCCCAGTTCCCTCTCCCTCCTTTCTTCCCTCCCTCCATCACTCACTCACTTTTACCGTCTCTGCCCTCTCACATGCACCCTAACCACCCTCCCCTCCCATCCCCCCACCCCAATTCCATATGTACGGGAATGCCATCCAGTTGGGGTCATGTAGGTCTGACAGGTCATGTGAAATAGGGACTAGGGCTTCTCTCCTGTCTCTAGGTTAAGGCAGTTATCCCTCCATGGGGGATGTGTTAGCAAGGTCCTTTTGTGCACCAGGGATACATCCTGGCTCCACTGTCTGAGGTCTCTTAGACTGTTCAGTCCTTCTGGCTGAGACCCATATTCAGGGGGGCCTGAGTCAGTCCCATGCTGGCTTCCCAGCTATCAGTCTAGTGGCCTGTTAGCTCCTCCTTGTTCAGGTAATCTGTCTCTATGTGTTTCTGCAGCCTGGTCTTGTCCTCTCCATCTGCATCTGGGTTCTAGTTGGAGTCAAACCCAGGGCTGTGATTTGTGTACATTGCCACTGAGCTATAATCCTGACTTGAGAAATATTTCCACAATGCCTGGAATGAAAATCTTAGGAAATGAGCTCTTTCATTCCTCTATCTTTAGAAGAGAAGTCTGAAGCTCAGAGAGGATAGCGTGCCTGTGGTCCCAGAGTTAGGAAATGGCCAGGAGAATTCTCACGTGCAGCAGCTTCATCCCACACAGTGCAAATATGATTCTTTCTGTCACTCCCACAAGCCCTCAAAGCTCACATCCCTCCACTTGATTAGACGCCAGCTGTACTGGCCTTCCTGCCACTCACCCCACATCCCAGCCTCCCGAGGCACCCATGCTCCTTCTGCTTGGACCACACACTCTACCAAGTGTCTGTGTTGGTGGATTCTTTATCTCTCCCAGCTTTGACTTACTTGCTAATATACCCATGAAGGCTTCCTGATGATGCCAGTTAGAAATCGTTTTCAAATGCTCACCCACATATGCTCTATCCTTAACCATTGCCCAACTCCAGTTTATGATTTTCTTTTCCCCAAAATGCATATTATCACTGAACAGGAATTATCGTAATTATGTTCCCCTCATAGACACTTCATAAGGGAGGAACTGTTTATCTGTTTTGTTCCTACCTGTATCTCTAGTTCTTACAGCTCTGCCTGATATTATGTAGGGAATGCTCTACAAATATTTGTAGACACAGAAATGTTAAACTGTATCTACATATCATATTCCATCCTCAAAGAGTCTCATTTGACCCACACTGTTTTCTATCTTTTCCTAGAGACATTTTGGAGTCGCATTCCTCTGTCTGGGCTATGGCACCTCTGAGCCAGATAAGCAACCACATCAACTCCAGCTGTGGGGCAGAAAATGCCACAGGGGTCAACCGGGCCCGCCCACATGCCTACTATGCCCTGTCCTACTGTGCACTCATCCTAGCTATCATCTTTGGCAATGCCCTGGTTTGTGCAGCTGTGCTGAGGGAGCGTGCCCTGCAGACCACCACCAACTACCTAGTGGTAAGCCTGGCTGTTGCAGACCTGCTAGTGGCCACGTTGGTGATGCCTTGGGTGGTGTACCTGGAGGTAAGTGGCCTCGTGGTACATGTTGCTCCAGAGTGGGTAAAGACTCAGAATACCCCTTATAGTGCTCAGGGGACTAGGGAGGAAGGAGAATCTGCTGGCATCCTCCCTTTAGTGAGACAGCTAATGCTTAAGAAAGCTCATGAGAACCAGAGTCCTGGGAATGTTTCTGTGCCTGCAGGTCTGGGACTGGACTTGAGTGATGGGACCATTCCTAAAATTACTCTCTGTGCCAGCCATGTGCTAGTGATGGAGGGGCATTCTGATGAGCATCTTCAGCCAGGTTCAATGTATATGTGATGAGGGGTAAGGGGGAGAAAATATTCTAATAAATGAGAGAAATTGTAGAATGGTCAGTAGTAAATAGACCAGTCCTCCCTGCCTGTCTCCCTCTTTCCTTCTCTCCTTCCCTCCTTTCCTTCTTCCCTCCCTCCCTCCCTCCTTCCCACCTCTTTCCTTCTCTCCCTTCCTTTCTGTTTCAGCTGCCCTTCTTCTTGGCTCTTTCCTCCTGGGTGGTAGCTCTTCATAGATTCTGCTACCAAAGGATCAGGCTAAATCTTCCGATTTAAAATGTCCATGCCTCCATTAATAGTAGAAAGCCCTCACCACTCAAAAAATGCAGCACAAACTCTGGAGAATTAATCTTGGGAGGAACATTTCTTAAATTTGGAAGTATTTTCATTTAAAGGTGCAAAATAGAGTTAGAAGGTGATCAAGACAAAACATCCATTTGCTAACAAGGAAATCAGGGTGCCTACATCTGTTCAAGAAACACACACCCTTACCAGGAAAACATGCAATTATTAAAGAGATGTTTTAAACGCTTAATATGCTATTAATATTTCTCCTCTGCAGTGAGTGTCACTCTAAAGAGATATCCAATGAAGGATCAAAATGATGCTATGATTAAGAGAAATTAAGATTCATCAAATTAATATTTCAGTTAATATTAATAGTGAAGGTGACAGTTAATTAAGTATGACATATCACGGGAGAGTAGAAGCCTTGAACACAGACTGCCTATGCTAGTACTCGTTTTATAGAGTGACTAGGTACTAAAATTAGACTTATAAGTGCAAGTGGGGGGGGCACATGATAAAATAAATGAATTGGGTATAGAAGGAACAGAAAGGAAAGAAAAACACGCAGGCTGATTGAAATAGTTCTAAAGGAGGAAATATGTATTCCTTCCTCCCAGTTAGCATAATCTTAATAGTGAGAGATCTTATAATTATCTTGACTTTTCTGTCATTCCAATTATGCCAAGTCATCCTTCACTGAGACAATGTCTTGCTCTCCTCCTGGAATCATGCTACTTACTGTAAAGGGGATGAACTATGTATTATTTGATAGCCAGCGATAATGAAAAAAGGAGTTCAAAACATGTCCTCCTTCACATGCCACAAGCCAGTGACTCTTAGTAGCAGTGGCACCCTACTAACTCACTACAATTCAGGGACTCTTTGGCCCTCTCACACCATGATTGCCAGAAGGAAACGGAGGCAAATAAGTTTCCTCCAATAGACCCTTCCGTTTATCTATAACAAAATGAGGCATTCTATATCTATAATAAAGCTGACTAAAGAGAGGGACTCTTGGGCTGGCTGTTTGTGATTGCTTCTGGAAGCCTTGTTGTACCAAAATGGAAAATTTCTGTACATACTTGTTTATAAAATGGACACTGTGACTTTTTTGCACTGGAAAGCCATAGCAATCCCCTTCTAGCCACAGTTGTCAATATTAGTGATGTCCCCAATCCATGCTTGAACATAAGAGAGCAACCAGGTTTGTAGAAAACCATGAGATACTTGGTCAAGGCCCTAACAGACTCTCTGGAGTGGTATCTATGGGTTCTGTCCCATGAAAGGGGATTATGATGGAGCTCTTAGCCACCCTCCTTCCCAAAAAATAAACAATGAAAAGCACCAGCAGGCTATGTGGGGCAGTTTTCAAAAAGCCAGCATATGGTTGATGAAATCTACATTCATCTAAATATATGGAGGGACATGCCTCCACTGGGAAATGGGTTAGCTCTGGAAGCCACTTTTCAGTCTTACCAACTTGCCTCAAGGCTCTAGTGACTAGAGTCTAGCCAATGCAATACAATATCTCAGAGAATTTCTCCAATGCCCAAGGGTCTATCTTGCTGAAGCACAGGGTAAGACAGCCATTATTCAATTATGATATGATTGTGTCCCAGGAAAAGCCAACTGCCACGCCTATTAATGAGGACTGGAGATGGTGCCGTTTGAGCACTGTTCTAGTAATTATCCTTCACACCAAGAGGAAAGGGTGTGGTATGGACCAAAGATGCTGCTGTTGGTTTAAGAGCCAATCAATTTGAGAGCCCTCAGAGGACAGAGCACACATGAGAAGGAAACTACCCAAGAGTCAGAAGACTCACAAAGTCCATAGTCGGACTTGAATATGTTCAT
The DNA here is from genome assembly GCF_943737965.1 of Phodopus roborovskii. Lineage (NCBI taxonomy): Eukaryota > Metazoa > Chordata > Mammalia > Rodentia > Cricetidae > Phodopus > Phodopus roborovskii. Next base: position 27,823,383 of record NW_026126469.1, read on the forward strand.
CTTTTCTGAAGAAAAATTGACTGACTTTCCCTTAGTAACATGTGTGAGTTAGAGGAGATGTTTCTGTTGGAAATATCAGAAAGCCTGACTTGCTTGATTTAAACAAAAGGGGTTATTTTTGTCACATGCCAGAATTCTGTTGCTGTTACTTAGCTTCCCTGTGGCCTCTTCAAGGTCCATGCTCTTTGATCTGTCCTCTTGGCTGTTTTGGCAAGCTACCCAGTTCCTTATACTATGACAGAGCTGCTGGTGAAATCTCAAGCCATCATCAGTGTCCAAATGCAAGATGGATGAGGATGGTGTCGGGGGTGGGGTTGGAAGTTTGAATCAGCTCAGCATGAATCATCTCCTCAATGGTTTCAGTCTAGCTGGCCAGAACTGAGTCATGAGCTGGACAAGGCCAGAAAAGAAAAAGTTAAAATTGAACTTTTGTTTTTAAAAAAGAATACACAGAGGGCAAAGAGTTACTATAAAGAAGAGGGCAGTAAATTATCATCCAACACGTCCTTTGCTGGAATTCACTGGAATGAGTGCCATTCCCCACGTAATGAGAATGACTCCGAACAGGGCATTTAAAGACATGAAATTCCATGAATTAAATGGGAACAGCAACATTTTTTATGCTGGGCTGATGTTAGACTCAATTGTCATCACCTAAGAGGGTACCTTGGTAGCTAAAAGGCATCTATAAGTACATCCATCCAGAAATTTTTAGTTATAAGTCAAAGCAACCTCAACTACACTCTGCTTAATTTGTAAGCACAGTGAATTGGCTCCCGTTTTAAACAGTCCTGTGGCAGTGCGGGCTACAGGTGTACTCTGACAAGGGTTCAAACTCCGTTTCTCTGCCATTCTTTCTGTTCTGCCTTCTTCCATGCAGACTTCCCGCACAGGCAAAATGATACATCTAAGCCTCACGCGTGCACGCCATACCATCCCTGCACAAGGAGGAAATTATTCCCCAGGAATTCTGGAAGTATCAAAGGTGTTCATTGGTCAAGCTTACAACACAGAACTTTCCACCAAACTGATCACCGGTCAGAACTGGTTTAGCAGAGTTTGAAACTGTGTCCTTCCCAAGGAACACATCAGTAGCTCAGAGTTCTCATGGGTTCCCTATGGAATCCAGGGATGGCTGTAAAGAAGCACAGTCAATGTGAGGCACAGTCCGCTGTCAGAAATGCCATCTTCCTCATGAAGACACGCAGGAGCATGCCCTTGGGAGGTGCATAGCAGGAAACTCATGGGGCCAGTTACAGAACTACCTCAGTGTTCTCTGTCCTCTGTCCTTATAAAGATATTCAGGACCAAAAAAAAAAAATTAAAAAGTATGTGGATGACCTTACAAGTTGAATTTCAGAAGGTGTCTAACTTAGCTGTTTCTTTAATTCAGTTTTCACATTTTTTTCTGGAACACTCTTTTCTATTAAGTGCTGTGGCATTCTATCTCAGATTAGCTCTCCAGTTTCTAATTTCCTGCTCTGCAGCCTGACAGTCTGGAGCTCTCTCTCTCTTCAAGCACAAACATCCTCCTTGGTTCTACTTGGTTAAGCACCTTTTGTGATACTCAAGGCAGTTATATAAGGATGGAGATGGAAAGAAAGAATGCAAGAGAATCTTTGAAATACAAACAGTTCCCACTGCCGATGGTCCGACATAACTTTTTCATCTTTATGATGGTATGAAAGTAATGCACGTTCAATAGAAAGTACACTTCAAATTTTGAATTCCAATCTTCTCCCAAGCTAGCTATACACACAATATCCCCAAGTGTCCCGAGAAGCATCAAGAATCACAGCTTCTATTCAGTCCCATGACCCCGAGGGGAAACTATTAACTGCACTGGCCATGTGCTGCTAAGCTGTGCGTAGCATTTCCAACCTGTAACACTTTCTGTTAGGTTTATTGAGAATTAAATCTCAGTTTGGACAGGAGAAAAGATTCAAGGAATAAGAACTGTAGAAAAAGTGGCACACCCTTCTGAAGAGTTACAGTTAATGATCACAGGGCAGGAGTGGGGGGTGTAAGACATTTTATTCAGTGGTATAGCCATTGCAAAAATGTATGTGTTCCTATAAATAACCCCTTATCCATGCTCTTATAGGCAAATTTAATAATCTCATTGAATCAAACACACACACACACCATGAAAGAAGTATAGGCAAGCAAAATAGAAGAGGGTAGGTCCAAGCAGGGACACACCATGGAAAAAATATGACCCTAAATGAGAGGTCAATGACAGAAAATAGGACTAGGTAGGAAAGGAGTCTTTGGCCCATGAAATGACATCAATTACTAAAAATAAAGCTTTCAGAGAAGAGTTCAAAACCAGATGATAATAATTTGATACCTCCCACCAGAAAACAAAAATAGGGGATTCTGATGAATTCTGGTAAAAGTGGTAAGTAGACTGTTAGAGTTGGAGGAGCTTGGAGATGACCATCCTCTCTGATGTGGGATGGAAGCACAAGAAATTCCCGGCCATATCTGAGTGACAGGCCGGCCTTGGAGCCTCCATTCTAAACATACTCCTCCACGATCCTACATCTTTAGCTCCAAGCTAAACTTTTACTTATTGCAGGGGAAACTTCTTGTCAATGAATTCCACTGTTGGGTTGAATTCGGCTCTGCCATGCAGGAATTTCCAGGAGGTTTCCACAAGTCTGTAGTCACTGTAATAAAACTCTGTCCCCAGTCCCACCAACCCCAAGTGACTTGTGCAACCACTTGCCATCTTCCCAACCAACATCTGAGAATGAGTAATTGTCAATTTCCTATATTATAAGTGGGGAAAAATACATTCAAAGACATGAAAAGTCCTCACTTATAACCCTATTTTGCCCCAATAGAAAATCCACTTAAAAAAAAAAAACAAAAAACAAAAAAGATTGGTGAGACTAAATAAATGGCCTGGAGATTAATAGCTCTTTCAGAGGACATGAGTTTGGCTCCCAGCATCCACATTTGGGAGGCTCACAACCACCAGTAACTCTAGTTCCAGGATGTTGCCCTCCAGTTCCAGATCTGATGCCCTCTTCTAACCCCTGCTGGAACTGACTCATGCTAAGGCGCATGTGCACACACACACACACCTTAACTTTTAAAGATTATAATTATGGCAGTAGAAAAAAAAAAGTGAAGAGGGTAAGTAGAGAAGTAACTTTACTTTTGCTTTCTGGCTATTTCTCCCAAACAATTAAAAACCCGTCTCTCTAGAGCAGGCATTCTCAACTGAAGCCCATAACCCACTGTCTTAAGTTTCCCTGTATTCCAAAAGAAATTTAAAAACAAGGGTCAGTGTAGGGAAATGGATTTATTTACAGTTTGGCCAGGCCACTGGCAAAAAGAACCTGATTTCTTTCCAGCGTCTGTGACAGTCTTACAATTTACACAAATCCATGAGACAAAACCCCAGAAGATAACAGATTTAGCAGTGAGACAGGCTAATTGGTCCTTTCCTGACAGAGGGGGACTGAGTCCCAAGCTGCCTGCACTGTCTCCGATCTCAGCGGGCTGCTTCCACTCAGTGTGAGCACCTGCTATATATAATATATATCTGCTATGTCATTACAACCCTCTCCCCCATCTCTTTCTCTGTCCATTCCTCACTCTTCGAGGAGTTGAGATGTTATAGCATCTATTATTGACTGCACCGATACCAAAAAAGTTCCTGTAATACCCCTGTTCTGGACAGAAATGTAATGAGTGCAATACGTGTGGCAATCTAGCCAGTGTCAGGTAACCTCCATGTAATGTAGCCTTTTTTCACCTCTTGGCTTGAGTTCCTTTGGAAAAGCTGGTGTATGTGGTTCCACTCTTTATTGGTCTCTTCATCGCCCAGGCTGTTTGTGTCTCTGGTCTTACACTATTTTGATCCTGACGATTTCTTCCTGGCTTTGGAAAACATCACAGCTTAAAGGTCCCTTCGCCAGACTGGGATTCATTTCTTGACTAGCCAGGGATGAATCTACATCAGAAACTCAGAGGTGATAAGGCAGGCAACATCCAGTGTCAAAGACCCTCTTCTTGGCCAAATTCAAGCCACAGGGACCCTGTGAAGAAGGGCTTTTAGAACAGGTTACTTGCAATGATTTCTTAAACTTTGAGAAATTTGCGTCTAGATGGAAAGAATCCTATTAGCTGTGCACACAACAGAGTTGTCTGCAAGTTTATTTAAGTCTCTCCTTTGACGGATTGTGGGGTGGAAGCCTGGCTTCCTGTGGCACCTATCCAATGCACTGGCTTTGTAGTAGAAAGAAGTGAGCTTTTGCCAAGCTTGACAATACATGCCTTTAATCCCAGCACTTGGGAAGCAGAGGCAGGCAGGTCTCTAAATTTGAGGCCCAATAGTGAATCCAGGACAGCCAGGGCTACAAAGGGAAATCCTGTCTCAAAAAACCAAAGAGAAAAAAGAGGAGCTTTTGATTCCCCTTTTATAGAGAAATATCGACAAGCCACAAAACAATACAGAACAAGGCTTAATGATTGACAGAATACAAGTTCTATCTGTACTACATTGGCTTTGAGGTTGGTTTCTAGTCATCCTTTCTGCCAACTGATGTCTTCATGTGCTCTCATAGTTCTTGAGTAAAGCCTGCCTTACCCCATTCTCCACCTATTCTGCCTCAACTGTTAACTAGACAGGAATAGAAACATACAGAGACCCCATCAAGGGCATGTCATTAACAAGTAACAAATTCAGATCCGATGACATTGGCTTAACAAGGCATTTTTAAGCTTTACATTCTAGAAAAATTGGATCCTGGAAGATCATAAACATAAAAGGAAATCTATTTACACAAAATTTCAAGCTTCTAAAGCAAATTATAATCTTTACAATTTTTTAGGCACCCTACACTTTTTGGACAATTTTATCAATGACTACAAGTAGACTTATTATCTGATGCATAAATGCATCTCACATCCATGGCAGCCATATTGATTCAGAACTATAAAACAGTCATTTTAAAAGGTCCCAACCAATAGCAAAACTTAAGTGAATGTTGATTCTGTGAACACAATGAACAGGGAGCATAGAACATATTTTTCAACATCCCTTTTGTAAAAATTACTAAACTTAGGATATTCTAGGGCAATCCAGTTGTTTCAGATACAAAGAACTAGAAAATTTTGTAGAGAACCATTCTGATATTGCTAACCAAGTTGCACAGTTTATATAGTATTCTTGAAAAGCCTCTAGCAGCTGTGAAGAACTTCATGTAATTCATCTAGGATGTTGTGCAATTCTTCGCTTTTGATTAGATGATATTTCAGAAATCAGAAAGCATGTGTGTGCCACTGCATCCTTTATATCACATGGTTTTACTTTTTAAGATATTTGGCTTGGGATGAGGAAAAAAACCAACATAAAATTGGGCATTTTTTTTCTTGTACTGTGGATTGAACCCTGAACCCCCCTGGATCCTAGGCAAGAATCTACCACTGAACTGTATCCCTAGACCCAAACTGAGTTTAAGAAGTCGGATATTGTCCCAAACCACTTAAAGTACTTTAGAATATTAGTTCATGTCTAGAGTTCATGTGTGGTTTTCTTGATAGCTTTCTAAATATTGGTTATCTATATGTGTATATGTTCATATCTGTGTTACAGACATACTAAGGATGCCATTTGTAGCACAAGCAATTCACAAAAGGCACAATATAATTGGGGCACATACATGCAATCTAAGATGTTTTTACCCCCAAAAATTTTTGATGAATGCTCTTTAAAGACAGAGGTATTTTTGTCATACACAGAATTATGTGTGTATGCAAACACATCTGAAAAACATAAAAAGAGTAAATTTCTAATGTTATTTCTATCATGTTGAGCTATTAGAGACTCGTTTGCACAGCATTACATTACAGGTAACAACTATAGTAGCTGTATATGTAGCATTACATTAATCATAAGAATTTTTTGTTATTTATAACATAAAAATTGGCATTGGTGGTACACGCCTTTAATCACAGCACTCGGGAGACAGAGGCAGGCAGATCCCTGTGAATTGGAGACCAGCTTGGTCTACAGAGCTAGTTCCAGAACAGGCTCCAACACAACACAGAGAAACACTGTCTTGGAAATACAATTGAGTCCTATCATGAAATGAACATAGAGACTAAATCAATATTGCTTTTTGTAAACAATACCAGCTTTATCTTAGCAATCTTATACTGTACATCTATCAAAATAGGTATTAAAATGTTTAATCTCATAACATTCTTTATAATAAACTGCATTATATTATCTATTAACAGTGAATTATGGAGTATCAGCCTATCATGCTAACTGCACAACCAGCCCATCTCAATGTTGACTACATATGCATATTTTATGTGCAGAAAGATCCAGAAACCATGTAAAAGTGTTTCTGCACTTAGGGCTTTTCAGTTTTCATACCTTATCCCTGATATCCATGTTTTTTAAGATTGCCTAGCTAAACTAAGTTTAGAAATTTTATCTGAGCATTTAACAAAGTAGTGTCTTAATGAGTTAATCACTCTCTAAATGCAAAGTGTTAGTTACCTCTGTGCCCAGTATAAGGTGAGCACACAATGACTTTGCCTGTGACAATCAGAGTTATAAAAAATCTTACCTGGAAGTTGCCACTGTTCCTAGGGAGTGGCATCTCTGGTAGTCCCATCATGCAAAGCAAATTTAACAGAAAGATCTGTGAGAAATACATCCATCCATGATTTTACATATACTTCAGCCTTGGCAAAATCTTATATTTAACAAGTTTGCACTTAAAAAGTATTCTTGGAAAAAGAAACCCATTGCAATAAGAGAATGAAAGTTTGGGGAGTTTTTTGTTTTGTTTTTAATGTACCTCATTTAATGTACTCAGGCTTGGTCACCTCTATTTATCAAGACACCTTTGAGAAGCAATTGTATTTAGATATTTTACATGTTGATTCCCAAATGTATTTAAAACCATGCATTTTTATTAACATATAACGCCATTTTATGCTGTCTTGCCTTCTGTTTTTCTGACGCCTTAGGGGGGAAAAACAAATGTAAAATTTAATTTTTAAAGAATATCTTTTGGAAGAAAATTTTTATCAAAATCTCTGTACTCAATACTTAACAAAACTTTCATCTTACGATTTAATGAATGCAATTTTTTAGAAACATAACTGTACTCTAAGTATCTTCACTATCCCTCTGAAGAACTTAGAAGACTAGATGTCTCTTTTTTCCCTTTAATTGAAAACAGATTTTTCTGATTACTGTTTCCCCTCCCTCTACCCCTCCCAGTCCCTTCCCACCTACCTCCCTTGCCACCCAGACTCACTCCCTTTCTGTCTCTCACTAGAGAATACAAGGGAATAGTAACATAAAACAAAAACAAATACATCAGAATAGAACAAAACAAGCCACCAGAAGGAAAGCAGCCTAAGAAAAAAACAGATATAGACTCAGAGAAATAATTTGCATACTTGGGTAGCCCATAAAAACACTAAACTGGAAGCCATAATATATACTCAAAGGACCTGTAGGGTAAAAAGAGAGTATCTCTATTAAAATAAAAATCAAAGTTAAGCTAGAATTAAAAATAATAAAGCTCTGGCATGACATTGTGACCTAGGGTTTTCTCTAATCGGCTATAGAATTAATATATTTCAAGAAATATGCTCTGGTCTCATTCAAGTCCTTCGGCAAACTTTTGAGATGTAACTTCAGAAATTCATTTCTGTGGCTCCATCAAGAATCCCAGCTTCATCTTAGCAGAGAACTTTGAAAAGAGCTGAGGCTGCCACCAAGGGAGCTGCAGTGAATTTCCAGGGCCTCTGGCACCCCAAAGAGAGCAGAAGATGTTGTTCAGTCGTGAGGCTCTTGCCTGGCACGTGCAAGGCCCTGGGTTCAATCCCCACCACACACACACACACACACACACACACACACACACACACACACACACACTCACACACGAAGAGTGTCATACAAGGCAAGGACAGGACTGCAAGCATTTACCAGGAACCCCCCCCCCCAATCACAAAACCGAGTACTAGGCAAATTCAAAGCCTTTCTCTCTACCAATCCACTGATATACATGACTAGGCAGCCAATGCCTACACCAATGGGAGAGAAGGAAAAGAGTCCCAGCAGCTGACAGTTCTCCACACTCCAACTGTGTGGGGGTGAGCAGCGGGTTTTCTTCCTTCATGGCTGAACCCAAAACTGTTACCAGATATTCACATCCACAAGTCACCACTGTAGGTTCCCTCTGTTCCAAAGGAAACTGGAAAACAGAAATTGTTAACGGAAGATGAATTGAGTTTCAGTTTGACCAGACCAGGAACAAAACGAACCAAATTTCTCTCCAACTATGTCTGTGGCAGTCTTACATTTCACAGCAAAGGATGAACTAAAATTGAGAAGATACATAGAATTAGTGGTGGTGTGCTTTAATTGGTCCTTTTCTGGCGAAAGGGTGACTAAGCCCCACATTGACCCCTTCATCTTACAGCATGGACAGTCTGTTACATTTTACTAAGTTGTGTGCTTTGCTCCCTGGAGATTGCATCAACATAAATCAAAATAAAATTGCTTACTTTCATTAAACTGATGTTGAACATTTCCCTTCATGTATGAATATTGGCATCAGTCCTTAGCAAAAGTTCTACTGTCACCAGTAGAATTCACAGACATTTACATTTCCAAATTACATCATGGTTGTTGCAGACATCTTGAAATACTAAGTGGTAATACTAGTAATCCTTTGTGCATTTAAAAACATTCTGAGAAAGAGAACATGAACCCCCAGAGATCCCTGGAATAAACTATGCCTAAAAAGTCAGGTGTGGTGACTTATGCCTTAAATTCCAGTACTTGGATAGCAGAGAGTGACAGATCTGTGTTCAAGACCAGCCTGGGTAGTCTATATAGTGAGTTACAGAACAGCCAAGATTCCATAGTTAGATTGTGTCTCAAAAGACCAACCAGCCTAACTAGAGGTAGAATGGCCAGGACTATTTTGCATTAAGTTTGTTAAAATATTGACTTCTTCGTTTTTTAAGGATAAAAAACACAAGAGTTACAACAGACCTGACTTGCAACCTTGTACAACATCAAAAACTTAGACTAAGTAATACCAGTAAACTCTCATCGTGAGGCAGATAGCTCTAATTTGGACCTGAGTATATAAGAAATGAAACTAATTTTCATAATCAGTAAATGAGGGATCCTATATGTCTATTTATTGCACCCTGAATTATGGCTTCAAAAGAAAAGGACGGTATTTTTTCTCATGCTAAACTGGTAACAAATTTTTTTGCTATTTTCCCAATATTCATTAAATAGTCTTAGCCTAGAGTGGCAGCACATGCCTTTAATCCCAGCACTCAAGAAACATAGGCAGGCTGACCTCCCTGTGTAGTGGAATCTTGCCTGTGAACCTGTAACAGGGGCCACACCCTGTTTAGGCGTGGCTTCAGGTGCAGCCGGAAGCGGAAAGAGGAAAGCAGGAGTGGTGGTCTCTATCTCTCATCACTTTCTCTTCGGTTGCAGAGCCGATCGGAAGGGCAGAGAAAGGCTGCAGCGGTTCTTTATCGTTCTAAGTTGTTCCCCAAATAAAACACCCATTTATCATTTATCTTGGGTCTAATGAAATCATTACACCCATGCCTTCATCCGTGATTTTGAGACCAGCCTGATTTATGTAGTTCCAGGCCTGGCAGGGAAACACAGTAAGGCAGTATCAAGTGTTTGGTCAATTTTATAGCCTTGGTACACTTTTAAAAACCCTAACTGTTTTCTTCACCCACTGGCCTTAGTTCTTAAAATCCTATCTGTTCCCTTCTTTAGCATGTGAGGTGGCCATTAGACACATACACCTACTTTTATTAAAAAAAAAAAAATCAAAACCAAAAAACAGTACATAAAACTTAGTTGTCCTCATGTGATAGGTATAGATCAAATCCAGAGTGTATCCACTGAGATTCCTAGGATCTTGTATCCTGGGACAATTGGACCATGGACACATGGGTAGTGACAGAAATAGAGACTTTTGTTGAGAAAAAGCAAAATACTCCCCAGAATGGGAGTGGGTCAAGGGATGAGGAAAGGTCTGAGGCACAAAAGCCCTGGGCCAAGGAGAGTCTTTATGTTATATTTACACAGCCCCAGCTTCTCTGACAATGCTTTTAAAATGGCTATTGTGTTGTTATGTGTAGAATGCAGTTGAAGGTGTTTCCAATCTTCCATTTGTCTCTGGAACTTCTCATCCTCCAACCTCACTTCACCCTCATCCTCAAATCTTTGGTCCCCAAACTCTTTTTAAAGAACTGATGTTATCTATTTTCTGTAACTTCAATTCTAATAAGGGGTGCAATTCTTGCCAATGGGGGACCACGAAGCTCTCTTCCAAGTCTATCTATTGGTTGGAGAGGAGGCTTTGGAGTTTTTGTTATAGGAGTTGGCGTGAATCCCTGCATCATATGCATAATGAGTTAAGTTTGAAACTGCCATATCCTAGGAGACACAAATTTTCCTGGCTAAAAAAATGCAAGAATCTGGGCTGGAAACAAACAAACAAACAGAAAGAAAGAATAGTGAGACCCTGTTTCAAAAAACAAACAAAGAAAAAGGATGCTTAAAGAACACTGAGGGTGTGACTCAGTAGTTCAGTATCTGTCTAGAGTTCATGAGGACCTGGACTCATTCCCCAACACCCCAAACATGAATAAACCATGGTATATACCTGTAATCCCAGCACTAGGGAACTTGAGGCAGGAATCTGTGAAATCCTGTCTCAAATATTAGTGTTTTTAGAGCCCTGTTGTCGGGACAACTGTTTCTGAAGATAATATTAGGCCCCCACCCCCCAACCATTCAGATCCTCCCAGGCCGTAAAATTCCTTCAAGGAACTTAGTTTCCACAGTGAGGCCTGTGAGTCATTAGTTTAACAGGAGCCTTTGGTGATTTGGGGACTGCCACTTACAATCAGTAAGTCTGAGAAATACTGCTTTAGACTGTGATTTCTGCTGGAAATCAATAGCCAACTTCAGTACCTGAAGACACACGATCTTGCTTCCTCCCACCCTCTCCAAATATTGCCACAGGGAATTAGCCGTGTTCATTAGCAAGTGAGAGTAACACCACCTGGCTGCCTGTAATTCAGAAGTGAGTTATTCATCAGAATTTAGGTGAAAAAAACAATCTCTAAAGAGCCCTAAATCAATCAGATTTTTAAAAATTCTGCTTTAATTCCAAAAATGACTTCACCTTTTATGATCTCTCAGCACTTTGTATTTATCTCTGTCAACACTTATCACATTGCATCCATTACTTTCTTAGGATCTCTGGTTTCGGTCCTCAACTCCTCCACGCCCATTCACGCATACTCTCTCAACTCATGCAGGAGCTATCTTCAGAGACCCTGGGGGACAAAGCCAGGTTAAACTCATTCCAACACACCCCACCATGCCACCTCTCAAGCCTGTAAGCAGTCAAGTAACCAGTGGCTTTCTGGCTACATGGGTGGACAAAGGTCATGCTCCTCCCTCTAATGCTGAGGGCAGACTTGAACTGTGAGCTTCTTGGAAGTGCTGGGCCAAGACAAGAGTAGTCACTATTGACAGGAAGAGTTTAAAAGTGTAGCTCTTTTAGCTAGCTGTGTGTTCTAAAGTAAATACGCCACCCCAAGTCTCCATTTACCTACAGACTAGGCATCATAGTTGCCTGACTGAGTTGTTCTGAAATGATGTGAGCTGCTTACTTATCACGGTTTTAACACTTTTGATTTTTATCCTTTACAGTTATTTACATGGTGTGGGAGACTGTAGTATAAAGATTCACATGTGAGACACACACACACACACACACACACACACACACACATATACTATATATATATATTATAGTATATGTGTGTGTGTGTGTGTGTGTGTGTGTGTGTGTGTGTGTGTGTGTGTGTCCTACCAGCAAGCTACAGGCTTATTTTAATGAGTAAGCTCCCAGAAAAGTTAAGTGATGGCATCTTAGTGGGAATCATTTCAATCAATCAGCTAATCAGGTTGTTTTCTTCTTGACACTTGGCTAAGATCGAGGAGAAAATGGGCTTTCTGATGGCAGGTTCTGGAAAAGGGAAACAAACAGACAGACAGAATGGGAGTCTTACTCCAGAGGGAAACGGCACTGTGTCCTTCCACCCAGCCCCCCCCCACCTCATCAGCAGCCCCAGTCAGAAAGGTACCCATGCCCTAGACAAAAGCCTCACCTGATTTACTTTCCCTTTTCCCTTTGTGTCCATTCATTTCATTCTTTTCCATAAGCTGTTCCTCCCTGTGTGATTCTCTATAGCAACACTGTCTGCATCCAATGTCCCATCTGCCTCTCCAACCATGGCTTGAAAGATACAAATCCTTTATTCTGAGGCAAATGTGAGTGACCTTATTCTCAGAGAAGAGAGAAAGTCAAAAACAATACAAGGGAGAAATAACTTTGATTGGGACACCTGCCAGGTGAGCTATGGAGGAGGAAGATCTCTTCCATAGTTTCAGATGTGAAGTTAGAACATTTTTAGCTCTAAGGTTGATGGATGCTGGATGTCTGCTGACTTTAGCAATACATCCCAAGAGATTTATCTTGAGAACTTCAGGCCAGAGACAATGGTTAAAAGCAAAAGCAAGGGAATGTGGGGGGGGGGGGCACTCAGCAGTTAGGAGTACTGGCTGTTCTTCCAAAGGATCCAGGTTCAGTTCTTAGTACCCAGACCATGGTTCACAACCATCTGTCACTACAGTTCCAGAGGATCCAATACCCTCTTCTGACCTCCGTGGGCATCATGCACAGGTAGTGCACATATACAAAAGCAGGCAAACACTCAGGCACATGAAATAAATACTTTTTTAAGAAATAAAGTAAATGGGTATTTTTCTACAGGCACTAAGCCCAGATAACTCTCCACTTGTGACATTCCATCCCTCAATAATCCCAGTCTTCTACCCCACCAAAGTCAAACAACAGAGCCAAAGAGCTTGAGGGATTTTTTAGAAGGGCTCCTGCAAATAGGTACCTTCTGCTTCACAGTCTTCCCCTAGGGGATTATAATCAGCATTAGGAGGCAAAATGCTTTGCAGGCACTTAGCAAGCATTCAATAAATGGTTTTCAGTATGTCAGAGACCACTCACTCTTGACAGAGGTATTTGCATGCCTAACCCCTGCTCTAGGAGCTCCAGAGCAGCAGTGAACAAGTGAATAGCCCCACCATTATTGAGTTGGTTAAGTAACAGTCATTTAATCTCCTATCAAATTATACACACCTCAAAAAACTGTAATAGGACATACAATAAAAAAACAAAGCCAGCTTTCAAAATTGGAAGTTTCAAAGTTGTAGAAATTCCTGGAATGGGTCATGTGGGTAAGTGATACAAGTAGGAGAAATTTTCATTAAGTGTTAGTTTGTATTAACTGTACTAGGCACTCATACTGATACCTAGTTAGTGTATTTAAGAATGCCTTGTACAGGTATGGTGAGATGGCTCATTAGGTAAAAGTTTACCCCACAAGCCTGACAGCCCAAGTTCAATCCCCGGAACCCACATGAAAGTGAAAGGAGAGAAACTGACTCCACCAAGTTTTCTTCTGATTTCTACACTCATGCCCTGGGATGTGTGCCAATCTACACCATGAACACATACACACATATAATGGGAGTAGTAATAATAATAATAAAGAATGCCTTCTTTCTCCAGTTTCATGTAAGTGTTCAAGGATATACCCTGTAATACATTTTGCAAAACCTTTTAACACACATACTGTGCCTTCCCTCTGTGGACTATTACAGCTCCCCAAGTGCTTGTTGGGTAAATACACAAATGGAAGAATGAGTGAATGAACCACCAGAAAGCTCTCAGGTTGAGTGTAGTCCTATCCTCTCTCCTTTAAACTTCCCACAACACACAGGCACTCATACTCACTCAGTTACATGAAGGGGAAAAGGTAGGTTTTCTCCAAGTCAAAACTCCAGTTGCATGGTAGACTTGTGTTGAATTAAATTAGGAACACAAAATTCAGTGGCGGGGGGGGGGGTCACATCATGCAATTGTCCTGTGTAATCAAAATCATCTTTCACCCCTGTCTCTCTTGCATCTCTATGTGATGACTCTACAGATCAAAATGTATAAACTCCCCTTCTGAGAAGATTTCCGTTCTCAGCATAAGTTTATGTTAGGCCTCTATTTATCCAGAGCCAAGTGGTCTAACTGAAAGAAAGCAAATCCAGAACCAAGTGAACACATATGACCACTTCACTTGTTCTAACTTTTCATGGTTGCTTTTAAACAAAGCATCTTCGGCCAGCACTTTTCAAAACAGCCTGAAGATGACCAAATATAGAGATTAAATGGGAGACTGAGAGGAAAATAAACTCCAGGAGAAGTTATTGGGGAAGGAGGATGGACCCTTCAGGTCTTACTTCACTGTATGACAGAAATTATCAAAAGGATGGCAGATGAGGGTCAGACAGAGGACAGCACCTCCTTTACTCACAGTCACCAACATTTGTTGGGGCTATTTGTTTCCATCCCTTCTCTTAGACAGCCATCAAACCTGTTCAGGAGGACACCAAAAATACATCAACAGCCAGTGGCACAAACTCTCAACTGGGAACCATGATCCTCCAGAATAGTAACCCATCCACCTCAGAGCCTAAAAGTGCCAGTATATGGACATTCAAAAACTAGCATTGTCTCTGATACATCTTGCTTATTTAACTAGGTTATATAAACATGCAAAAATAAAATAGAAATACGCTCCCTTATGAATTGATTTGCCTTAATCTCTCATGCTTTCTGTGTTACTCACAGGAGCTATGGAGGTTGATTCAATGTGCACAGGCAATAGGTCACAGAGAGCCTCACCTAGCTGAGGGCCATCCTGTTTCCTCTGATCTTCACCTTCTCCCACTTCTTAGCAGTTGGGTCACAGGGTTGGGGGGGGTCATAGGCAGTCACACTGATTAGTCTTCTTCTCACAGTTATCTTACAATGTTTCCACGTTTTACAACCTAAAGTCAAGGAGGAGATTTTTGTTTTGGAGTCATGTTTTATGTAAAATGTGTTCTTAGCTTATTTCCTGAGCACATGGTGGGCTCTCTACTGGGCAGAGAGCTTCAGAGAGGCAGTTTTGGCACAAGGCACATATTGGGCAGCTACCCAAACTCTTTTACTAACAGCTGTGCATCTGTGGGCTAAGATGTATCTATACACATACCACTTAACTACAAGGAACACCCCTGGGATTGAACCTCAAGTTTGACTGCCAAAACCTTGGTACAACTGGGGTGTGCTTATTTTTAAGATGAATGTCCATGAGCTCAGATCCGGGGACTCTGAGTCACTGGGTCTATGGGGTATTCAGAAATTTCCATCTTTAATGAATATCCCACTGTGAGCCACTCTGAGATTCCCTGTGCTCATTAATCTTGAAGATCTCTCCTAGCAATAGCAGTCTTCTAGTCTGTCCCTTCCTTAACAATCAATCCCAGACATCCTGGCACACCCTTTGTGCCTGTCAGTCCTCTGGTACTGATGGCCCCCACCATGGGGAGCCAGGAAGGTGCATTGGCATCTATGATGAGCAGCTTAGGGAAGGCAAGAGAGTTGATTGGGTTATTGTCCCTTCCTGGGGGAAACACTAACACCTTTCTTGTCTCTAACGCCCAGGTGACAGGTGGAATCTGGAATTTCAGCCGAATTTGCTGTGATGTTTTTGTCACCCTGGATGTCATGATGTGTACAGCCAGCATCCTGAACCTCTGTGCGATCAGCATAGACAGGTAGGGCTGGAAGTCCCCTTCCAGGCTTAAGAGACAGGTGGCCCTAAGGGGTACAGGAGATATTCATTTAAGATATTGGGAACTTCCAAGGGAACTTGTCACGGCTACATTCCCTTCCTTGTTTTTTCTTTTAAAACAAGGCTTGCACATGACGGGGGAAATTGTGAACAGAAATAATTGCCCTATAAGGTTGATTAGCCTTTTCTCCCTTCCAGCCGACCCACCCCCACCCCACCCCCCTCCCCATTCCACTCCACCCCGGGTTTGCTTTCCCATTATCCTTTAGGGCTTTTGTGATTCCTAATTGGAAGGAATGGGAAGAGAAGAGAAAAAGACATAAAGTAGGTTGTGAGTTAGTAGGGAATCCTGGAGTTGATTTGATTGCTGATGAAAGCTGGGGAACTCTCTCAGAGAGACAGAGCAGATTGAGATCTCTAGCCAATGTCTCCAAGTTTTTGTTACCTTCAGAGAAAGAGTTCAGAAGAAACAAAGGAAGAATAGGGAGGCCATATTGTATAATTAACACACAACAATAGGGGAGAAAAGAGTGTGGACTTCTCAAGAGAATCATGCTTCCCAGGGTCTAGGACAGGATCTTATAGGAAAACTCTAGGAGCGGAGGTGAATATTATTGGGTCAAAGTTGAGAATCAGGATTTGTTACAAATTGGTGCTTTCCCTTTTCAGTTCTTGTGTAGGGCTTTGGGATATGTTGGGGTATCAGATGCATGATGGGAACTGGAGACTTTGCAGGGTTAGCGAAATAAAAAGCAAAGTGAAGACATGGCAGTTGGTCTCAGACAGCTATGAAGTATCTTATTCTACATTGTTGCCAGGTCCCTGTGTTGTTCTGCATCAACCTCCAGCTACTAAGCATTTGGCCTCTTTCCTTTTTGTTTTCACTGAACTATCCTCGCCTACCTCGGTCTATTTGTTTGGTTGTTTGGTTGGTTGGAGAGGGAAGAGAGAAAGGGGAAGGGTAAGAGAAAGAAGCATAGGCATTTTTCCCAGTTGGGAGAGAAGAAGGGATAAAGAAAGAAAGGCAATTTTAGAAAGCATGTGACCCACACATGTCCCTTACAGCGTTTTTTAAAAAAAGGGAGTAGGGACTAGAGAGATGGCTCAGTTGTTAAAAGCACTTCCTGCCCTTTCAGAGGACAGGAGTTCAGTTCCCAGCACCCACATTGGGCAAACTGAACAACCTGTAACTTCAGATTCAGGGAAATCTGATGCCCTCCTCTGGCTTCCTCAGGCACGCGCGCACACACACACACACACACACACACACACACACACACACACGTGCGCGCTCATCTTTTTTAAAGGGAAAAGACAGTACATTATATTTTCTAAATGCGCGCTCTTTCATTACTGGAGTAGATTTCTGACACCCTGGCTTTGTTCTGTGCCACAGCACTTTAAAGAGTCCCTGAACCCACTGCCCTTGTTTGTTCGGTTTTTTTTTTTTTTTTTGCCCTCCTCTTACTCTCCCTCACCTGAACAAGATACCCTGAGCTAGGTGGGGTCCCTGCAGGTGTCACAGCAGGCAGGGAAATGAACCACAAAGAGGTAAAAAGGAAAACTCAGTTCAGCTGGATTCCACCAAATTGGATCAAACTTCTAGAGAAAAAAAAAAAAAAAACTTTGCTGGTGTAACACAATCCCCAGTGCACAAGGAAGCAAAACTGCATCAAAACTCAAATCAAGGTCCATGTCATTTCTTTCAAGATGAGGTCTAGAAATAGACTACCTGTACCAGATGATTAAGGGCTTAGGAAAGGGTCCAGCCTGACCTCAGTCATACAGGTAGAATAGAGGTCGTTTGGGCTATTAGCCACCTCTCATCCTGGTTGTGGGAGCTTGGGGAGACCCTGGCTATACGGGCAGTATAAGGGTCATTTAGATGCTGTTTACTGACAATTTACCATGTGAGCTAAACTTGGCTACACATTAATTCATTTCTTCTTAACAACTCCAAGGTGGCATTACCTTTACCTCCTCATACCTAGATAATCTGTTAGAGTCCTACAGCTAGAATGAGACCATGCCAGAGTTTGAATTCATGTCTATGTGAGTCCAAATGAACCACCCTACGTTTAGTTGTGAAACTCACCAAATTTCCAGCTGTACCCCTCTTTCCTACCTTAATACTAAACAGCAAAACATCCTCACTAATAATCTCTCACTGGAGCTGTCCCTATTCATAAATCTTTTATTTTCTTTGACCCATAGCTACCACCCTCAACCATTAGACACTTACAACTCTATTTTCGTGATTTGTTTTCAGTTTGCCTCTGTTCTTCCTTTCTTGCTGCCCTTGTTTACTTGAGGTTCCAGTGACCTCTCATTGATGTTCCATAACCATCTGCCAGGCCCTTCAAACTCTCTGAAGAACTCCTCAGAAGTGTAGCTCCAATTTCACTGCCCAACTCAAGACCTTCCAGCATCTCATTGGTCTATACAAGGATTTGACATGGCCACACTCACTCTCAAGTAATCTGCATTCATTTTTCTTACTTTTATTTTTCTATGTTTATTTTTAAGTGGTTTTGGCGTTGCCTGCATTTCTATCTCTAAGCCATGTTCATGAAGTGGCCCAGGAACCCAGAAAAGAGCATCAAATATCCTTGGGACTGGGGTTACAAATGGCTGGGCCCCTGTGTGGGTGCTGTGAATTGAACACGGTTCTCTGGAAGAATAGCCAGCACTCTTAACCACCGAATCATTTCTCCAGCCCTTTTTCCTTCCTTCCTTCCTTCCTTTCCTTCTTTCTTTCTTCCTTTCTTTCCTAACTAATTTGTGTTTAGTCTCAGAATTTTCACACATGTATAAAGCATACCTTAATCTTACCTACCCCTAATTCCCCCAGGGAATGCCTCCACATCTTCCCAACTTTATGTCATCCTTTTATACTTAATTATTTCAGCACACTGAGTCCAATTAGTGGTACCCATATGCCTGTGGGCATGAGGTAATCCACTGGGGCATGGAGAACCTACCAGTGGTCACATTCCTAAAGCAGAATTACTTTCCCTCCCTCAACTGCCAATAAGAACGGGGCCTCAGAAGGCCCTTCTCCCTCCATGCTGGAATAACTGACTGGATCATATGCAAATCATGGATGGTGGGGAGGAAGGTAACTGATACTGCTGTGAGTTCCTGTGTGCAACAGCCACACCAAGTCCAGAGGGAAGCATTTCCCAGCACTCCTCCAGCTCTTACATTCTTTCTGCCTCTTCTTCTCCAGTGTTTTCTGAGCCTCAGGGTAGGGACGGGGTTTGATACAGACGTCCCCATCTACAGCTGAGCACTCACAGTCATTTGTTTTCAGCGTTTTACACAAGAATGGGCCTCTGAATTAACCACCACTTCTCTGACCAAGGTTGGAAGCAGCACTGATCTGTGGGTGCAAACACACATCTTTAGAAAGTAGTTTGACAACATGACCATTTAGAAAAGCAGTATTAAGGCAGGCTTAGTCGTACACACCTTTAATCCCAGCACTCGAGATGCAAAGGCAAGCAGATTTCTAGGAGTTTTGAGACTACCCTGGCCTACATAGTGAAGAGAGAAACTGGCTACCCAAAGCCAGGGACCATTGAGTTTGGCTTAGTATTCTTGATTAAAGCTCTGTAATAGGCATGGCAGGAAAAAATAGAGGTCATAAGGACCTAGGCCTTAGGTAAGTGTTTAGACTGGGCTGCTAACGGCAATAGTAAGACAAACCTACTATTTGTATAGTCTCTAAAACATGAACTAAACGTCCAGAAATTATGCAACAGACGTGCATGTTAGAGCTAAAAATATAAAACTCCTAACACTTTTTTTAAAAACATATCTATGGAAAAAGAATTCACATAGTATACAATTACTCCACTGAAAGTATACCAAAAAGTATTTAATTGTATACAAATATCGGGTTTGCCTTACTAAGCTGAACTCAAAGGTCCCTGGCTTAGAGTTGCCATTGTTTCTCCCACAATGGGCATCTTCATGGACATGAGAGGGTGGGAGAGGGTTATCTATCTTCAAAGTAAGACAAGACATAAAGAAAGACAGGGAAAGTTAAGGGGACACAAAAATGGGAAGTATTCTCTCATTCTTGAATCTAATTGAAGTCCCAGCAGCTCAGAGTCAAGAGTTTTGGCACAACTTTGCCATGAAGATTGGCTACTGCCTTAGTTATGTTTCTATCATTATGATAAAACAACTTGGAGAGAAAAAGAATTATCAGAAGTGAGAGCAAGAACTCAAACGAGGCAAGGATGGGTGAGGGGACCAAGCAGAGCTGTGGGAGACTGCTGCTACTGGTTCGCACTCCTGGATTGCTCAGTCTGCTTTCTTTTTACTTTTTAAATAAACATTCTTGTTTATTAAATTTTTACAACTTTATTTATTAATTCACCGTGTGTGTGTATGTGTGTGTGTGTGTGTGTGTGTGTGTGTGTGTGTGTGTGTGTGGTGGAGGAGGACAGGGAACAACTTTGGGAGTTGGTTGTCTCCTTCCTGCATGTGAGTCCTGAAGGATGAACTCTGGTTACAAATGATCCATCTTGCCAGCCCTCTTTTAAAAACAGATTTTGAGTTTTTTTTTTTTTTTTTTTTTTTTTTTTCTTTTTAATGCATATGGGTGTGTTGTCTGAGCAGTGCCCTTGAAGGCCAAAATAGGGAATCAGATCTATCAGAACTGGAGTTAAAGATGGTTGTGAGCTGCTATGTAGGTGCTAGGAACTGAGCCCAAGTCCTCTAAAAATGCAGTCAGCATTCTTAACCAATAAGCCACCTCGCCAGCCCTCCAAACCTGCTTTCTTATAGCACCCAGGACCACCAGCCCAGGATAGCACCACCCACGAGGTGCTGGAGCCTCTCCCATTAATCGCTAGGCAAGAAAATAGCCCCACAGACTTGCCTACAGACCAATCTCATGGAAGCATTTTCTCAATTAAGATTCCCTCTTCCCAGATACGTCTAAATTTGTGTCAAGTTGACAAAATCAGCCAGCACACCTACATAGAGATAATAATATTCCTTTTTTTATAGTGCTATTTCAAGTAAGAATGCTAAAGAAATAATAAATTATGCTTAAAACCAAAGCATATAAGACCTTTGAGATTAACCTTATCCCTCCCCAGGTATAACTGAGACTCTATAAACAAGATCATAAATCTGCTTGCAGTCAAGATGCATTTCTCAACTCCCTTGTAACTTATTGTTATAAGAATCCCTTTGACCTTCCTAACCTATTAAATTAGTTACTTCTCTTGTTGCTATGGCAAAATGCCAGACAAGGACAACTTAAGGGTTTGTTTTGGTTCGCAATCGGTGGGTACAGTTTATCATGTCAGAGAAGGCACTTCAGCAGGAGCAAGAGGTGTCTAGTCACATTGCTCACACAGTTAGGAAGTAAAAAGAGGTGAATGCTGGCCCTTGAATGATTTCCTCTTGTTCCTGGCTTTATTCAGTCCAGTGCCGGCTTTATTCAGTTATGAGGCTAGGGCAACCCATATTCAAGGAAAGTCTTCCCTCTTCAGTTAAACCTCTCTGGAAATACCTTCACAGCCATGCCCAAGGGTGGGTCTCCCACATGACTCTTAAGCCATCTAAGTTGACCGTTGTTTTACTGAGGTTTTCTATTGTTGTGAAGAGACACCATGATCATGGCAACTCTTATACAGGAAAGCATTTAACTGGGGCTGGCTTATAGTTCAAAGGTTTAGTACCTTATCATTATGGTAGGAAGCATGGAGATAGGCAGGTAAATATGGCTCTGGAGAGGTAACTGAGAATTTTATATCCTTATCAGCAGGCAGTAGGAAGAGAGAACAACATTGGGCCTGGATTGAACATCTGAAACCTCAAAGCCCACCCCAGTGACATGCTTCCTCCAACAAGACCACACCTACTCCAATAAGACCACTCCTATGAGGCTATGGGAACTATTTTTCTTTTACCACAACCATGAATATTTTAATACAATGTTTTTATTCTTTCAGAATTTCTTATAACATATTTGATCATATTAATTCCTATTCCTCCACCTACCTTCTCCCAGATCCAGTCCCACCTCCTCACCCCTTCCAAACTTCACATCCTTTTTTTTTTTTTCCTTTTCTTTTTAATCATCCTGAGTTCAATTTGTGCTACATATATACTAATTGGTATAGTCATCCATTGGAGTGTAGCCAACCTACCAGGGGCCATATCCTTTAAGGAAGCTAACTCTCTGTCCCCAGAAGTCATCAACTGTCAATAGCTACTCAGTTAAGGGTGGACCCTTCCCTTTCATGATAGAATATTGATGAGACTCAATCTTGTGCAGATAACCATAGCTACTGGGAATTCACAAGTCATGTAATGTCCAGAAAACAGTTTCACTTGGCTCTTCTCTGACTTCTGGCTCTTAGAATCTTTTTGCTCTTTCTTCTGCAATGATACTTGAGCCTTAGTGTTGAAAGGATATAGATGTCCCATTTGTTCTGACTTATTCTCTGCCCTTTGAGCAAATGTGAGTTTCTGAATTAACTATATCCACTGCACAAAGAAACTTCTCTGGTGAGGTATAAAGGCTGCACTAATCTGTGAGTACAAAGGTGTGAATTTAGAGAGTAGCTTGATACTATATCTGTTTAACAGAATAATGGCAGTAGGTTTAGCCCCAGGGCCTGTGAGCTTCCCCAGCTATGGGTCAGATTTACAGTATGGGGCATTCATTTCTTCCTGTGGAGCAGGCCTTAAATCTAATTAGAAAACATTCGTTATCCCTATAACATAAATGCCACTACTGTATCTATGGACACATCTTGCCACACCAGTCACTATTGTGCTTCACAAAGTTAAAAGCTATGGAAGAATGTTGATAACTCCCCACTTTCACTTCCAGAACCCTACATAGCATCTCCCTGTATTATGAAAAGTAGTCATCAGGAAGAAAGTTTCCTGGTCAGTACCAACTTGATTTCCCCATGTTCTGTGACCAAAAGTGTATAATATCTTTAGCAATAGGGTGTTACCATCAAGGGCACCAGGGCACCCTTGATCAACAACTCAAGGGAGGTATCCCACACCCATGGCTTCTGAGATAAGCATTATCTTCTATGCAGGGTAACTCCAATTAAACCTTTTCATATGAATATACATACATACATACATGTGAATTTATATGAAACCTATAAAATAGTAGATTTATATATAGCTTTTTGTATTGGTCAGGGTTATCTAGATTAACAGGATTTATAAGATGAATCTCAAGATATATGTATATAGGGGATTTATTAGAATGACTTACAGGCTGTGTTCCAGCTAACTCAACAATGGCAGGCTATGAACAGAAAGTTCAAGAATCCAGAAGTTGCTAAGTCCATGAGGCTACATGTCTCAACTGGTCTTCTCTAGATGCTGGAATCCCAAAGAAGTAGGCTGTAATGCCAGGGAAGAAATAGACTTGCCAGCAAGGTGAGAGCAATCAGGAAAAGAGCAAAAACTTCCTTCTTCCAAGCCCTTATATGGGCTTCCAGCAGAAGGTGTAGCTCAGATTAAAGGTGTGTCTTCCTGCCTCAAGATCCAGATTAGAAGAGGATCTTCCTACTTCAAATTAAGGAAAAATCCTTCAAAGGTGTGCCCTCCATTTTTTTTTGGATTTTAGTTAATCTCAAACATAATCAAGTTATCAAGCAAGAATAGATATCACACTTTTCAAGCATCCTTAGTGATCCCTCTTCTCACCCCTCCTCTGCCATAGCCTCTCTTCCGCTCCCCTTACCTAAACCTCCCTCCCCATTATTCCCCCTTTCTCCTTCATGTAGCACAAAAAATAAAAGACCCAGAGACTGGTAGTGGGGTTTAAACTTCAAGCTGAAGTTCAGAAAAGCAAAGTATCAGGCCACTAGCTTTTACTACTGCCTCGGGCTCAATGGGCTGACCCTGCCGCCTCTCCTCAGCATGGCTGGAGAACAATGAATGCCTTATACTGACCTTTGCTCCTGTCTTATATACCTCTCTAAAGCTGGGATGCATGCTAGTAGGAAAATGCTGAAGAGACAGAGGCAGGTGGATCAAGAGTTTGAGGCTAGCCTGCATGATGAATATTAACCACATCTATGGTTTTATCTCATCAGCGTGTACACCTCTCTAGTGTAGCCTAGAAACTACTCTATGACTTCATTTACCAAAAGATGGGAAAATCGGGTCAGGGGTTGCTTTAAACCCTTTTAAAAATGTAACTTCAGAAGCCATTCAAATCACATAAAGGCATGTAAATGTGACTCCTGAGAAGTTCATTCCCATGTCTTGGGTATACACTGCTCTTTCCCTAAATCTCTCCTTCCCCTAATGCCTGAATTTAAACCTGCTACTACTTTTTCCCTCATAGACTCCTACTCTGCCTCATACTGACCCAGCCTGAGGTTCTTTTCTACCCAGGATGCACCTGGGATGAGGTCTTTGAGAGGTTGCTGCAGGCAGCAGGGTGGTGCTGAGTCACCGACCACCATTGACAAAATGAAGAGAGTTCTAGAGAGAGTCTTGAACTGCCTCTCCCTCCTTTCCCAGCCTCTGACCTTCTCTATCTCCACGAGTGTACACCTGTTTATTCAACACACATGCTTTCACACAGAGGCTGGTGAGTGACCTATATGTTCAACACACACACACACACACACACACACACCAAGCTTGGAGCTTGGGCCTTAAAGAAGGGGGGTGTGAGAACAGGATGCAGCTGGTGCTTCCTTGGACTCAGTTGGCCAGAAGAGGGTGTCCCTTTTGCAATTTGCCTACCAGGCAGGCCCACTATTCTCTTATTTGCAGAAAGGCATCATTTTGCTGGCTACAACCATATTAACACACACTTCACCTTTCACCACTTAAACCCCAACCAATAAGAATAAACTTTGAATAATCTTCTGTCTCATATAAGAAAGCTCCCAGGATGCATCGTGCTCCCTTAAAAACTGAAGGAAGAGCTGTGCCTCCAGTCTCAATGGGGCAGGGGCTTACATTTCATAATGGACTGTCCTCAGCAAACCTCAAAACAGAGCTCCCCACCCCCTTCCAGGAATGAAAATGGGCTTCAGAAAAGCTGTCTCCATTCTCCTTCCCAGCAGTGTGAAATACACAGCATTAAAATCTGTTCATGTGATGCCAGATAGCTGGTCAATTCATTAGAAATGCGGTTATTCACACAGACCTTTGGGCTTCACACAATGCCAGTCATCAGCCTGACAAACTTGACCAAATGGATTCAGTACTTTTTTGGTCATGAAGCCCTGGTCCGTAATAGCTGGGTGGTAAGAGATAGGAAAAGAAAAGGAAATGATAAAAGGGATTTTGAAAGCAAGTAATAAATACTATTGTCATTAGATTCTTAGGCTTGGCTCTGGATGCTTGGATTAAAGCCGCCTTTTTCCTTTTTAAAAATCAGAGTGGAGAGCCTCAGATCACAAGCCCCCATCCCACGGCTCCCGCGTCTTCGCAGCAGGTCGGTCCCCTCCCACCGAATCCTGGGTCAGTGCTAACTCAAGGAGGCCGCTGAGAACGTGTCAGAAAAGGAGGACACAACCAAAGCGGTGAAAATTAGAGTCCTCGGAGAGGAGCTCCGGAATAATGCAACCAAATTCATTCACCAGAGAGTTCTTTAAGTGGCTCTCAAATGGCACCCATCACACAAGCTAGCCTCCGCGCCTTTGCTGCGAGCACAATAGGTACCAGATGAGTCACAGGCACCTTGGATTTTTAGTTTGCATCTAAATAAGCACTTTATATTTGCAAAGGGCTTTCCAGTCATTTGCAAAAAGCTTTCTCCTTCAACAACTCCACCAGGGGAGTCCATGGAACTAAAGATTTATTGAGCCCCCTGTCTGACCAAATAAAAGGTGGCGAAAAGCAGCCCTCCCGAGCTCCGAGCTCATTAAACCCAGGCAGGGAGTTAGAGTCAGGCCCTCCCACCCAGGCCAGGCGCCTCCTTTCCCGCAGTCACTAGGAGTACTGAACTCATCAGTCCCACCTGCACCCCTACTTGAAGACAGTGACAGCCTTTAGGGGGACAAGCGTGATAGTAAGACCTCGATGAACATTCGTCCATATAGACAGAGAATCATAAGGTGTTGCATGTGTGAGAAGGTATGCTCCCCAAACTAGACCCCAACTGCTCTCCCAACTACCCCAGAGTACTCTAAGTCTAAAAAAAAAAAAAAAGGCCCGTTGTTGACAAGAGTTAGGAAAGGGCACCTAGGAAGGAAACAGGAAACGTAGGTCATAGCAGCAGCCCACTTCTAGAAGTATAATTTCCTATGTTCTCAATGCCCTGGTTATCTGCATGAGTCTAGAAGCAACAAAAACAAAACAAAACAAAAAAAAATTAGCTACTGTTTCTAACAGTCCAGCAAAAGTAGGGTCAGTGTTCCACATTACACATGTGTGCCTGAACACAGACACAAGCACATGTGCGCGCACACACACACACACACACACACACACACACACACACACACACTCAGAGGCTAGAATCACAAAGCCTGCTAACAGGTAATAGATGAACGAAAGCAACAGTTCACAGTATCTTCTCTTCCCAGCACTGGGAATGGAACCTACCACTTTGCAACATGCTGGGCTTGCACTCTACCACACAGGGACACCTCCCGTTTTTTGGTTCTTTGAAACAGGGTTATGATACCTAGCAAAGGCTACCATCAAGTTTGTGGGGTCTCCTGCCTCCTCCTTCACCCCCTGAATGCTGACATTACAGGCTTGTGCCACCAAGCCTGCCCAGTTAAATTTCTCCCACAGCAAACTGCCCTGAAGCCTTCCCCTGGGCCCCTAGTTCTGATGTCACTCTGCTGTGTTCAACATCTAAGCAACTTCAGGCCAGTCAGTCACCCTTGCAGACTCAGGTAGTTTCCCCAGCACTTCAGCCGTGGCCCACACAAGAAAGTGCTCACAACTTGTCTGATAGAGAAACAAATTTACTATGCCCTGCCTGACAAGGAGGAGAAAGAGAATGACAATCCTAAAACCTAAAATCACACAGACGTAAACAATCGCGAATCTCTTAGGCTAGTATAATAATGGTGGCAATAACAATACGAACAATAAGAACCGCCTTTCAAAATTTTAAATTGTACAAAAAACAAAAAACTTCGCAAATGTAATCAACAGCTGTGGATAGTCCTGTTGGGCAGGTTAACCCTCCTGTGCGAATGAGAAAACTGAGCCGGACCACTCGGGCCTCCGGACCACTGTCAAGCTGCAGAGCTAGGTATCAGACAGCCTCAGGCTTTACCGCGGTGTACACTGTCTGCATTTGGGTCAACTGAGTGTTCCACGAAAAAGGGCCCAGAGAGGTAGATGCTGAAACACAAAGGAGGGACTGTGACAGGGAAATACCCCAGAGGGAGGAGGCCCTGGTCAGGCTTCTTTTTCCATGCCTTTCCCAGGGCTTTGGCCTCTGCTTGCCTGTGGTTGGCCTTCAAGAATCGCTCTAAGAGAAAACCAGAGGCTAAACAGTCTCCCTGGGTGGGAATGCGAGGACCTCGCGGGGCTCCGGGAATGAAGTGGGGGAGGTTTTCCCGCTCTGCCTCCCCACAGAGCCTGGAGAGCCCCCAGGTGAGCTGTGAACTTCTCAC
Organism: Phodopus roborovskii; assembly: GCF_943737965.1. Taxonomy (NCBI): domain Eukaryota; kingdom Metazoa; phylum Chordata; class Mammalia; order Rodentia; family Cricetidae; genus Phodopus; species Phodopus roborovskii. The sequence continues at coordinate 27,850,784 of NW_026126469.1, forward strand.
CCCGGCGGAGCTGGCGAAGTTCTTGCTGCATTTTGGTGCCCTCCAATGGTGGATTCTGGAACAACCTCAAGCTCTTAGCCACCCACCTATGACATGCTGGGGGGGGTCTCATTTATTCTAACGGCTTGATCGTTTAAAAGGAAGGGGAAGGTGTAATGTGACAGTGGAAGACTGTAGTCTTGTCTCTCATTTCTTACCCAAGTGAACAAGAAGCTTTGACAGAATCCACCCTAATGCAGAGTCGTCTAATAAGATGTTAAAAATACACGTTTCTGGGTTGTACTTTAGAAGTACCTCAGTGAAACCACTAGGGACATAGCCTGGGAATGTGCATTTTAACAGCACACCCTCCCCCATACATGCTCCCCCAAACCCTCCCATTTTCCACACCCCAATACACTGAAAATTAGCAGAATCAAACTACTTGGGAGAAATTCAGTTTCTAGGCATCCACACTGGTCTCCAAGCACGAACCACTGGGCCACTCTGACTTTCATACCCCAAACCCTTGCTTTCCTGCAGGACTAAGAGAGCTACATGTGCCCTGGAGAGAGAACAGGACTTTGTTAAAGACACTGGCCCGGGAGATAGGGTATCGGGCTGGCCAAGGACCACTCCATTGCAAAATTTTGGGTCCACCCTGAGTTCGCTGAAGCTACGGCCCCTCTCTTATGAACAGAGCATGCTCTGTATATCTCTTGCTCACTGAAATAATGGAGCCCCCATGGCTGATGAGCATTACAGAAAGATTGAGACAGCATGCAGCTCCCACTGGTGTGCTAGAACCATGCCCGTGTGAGCTGATTGGCAGGATCCTAGGAATTTTTCGAGTTGGTTATCGAACCTTTGGTGGTGGCTTGACAGGAGCAGTGATGGGATTATAAGCATCACAGAAGTGGATGAATGTTACAAATTAGAGCTGTGTGTGTGTGTGTGTGTGTGTGTGTGTGTGTGTGTGTGTGTGGAGAGAGAGAGAGGGAGAGAGAGAGAGCTGTTAGTTGTTTGTTAGCATATCACCAAATATACAGCATGGTTGGGTTCTTTTACATCTAAGGATTTTGGCTGGCTAATTTTAGTGTGTGATCTTTTTATTTGCATTTTTAATGATAAAATTTACAAAGTAAAAAAAAAAAAAAAAAAAAAAAAAAAAAAAAGGAGGGCTGCAAGTCTGAGCCAAAGAGAATGGTCATATATTTCCACTCCTCGATTGGCTGTTTGTCCATGACAATAGCAGGGTTTAAGACTCAGCCCCTCCTCCAAGGATCACCAACGAAGCAAGGCCCTAGTGACCACATTTGACTTGGAGCCCCAGAAGAAAAGAAATCCCCAGCCTGAGAAGCCGGAGGGACCACCAGGTGAAATGTGCTGTGTTCCTTGTGTTCATGCAGAGCTCAGGCAGGAGCTCAAGAGAGGCTTGTCATGTGTATTCCAGAAGAGAGGAATAGGACTGCCATGGCCTCCCTTGGGATTAACAGGGACTTTTAACAGGACTTTACAAAATCAAGAGCTCTCTTTCTCCCTCTTCAGAAGGAAGCTACCTTTGTCACTGATGTGTTATGGACCAAAGTCAGAGTTAGCTTTCATCTCAAAACAGTACTCTCTACACTGTTCTGTCAGGAACACAAACGTTACCTCTCAAACGCTAGTTACATAAGAGGCAGAGCTGGAGCACAGGAGATGGACACACAGGGACCATTGCCCAGTCCCTTCTCACCCAGCATTAATCTCGCTCTTCCTCAGCCCAAGCTTTCAGATGCACAAGACAGATTAAGGAGACTCCTGCCCTAAATCTGGCATCAGTATTCCCCAGAAAACTGAAAAGATAAAAATTATTGATCTAAATTGAGACCCATATCTAAAATCCCATGAGCCTAGCTAGGATTAAATCATTCTTTTAAGAGGAAGGAACCCTCTCAGGGCCACTGAGACAGACAATAGCTTCTTACTGGCTTTGTGCATGTGTCTATGGGGAATATAAGCTATAAGATGTTCTGGGCTGTTCAGTAACTTAAACCAAGTGGCCATCTCTTTCCAGAGATGAGACAAGCGTAATGATGAGTCAAGACACCTACACTCAGGATGTCATTGCCATTGGTTGGCATAGGTGCACTCACTATAACTTCAAAGTTACAAGTGTCTAGCTGGAGAGGCCCAGAGAAGTTCCTTAAGAGCTCAGCTGAGATGCTTGGAAGGCAAGGGAAGAGGAAGAATGATGGACTATACAAAGGCTGTGGGAAAATATCCACCACCAGGCCAGTTTGGCTGGAGCCATGAGTTCATGCCAGGAACCAATAGAAAATCGTGTTCGTGGAGGAAGTCAAGCTCACACTGAAGAAAATCAGTTTAGCTTATGTATACAAGAGGAGCCAGAGACAGTATATTCATTTTCTGCTGTGGTAGAACAAATTATCACAAGTTTAGAAATATAAACCACAACCACTTTAGCCTCACAAATTCTGTAAGTTGGAACACTTCATAAGCAGTCAAGGTTTACAAGACAGAACCCAAGTTGTGGGCGGGGCTGTGAATCATCCTCCTGGCATATTCAAGCTGGCAGTAGGACTCAGTTTCTTACAACTGTAGCAGAGTGGTTCTTACTATCTTGTGGGATGTCAGCCAGGGCTTCTATAAGCCTTTTACCATTCCCTGCCAAAGAACCAAAGAAGGCAGTTTGATCTTCGAGGCAGGATAATTTCTCATACTTTGAAGCTCTTTGAGTTTAAGGAACAACTCAGTCTCTATTAAGGTTCACCTGAGTAGGTCATGCTTGCCCAGAACTATTTCCCTTTTGATTAATACAGAGTCTACTGATTAGTAGTCTAATCATGGAATAATGTTACCTTATACCCACAGGTCTATCCCATATGCAATGGGCAGGGATTAGACATGACAGAAATCCTGGAGTTCTTCTGTCTCAGGGTTTTTAGCTATGAAGGTAGAGAAGACATCATGAAATTGGGGTAAGCAACCTGGTAGCAGAAGTCCACCTAGAGAGCAGATCACAAAATGGATTAGACTAAGCAGAGAAATGATCACAGTGGATAGTTTATAGCATCTATTACTTTTCTACCTACAACAGCCGAGTCCCTCTGAGACCTCACACTTGTGTGGGTTTCCCCCGACTTACCTCTCCAGCTATTCTCCATCACATGCCCCAACACATCCCTTTAATGGTATTTTTCACTTTGTGTTAGTCAAGGTGTTTGTTTGCATTTGTGTTGTTCATCCTCTTCTCTGAACTCTAAGCTCAATGAAGATAGAGTCAGTGCCGTCTTCATGGGTCTCTATCCATCCAGAATGGGGCCTGACATATAGAAACCTGTATATTATATGTAACATGCAGCAGGGACTGGATAAATACTGAATGAAAAGTGCAATGGGGGACTAAGCAAGCGATATGGAAAGGTCAAAGGCCAATACTATTGTCTGGAAAACTGTGGGAGAACATGAAGGTACATAGACCCAGCGTCTTTAGAGTGCAGGTCCTGTGAGTAGAAGGCGGGTTATGGGTTGTGCTAGACATCAAGAAGAAGCCTGTCCACAGCTCAGGACTGCTCTGTTAACTCCAGTCCTTGTCCCTTTCTCTGTGGATCCTCAAATGAGTTCTTCAGCTCTCTTAACTTTTCTGCTATTTTCACTCAAACAACATTTTTCCTTATTTAAAGTTTTTACTTATTCTTTGACAATTGCATACATGAATGCATTGTATCTTGATCACACCCACCCTCAACTCATGCCTCCTACACCCCATGTCCTTTCATGATGTCTTTTTCCTCCTTTTCTCTCTCCTTTCTTTGTAACTCGCTGAGTTTTCTATCTATCATTTATTTATCTATTATCTATTTACCTTATCTATCCGTTTATCTATCATCTGTCTATATATATATCTATCTCCCCTCTGCCATGTCCCCTGTCCTGTCTCCTCTCTCCCAACTTTGTAACCCCCTGAATCCAGTGCTCCTTGATGGAGTGTTGACATATTTGTTGGCTTGATCTTAAGCAGGTCTGTGCAGGTAACCATCGCTGTAGTAAATTAATGAATGCCATGTCCATGTCATGTCCACATGGCATGCCACAGCACTCCTTCCCATCATCCAGCTCTTACTTACATTGTTTCTGCTTCCTCTACTGGGATCAAACATTTCTATTATTTTCTTAACTCTCTTCAACTAAATAACTTTGCTCTTGTCAAAGGCTTCAGTGAGTCATCCTCTTGTAACCTCTTTCAACTGGTGTTCCCATCATGCCTCTCTTGTGTCCTTACTCTATTTCAGGTACACAGCAGTGGTCATGCCAGTCCATTATCAGCATGGAACTGGGCAGAGCTCCTGTCGTCGTGTGGCTCTCATGATTACAGCCGTGTGGGTGCTGGCCTTTGCTGTGTCCTGCCCTCTCCTCTTTGGTTTCAACACAACAGGTAAAACTATAAGGTTCATACCTGAGTGGCTGTGAGTGGTATCCCCCTACCCCACCCCCCGCCAGTATCTCCATCCCTATTCAGTGTGGTCAAATGGGTATGCTGTAGACACAGTGTGTTGGCCTTTGTCAGGTATAAAGTAAGTGTACAGCAGAACCTCACCAGTTACTGTCACAAACATCTAGTTTGACCTAGCTCATGAAAACTCTGCCTCATTCCTATTTTGAAAGAAATGTCATTGTGTTCACTGGAAGATATGTAATATAAATGTAAATAAAACACAAAGCTATATTAATAATTCAAGTGGGATTTGCTAATGAAAAGATAACTATTCAGAACCAATCTACAATGCAAAGTAACATATCATAAAAGCCTGGAATAAGTTATATATTTCTAACTTTTTCTCCAGTAAGAACCATTTCTAACATTTGAGAACTGGTTCTGAATACATATTTTTATTTTTAATATGAAAATTTGTGGCTATGAAGTTGGCAGATGGCTCAACTTCTGGATGGACAGAAGGACAGTCAGACAGATGGACAGATGGACAGATGGATGGATGGATAGATAGATGATAATATCTGAATCTGTGATGATTTGGATTTTAACCATAAGACATCAATGTACATTTGCATTTCCCATGATCTTTCTTTTGGGCTCAGGAATCTATATGTTGAACAAAAACCATTAAAAATGTATGATGAGAGTAAAGGAAAGGGAGAAATGGTATAATTTAATCTGAGAAATAAACAAACATTCTAAAAGAAATGTACAATGAGAGAAAAGGGAAGGGGAAGTTTTTATAATTATGATCTCAAAATTTAAAAAAATAATTTTTACAAACTTTAAAGGAAAATGTATAATGAATGAGCATACTTGGTAAGAAAAAAAACTTGAATGAATAGTGCTCTGTAATCATATAGAACTCTTTCTTATCTTGTCCATCTGGATTGGCTTATTCAGTTCCTACTAGATTCCAGATTTGTGAATTCCTGATCTAGTCACAAAGCCATATGTTTTATGTACATGCGAATATTGTTGAGACATTGTTATATGTAAATCCAGGAAAATTCCAACCTATAAACAGCCTTCCAGTCATCGTGTCATGGACAACAATTTTAGTAGTCAGAGCACATTGAGGAAGGTAGACAGCGGCTCTAGAATCAGAAAGCTCTAGGTGAACCCCAGCTGTCCTATTTACCAGCAGCCTTCCTTGAACAGCTATTGGACTCTTCTGAGCTCAACTTCCACACTGATGAATTTAAGACAGTAACATAGTGGTTCCTAAAGGAACAGCTTCAAATGTATATTCAGTCCACATATCTAGTTACAAAGTTTTCAATATTTATTTTTATAAATGGCATTCTACATAAAAAAAAGTTCAATGATGTCATCTCTGAAGCTACATGTTCATGTGAGCTTTATAATACATGATATATATATATGTATATATATATATATAATCTTCTTCTTACTGTTCAGAGTTATAACAAAACTGCATGTATCTTATGTATCTTTATATGTGGTGTAGGGGATTTTTTTTTCAAAGCAAAATTTAGAGCAATGAAGTAATTCAAATGGACAACATAAGAAAGAAATCTAGACTTGATTACTTTTAGTAAATAATTTTTTAATTTTATGCACATGAGTGTTTTGCCTGTATATATGTCTGGTCTTTGAACCATGTATGTGACTGATACCCACAAAAGCTAGAAGAGGGCACAGGACACCTTGGAACTGCGGTTTAAGACAGTTATGAGCCCCATGTGGGCCGTGGGAAAGGAATCCGAGTCCTCTGAAAGAGCTGAACCATCTCTCCAGTCCACAGATACTTCTCTTACCCTACAAATTATGTAACTCCTCTATAAAGGCCTCAAATTGGGACAATATGAATAGATGTGTCGAGCACATACTATCTTCTCAGGGTCAGTCTTGTTTCTCTGATACATTAAAAGTTAAGAAACCAAGTTATCAACAAATGCTTTCCTGGTTAACCCAAAATGTTCATAATGTTTGATGTAATGGCCCCCATAATCTCATAAAGGAGTGGCATTATTAGGGGGTGTGGCTTTGTTGAAGTAGTTGTGGCCATGTTGGAGGAAGTGTGTCACTGTGGGGGTAGGTTTTGAGGTTTCTTTTACTCAAGCTTTGCTCAGTGTAACCCTCAGACCATTTCTGGTTGCCTGGAAGATGTGGGACTCTCTGCTACTTTTCCAGCACCATGTTTGTCTGCATACTAGCGTGTCCCTCTCACCATGATGATAATGGACTGAACCTCTGAACTGTAAGCCAGCCACCTCAATTAATGTTTTTCTTATAAGAGTTACTGTGGTCATGGTGTATCTTCACAACAATAGAAACCCTAACTAAGACAGTCCATTACCAACTTATTCTTCTATACTTACTACTCTTGTTCTGTTTGTTTGCTTTTTGCTTTGTTTCCAACTGAATGGCACTTTATACCCAGGAGCACATGTACATGTACACACAGCAAAGCATTGTCCATTGAAATAGCTATGGCAATGATGTGAAAGTAAAATACCTTTTGTGGTCAGTGTTTAATGTGCCCTATGGGATAGTCAGATAGCTATGGCACCACATTACCTTGTTTCTGTGCATGGGACTCTTGTGGGGGGGAACTGTGTACTACTGCTTGACCAAGGCACTGCTTATCTGCTGGTCTCCAGCACATTTCACCATTTGCTGGGATGAGCCTGGTTCCCCTCCATATTCTGGGATGCTGGTGGAGGAGGTCCTACTCCCTCTCACAGACACTCACACATCCTGAGAATAGCTGAAGCCATCTCCAGATCTGACAGTAGACAGAGTTCCCAGCTAATGTCAACATCGTGAGTGAAGAATGATGAACTAATTGCAGCATGTTGGCACTGGTGACATCATTATTGTTCTAGAAACAAAGCCCAGGAAAATCATCGCAGGATTTTCAAATTGAGAAACAAAAGAAGACTTGTGACCTAGCGTGTGTGTAGTAGTAGAAGACCCTACTGCTTCTTTTGGTTTCTCTCTTTGTGTTTTATGTTTCTATGTGCTTGAAGATTGGTTTGTTTTACATTTGGAGGTCATGTTGTTTATCTTTGTTTCTGAGACAGCAGCTTACTAAGTTGCCCGGGAAAGCCTTGAATTTATAATCCATCTGCCTTAGCCTCCAGAGGAGCTGAGATTATATGCTTCTGCCACCAAGCCAGGCTTTCTCTTATGTTTAAGTTTCTTAGCAACACTGTCCTGACCCCTCAGCTTGTTCTCATATTGTGTCAAATGCACGGTCCATTATAAGGACCCAGTAGGTATTAGCTGGTGTCATTGTCATGATTATGTGACAGATCTGTCAGATCTGGAGATGGTTTCAGCTATTCTCAGGATGTGTGAGTGTCTGTGAGAGGGAGTAGGACCTCCTCCACCAGCATCCCAGAATATGGAGGGGAACCAGGCTCGTCCCAGCAAATGGTGAAATGTGCTGGAGACCAGCAGATAAGCAGTGCCTTGGTCAAGCAGTAGTACACAGTTCCCCCCACAAGAGTCCCATGCACAGAAACAAGGCAACTAAACATCTGCTCCAAGGGAGATATAAAGAGTGATGTTTCCTGGGTGGTCATAGGGAAGCCTAGCTGTCCCTTCCTAGCACACGGTTCAGGGAATTCATGAGCAGAGCTCAGGCATGAAGAATCCAGCCTTGGTCTCTGATACAGTCTGACCCTCATATGTACTTTCATCATCCTGATAGATGTGGCCTGCCTTGGTCAGTGTTCTATTGCTGTGGAGAGACACCATGACTATGGCAGCTATTATAAAAGAAAGCATTTAATTGGGGCTGGCTTACAATTTCAGCCATTTAGTCCATTATCCTAATGGCAGGAAATGCAGCACCAAGCAGGTATGGTGCTGGAGAAGTAGCTAAGAGCTGTGTCCTAATCTACAGGAAAAGTGAGATGCTGGGCCTCCCATGGGCATTTGAAATCTCAAAGCCTACTCCCCAGGGATGCATTTCCCCCAACAAGGGCACACCTCCTAATCTTCTCAAATAGTGCTACTTCCGGTGACCAAGCACTCAAATAAGAGCCTGTGATATCATTCTGGCTCAGACCACCACGGGCCCCTCTGGCAACTCCCCCATTGACAAGTTCATCCAAAAGCCCAGTACAAATGACTCTTCTCTACCTTTTGTTGATACTCCTTCTCTGACCAGTACAGGCAGAAAGGGCCTCAGGTGTTCAGTTCCACTGGATTTGGAGCAAGCTTAACTTTAAGAAACATAACAAGGGCTTTTCATTTAAGGCTGTGGCCTGGCACTTGCAGTACTGAGCTAGAGACCACAGGGGAAGCTGAACTTCAGCCACTTTGAATTTAGCGTTGCTTGTTTTCTTTGAAAAGGGGTAGCAGGAGACAGGATCTTGGGTGGCAGAGAGTTCCAGAGCTGCAGGGCCTGGCTAACTGGTATTGCCCCAGCTCCACCAGAAGCCTAGAAGTTCAGTCAACCATCAAATCAACAGCCCCTAACGATGCAGAGGAAGGTGTATGCTCAAGCAAAAGGGCAACCCTAAAGACACCTGAACGAGCTCAGGTCCTTTCACTTCGCAGATAAGGGAAATAGTATTTGAATTTCTGTCAAATCAGACACCCATTGTGTGATTTTTAAAAGAGAGTTCTAGAATGAATAAGCAATAGCTGGTGATCAGATTTAAGAATTCTTCTGGGTAGGGGACTTAAAGTTAAGCAAATGCTAACAGCTGGCTTGATTTTCCTTTAGGAAAAAAAAAAGAAATTGTTATTTATTTGATTTTTAGTGATAGAAATGTCACCTAGCTTTCAGAACACTGGAGACAGGAGGAACGTGGCTGCTCAAAAGTTAAAAAAGAATAAAAGCACACTGTTTGAAAGATAGTGACTCATCCTAAAATCAGAGTCATCAGCATCTCCTGTCTTTGGAACTGAAGTGAGGTCAAGTTCTTCAACAAGTCTAAAGTTCACCAGGCTTTCAAGTCAACCTTCTGTTGACCTTGCTGTTCACATCGCTATGGAGCTCAAGTTCTCAGCCTAGCTCAAGACACATCCAAGGCCCTACTTGTTGCAGCTATTGTTACCTCTTTCTTCTTTGTGTGTGTGTGTGTGTGTGTGTGTGTGTGTGTGTGTGTGTGTGGTGTGTATATGATGTGTGATCTGTGTATGGTGTATTGTATGTGTGGGGTGTGTGTGTGTGTGTGTGGTGTGTGTGTGATGTGTGATCTGTGTATGGTGTATTGTATGTGTGTGGGGTATGTGTGTGAGGTGTGGGGTGGTGTGTGTGTGTGTGTGTGGTGTGTATGTGATGTGTGATCTGTGTATGGTGTATTGTATGTGTGGGGTGTGTGTGTGTGTGGTGTGTGTGTGTGTGTGTGATGTGTGATCTGTGTATGGTGTATTGTATGTGTGTGGGGTATGTGTGTGGGGTGGTGTGTGTGTGTGTGTGTGTGTGGTGTGTATGTGATGTGTGATCTGTGTATGGTGTATTGTATGTGTGGGGTGTGTGTGTGTGTGTGGTGTGTGTGTGTGATGTGTGATCTGTGTATGGTGTATTGTATGTGTGTGGGGTATGTGTGTGAGGTGTGGGGTGTGGTGTGTGTGTGTGTGTGTGTGTGTGTGGTGTGTATGTGATGTGTGATCTGTGTATGGTGTATTGTATGTGTGGGGTGTGTGTGTGTGTGTGGTGTGTGTGTGTGATGTGTGATCTGTGTATGGTGTATTGTATGTGTGTGGGGTATGTGTGTGAGGTGTGGGGTGTGGTGTGTGTGTGTGTGTGTGTGTGTGGTGTGTATGTGATGTGTGATCTGTGTATGGTGTATTGTATGTGTGGGGTGTGTGTGTGTGTGGTGTGTGTGTGTGTGTGATGTGTGATCTGTGTATGGTGTATTGTATGTGTGGGGTGTGTGTGTGTGTGTGTGGTGTGTGTGTGATGTGTGATCTGTGTATGGTGTATTGTATGTGTGTGGGGTGTGGTGTGTGTGTGTGTGTGGTGTGTGTGTGATGTGTGATCTGTGTATGGTGTATTGTATGTGTGGGGTGTGTGTGTGTGTGTGGTGTGTGTGTGATGTGTGATCTGTGTATGGTGTATTGTATGTGTGTGGGGTGTGGTGTGTGTGTGTGGTGTGTGTATGTGATGTGTGATCTGTGTATGGTGTATTGTATGTGTGTGGGGTATGTGTGTGGGGTGTGGTGTGTGTGTGTGTGTGTGTGTGTGTGTGTGTTGTACATGTGTATAAAGGGCAGAAGTTTAATTCAGGGTCTTTCTGTGTTTCTTTTTGAGACAGGATCTCTCACTAAATCTGGAGCTCACTGATTTTGCTTGACTGGCCAGACAATAAGCCTCGGGAATTCTTCTGTCTCTGTCCCCCAACTCCCACCCCAAGTACTGGGGTTACAGGCATTCCTGTCTTTGTGCATGCAAGCTGGGGATCCAAATTCGCATCCGCGTGCTTGTACAGCAAGTGCTTTACCCACTGAGCCATCTTCCCACGCCCCCTTTAGTGTCGCATTGCCCAGCATAGGAACTCTGAACCTAGAATAGCCTCCATGAAGCTCATTAAGCACATGTGTCTTTGCTCCACCCCTTTTCTCTCTCTAAGTTTAGAAAATGATATGATAGACTCCCCATGCCCATCTGGCCTTCCCACAGCCAATGGGTGCTCATGTGCCTGGACAAAATGCTCATTTGTACATTTCCTTCGTTGGTTTTCTTTCATTTCTTTCTCAGTAACTACCACACTCCCACACAGTGCTGACTTAGATCAATCATCTGACAAAGGCACCGTGTCTCCCAAGGGAGCCTCAGCTGCCCAAACCCCCTCTTGAGGACTCAACAGAGAAGCATTCAAGACTTCTGTTACATGAGGCCTCCCACTGTCCTAATGACTGGATGCCCACCCACAGCACTCATCAGCCCCTGACTCCAGTGTCTCCCCCCCAGCTGTGCAAACCTAAGACCCCATAACACGGTGGGAGGGATTCTGGAAGAGGCTGCAAATCTTGATCAGAGCGTGGACAGCAGTTGTCTTCAATGGAGGAAGTGGGAAGGAATGGCAAAGCAAGCTCAGCGATTGTAAATGAGGCCCACCATGGTCAATGACCCTGAAATAGCTACTGGCTCCAACTTCATTCTCTCTTTCCTTCATACACATATTTGCAATGTTTTTAATGGAAAAATAAATGCTTGCACATGATTAAACATTCATACGGTGTAATGAGGTACACACAGACTTCTATCTATGTCAGTCTGCCTCCTACCCTGGATTGCCAAGGCCCTCATCCCTCCCCTGCAGTCAACACTAATATTCCTGAAAGACATTGCTGTAACAAGTACATCAGTGTAGTGTGTGTGTGTGTGTGTGTGTGTGTGCGTGCGTGTGTGTGCATGTGTGACAGAGAAACATACTATACCCACTTTGGACTCTGTTATTTTCAAGAATAGTTCATTTATGAACGTCAGCGAGGAGGGCAGAGAAAGAGAGAGACTGTACACAGGGACAATGAGGAACACTCAGCTCACCAAGGCAGGCAGCATGGAGCTAAATCTTGGGAAAGCAAGTCCTCTGGCCCTGCTTACTAACACATGCTGAGACTCCTCACCACAGGTGGCACTGAGATCTGGGCCAGCCAGTGACAGCAGGCGAGCTGACTTCAATGGCAGGGCTGATCATGACTACATGGCTCCCTAGAGACAGAGAAGGCCCACCAGCTGCCAGCCCATGCCTGCCCCCAACCTCATTGTCCCCAGAACAGAAGATGTCTGGTGAGATGGCATCCATTTCACCCCATCTCCAACAAAATGAGAGGATCTGGGAGCAGCCTGTAAGGATTGTGGGCCGTGCTGTCACTGAAATGCATCCCTGGGTACTGGACACACTCTCTCTTTTCATTTTGGTTCTTAACTTTCTCTCTTCCCTTCCCCACAAATATTGCTCTCCGTGAGTCTTTCTCCAAACTTTTATATCAATGGATACTTCCCATCTTAAGTCCAAAAAACTTAGAAGAGGTAAACAACAACGACATAGTAAACAAACAAAAAAAAATGACAGTAATCACAGCAATCATTTACCCTCACTCATTATTTCTCATAGCTAGCATGCAGGAAATACTTTTTATCCTTTTGCGGATAATGAAACTAAAGCTGGGTACCTCAGCAGGTCCATGTGTCACACCCAGGGCTGTCTGTCCTCAACCCATTTCAGAAAACCATGATGCAGAACTAGACAACCAAGTGGCCACTGCCCTCTCTGCTGTCTCACATCCCAAGGCTAGATTAGGGCCTGAGCTGCCACTGTGAAGACTGGAACGGGCATACCGAGAGCTGTTGCTGATAATGTGGGATGAGACAGAGGTAGGTGCACTGTCCTGGGAGGAGAAGGAGGCAAAAAGTTGAAATTACAGAAGGAAGGTTGGTTTGAGGTCAGGCTGCTTAGAGAAAAGTATCTTTCAGGTTGTGTTGCCTTGGGCCACTTAGTAGTCCTTTCTGAACTCAGCCTGAATATCTAAGGGTAGAGACAGCAATGTCCCCTCCCATTATGACTGGGTAAGATCATGTATATGAAGCCTTTGGCCTGTTGTCTGGCAGATGTTAGCTTGCTTCCTTTCCCCATTTCAAGATGGAGTGAGTCTCTGGCCTGATTCTGGGTACTGAATGAGTCTCCACATCTAGTGAAGAATGCAAAACCAGAGGGCTTACCAAAGAGAAGTTGAAGTGGCATTCTGGGCCATAAATTAGAGGCAAGATTTCTATGTTTTAGACACTTCTTTATTTTTATGTTTATGTATATGTGTGATCAGTAGCATGTCTGTGTCTGCATAGTGTGTGTCTGGTGCCCACAGAGGTCAGAGAGAAAACTTGTATCCCCTGGAACTGGGGTTACAGGTGGCTGCCAGCTACCATGCAGGGGCTAGAAAATGAGCCCGAGCCCTTTGCGAAAGCAGCAAATGCTGTTAACCACAGAGCCATCTCCACAGCTCAGGGAATAGGAACCCTTTTGAGTTGCCAGTCTCCTTCCCAGCTCTTTCCATGCTATCCAGTGCTGGGATCCCCTGATTCCTGCTTTCTATTCCATCACTGCCCACCCCACACCCTGGATCCTGGAGAAGCCTTTCTCTTTCATGACATTCAGCCATCTATTCATGCCTCCACATCAGCAGACTCTTTCCTAGGTGTGTCGTCCTCCCAGAAGCCTCTGCTCTCCTGTTCTGTGGTCCTCCTTAGCCTCCCAGGCTACATTCCTGTGGGTTACAAATGACCATTTGCATGGAAGAGATCATCTGTCTAGCTAGACTGTTTGCTCCTCCAAGGGCAGAGACTGTGTCTTATTCATCTTCACGGCTTCCGCTCACATCAGTGTCTGGGATATAATCACTGCTGAATTTTCTTTTGAAACCAACTGTATGAAGTGCAAAGATGAATCAGCTTTCTGCCTCCAGAGCACTGACAACATGGGAGGCTGTAACCACGCGTTCCTTTCCTTGCCACGACATCCACGTCAGGTGAACTCATGCTCAGAGCTCCACACTGAGCAGGAACCCTGGACAATGGCGTTACCACTTTCTTGCCTTCTCTCACCCACAGGAGACCCCAACATCTGCTCCATCTCCAACCCTGATTTTGTCATCTACTCTTCAGTGGTGTCCTTCTACGTTCCCTTTGGAGTGACTGTCATGGTCTACGCCAGGATCTACATGGTGCTGAGACAAAGGAGACGGAAACGGGTCCTCACTAGACAGAACAGCCAGTGCATCAGCATCAGACCCGGGTTCCCACAGCAGGTGAGCGAGTGCCTGGCAGGAACTAGAGGAAGACACACCAGCCCCCAGCCTCCAGTCACATGACCACCCGTGCGGGTGGTGCCAGTATCGACACCCAGGAGACGGATTTCACATCACTTTCTACTCAGGTGGCATTGTCTGTGCTTCACGGGTAGGAAATCCAATATTGAGGATACACTGGGTATTCCTAGATTTCACCTTACTTGGTAAGCTGATAGCATACTTTCTAGATTGTTCTGCTTCTCTTCAGAACCTTCCACCAGCAGCATTTCAGATGTCCCACCAGGTTTGATTTTATTGGACTGCGATGGGGGATGGGTAGTGGTTCACTGTGCCTTCCAGGGATTTTTTTTTTTTTTTTTTTTTTTTTGGTCTCTTCAAACCATTAATTCTGAAACTCATCCACTGACTACTGTCTACCTGATCTGTCTGTCCCTACGTCAAGGCACTGAGGGGTCTTTCTAGGCTCTACAAAGGATGTCTAGAACCTCAGTACAGATCTCTAAGTCCACTGAGCTTCAGATTTTGCTCACATTACTGCCCAGCATATGGTGTCTTCCCTGCCATGAATAGTAACCACTTCCAACCAACTAGAGTAAAGACCATTATATCAAATAGTCATTACCTTGGAGCTTGGAATCTGGACATGAAAATAAACTTCACCTCCACTCAAAAACCAATGAAAAACTCAGAACTGACTGGTTAGTTGCCAAATACAAAGAGAAAGAAATGAAAAGCCTAACATAAAGTGCAATAGACATTAATAAAATGACCAATATGATCAAGACAGGGTTTTCCGGGGAGAGAAAGAACTGAGTTTTTAGTCCTAAAGACAGAACCAGTTTGGGTGTCTAGCCCAATCTCTGGTGACCTGTGTCACCAGACTCTCAAAGTCCTAGGACTTGCATAGAAAAAAGATTTTTGGTCCCCATGAAATGGGAGACCGTGACTAAAGCTTAAGATACATAGTGCCTTCCAAGTACTGTCATGCTACCTAATTACATATGACATGGTTCAGTTTGTAGAGATTATCCCATAACTGGTTATTTCTCCTTCAAATACCCAGTCTTCCTGTCTGCGGCTGCATCCCATTCGGCAGTTTTCAATAAGGGCCAGGTTTCTATCAGATGCCACGGGACAAATGGTAAGTAGGCTGTGTCTTGGATCAAAGGAAAAGAGTGAGAGCTCTTTCTCTAAGATGTTTTGTCTTGATTTCATTCCTACCACAACATGGGATTCCTTACTGATCCCACTCATGTATTTGTGGTGTATGCCAAGATCCCAGAGTCCGCGTGACTGAAGTCTAGGAATGGGTTTTATCCGATGACATTCAGAAATCATGGGACTAGTGGGATAGATCCAATGACTGCAGTCAATGACTTCCAGATGCAGTGTAAGGATGCCATCCAGAGCTACCCACAGCACAAGGAATAGGATGTCAGTGAAATGGGTGCGCAGGAAGAGCCAGAAAAAGAAAAGTTTCATTAATTAATTAATTAGAACATTAATTAAGAAATCACATTAAAACAAAACCCAACAGTTCTGAAATCTCCAACCCAAAGCTTCATATGTGAATCTCCCCTTGTTTGCACTCTGTTCAGGTACCAAAGCTTCTACTTTACCTGGGGAGAAAGGAGAGGAAGGGGAAGAAGGAATAGCTGGCTTTTATGGCTTTGGTAGTAGGGATTACAGAATCCTACTTCCTACTCAGGATTAACACAAGCATCTAATCTTTCAAAATTGAGTAGTTGTGGCGAATGCCTTTAGTCCCAGCAGAGGCAGGTGGATCTCTGTGAGTTCAAAGACAGCCTGGCCTACAATGCTACACAGAAAAACCCGGTCTCAAAACAAAAACAAAAACAAAAAACAACAACAAAAATCAGATAAGGAAAGTTCAAATGTCAAGCACATACATATTGACCCCCTTCCCCAGGCAAAAATACCAGAAAAAAAAAATCACATTCTATTTTTCCTAGTTCTGTTTTTTCCATCTTACAGTTGAAACTTAGAGACAGTTCATTAACTTCCTAAAGAATAACATCTACTAAGAAGAAAAGTTATGATGCAAATCTTAGTTTTCTTTTTTCTCCCTTTTAAATGTTGGTACTTAAAATTTCAAAAACAAAAGTGTGATACATACCTATAACCCAAGTATTTGGGAGGTGGAGGCAGGAGAAACTGGCAAATTCAAGGCCAGTCTGGGCTATATGACACCCAGTCTTAAAACAAAGTGAAATTAAATATAAAAATTTTTAAATGAAAAGGCAAAACAAATCCAGAGTCACCATCAGCTAGCATCATCTGTTATCAATTTGTGACCAATCTTATTTCATCTATGCTCCAACCTACAAATACACACACATGCCCTTAAGAGTCAAATCCCTGGGCTAGAGAGATAGCTCACTGGCTTCTCTTCCAGAGAACCCTAGTTCAATTCCCAGCACCTATATAGCAGCTCACAACTGTCTCCAATTCCAGTTCCAGGGGATCCGACACACTCACACAGTGTTTGCACAGACAAACACCAGTGCACATAAAATAAACGAATAAATAAATACATAGAGAAATAAATCTTAGCAGGGGGGGGAAGAAAAGAATCAAATCCTAAATATCTAAGGCCCATACCTTTACATCTCATATGTGTCTGTTACTGTAATTTGTGTATTGAAGAACTCAAAGCATTTATCTTTTGTAGGGTTTCCCACATTCCAGATTTTGCTGACTACATCCCAGCAATGGCACTTAATATGTTAATTGCTATAGCCTGGTCATTCTAGCTCAGAAAGGTCAGACTACACAGCTAGAGTGCCCTCCTCATGGGTTGCTATGATGATGGAATGTTCTGTGGGGTATGGGGTAGCTGCTTTTCAATTGTTAAGTCAGATATGGATTTCATTTCCATTACTTCCCATGGTCCCACCATGCCCCCTGCAGGTTGTACACAAGGAGGGGTTCCTCTTTTTTTTTTTTTTTTTTTTTTTTTTTGTTGTTGTTTTTGTTTTGTTTTGTTTTAATTATCTTTCCATTTCAGGAGCACGTAGAAGACAAAAACTATCCCCAGAAATGCCAGGACCCTCTTTTGTCACACCTGCAGCCCCTCTCTCCTGGTCAGACGCATGGGGAGCTGAAGCGCTACTATAGCATCTGCCAAGACACTGCCTTGAGGCATCCAAGAGAAGGAGGAGAAGGGATGAACCCGGTGGCGAGAACTCGGAACTCCTTGAGCCCCACCATGGCACCCAAGCTCAGCTTAGAGGTTCGAAAACTCAGCAATGGCAGGTTATCCACCTCCCTGAAGCTGGGGTCCCTGCAGCCTAGGGGAGTACCACTTCGAGAGAAGAAGGCCACCCAGATGGTGGCCATCGTGCTTGGTAAGTGTGAGTCTGATCTGGGTTGGATTAAACGGTTAGTTGAAGCTAGCGCTGGGTGCTGCAGTGGGGTTCATCATAGCCACATTTAAAGAACATTGAAAATTCAATTATACAATCTCTATAATACAACTAAGAAGGTTTCTATATGAATATTAACCCTTACGAAAACTCAAAAGACCTACATGAAATTTATGAAGCCACTTAATTTGGGTTATCATAAGGAATGAAAATGGATCGGTCAAGCAATAATGAGTCAACAAAAGCATCTGGCACACACTGGGTATTTAATAAATATTTACTTATTTTAAAATATAAGTGAGAAAATAGGAAGGCAAAACTCTACTGTCATATGATATGATACCAAGGTCACTTTAAGTAAGAAAACATAACAAAATAAATTCAAGATGTCAAAAGTGATTGTCCTTGAGTAATGTGTGGTTCTTTTCTGTGTTCTGTATTTATCTAATTTTCCAGTATGTATATGGCCAATTTTCAATTTTATAGTTAAAAAACTAAATTCTAACATCTAATTAATTAAAGTTTGGTAAATCACAGATGCCACATAACATTAATGAAAGAAAAGGCAAATCAATGAAGGGAAGCCAAGCAAAGCAAACAGAAAGTAAATGGCATGGAAAACTCCCAGTATGGGGCCCAGTATAGGATGTTTTCATGTGTAAGGAAAGTGGTAGCAGACTCCTTACCCACATTCTCTTTCTTTGCAACCTAGGAGCCTTCATTGTCTGCTGGCTGCCTTTCTTCCTGACTCACGTTCTTAACACTCACTGTCAGGCATGCCATGTGTCCCCAGAGCTTTACAGAGCCACAACTTGGCTAGGCTATGTGAACAGTGCCCTTAACCCTGTGATCTACACCACCTTCAACGT
Organism: Phodopus roborovskii; assembly: GCF_943737965.1. Classification (NCBI taxonomy): domain Eukaryota; kingdom Metazoa; phylum Chordata; class Mammalia; order Rodentia; family Cricetidae; genus Phodopus; species Phodopus roborovskii. The sequence continues at coordinate 27,869,254 of NW_026126469.1, forward strand.
GGAGTTCCGCAAAGCCTTCCTCAAGATCCTGTCCTGCTGAGGGAGGGGAGGAGGTCACACCCCCTTTACCCACTTCAAGATGCTGGGGGCAGTTTGGACCCCTGCTCCCCAGGATCTGCGTGGTATGACTGCACTCTGTTCTGGCATGTGTGTTATGAAGATTCATGAAGTAGTAACAGTCCTGGTTAGGAATAACCATCTGTTTACTCCACAATAGAAGGGTCTACCTCCCCAGCTTACATCTGACTTCATTCTGCCAGTCTTCAAATTGCTAAGTGCTAGGCAGTAACTCAGAAAAGTTGATTTAAAAAAAAAAAAATCGTACGGGACACACACAGAGAATTGTCATTGGAGACATGATGCATTGGAGTGAAAGAAAAATGAACAGGTCTCAGCAGTCTCGCCCTGCCAGGGGTCCTTGAAATCACAGCCAGGAAGCTTGTCTTGTAGACAGTCGGTTTCTCTTCTTTCAGACCTGTAATTAACTGTCAACGCAGTTAACCTTGAGCATCCATGGGGCCATTTGCTTGTTTTCCTTCACTCTATCCTGCACCACGAAAGGCAAGGCCAATGTTTATACCTTTCTGTGGGACAATACCGGCAGCATTCGGTGAGGGTCTGCTCACCCCAGAGCAGATACTGTCCCACATTGGGACTTGGGTTTTGTTTCTACCCTTACTGCCTTTACATGTTGTGTAAACTGCCTTTACTGGTTGTGCGTGGGGGGGGGGGCGGGGGAGAGGGAGCATCCTCACCTTTATTCCCTGACTTTCTCATGACAATCATTCAAGACAAGACAGTTTCCTCTGCAGTGGCATGGCTGAACTTTGTGGTGTAGAAAGTGCCTCCCATATGCTATCATTAGAAGGTTTTCCTAGCCAGGAATTTCCATCTGCTTAACCAAGGCCCAAAACTTTCAGGCATTGATATCACCAACCGTTTGGAAAGTGCTAGTTGCCTCCCAGGTTCTGAATAGAGAACAGTGACTGAGGCAGCAGCTGTCCTCAAAGACATAAATAAGTTTTTGGGTGATAGTGACTTGCTTTGACTTAGAATGGGCCTCAGAATGGATGGTATTGGGGGAGGGCCACTCCAAGTCATCACATGATTATCTTTATAAAATCCTAGTCAGATCCTAAACATCACCATTGTAACGACTGTGTTCAGAGCATAACAAAAACTGGGTGTGGTGACTCCAGAGGGAAAAAAACCATCAGAAATAATCTGTAAATGTCATTCAAAATTGTATTTAGAAGAAGCTATAACCTACGCATCGTTTACCTTCTCACCTACAGAAGCTATTCCTTTTTATTGATTTTAGAATCAAGATCAAATTTGTGGATAATTTATGAAATGCTGTCAGCCTGAACTTCAATAAATTTCCCATTTAAGAACATTAGTATATAGCATGGCAGAAAGTGACTGGCATACTGTTTAAACTTAAAAGGGGCCCAAGAACTTCACAAGGAACCCAAGGCCTCACTCACCCCATCCTTATTTGTCTAGCCCTGAGCTGGTTGTCTGATAGTTCTGAATGCTTTGGTTCCAGCACTTAGCAGTGTCATTATCTGTAATAATTGGTATTGTAACATGGTGTGAAAACCCAAATCCTCTCTGCCCACTGCCTCTTCGATTTAGTGCCATAAACTATGATGGGTTTTTGTTACAAGCAAAGCTGAGTCAGACCTGGACACTTAAATCCTCAAAAGTAGAAGTTTATGATTTCTAAATTTTCCCCATTCAAAACAAATAAAAACAGATGAGCCTGTGGGGTAAAATATTATAGAATTCTATGTAAAAACAACCAGAATCTAAGGGCAGAAATATAAGCTTTGGTATCAATCCCTTTGTGAGGAAGAATGATAGCAAATATTTCTATTCCATTTTTATTTTATGCATATGAGAATTTTGCCTGCATGTATGTATGCGTACCATGTGTATGCCTGGTGTCTGCAGAGGTCAGAAGAGGTCCTTGGATCATCTGGAACTGGAGCTGCCATGTTGGAACCAGGAACTGAACCCAGCTCCTCTGGAAGAGGGGCAAGTGCTCTCAATCACTGAGCCATCTCTCCAGCCCCTTTGTATCTTTTCTTGGTACCAAGTAACCAACCCTTACAATAACCAGAGGAAGACACTGAGACAGAGTGAGGTTAAATACGTGCCTATGGGTCAAACACTGTCAGTAAGTATCAGGGAATTTAAATGTGCATACATCTGATTTCCATGCTGGGTCATGGCTTCCTGCCAAGGAGGAGGGGTGGTGGAGATTCTAAGTCTATCCCCACACCACCAATCATCCACTACATCCAGATAACTTTTTTTTTTTTTAATGATGTCTCAACTCTGACAGTATTTGTCCACGAAGCCATCTCAAAGTTGAATTTGGGGCAACTAAACACTATGAATCCTACTTTTTATAGACAACAAGCAGGTGAGCACTGTGCATATAAACTGTGTCCTGGGTAGACTATAAGCTTCTGTCAGGGCCGAGAGCACTTACCCAAGTATCTAAACTTCCTGGAATCCAGCCTGGGATACTGGCCTCATTCTCCTGCCATGTTCAAGTCTTAAGCAGTAAAGTAGGAAATCCAGTCTCTAGAGAGTGATTTGCTGTACATTCTCCTTCGTTTACATAAGAGAACCAAGCCTAAGAACTGTGGCCCTCAGTTGGTTAATGAGAGCCAGTTGTACTGAATTCCAGCTCCTTGTTCTTTCCACTTTGCCATATTCCCCCACTTGTAAAAACTTTTAGCTCCATATAGATATAATGTTAAGTTACACCATCACTTCTGCCATTAAACTGTTTAAGTGTCTATTAGTCTGCACATATCCCCTTCCCAGAATGTTTTGGTCTGGTTCAGGAAGAACTTCCAAAAGAACTCTCAAACATGTCTCCAAAGTCCTCATTGCTGTTCATCCTAAGCCCCTCATGTCACCCCTTTCTTCCTCCCCAGTTCCCACCATGAGGCAGCACCTTCGATCTTAGGCTCATTCTTTTCATTACCAACATGACCACAAGTCTCAGAGGAAATGCTGGGCTGAATAAATCAGGGCTTAGTTCCTGGGGAAGCCTCTTCCAGAACCCAAAGAAATATCAAACTTTGCTACACTGTTGGAGTAAACTGCAAATAGTACAGAGATCTTAATATATTCCAATCAATACTCAACTCATGGCCATAAGCAAACATTTCCCTCTTCTAGAGCATCAGCCTTGAATACTTCATATTCATTTTCTTAAATCAACCACTTATTCACTAAATACAAGTTTATCACCTTCTTGAATCAGGCACTGTACTGAGCACTGAGAAGCACTGTCCAGGAAGACATAGTCATTACCCTGCCCTCCTCAAGACGCCTATCGTCTAGTAAGGAGGTGATTTATGTGCACAATGCTTACCTGCTTGATGTTTATTTTTAAAACACAGGATTCTATGTGTTTAGTAGCTCCAAATTGAGTTTTGAGATGACTTTCTGAACAAATACTATTAGAGTTGAGATGACTTTAAAATGTCGAAAAGTAATCCCCCAAACACTAAAAATCAGAACAAGCAAAGATTATGAAAGCAATCATAAATAATTATGTCTGACTATAGAAATGATACTGTAAGGATGGGATGTTTCCATCCATCATTTCTCAAGATCTCTTGTAACGCTGGATCGGGTGGTAGCCGAGCTTATGATAACACTTGTCACATAACACATCTAGAACTTGGAACCTAGACCCCCATGTGTGCTACACACACCATGGAGTATCCACCACTAGTTTATGTACCTGTTCTCTCTGTGCTACCCTGGGCTTCAACAAATACGGGCTTTAGTCTGCTTTCCTTTATCTTCACTCTGAAGAAGAGGGGATGCCTAGGTGAATGGACTTGATATCAGAAATGGTTATTAGGCAGCTTAGAGATGTTGGATGAGAAATTAAAGGAGGTCAGTCAAAGAGATTTGTTTTTGTGAATGCTGGGGTCAGAAACACACAGAGAGGCAGAGAGGTTAAGAGTATCATTTACAAATAGTTATTTGCTGGAGATCCTGGCTCCCAGGTCTGTGCTCTTCATTCTGTATCTGCTGACATTAGATGACTGGAAAGACTTAATTTGAATCAATACACAGGGAGCAGAAAAAAGATGACAGGCAATTAACTTGGTTCTTCCATTCTACCTAATTGTCTACTCATCAGCTGAGGAAGCAAGTGAGTTGCCATGACTACCTCCTGACACAAAGACTCAGTGCAGGTGATGTCACTGTCAGTTCATCTCTGTGGCACAAGTTGGCAGAGGCAGAACCTGAGAGTCCAGGCCAAGCTCAAGACCTGGGACCACTTGTTTCTTCAGCCTTCACCTCAATTAATCATCTGTCTCTACCATTGTGCACCGAGTTTCTGCTTTGTGTGGAGTCTCATTCCTGGGAGGAGGAGCTGCAGACTTCTAAGCTCCGTGCCCTCCCGTGGAAGCAAGGATGACTCCATGCTGGCTCTAACCTTCTTATGGGCAGCACAATGTTCAGACATGAATCAGGGGCTGAAGCTCTAGTTCTAGCATGGACACATGGCTTTAGGCAAGTGATTTTACTCATGAGAAAAATGAAGAGCTAATGTCCTGGTCTTGTTTGTTCGTTTGGTTGGTTTTTGAGGGTTTCTCTGTATTTTTTTGGAGCCTGTCCTGAAACTAGCTCTGTAGACCAGGCTGGCCTTGAACTCACAGAGATTCTCCTGCCTCTGCCTCCGGAGTGCTGGGACTAAAGGCATGTGCCACCAATGCCCAGCTTGTCCTGGGCTTTCTTAAGAGACCATTTGAAGATTTGATAAAATCACCAGTTGGTAGTTCTCTTTGTCTATTCCTGTTGCTATAACAAAAGACTGCAGACTGGATCATTTACAAATGATAGAAATGTATTTTCTCATAGTTCTTAAAGATGGAATATCTAAGATCAAGGCACTAGCAAGTTTGTTGTCTGGATGTGCTCAATATCTGTGTCTAAGATAGTGTCTTGTTTCACCCTCCTAATGGGACAAATGCTGCGTCCTTACACTGCAAAGGTCTGGTGGGAAGGAGGGCCACTCTAGTTCCCTCTGGCCCTTTTGTAAGATATGAATTCCATTTGTAGGGGTAGAACCCACATGGCCCAATTACCTTTTTAAAGACGTTACTACTACTGTATTAGTAATTACATGTCAGCTTGGATTTTTCAGGAGACACAAATGGTCCAACCATAGCGGAAGGACTTCATTAACTGAAAAGCCCTAACAAATGGAAAATAAATAAATAAATAATGTCATTATCATCCTTGGTCTTGTTCTTACTGTTTATTCCTTGACTGTCATACCTACTTGACTGATCTCCTATCCAGATCCTCTTCCTCAAGTTACTGGCACAATCTTTCCAACCTCACCTGACCACCACCACACAAACTGATTTTTCTTGTCTTTCATTCCCTTAACACACTCAGGATACCTGGCTGTTTTTGTAGTCTAACTGCTGGACAAATGGCCCCTCTCCTGCTCAGATGGCCACCTGCTCAAGCAGGCTGTGACCTAACGCCCAAGCTGATGATGTCAGGAACTTACTTGCTGAAGTCTGCTTTGTGTCCCCTGTTCCTTTTCTAATCATATGAGGATCAGACACATCTAACCTCAGAACTGCCTGGCTTTGTCCCTCATGATGCCCAATTCTGTCAACACGTCTTCTCACCTCATGGCTTCTGGCCTGGCAGAAGTGCCCTGGTTACAGAACACTGACATTCAGGACTGTGATAACAAGGGGTCTACATGCTGGGTGATTTAAAACAAGAACTGTATTCACTCCTGGGTCAGAAGTGTGAAGAGGAGGCACTGATAGGGTTGTGCTTTCTCTGAGGGCTCCAGGGAAATGTCCCTCTTTACTTCTTCCTAGTCTTTAGTGGTTACTGGCAACCCCCTAAACTTGCTCCCTAGCTTCTGGCAGCATAACTCCAGTTTCCATCCACAATTTCTTGTAGCATTGTGTCTGGTGCTAAATTTTCCTTTTGTGAATCATTGGATTAGGGTTGCCTTCACCCAATATGACCTTCTCTTGACTACGTCTACAAAGACCCTATTCTAAATCAAATCATTTATAGGTCCCAGGTTTAGACTTTAGCTTTGAAGTGTGTGTGTGTGTGTGTGTGTGTGTGTGTGTGTGTGTGTGTGTGTATGTGTGTGATACCATTCAACCCAAAAGCTATTATGAGAGTGGTCAGGAAGGATGAAGATTTGGGATGTAGATAAATTTGATTAAGGGTATAAAAGTCCTATCATGCATAATATGAGAGGTCAGACTTCATCCCTGGCACACAATCCCTTCATGGTCTAGGTCAACTCTGTAAATTCCCTGGAGCTCCAACTTATTTTTAGCAAAGGTGTCTTGCCTGAATTCCTAAGGCTATGCTAATACAAGCTGAAGCTATTTGTAGCAGGATATAAATTATCTGCTGAGCCCTTAAAATTTGTAAACTTGCTTATTAATAAAAGTCGGAACTAATTCAAAATTAACCATTTGCTTCTCTGTGTCTTAAAAGGGGGAATTGAACAGCAAACTCCTGGTTTGTGAGGATGACACATGAACATATCCTGTGCCATGCCATGTCACTCTAGACAGATTGAAAGTGGTGGAGAGTATTTTTCTTTTCCCCTTTAAGAAACACTGAGTCTTGCATTGCAGTTGAGCAGATTCCATAGGTCTCCACATCCAGACCCTTAAAAATCTTATAATTTATCACAAGCTATAATCATAAGATATGGACACTGAAGAGGCCTGGATCCCAGTTCTTAGTGTAGAAATCCAGGCTTGAACATTTCTGATCCTTCATCATCCATCTATATTAAGGAGCTGGCTCATTATTTCCCAAGACATGTGACAAGTGGTCCTTTAAAAAATTCCTGCCAGGTCTGGAGAGGTGGCTCAGCAGATAAGAGCACTTGCTGTGTTTCCAGAGGACAAGCGTTTGACTCTCAGCATCCACATAGAGGCTCACTACCATCTGTAACTCTAGTTCCCAGGGATCTGAAACTCTCCTTTGACTTCCACAGACACCAGGCATGCAAGTTGTGCACAGACATACATGCAGGCAAAACATCCAAACATGTAAAATAAAATGATTCCATTTTTTAAATTTATATAAAAAAAAAGTTGATATCATTCAGCCAAAATCTGCCTCCTTTTAAAACCAGTCTTTAGGTTCCATCTTCCGTATGTGAGATTAAGACAGTCCTCAAAGTTTCAATTTTTCTATCTCTAATTCAAGAAGCATTCTCTTGCACCACCTATCTTGGTTGATTTCCTCTGAAAATAGCCATTTTATTAGTTTCTCTTAAACAATAAGACCTCAACAGGTTATGATCCTTTAAATGTTGTTGAATCAGTACAGAATGCCAAAGATTCATTATTTCTCATGATTGGAATATTCAATTTTTAATGACCCAACTCAAATTGCATTGACTTTGTAGGGCTCATATTGAAATTCTAAAAAGGAAATTTGCATAGAGAATGGAGATATTTAATGGGCTATGACTTAGGGATCAACACATACAAGGGAGATGGAGAAAGGAGCAGTAAGCTCAGAGTATGAGAAGAATCCCACTGGAGCTGTGAAGGAGGTAGACCATTTTGAACCCAGCCAGTCACTGGATAAGAACTACCTCTAGGGAGGAGGCATGATTTAGGCAAAGGCTCTCTTCAGTTAAAAGTCTTTATTCCATTCTTAACAACTAAAGGAATGAATCTCCAAATGAGATCTTGGAGGCATATCCCAGCATCTACTACAATCTACCCTTTGTGGCACTTTTTTCTACTTTCTTCATGTAATAGATTCTAGAAACAGCAACATCAGGAATCTAGTAGGTGTCTCTTCCTATGGAAGTTTAGTAGGATAGCCTATAATCCCTAGCTGCTCTCAAAGCAAATTTCATCTTTTCAATGTGAAGGAATAAACTATTGGTTCATGGTACAAAATGGATGAACACATTACACTAATGCAAGCCAGACACACAAATCACATCTATTATGATTTTCATGAAATATTCAGAATAGATAAACTCACAGGGATAAAAAGAAAACTGTTTATTTCCAAGAATGGAAAAAGGGGAATGGGGGCTAACTGCTTGATGGGTGACGATTTTCCTCCTATGATAATAGAAATGGAACCACACAGAGGGAGTGGTTGTAAATGTTGTAAGTTACTAAATGCCATTGAGTTATTCACTCTCAAATGACTAATTTTATATCAATTAAAACCTTTAATTATGAAAAATTAACCAATCAGAAAGGATGGGGATCTCTACCATGTCATATCCTCAGATTGGAAGACTCAATATGTTAAGATGACAATTTTCTCCAAATTGATATGTATACTTATGCAATATCTCTCAAAATTCCAGGAGGCTTTTTCTTCCTTTATAAAAAAAAATCTTACTAGCAGATTGTAAATTTATATAGAAATGCAAAATCCCTGGACTAGCCAAAACATATTTTAAAATGAAGAAATATCCAGAATAGGTAAATCCATACAGACAGAAAGAAATCAGTCATTTCCAAAAAAATGGGAGAGGGGTGAGGGTTGAAGAATTCTCACTCCCTGAATTACTGTAAGTTATTAGCCAGACTTGGGGTACATGCCTGGAATTCCAGCACTCAGGAGTCCAAGGCAAGGGGATTGTGAGTTTGAGGACAGTTCAAATTAACAAGATACTTTCTCAAAAAACTGAAAGCTGAGGATTTATGCTATGTGATCACAGAATATTCTTCTAGTGGGCACAAGGCCCTGGGTTCAATCTGGACACTATCAAAAATAAAATAAAATTATCAAACACTATAGTATTTGCACACAGACTGAAAAAAAGTCAAAATCCAAAATACACACACACACACACACACACACACACACACACACACACACACACACATACACACATATTCAATTGATTTCAACAAAGACAACTTACAAGTAAGAGTGTTTTAAACAAATAGCGCTGAGATAACACAATGACAAGATGATAAACACACTAAGTGGAAGATGCAAGATGCACAGGTGCTAGATATGGCAGAAAAAAAAACTTGGAATCCCAGCTCTCAGGACACCGAGACAGAAGACCATGTGTTTGAGAACAGCATGGGCTACATAATAAGCTCAAGCCTAGCCTTGGCTACGTAGCAAGACCTTGTCACAGAACAACAAAAGAAGAAAAGGAAAAAGAAAACACAAGAGCTAGGGAATAATAGGTCAGTGGCAGAGTGCTTGCCTGCTGTGCTCGAGGTAATGACTTCCATCTCTAGCAGAAGCTAGGGAGTGAATTACACAATCCTATTTGTATGACATGTACCAAAACTGTGAAGGAGAAACTGAATGAACAATTAATGACTACAGAGGAGTATGCTAGCAACTCCTCAAAATAAATGTTGAGTCATAGCCAACAATCTAGCCATACCTGGACATAGGACCCATAGGGACATAATTAGGGATATTAGATCATAATAATGAGGTTCTGACATGATGACATTAATGTCCTTAAAAGAAGAGAATGCTTTTGAGTCCAAGAAGTGAGTAGCAGGGTCAAGTTCCCCGCAAGAAGCCCCTGAGAAGCTGGCACATAAAGTTATTAGTGTAAAGTTTAAGGTGTAATGAAAATTGGAGGATTTTAACAGATGCTAAAAATCACATGACATTTGCTAAAGAAATCTATAGGTAACGAAAGAAGCCAGCCTAGGTGAAAAGTTATGTACGTTACAGATAGAAGGGTCATAGAAGAAAGGATATCCAAGTCTATTGGAACTCACTTAATGACATCCTATTCCCTGGATACTAGACATGGAGACACAGCATCTGATATTTGCTCTTGGAGGTTTCAGTCTTGCTTTGGTCCAATTTCCCTCCATTTTAGGATGGGAATGTTTGTTTCATTTTTACACCATACTATATTGGAATTACATAAGCTCCCTTTTTACGATACTGAGACTCACAGAAGTGTTCCTTGTTGGGGCTAGAGAGATGGGCTCAGCAGTTAAAGGCACTGTTGCTCTTACAGAGGACCTGGGTTGGACTCCTAACACCCGTATGTTGGCTCACAACCAACCATAACTTCACTTCCAAGGGATCTTATGTCCTCTTCTGACCTCCATGGATACCAGGCATATGTGGGTACACATATATATGGGCAGGCAAAACACAGCCACATTAATTAAAAAAAAAAAAAAAGTTGCAAAAGGTTGCCTTAAGTTTTAGAAGAGATTGAATTTGGGGCTTTTAGGTGTTTCTAAGACGACTTGGATGCTGAAAGTCCTGGAGATGGATAAATAAATGTGTTATGGGATGGACACCATCTTTGGTAACCACAAGTGAACAGCTATGGTTTGAAACTTAGATGACCTCCACAAGCCCATGATGTGAACGCCCGTTCACCGGCAGGTGGTGCTAGTTCAGAAGGCTGTAGGATTTTTAGGATGCGGGCCTATTTGCTATAGGTCAACACTGGGGGCAGACCTTTGAAAGTTATCGCCTCCCACCTGGTTCCAGTCCTCTCTTCCTCCATGGTCCACTGTAATGGGAGAAACCTGTGCTACAGGTTCCCGTTAGCACAGACTCTGCCACACTTTCTCCACTGAGACATTCTGAAACCGTGAACTAAAATACATCGTTCCTCGTTTGCATCTGCAAGCTATGCAAATCACAATAGCACAAAGAGTAACTAAGAGGGTGCATCTTCAATCTCACAGTCACTTCCTTTAAAATTTGAATGTGCTGAGTCCTTGTGTCCCTTCCCTCTGGCTACTGCCTCAAAGTCTCGGTTTTTATCTTTCCCATGTTCCTCAGGGAGCTGAGCTGAGTTCCTTCCACGCCCACAAGAAATCCCCTTGCACCGAGCAGCAGAAAAGATTTAGTGGAATCGTCTAAGCTGTGAGCAGAGGGACAAATAGGGAAGTGTGTCTGCCCTTCACCACCTTCATCTCGAATTTGGCCTGGTAACACCCAAGCTTCTATTTGTTTTCCGAATGAGTTCATGTCAACGTTTGCCTTCTACACAAATACATTCTCTCTAAGAGAAATACCATGTTCTCCGTTTTGCTAAAACCATCTTTTGCACCTTGGAGTACTCATAAGCAAAATAAACAAATGAAAATGTACAAACTCTTATAGTCTGTTGACATTACACTACTTACTCAAAATATGAGTCGCTCCATATTTGTGCCTCTCCTTTTCCCCAAGGGAAGCAGCTCTGCTCTTAGGGCCCCCTGACTTCACCGTCTTTCATTCTTTTCTTGAAGGTGCATGAAGGTTTTTGTGTTGAAGGTTATCTATCTCCCCACCACACACACACCTTTTGTTCCTGTCCCTTTCAAAGCCTGTGCTCTGCAGAGAACGCCTTGTGCTACCACCCCTTTCTTTATGAATGCTCCCCCTTTATCACTGGAATTACTTCCTATTATATTATAACCAGGAGTTTATTGTTTAAATCTCCCACCTCTCCCAACTCATATTCTTTTCTAAATGTCTCACATCACAGAATCACACCTGTGGTAAATACTCTTTTGAAGTGAAAAGTTAATTTGTAATGCAAATAATTACTTCTTTAGTTATCTCATTTTCAAGTGGGTATTTTTCACATAGCAAATTTTCATAAAGATAAATTGGGGGCAAATGATTTCACACTTTTTCCTTCTCTGTTACTCCCTCCTTCTCCCTCCCATTTCCTTGCTGTCCTTCCTTCTCATCTCTGGTTGTCTCCAGCATCCCCTGGGATTGGTGAAAAACCCTGGCTTTCTCTCCCAGGTTTTGCTTTTCTTAAGTGACAAACTCCCTGCTCAGGTGTCTTAGTTAGGGTTTCTTTTGCTGCAATTAAACACCATGACCAAAAGGCAAGTTGGAGAGGAAAGTGTTTATTTGGCTTACACTTTCATATCACTGTTTTTCACTAAAGAAAGTTGAGGCAGGAACTCAAACAGGGCAGTAACTAAGAGGCAGAAGCTCATACAGAGGCCATGGAAGGGTACTGCTTACTAGCTTGCTCCGCATGGCTTGCTCAGCCTGCTTTCTTATAGAACCCTGAACCACCAGCCCAGGGATGGTACCACCCAGGATGAACTGGAACCTCCCCCATCAAACTGATTAAGAAAATGCTCTGCAGGCTTGCCTACGGTCTCATCTTAGGGAGGCATTTTCTTAACTGAGGTTCTCTCCTCTCAGATAACTTTAGCTTGTGTCAAGTTGACATAAAACTGTCCAGCACATCATGTATTGGAGCAAATTGTTGTTGTACAAGGAAACCTCACTGAAAGCCACATGTTTCCAGGGGAATCCCTGAGCAGAGCCAGGTGAGGAAGGTTCTTTTGCGTGGTATTTTCTGTGTCTCAGACCATGATTGCTTGGAACTTCTCTTTGCTGACTGTTCTGTTTCTATTAACTTCAATTAAAGTCTTCCTTCTGCAGTAAGTGGATGTCTTTATTCCTTGCTCTCTGCAGGAATAAATGGGGACGATCGTTTCTGTCCCATTGTATAGCTGGGGGGGGGGAAATGTGGAAAATAATGTAGATTGCAAAGCATGACTCACATATAATAAAAGAATATACCCTCCTTATATTTAACCATAGGTCTGTTTGCTGGAGATATCAAGGGCAGAACGTTTGAGCATGGAACTGGGCAGAAATTGAAGGTACTTGGAGAAGATGGTGAGCTAGGAACACTGGGTCTTTTCAATGAAGAATTACCTGTTCTACCCACATGGAGGTGAGAGTGCTTCAGAGGACCACAGTGCTATTGTGAGCCGAGCTGAATCATTCCTCATTTGAGAATATGAAAAGGAGGAAGCTGCTTAGAAGATCGGGGTAGAGGAGGGTGAGAGCCAGGGCAGGCCTTGCTTAGAATTGTCAGGCGAAGGTGAAGCAAGGCAGTGGATACCCTCTTCTCATTCCGAGTAAAGGACTACACAAAGTTCTGCACATACAATAGAAGCAGGAAAAGGTTTTTCAAATGAAAATAAATCAATATACCCTCCAAATCAGGACCAGGGAGGTGGGAGGTATCAGTATTTCCTCACTAATGAGAGGAAAACATTTGAAAGAATATTTCCAATCAGATGAACAGAAGTTTAGTCAGTTACTCCATCCCACCCATCTTTTCGTTCTCTATGTCTCCCTATCAACTCTGCCACAGGAAGCATGTCTTAACTTCTGTCATTGAAACAGCCCAAACAGCTCGGCTGTGGTGGTGCATGCCTTTAATCGCAGCACTTGGTAGGCAGATGCAGGCAGATCTTTGTAAGTTTGAGGCCAGCCTGGTCTACAGGGTAAGTTTTAGGGCAGCCACAGCTGTTACACAGAGTGTGTTCTGGTAAGTTTCTGTGAAACAAACTAGAGTTACCTGGGAAGAGGACTCCTCACATGAGGAATTCCATTAAATTGGTCTGTAGACATCTCTGTGTGGCATTTTCTTGACTGATGTGGAAGAATGAATGCAGCCCAGTATCATTTGTGTCACCCTGGAGAAGTGGTCCTGGGTTGTACAAGGAAGTTCCTGCCTTGAGTTCCTCTCTGGCTTCCTTCAATGATGGACTATAACCTGCAAGCCAAATAATCCCTGTTCTCCTCAAGTGACTTTTGGTCATGGTGTTTATCACAACAAACTGGTACTCTGATGCTAATGCAGCTGTGACCTCAATGTTACTCCTAAGGAAGAGATAACAACCAAGCAAGGCGCCCGCCCAGCTGTCAGAACTGCTGGTTTCTGTAAGCCTGAGTGTGACCTATAGGATTTTAAAAATTAGCCTATCTAGATGATTTATTTCACCTTGAAAATATTATGAGCTATATCAAACACTCAGAATGCTTGGAAAAATAATATAACTATATACCACTTTATCAAACAATGGCAGTTTCTCGTGCTCGTTTCAAATCATGTACAAGACAAATTATATATACATACATACATACATACATACATACATTTATGGATCTCTTTGTGTCATTTTCCTCCTCTGTGTCTGGAAGGAATCAGAAGCTGGCATCCAGTGTTTATCATTTCCCTATGTAATGCTTTGTTATATATGTATGTACATATACAGCACTGGATTACAGGCTTTCAAAACGTGCATTAAACCTCATTCTATGATAGTTCCTTTCCTACAGAAATTGATGCTTGTAGATTTAGTTCATTCATTCGTTGTAATTGCTGTGTAAACATACCATTCTCCTGCTGATAATCGTTTACTTTGTTCTCAAATCTTTATTGCTTTAAAAAGGCACAGTAGTGAATACTTTTGTACATGTATCCTTGAGCTTGTCTACTAAATTTCCTCTTGAAAGTAAACCTCCAAAAGAAATTACTGGTAGTGACATTTGCACATCTTCCTCTGTAGTAAATATCATCAAATTGTTTTCCAAAGCAGTTGTATTCATTTATTTCCCCATCCCTAGTCTATGGAAGTTCCTTCTTAGGTGCATTTTCAATTCTTTGAGCTATTAACCACTGACAGCTGGCCCCCAATCTACAACCTTTCTAGTTATGATTTCCCAGCCTTACAACGGTGCAAAAGCAATCTGCCTTCAGTGGGAGCCATACTTTGCATTTTGATCTTTACCTGGAGTAACACTGTGCAATATACAGCACTCTGATGTCATTCTGTAAATATGTTTTTCGTTTTGGTTAATGGATAAAGCCCTGTTGGCCAATAGGATAGCAAGATAGGCAGGACTAGGAGACAAGGAGGATTCGAGGAGAGGTAGAAGATTCAACATGTAGAGACTTGAGGGAGAAAAAGGTCCAGACCCTTTCTCAGGTAAGATAAGACTACATGGAAACACTTAGAAATGGGCTAATATTTAAGACAGAGCTAGCCAATAAAAACGCTAGAAATGGACCAACAACTTTATATCTAATACAGCATCTCTGTGTGTTATTTGGGGCTGTTGCGGCTCTGGCACCAGGCTGGTGGGAAAACTGCTAGTAACAGCACTCTCTTGAGGTGCTGGTAGCAATCAGGAAGCCATGCATATAGGATCCATATTACTGAGAGGGTAAGCAACCAGTGTTCTACAGTGTACTGTGTTGCTAAGCCATGACATTTGCTGTGTGGAATGTATTTTCAGCCTACAGTATTTCATCTTAAAAAGGGATGATTGAAAGATAAGCCTCATAGTAAGTTGAGGAATATCAGTATTAAATTTGCCAGTCTAATGGGTATTATTTGTTCCTCAACTCTTTATAATTTTATATTCATTGTTGTATCAGGATCTTTTCCAATTGCCTATTCTTGAATGTAAAAATAGGACTGATTTTTTAAATATTGATCTTGTGTCTAGCAGCATTGAAGTCCTCCAATGAAGTATGCCTGTGATTTCTAGATTCTCTTAGATTTCCTGTGTACCCAAATATGTTGACTGAAAAGAAGATTCATTTTGAAAATCCTTCCTTATGCTTCTAACTTTTTTCATCTTATTGTACTATCTAGGAAGTTCAATAGATTGATAGTATGAAATAGCAATGTAGTTTAATAAAAATTCATCATTATGGGAGGGTTTGGGGGAAGGAAGGGAAGGGAGAAAGGATGTAATTATATTATAAACTCAAAAAGAGAAAAAATCATCACTAATTTTCTATGATTTTTAGTAGATATCTCCTCTCAACAATTTAGAGTATTTCCTTCTGTCCACAGATACTATGAGCTTTATTTTTGTTTATTTTTATGAATTAAAAACCACCACACATACTCCTGTCTCAACACACTTCCCCAAGTCAGCATGGCTGGGTTCTTCACTTCCTTTCCTGCCTTTATTCAAATGTTTTAGATAACATGTACAAGTTTTGTATATAAAACAGCAGCTTTCTCTGCCTAAAACATATTCTGCAAATTCCATTCCCTTAAATGAATGATTATAATAGTGCGTGGATGTTTATCACATGTGCCTTTTTCTGAATCTAAATTGATCAATTTCACCTTTTATTTGATTGTGTATATTTTGCAACATGAAATCATTTTGTAGTCTTGAAGCAATTAATATTTTAATCTTGACTGGTAATAAAGAGGGAGGGATAGGGAAGAGAGGGAAGGAGGGAGGAAGAAGAGAGGTAGGGGAGGAAAAGACTTCCTTGGAAAAAACTAAATATCTACTTTGCAAGTGGTTTATCAATTGGAGACAGTTTCTGGCATGTGCCTACTTCTCTCAGGTCTAGGACCCCATCTGGTGCATACTCGTGCAGGCCTGTGTCTCTGTGAGTTCAAATGTGCGCTAGTCCTGGTATGTTTAGAAGGTTTTGTTTCTTTGGTGTCCTCCATCCCTTCTGGCTCTTACACTCTTCTACCTTCTCTTCTGCAGGGTTCCCTGAGGGAAGGGATTTGAAGGAGATATCATATATATATATATATATATGAAGCATCTACTGTGTTAGGTTTCCATATGATCCCGAAAATGACCCTTAATTTTAGCTATCCCTCTCTGTATTCCCTCCCTCACTCCCTCTCCCCTCTCCATTGCCATTTGATCCTCCCATTCCAGGCCCTCCCCATCCATTCATAACTATCTATTTTAATTCCCTTTCCTGGGGAGATCTATTCCTCCTCCCTAGTTCCGTATACCTAATCACTGTGGTTCTACGGATTGTATCTTGGTTATCTTTCACTTAACAACTAACATCTACATATAAGCAAATACCACATTTGTCTTTCTGGGTCTGGGTTACCTCACTCAGGATGATTTTTTTCCCCCTAGATCCATCCATGTACCTGCTAATTTCATGATGTCATTTTTAATGAGTAATATTACACTGTGTAATATATGAGTAATGTTACACTGTGTAAATATGTACCATGTTTATCTATACACCCACTGGCAGACACTAGGCTCTTTTCAGTTTCTGGCAATTATGAAAATAGCAGCTTCTTTATGAAGAGCCAGGTGTCCATAGGTGTATGGATTTATGTCTAGATCTCCAGTTTGATTCCATTCCTCAGTCTGTCTGTTTTTGTGCTGATACTATGCTGTTTTGATTACTATAGTTCTGTAGTATGATTTGAAATCATGGATGGTGACATCTTCAGTAGTTCTTTGATTATTCAGGACTGTTTAGCTAGCCTGGGTTATTTTTTGTTTTCATGTGAAGCTGAAAATTGTCCTTTCAAGATTTGTGACAAACTGTGATGGGATTTTGATGGAGACTGCATTGAATCTGTAGATTGTTTTTGGTTGGAAAGCCATGCTTACTAAATTAATCCTACTGATCCATGAGCATCTTTCCATCTTCTGATATCTGCTTCAGTCCCCCACACCCTTCAGTGTCTTAAAGGGTTGTTTTTGTTTGTTTGTTTTTTTTGTTTTATTTTGTTTTGTTTTTTATACAATCTTTCATTTGCTTCATTAGAGTTAACCCAAAATATTTTTTTCTATTTTTTGAGGCTATTGTAAAAATCACAGCTGACATACATCAACTTGCCTGGAACAGAGGTGGCTGGATCCATAACTTGGTGAACACCATCAAGTGTTAATTTTAACAACTGTAGGCTGAAAAATGGGCTAGTATGAGCATAAGTGTCTCTTAGAGTCAGTCCCTTGGTGTTTGAGGTGGGGTTGGGGACTAGCCCAGAAGCTTCTTGTGGTAAAGAGCCAGGAAAATGTCCCTCTGTCAGAGGGAGAGAAAATATAACCATCGTATCATATTCAAAGGATTCTTTCTTCATTTCAGAAACTGCCTCATGCTTCACCATGGGGAAGTACTGTTACCCAGATCCAATTCTGTATTTCTCTTCTGTCTGATCTCAGAGCAAGTGAGAGTAAGAAGCCAAGAAACACTTGCGAAGGTTACAATTCAGAAACAGTCACACTGAAAAGCTAAAGTTTAACAATAATGCAGACCCCTACACACACAAGCACACACACACACACACACACACACACACACACACACACAACTTTAACACCAAGTTAACAGAGCTGCAGTATAACTATTGTGGATTATATAGAAAGATGCAGACTCCACTCAAAAAGAAAATTTTAGGAAACTCCAGAACACTCCTAGCACTGAAGGAATTTGAAGACTCCAACAGCTGGGCTAAGGCTCAACTACCAGATTAGGATACAATTTCACAATAAACACATGGTACATCATGTCCAATTTTCAACAAATGTCATAAAACACACTAAAATGCAAGGAAAAAGAAACAGTCTGAAGTTCCAAAACAAAGAGAACATAGGTTCTGGGAAAAGTGCGTAATATCCAAGAATGGATGAAATTGTGTAATAAGAGAGGCAGAATGAAAGGAAATACTGGGAATAAAAAACAGAAATGAAGAATGCCTTTGTGATGGGTTTACTAGTGTGCTGGACATAGCCAAGGAAAGAATTAACGGAGGTTGAAGATGTCAGTAAAAGCACCCAAGCTGTAATACTTAGGAAAAAAAAAAGTGGAGAGGATGGGAAGATAGTTCAGTAGTTAAGAGTGTTTACGGCTCTTGCAGAGGTCCCTGATTCTCTTCTGAGCATCAACATGGTGGCTCACAACCATCTATAACCCTAGTTTCAGGCAACAAGACACCCTCTTCTGACCTCCATGGGTACTAGGCAGGCACATGGCATACGCACATCTATACAAGCACTCACACACAAAATAAAAGAAAGTAGAACAGAATAGCTACAAAGTATAGGACAAAAATGTGTTAAAAAAAAAAAAAACTCTAACTGTGAGTGACTGGAAGACAGTGGAAGACAGGAGAAAAGGAAGAGAAAATGGAGAGAAATATTTGACATAATAATGACCATGATGTTTTTACAAAGTAATGATAGCACCTAAACCAGAGACCCAGGAAGTTCAAAGAACACCAAGCATTCTATTTATCTGTATCTGTATCTAGAAATATATATATATATTTATATATATTAATTCTATAAATATACATATGCAAAATACCAAAAATTCCATATGTAGGCATATCATTCAAACTGCAGAAAATCAAAGAAATGTAAGATGGGTAGGGGGAACCCTCCATAGAGAGGACAAAGATATATATGAATAACATCAAATTTCCCTTGAGGAGCCACACAAACAAGAAGAAAAAAAGTGAAATATTTAAAGTACTGAAGTAAATACCACTCACCCTTATCTGAATTAAATATTCATGATAATAAGCAACCCTTAAAAATCAGAAGCAAAATGAAATGAATGAGTCTTGTGAATAGAGTTGATGGCTTAATCACACAGCAAGAAATCATTTCAAGTGATATTAAAAACACAGTAATTTCCACATCATCTCTGAGATGTGCACATCTCCCCCCCCCCAAAAAAAAATGAAGGATTATAAAGAACCTACAAACTGTTATGAGATATTGCACCATTACTCACAAAATTGGCTTTGTTACTGGAACACTACTACATATGTCTTTGTGTATAGGAGAAACAATATAAGCAATGATGCTGATATCATTAGGAAGAAAGGTTTTCAGTTAAAAGTAAGATACAAACATGAAACTAAAAAAGTCATTTTGAAAACCTCCATCTAAACTCTATTTTGAATTTACAATGTATTTTCTTTTTTCAGGATGTGCAAATTTTTTTTTTGTCCTGTCCATTAAAAAGAAAAAAGAAAGGAAAAGAGAAAACTTGTAGGCAATGACAGTAAATACAGTAACAAGTACCGTTAGAACCAAGCATGCTATCTCTAAAAGACAGTTCCCCATTGAAAATAAAATGTGAATTTCTTAGGAAAATGGTTGGTTCCCAGATTGGAGACAGGGATATAAAATATGACCCTGGAACTCAGTATTCTAGAAAGAAAGCAACAACAAAAACCCCATGGAAGGCCTCACACTCCCTGGGGAGCTGAAAGGGGATGGGATGGGGGTTGGTGGGGAGAACAGAGGAGGATGGGAGTGTGCGGGGAACTGGGATTGACATGTAAAACAAGCTTGTTTCAAATTTAAATTTAAAAAATTATATTAAAAAAGTCATTGGGATTATATAAAAGGGACTCAGAATTCAACAATGGAATCTATTACTGAACAATACAAGGATCACAAAAGTTAACTAGAATGGTTTTTAAATGACAAGTAGGGGACTGGAGAGATGGCCCAACTATTGTCAAGAGTATTTACTTCCCTTGCAGACCACCCAAGTTCAGTTCCGATTGCCCACCACATTAAGCAGCTTGTAATGGCCAGTAATTCCAGCTCCAGCAGATCTGATGTCCCCCCCATTTGGCCTCCATAGGTACTTCATTTACATCCACCCCCCCCCTCACCCCATAGATATAACTTAAAATTAAATACCCTTAAAATGCCAACTAGCTTGAGATACTTAAAATGCAATGTACAAACTCAGTTACTTTTAGAGAATGCTAAGGAACCAATTTATTCATTGGATAACTAGTAAATATAAGAATCAGGCATCCATCCTGTTGAGCCTCAGTACACAAAGATCATCGACAAGAGAATGTTTTCTTCTTTCCTTCAGAACTATCCCAACTAAAGAATTCAGAAGGAAAAATATGCTACTTCCCAGAAGACCCATCAGAGTCCTTGCAAGCTGCTGTGACAGAGCACTATAGACAGTGGCTTGAACATTCCTTTTTCACACTTCTGGAAAGGTACGAGAACCACCATCAAGATCAGAACGTCTGCAAACTGCGTGTCTGAGGAGTGCACTTTCGCTGTCTTGCAGAGAGGCACTGCATTCGTTACTTCTCCCCTTACTTATTTATGCACTTATTTTGCCTCCACATCCATGGCTGGTGCCCACAAAGGCCAGAAGGGAGCATTGGATCCCCTGGAACTCGAGTTATAAATGACATGAGCCATCAAGTGGGTGCTGAGAACTGAACCAGGGTCTCATGAGGGCAACAAGTCCTCTTCACTGCAGAGCCTTTTCTCCAGCACCCCTTACTTCTCTTCTTGCTATGATAAAATACTCAACATTAGCAAGTTTGTTTTTTTTTTTAAGTAACTTTTCTTTTTTAGGAAGGAAGGGTTTCTTTTGACTCAAATTCAAAAGTATAGGTCATCATGGTGATGGTGAGGAAATTATTGCAGCAGGAACTGAGGAAGGCTGGAGACATTACATCCAAATACAGAAACTAGCTAGGGACAAATGCTGTACTTCGCTCCCTTTCTCTTTTACATTCAGTGAAGGGTCCTGGACCATGGAATGGTGCTGTACATATTCAGGGAAATCTTTCTGTCTCAATTAACCCTATCTAGAAACTGTCTCACAGACACCTAGGGAGACACTTGTTTCCATGGTGACTAGAATGCCTATCAAATTGACAACCAGATTAAACATTGCGGCCACCTTCTTACTAGACCCTCCTAAGACAGAGAGTAAAAAGCTAGCACTGTGCTCTCTCATAAATACATCAGTCTCATCAGGAGGGCTCTGTCCTCACAAACTCACCAATATCCACTTACCCTTGTAACAGCATCTTGCCTTGCCATTGAACTTACAGTGTGGCCACACTCTCTGGGCATGGCTTCAGGAGCAGACCTGACCCATTATAAGGTAGAGGAGAGGCTGGCTCACTCTCTCTTGTGTTGCAGGAGAGCAACGGAAGGGTAGAGACTGCATCTTCTGGAGCAGGAAGACCACAGTGGTTATTTACTTTTATCTGTGTAAGTGCTTCCCTAATAAATACCTAATTATCATTCATCTTGGGTCTGGTGAACTTATTTTAAACCCCACTTCACACACTCTGAAGGTTCCATCCCTTAATACCACAGTACTGGTGTTAGAGTTTCATTTTTGTTCCCATTATCCTCTCTCATCCTGTACCACTACTGCTAAACCCTTTCTTCTTTCTAACAAGTACCTTCTTATTTCCATGTTTTTCCTTGTTTGTGACCTACCTAGTTTATTAAGGGTTGTGTGTATGACTATAAGTGGGAGTTAGTTACCTGAGTTTGGGCAACTTATCAATGGCTGTGCTAGTGAGGGAAATGGCCAACACCTGTTAAGTTCTAACAGCACTTCAGGGAATAAGACCTCATGAACCCCTCCCCCACCAACAAGAGAATGCTATTTTGTGCAAGTAGCTATGTGCTCATGAGTACAACAGCCATTTCCTTCCAGAAGACAGCATTTCCCACCAATCCTTCCTATCTTCTGACTCTTTCTTGTATTCCTTTCTCTCCCTCCTTTACAGTGCTCCCTGAGGTCCAGTTCAGACACGAGCACTCAATTAGTCACTTATTCTCATCACTTTGACCAGCTATGAGTTTCTGCAGCAACCACTACCCACCACAAACAGAAGCATCTCTAACCAAGGTTGAGAGCAACACTAATATATGGGTATAGGCATACGTATTTAGAAAGCAGTTTGAAAACATGCCCATTTAGCAAAACAACAGTAGTCAGCTCCCCCTGGGGCCTATGACTTCCCTAGTCATGTACTTTTGACCAGTTTTGCAGTAGCAGGCATGAATTTCCACCTGTGGAATGGGCCTCAAATCCAATCAGAAAGTAGTTGGTTACTACCGTAACAGTCATACCACCATTACACCAGTAGATGCATCTTGCCTGACAGGTTGTCTTGTAGTTTTCAGAGTTCCAAGCTGGGTAAGACTATTGATGATTTGTCCATCTATTGTTATGAAAACTAGCCAGCTACAAGGAAGCTTTCAGCTCAGTTCCAGCCTGATGTCACCATGTCCTACAATTGAAGGTGTGGTGTCTTTAGCAATAGGCTTTATATCTCTTCTGGTGGGTAATCAAAAGCAACAACATAGGTTCATGTATAATTTTTTAATCACTACTTAGCTGTGATACCAAAAGCAAAAACTCTGACATTGTTACCTTTGAATTTTATATAGGACATTCAGAAACATATAGGACATAGTAAGAGATAATGTTTGCAGAATAAAAGTCAACAAATGTTATTGAGAAAGTTAACAACATCAAGTAACAACTTTTAAAAATCATTTTTGTTTCCAATGGACACTATAAATATCACTTCTTAGCTAGTATCTGGTCCTGGACTTAAAAAAAAAATCACACCAAAAGCAAACAAAAACAATGAATCAGTGGTTAAGAGTACTGGGCCACTCTTCCAGAGGACCCAATTTCCAGCACCAATATAATGTTCACTATTATCTGTAACTCCAATTCTGGTGGATATGATTCCTTCCTTCTTCTGACTTCTACAGGCCCGGACACACATATGGTACATAGGCATATATACAGGCAAAGCATCCATACACATAAAAATTTAAATAAATTATATTACAGTTACTCTAATCTATGCCTATGTCTCTGAAAATTTTATTCACAGTACTAATTAGCTCAACCCTCCTTAGACATAGACTTTTATTTGATGTTTGGGATTAAACCCAAGGCCTTGTCATTGTTATGTATGCATCCTACTATTGAGCTAAAACGTCTAGTCTGAGGCAGATTGTCTGTCCGTCTGTCTATTTATCTATCTGTGTATGAGAGAGTATGTTTGTATGTGTTCATCTCTCTCTCTCTCTCTCTCTCTCTCTCTGTGTGTGTGTGTGTGTGTGTGTGTGTGAGACTCTGTATTAGATATAAAGCTATTGGCCAGTTACTAGTTTCTTATCGGCTAGCTCTGTCTTAAATATTCACCCATTTCTATTAATCTAAGTACTTCCATATAGTCTCCTCTTACCAGAGAGAGGGGCTGGCATTCTTCTCTCTTCATTGTCCATCTTGGATCTCCTCCCTACTACTTCCTCTCTCCTTGTCTCCTAGTCCCGCCTATCTTGCTTTCCTATTGGCCAACAGTGCTTTATTCATTAACCAATACAAGAAACATATTTACAGAATGACATCTCCCATCACACGTGTATTCCACAGTGTATGTATGGAGGTCAGAGGACAACTTTCAGGAATCTGTTCTCACCTTCTACCTTGTTGAGGCAGGGTCTCTCCTCATTTCCACTGTGTAGCACTCTGACCACTTAGTAGCTTCTTACTCATTCTCTTGTGGTTGCCTCCCATCTCACAGTAGAAGCGCTGGGACCGCAGATGAGCACATGGGTCTTTAGGGTTAGGTAGCAATTGTTTTTAATCATTGATCTGTCTCTCTGGTCCTAGAATATCTTGAAGATTTTAATTGTCACATATTAGCTATATGTGATGAATGGTTTTATTATGAGATTTTTGAACATATATAATGTGTTTTGATCATATTCTCTCCCATTATCCTCCCTTGTCCTCTATTGCTCCTACTGAGTCCTTCTCTCTCCCCAACAACTGCCTCTTCTACTCTCATGCCTTTAAAATGCCCATATACAGTTCTTTCCATTCCCTGATTACAAATATAGATAGCTAAACAACACTAAGAGAAATGTTTGATCTTTTTTATCTATAGCTAATTGGTATCTAGACATCTCATTTGTAGTTAGGATATGATTTGCTGGGTTAGATGAGTGAATTGAAGCTTTCTGACTCTAGGCAAAATACATGTAATTTTAGAGTTTAACTTCTGGTCTGTAAATTCTAGAAAGGTAAATGTGTTTTGTACAGTTTTTATAATTTAATCCAGAGTGTCCAGACAATGCTTCACACTTAGTTGGAAGTTGTCACCACTTGAATATGAAAATTCCACTCCTTACCCCATCAGGCTCAGTCATTTGAATCCTCAGTCACCAGCTGGATGGCACTATTTTAAGAGGTTGTGGAAATTCTAGGGGAGGGGGGCGGGCCTAGTTGGGAGCCACTGGATGCAGGCCTTTGAAAGAACACTTGGCTCCTGGTTCTTGCCCAGCACTCTTGTTCCTATCTACCATGAGGTAAGGCAGAGGTCCTCCACCGCAAGATACTGTTGCATGATATCCTGCCTTGCAACACTCTTAGAAATGTGAAACCAAGTGATCAGGATTTGAGTCCTCTGAAATCTTGAACCCAAAAACATCTCTTTACCTTTACATTGTCTATGCCAGAACTTTTGGTCACAGTGATCAAAAGCTAGCACAAAAATGACTAAATTTCACAGGACTGGAAAAATGAAAGAATGAGGGGTATCAGAGACCAGTGAGAGGTGTGCATTACTAAGCATTAACTGTGGAAAGGTAGTGGAACGTCCCTGATCAAAGAGTTGGGACAAAATCAAAAGACCATCAAGATTCCATGGAAGATAAAAAAAAAAAAAGGATCATCTGATGAGATCCTAGAGGATGAACTCTGATGTACACTCATTCCTGTCTCCTGATAAAAGCCAGAAACTCACACCAAGTATGCAGAGTTTATCATAAGAAGTGGGGAGGGCCTGGGCCAGGGAAGAGTTTATAAGCGGTATGATGCACAGGAAAGGGATTGGTCTACAAGAGCTTTTTAGGCTAGACTTTGAGGGGTATGACTTGTCAAATCACATAATGTCCATAGCCTTGATAGTGAGACTTCCTAAAATGTATCTACAACAGAAATGTTCCTGCATTTAAAAATCACTATGCGCCTGGGAGCTGGATAGGTTAAGAAACTGCTAAGGCAGGAACAGGAATGCATGTAAACCACCACGTGTATAACAAGGGGGCAGTAGGGGTGGCATTTGCAGAAGGGTTGAGACAGAGAAAGAAACCCGGGCTCTCCTTTCCAGTCCTTGTCTGTCATTTCCTGTAGGGCCTTGCGTTAGTCACACTCTCTGGGCCTGCTTCTGCCTCAGTAAAACAAGGGAGCATATTTGATAATCTGTAACATTCCTTCTGCCTCTAAAGGTCACATTCTGTGTGTCACCAAGAAGCCTTATTCTGACAAGAAGGAAAACTCTTATTTTCCCCCATCCCTAAAATTTCAATGTCCCTTTGCCATTCATTTATATGTAAATATATGAGCTTTTGACCAAAATGAAATGATCATCTCTGGGTCATTTGAAGTCCTTTTATCATCAAAATGCAGTGCAGTTTTCTGAGGCTAAAACGGGATGCAGGACAGTTAATAAATCACCATGACCTCTTCACTGTCTCTGGCCTTTGTTCTTAAGAGACAGAGAATGTTCTGTCTGTGTAACAAATCACAATTTAGGGATGCCAAAGAATGAAATGGGAAAAACCCAAGCTTCCTCATTATGGTGTTGAATTTGAATTCTGAATTCTGTTTGGTATCCTGGAGCAAGTCTGTTAGCTTCAGCTCCTCCTCCATGATTGGAAATGACACTAGTAGTCTAGAGCAGTGGTTCTCAAGCTCTCTAATGCTGTGATCCTTTCATACGGTTCTGCACATCGTGGTGACCCCCAATCATAAAATTATTTTCATTACTACTTCATAACTGGAATATGCTACTGTTATGAATCATAATGTAAATATCTATTTTTTTCAATGGTCCTAGAAAACTTCTGTGAAAGGGTGGCTGAACCCCCAAAGAGGTCATGACCCACGGATTGAAAACCACTGATCTACATGGTTCCGATGAGCAACAGAGTAAGCGGTGTGCTTAGGAAGTATTGAAGCAGCTATAATGAAAGGGAAATGTGGCAAGCAATGAGTCAAGAATGGAGAACATCTTATAGACAAGAAAATTAGCCAGATATGCACTGTTGATTTCTGTGGACAGTGTATTACAAACAGCGATTTGGAGGTGGGGAGCTGGGAAGTAGGGCTGCCATGAAAATCTCCAGGAATTTTTCTTCATACAGCTGACAGTCATTGGGGGAGACCAGGCACAGAACTGAGGCCCTGAACATGTGGTGTATGACATGTGGCTAATGCCTGTAACACACAAGGAAAGTCAGAGAAGCCTCCCTTTCTGAAAGTATGGGCTCCCCGAAAAGCAGGGTTCTGTGGGAGGTCTGGTTCTTAGGCTGGGCACTGAAGAACGGGGAGGGGTAGGATAAGGAAGAAGAAGAGAAGGAAAGCCCATGGCAAGTGGGCGAAGCCAGATTATGGGAGGCCCAGAAATTCAGCTGCTGGTCTGGATGGTACTGGAAGCCACTGACAGCTTTTACTGTGGGACAGCTTAGTGAAGGTAACTGTGAGAGCTTAGACTAGCAGTGGTGACTAGTAAACACCACAGGAGGGAGAGAATGGAGATGGCAGGGAAGAGAATGAGGGCAGAACTGATGGGATCCTAATTACATTTCCTCTCATAACACATCCCGATTGAAAAAGCAATGTAAAGGAGAAAGGTTTTCTTTTGGCTCAAGCTTATAGAGTTCCTCCTGGTGGAGAAGTCATAGCATGAGGAGTTAGGTCAGCTGGCCACACTGTATCCAGTCAAGTTGTCAGGAGTTATGAATCCTGTGCCTGACCCATTCCCCCCGTTTTTATATAGCCAAGCATCTGAGCCCAGGGAATGCTGCCACCACAGTGGGTAGGCCTTCTCACCGCAGGCATGCCCAAAAGCCCATCGCCCAGGTGGCCCAGTTTTCATGAACTAACAGTTAATTAGCACTCATGGATGCCGTAATCTTTGAGTCACACCTTTAACTCTGAGCTCGTCATTAAATCCTATCCCCTCCCTGTAAGGTCTTGTACCTATCCTTTCTGGGTATTGTATTATTCATCTAAGGAATAAACTTTCCCATCTGGATTTGACTGGAAGACAGGAGCTATGCACATGGGCAAGTAGCTGAAGTGAGGAACTTGTGTGAATAAAGGAAAACAGACACCAAGTCTGGCTCTGGGCATATTGGATCTGTGGAACAGTGGCTGAATATTCAAGTGCAAAAATAAAGTAAAACTGATCTTTTTCTACACGACTGGAAGAGACTTAAAAAAAAAAAAAACAAAAAACATGAAATTGGAGAGTCTAACCAAAATCAGATAAAGAGTTTTAGTAAAGACAAAAATTGAGCACACTGCCACTCTCTTCCTGTTGGGTGTCTAATTACTATGTGGGAACAGAGTTTATTTGCATCGTTTGTATTTTCTTCAGCTGGCATCATAGGGAACAATAAATGGAATTGTGATGGAAATGTTATTTAAGTTTGCTAAATGAAAATAAAAATAAATGAGTAGGGAATAGAAATGCTAGGAAATATGGGTAAATATTTTAGCTTGGGTGGGGGGGATGTGATTTGCAAAACTCTAATCTATCATGTAATTAGATTCTGTGGAAGGATTTATGGCCAACATGGATGATACTGGGAGAATTCTAAGACAGTGTTTTAATTACTTGGAAGGAAAACGGGTCCTCGGAGGAGAGACCACCTTCCTATCCACCCATAAAAGTTAAAGGGAAGCTTCACCAGACCACCAAGATTGCAGTTCACAGGCCCGAGGACCCAGGTCCCCTGGAATCCTTCACAGGGGCGTCCAGAAGATGCTGGCCTGGTTTCTCAATTACTGGAGTAGCCTTCACCCCTTCACCTTTTATTTTATTTTTTTCCTCCCTTTGCTTCTTTTATCTCCTCCTCTTGTGCTTTTTTGGATAGCAACTATAAAGCCATGGTTATGAAATGGCCATAAAACTTTATTTGAAGCAGAGATGATTATGTGGTTTGGGAGGGAAGGGGGGGGGGAAAGGACTAAATATAAAGAAATGACTCTAAGCTGTTAAAAAAGAGAAGACCGTTAATAGCAACATCTTGATTCTGTTAAGAGATGAGCCGAAGCCATCCGAAGCGGGCAGGGAACAAGGTGATAATAAGAGAAAATGTGTTTCACAGACAAAGGAACAGACAGCAGGGAAGAAGTACTCAGGGAAAGAGGCAAGCATTTGGAAGACAGTGCAGAGAGGGTGGTTAATCCTTGTGAATCATACAGAGCATGGGGCCATTTGAACTCCTTGGCAACTTCAGCCCGGCTTCAAATGTGGATCGTGAGGAAGGCGAACAAAAGAAAAGTTCACTGTGCGCTCCTCTTGCCAGAGCAGGGGAAATTGCTTTGAGGTCGGCTCTAAAAGGTGGTAATGATAGGAAGTGGAACTGAGTAATGGCAAAAAAAAAAAAAAAAAAAAAAAAAAAAAAAAAAAAGTAATATACCAGGTCACTGGGAGCTTGCCTAGTATAAAGGGATAAAACTACCACTGTGCTCAGGTCCTAGCTTGCAAGTTACTCCTAACCAGCATCGTGGGCTAACCTCTCAAGATAAGGCCTGGACTATTCTGAGGATGTTTGCTCACTTGACAAATAGTAATTGGTTCTCAATGTGCCTGCTGGGGCACATTATGATGCTGAAAGTTGTAGCTGGATGCTAATGTTCTTGGGACAGCTGGTTTTGTAAGGATCCTTGGGAAATGAGTCCTAGGAAATGGATGCTGACCCTGGAAGGGCACAGGCCCAACTAAAAACAGTTTTGATGCAAGAAAGCCAACATGGTAACTAGAAAAACTGTGTGCAATCTTAAGTCCTCACGGGCAGGATGTTCAAGTCACCCCTAATGCCATGTGTTGGAGTCCCAGCTGCAAATGAGGCTGGAATGTTGGAAGGTAATTTAGGTCACTAGGACACAATGGTCAGTCTCAATGAATGGGATTAGTGCTCTTATAAAAGAGACCCCAGAGAGCTTTCTAGTCTTTCTTCTATTCTATGAAGATGTAAGACAATCCCTTTGGAGGAAGATCCTCACTAGAACCCAACTATGTCACCACATTGATCTTTTAGCCATGAGAAAGCAACTCAGTCTCTGGTTCTTTGTTAGAGCTGCCTGAGTAGACTAAAATGCCCTTCAAAGGAAAGGACACCAGCTGCTAGACTTTCATTCTTAAGACCTAAAACTTACCATCCACAAATTTGTGTACTCCAGACTGGCCTAGAATTCATTATGTAGCTGATGATGACCTTGAACTGCTGATACTCCTGATTCTCCTTTCAAGTACTGCAATTACAGGTGTGCCACCATGCCCCGTTTTATGTGCTTCTGGGGTCATGCATGTTGGACAAGCACTATATCAAACGAACTATCTCCAGCCCCTCACACAAGGGTTAATCTCCTTTTTCAAGAGTGTGTGTGTGTGTGTGTGTGTGTGTGTGTGTGTGTGTGCGCGCTTTCTGTGCATTGTTGGGTAGTGTGTGGAGGTCAGAGGGCAACCTTGTGGACTTGGTCTTCTCCTTCCACCTTTGCGCATGAGTTGTGGGGATTGAATTCCGTTGCCAAGCTCTGTGCAGCAAGTACAATCACCACTAAGCCATCTTGCCAGACATGCACACACACGTGGGCAGATACCAAAACCACCTTTCTAGATTTTTAAGCCACGGCTTGCAAATTAGCCATTCCCAAATTAAGTTCAAAGAGCAGACTATTCTTTTTTAATTGCTGCAACATTTAAAAAGTGTGAGGACCCAGATTTTTGGCTTCTCTTAAAAGACCGGGATGTGTGATGGCGCTGGACTCAGCAGCAATTAGCAAGAGGTGGGTAGCAGCTGCGCAGCTTAGATGGCCACCTGCTCTCCAGCTTGGTCACCTCTACCACACTCACTTCGGTGAGCATATAACTTGTCCAAACAGGGCACTTCTGAGGGTGAAGGAAGTGCCATTAGGAATTCCCTGGACCACAGCATAAACCAGGACTGTTATATCCAACAAGGACATGTTACTTCCCTGTCACATTTCTTCCCTGTCTCACTTGCTTCATCTTTCTTTGTGCTGTTATTTGGGATTTGTCTCCTAAAATCTGGTAAAACCTCATGAAGACAGAAGTATAAAATGAGGAAGTGAAGGTTGAAAAAGAAACCAAGGCGATTCCAAGCAGTATTTCAAATAAGCTGCAAGGCCGGTGAGATGGCTCAGGGGCTGCAGATGCTTGCTACCAAACCTGCTGGTCTGAGTTCGAACCCTGGAACCCATGTGGTAGAAAGGAGAGAGCCAACTCCCACAAGCTGTCCTCTGTGACCTGCACACTCACGCTGTGTGAGCATGTGTATGTGCAACACACACACACACATACAATGAAAATTAAAATAACCAAATAAAATGAACATCAATTCTACCAAGCCTATAAATCATATATATCCTTTCTTGCTCAGAGCTGTTCCGTGTGTCAAATGTGACCTTCTAGGCTCCCTGTGTATAGGTCAGGGACGCACAGCACTGCAAGTTTTAATAAGCAGACAGGACATAGTGACAAGCACAACTAATCAAACTGCAGAGAACAGCCTGTTTCTAATCAGGGAGGTACAGCATGGCCACTTAACTGCATTTCTCAGTTAACTTCATGCTGCTCCATGGGGGTAAAAAATCCCTGATAAGATAGTTGCTTCACATCCTAGCCTAGACCCTTTGATGGTCTTTGTTTGAACTTTTTATTAAATGGCTTTAATTACATATAGTGTTGGCTTAAAAATGTTTTCTCTTTACTTTGCTGCAGAGAGTAACAAAATATCCCTGTCCCCAAATGTATAAGAAACCTCATCTCCCACTGACCACTTGTCTTAGTTAGGGTTATTGTTGCTGTGATGAAACACAATGACCAAAAAGCAAGTTGGGAAGGAAGGGTTTATTAGGCTAACACTTCCACAGCACTGTTCATCACAGAATGAAGTCAGGACAGGAACTCAAACAAAGCAGGATCCTAGAAGAGAGGGGGGGGGGGTGTTACACAGGCCATGGAGGGCTATTTACTGGCTTGCTAAGCCTGCTTTCTTAGAGAATCCAGGACTACCAGCCCTGAGGGGACCCCACCCACAATGGGCTGACAATGGGTTAAACTCTCCTCCATCAGTAATTAAGATAGTGCCTTACAGTTGGATCTTATGGATGCATTTTCTCAATTAAGGTTCCCTCCTTTCAGATAACTCTAGTTTATGTCAAGTTGACATAAGACTAGCCAACACAGCACTGCATTAATTTGAGCTATTCAAAGCTTCAAACCCTTTTAGCCATCTTCAGCATGTGACTAGTCTCAACTTGTGGCAGGGCTGTGGGGTTGGTGGCTGACAATTGTTAAACACCTGTAGGCCTCAGCATGGTACCATGGACACATCTGTCAGGCCACCTCTTCCCACTGGGATAGTCTCGTTTCAGCCTTACAGCCTCAACCCAGAAGCAAGTCAAAATAAAATGGAGGGAGGGAGGGATGGTGGACAGAGATTCTTGCCATGTGACCCAGGCTGGTCCTGAACTCACAATCTTCTTTCACTGTCTCTGAAGTGCTGGGATCACAGGCAGGTGCCAATCAATATTCCTACTCATAACTAAGAATTTGCTACGATGGTGAACAGTTGTGCATTACTCAGGGGAAGCTAGAATTAAACCTGGGAGTTGAGAAGTGACATAATTGCTGGCAAACTTCCAGAAAGGCTCAAACAACCTTCTACTGAACCTCAGTTCAAAGCACGAGACAACAGCTCCTCACAGACATACCTCTAGGGTCAATGAACTATGAAAGCATTTGCTAAGTTGTCTGCCAAAACACTCCAAAGGGGGCCACTGAGGTGACTCAGGGAGTAAAGGCACTTGCCTCCAAGCCTGACAGCCTGAGATTGATCCCTAGAGCCTAGACGGTGGAAAGAGAGAACCACCCCTGAAAGCTGTCCTCTGTCACATAAGAGTCATGACATATTTGTAAACACACACAGATGTTAAAAACTGCCCCAAAGACTGGGCTAAACTTATTTTTACTGTGCATTAGCACGGCCTTAGAGCCACTAATTATATAATGTAGACAGGCAGGTAATGTATATTATTAACATTCCTTTAAATCCAACATGAAAACTACTTTAGATAATAAATGAGAAAATCTGGAGCAAGATTTTTTTTCTCATGAGAAACCTTTAGGACAGTCCCTGTACCATGGAAATTTAATACTTTACTAAATTTACTACCACCAACAAAAAGTCAACACAGTAGAGGGTTTTTGTTTGCTTTTTTAATTAAAAATGTTTATTGGCCATTGCTCTTAAAACACATTTAAAACATAAAAGAATTTTTCAAATGTGCTAATAAGAAAAAGACCTAGGGACCTGAACAATGTTTAACAGAATTTTCAGTGTTTTGGACATAAATAAAACTCATAAATTTATATGGATTCTTAGTACTCCTTCAATAGGTTTGTATTGACCAAGAATACAAACATAAACAAGTACAAAGTACATTCAATACAGATCACTGAGAACAGAAACCCTGTTTCTGTAAGTATCCTTTGCATCCGTGAAAAGCCATTATACCACTAAATGGAAAAACAAAGTTGGGTTTCTAAAACATAAAAATGCAATAACTACATAATTACTTTATACAATGTTCAGTAATGCCCACTATAAATTAAGCCAATAAAATAAGAAATGCATTTCTTGTACCTACAAAAAAAATGAGTACTTTAAATTGTGTTTTTATAAAAACTACATATATACATATATGTTTTATGTATTCCTTAGAAAAATTGATAAATATAGAAAAGCACACATACAAAAAACAAAATGAGACAAAACAAAAAACTACCTGTCATGCCACCAACAAAAATATAGAATCACAAAGAATCCAGGATGGACAACCAGCCTCAGGGCCTGCAGATGCCAATCACCAAACACTTCAAACTACAGAACAAACATATTGATGCACTAAAAAAACAGTGGATCACCTCCCGCCCAGCACACCTTGGCACAGGAGTTCGAGATGGCCTATTGGCTGGTCTGTGCATACTGCCAGCCTGAGGAAAGAGTTTCACCTGGGAAACAGAGCGAGGACTTAGAAAATGAACATCAGCGTTGATCGGGAGATAGACTATGCAGAACTGTTTCTATCTGTAGGAGAAATCACAGTGGGAGAGAAGAGTAGGGAGTCAGTCAATGCACGATCCTCAGCTGAGGAGAAGGGCCCAGATACCTCCCAGGTGAACTGAAAGCCCCTGATGCAGTGCTGTTCCTCAAAGTCATGAAGGGTTCTGAACCAAGACCATCTTCATGACAACGTTTTCCTGGATTATCTGACTGATGAATTACCACCAGATTGTCTTGCCATGCTTATTTTGTTTGTTTTTCAAGACAGGGTTTCTCTGTAGCTTTGGAGCCAGTCCTGGAACTGGCTCTGTAGACCAGGCTGGCCTCAAACTCAAGAGATCCACCTGCCTCTGCCTCCCGAGTGCTGGGATCAAAGGCCTTGTCAATGCCACCTAGTATTTGCCATGTGTTTTTTTCTTTAAACAAGGACAAGTTGGACCCTGGAGGGGACATTCTGTTTTACTAAATCAAAACGTGTTAACATGAAATTGTCCCCTAAAAAGATTTTAGAGATTCTCCATAAACCTGTTTCTACATTTGCCCAAAAGCCCCTGAGAGCATGAGAAGAAGCAAACAAAAAACCCTTCTTCAAATTAGTTTGATTTCTTCCCCAGGCAACAGCTGTGCCTCCAGATGACAAGCTACCCACACAGTCTTCCCCACTCACCCATCTAAGTAGTTCCTAGAACCTCATCATCCTTTCAAAACTCTCACATCTAATGCTCTTGTCTTCAACTAAATGAATCTACTAGTGGAATAGCCTAGAAAATTGTAAAAGTTATGGCTCAAATCATTCTGATCAGTCTGGTCCACTGCAATCTCTAGAAAGCCTTCCTTCCTCCACACTCCCATGGGACTTTGAGGCAGATGATCTTCATTCCCTATCATAAACACTAAAAGCTCAGTTCTCTAGTCTTTACTGTTTTTGGAGACAAGACCAGTTTGCATTTTCCAGTTCTCAAGACATTTGTCTGTGGATGAGTTCTTTCAACTGTGCCAGCGTGTCACTTTTCAGTGCTTCCCGGATGGAGCAGAAAAATCTGAAGTAGTGTTCAAAGTTGTGCATCATCAGCAGGACACCGGCCAGGAGCTCGTTGGTCACCAGCAGATGGTAGATATATGCTCGTGTGTGATTCTTACAGCAGTAACAGGAGCACCCGCTCACGATCGGTCTAAAATCTGCCTGGTACCTGGGAGAGAGAGCAAGAGCGAGCTTAAGACATGCTGACAGACACAACCTTATAAATCTGGGGCCGGAGACATTCACAATAGTCACTCATCCATCACGAGCATTACCAGTGCCAAGGCACATGGTGTTAGGAAATGCTCTTCGGGCAAATGACACTCCTCCACTCCCGAGTAGTGTCTGTAGCCACTGCACAGCCTTCATTACTTATCAATGCTTACAAAGCTTCACACATCTACCACTTTAGCCAATGTCTACATCTTCTCTTGGAAATGACCATTTTGACTATCCTATCCTTTTAAAGATGTAGACCGCTATTGCATATTTAGGAGGGCTCTGGAAGGATACTTTGCTCAGGGGCTTGAGTCTGGGCTCTGCAACTCAACTGAGCATGCTGTTTAAAATCCAGCTATGTACGTGTTTCTTATTCATGAACAAAGATATTAACAGCCCACCTCCCTGGAATTGTGAAAGTTATTAAAGGAGCCAATACAGCAAAAAATTAAAAAAAAAAAAGTAAATAGGATTTAACCCTGATATTAGACTTGTGTTACCTAGATACTATATGCATAATATTTAGGTAACACTAAATATTATACTTAGGTAACACTAATTATTATACCTATCTTTTATTGCCTACTAAGGTACATGACTTTTCCAAGGTCACATAATCAAATGCAGTAGTAGAATTTGTCCCCAAAACTTCAACCTAGCACTAAGAATAAGCATACTACAATTTCCAATTATATCTACAATGCAAAGGCTATTTCAGTAGTAAGCGTTTATATTACCCTAATATTTGTTTGAAAGGAAATAATAGTTTTGGCTACTTTAAAGAAAGTATTAAAAGATGTAGATGTTATCACTTCAGACCCCACAATGAAGAAACTACAATACAATATAAACAGGAAGTCTGGGTTTTATATTCTTTTATAAATTCTCAGGTCTATACTTAGGATAGCCATGGTAAGTCAGAACCCCTAAAACATCTCCTTGTATAAACCAAATACACCAGGTGCTACACTCACAGAGAAACCATGCACTGAGACTGGTGACTACCACTTTTCATCAAGTGCGAAGTTACAAGACAACTCAATACATTCTTCTTTTTGTTTTTGCTTTGAGACAAGATTTCCTATGTAGCTCCAGCTGGCCTGGATTGCTAGATAGATCAAATCAGACTTCCAGAGCTCCACATGCCTCTTCCGAAGTGCTGGGATTAATGGTGAACCCAACATGACTCCCTCAGTCCATTCTTCATTGATAGTGCATTTAGAACCTGAATATAACCAAGGGGACTTAGCTCTTTTCATTGTACAAAAAGCTCTACTATGTTTGACTTTGCAATCCTTATTTTGCTGCTGTTATTAAAAGTAATCAGGAAAAGAAAAAGAAATCAAGCAATGGATTCAGCCTCTTTCTGACAGTTTTTCTAAAGCAATAGTTATTTAGCTTAGTGTTCCTACAAGACAAAGTACCCAAAGTCATCTGAAGTAGAAAAAAGGTTTTTTGGAACCATATTTGAGAAGGCCTAAGTAATGTCCAACTATAAATATTTTACAAAGTCATAAACTGAAAAGGGAACAGTTACATAAACTTCAGACTGAAATTAAAAAGTCAGAATTCAAAACCCAAACTTCAAAACCAAATTTCTTACTTTTTCTCCTTCAGATTAATTTCAAATGATGTCATTTCTTGGTTGCACCCAGTTGCTTCAATTTCCTTTATTTGGTCCAAGCATTTTATTTCTTCTTGGATTCCATTTTGTTGCAATACTGAAGGGAAACCAATAAAAAGTCTTGAATAATCAGATAAAGACTGGAAAATTTTATTCTAGTTATAATTTCACAACCTTTGACCCTATAATTCCATTCTTAGAATTATCCTAAGAAAATCACCTAAGAAAAAACAAATAACAGTACATTCCTGGATGGCTGAGACTATTATCTATACCATTAAGACTACTGAAGATATCTAACCAAGTCCAAGCTAATCATGGATCTAAGTCCACCATATATAAAGGAATGATTAAAAAGTTAAAAACAACAAAACGGGGGAGGTTATCCCTATGACTTATTAGGACGGACATGTAAATAAACTGGGCTTTGTGATAGCACATATTCCAAGTACATTAATGTAGAACATGCTTTTAATTATGTCTTCTGTTTGGAGACTCTGGCCCTCCAAGGAACCCACAGTATCCTTGAGCTCCTTGCTTAATGCAGGAATATTTCTTTGAGCTGCAAGACAAAGACCAGCTACCCTAGAGGAATCCAGCTCCCTTGAACACAGGAAGTAGAGAGGAGGCATTCAGGACAGGAATGATAGCAATCTGTGTGGCTCCAAGATAGCCAGATGGTTCTAGATGGGTAATTTTAGTAAGCAACACAACACAACTACGTACAAAAATGCTATGGAATTGTCCACACGGACTGTGTGCAGAGATGGGAGCACAATAAAGCTTTGGAATTGTAGAAAATCCTTGTCATTTGGGGGAGAGCTGACAACTCTCTTTAAAATTCCAGATTTTATAGTACACGCAGACACAGACATGATTAAAGAGTTGAAAGGGAAGCCCTTCTCTACAAGCTGGACGGTCTTGTGTGGGCCACTCACCCCTGAAGACATGCTTCAAGGGAGTAAGTAGCCCGTGGTCTGTGACCCAGGCCCTCTTCCACTACCATGTGTGGCAGAATCTGAAATTGCTTGTCCTGACTTTGAAATGAACAAACAATGAAAGAAAAGAGCATCACTTCAAAGTAATATTAGCAGAAGAAAGTAGCTTTCATATCTCAGTATGTAAAAACAACCCAGAAAAGCAAAAGGCGACACAAGGATCCAATGGCGGTGAGATTCCCTGGAAGTTAATTGCATGGGGCTTGCAAAAGGGAGACAAGAAATCTTTTGTGGATAAAAAAACAAATTAACTTTCACTAAGCTGCTCAAAGGTTTCCTTCCCTTAGATTTTCATCATGACTAACTCTGAATTTTCTTTTATTCGGGCTGTGAACAAAGGAGACTTTGTTTTTGTTCACCACAAAAATCAGATCCTAATATTAACGTCCTACACATATAGTATTAAGTGCCTTGCCCTAGGTGCCAACATCCCAGGGAACACAAAGAAGAAATCAAGATGGACCTATAATGAAAGGCTGGTGCTACGTGAACTTATTTGTGCCTTGTGACTTGGACCAAAAAGTCACAGGAAATAGGAGAAACTGGAAAGCTAAGAGTGAGGTGAACGCCAAAGACTCACATGTGTCTTCAGGATTCAGCTGGCAATCAAAGGTGAAAGTCAGGGCACAGCCCCGCTCGGTCACTTGATACGGGAAAAAACTCTCAAACAAGTCCACTCCTCTTTCCACGCACTCGAGCACTTCATCTGGCCGGCTGACACCGCAGATGAGCCTGGAAAGGCAGTCATGAGAACACTGATGTGAGGCAATGGCTGGAAAGAAATCAGAGAATGCTTCCAAATCCACGGGACATGAAAACAGTCCCTGAGCTCGAGCTCGGGGTGGCAGGCATGGGCCGTAATATGAGGCAGGACTTGGAACTCTGAAGGAAAGGGACATGTGCTTGACACCCAGTTCCTCTGGCTATTTAATCGCTGTGTCACTTTGGGTAGTTCCTTTACATCCCTGTTCTGGTTGTCTTACTTCAAACCAAGAGCAATTATAAAGATTCCCACACATCATCATGAGGCCAGAGGAGGCAGCTGAAAGGCAAATAGTATCATTTCTAACATTTTCCATTCCCATCTTTCTGATCCACCTCCCTGGTCACAAGCTGAACTTTACACCCTGTCTAAACACTGCACAGATGTTTGGAAAGGAATATAATTTGCTTTAGTTCTCCATTTTTGATTATACTTTACAGGTTCATTCAAGAGTTCCTCTTGCTCTCAGAACTTCAGGGTCTAAGACTCTAGCTGGCTTTCCTTTTATTTTCTTTGCTAATGAAAGTCTGCACTGGGAAATAAAATGCTGTCTTTCAAGGGAAGGGCTACGGCAGTCTGGGAGTATTAATAATTTTCCAGCAGGTTTTGACAGGAAAGCAAGATGCAGAGATGTACATGATTAGGACTGGCTAGCTGCAACTATTTCTTTTTTTTTTTTTACTGTTTGTTGTTCTATCCATAGCTCTTTTCATGAATTAGAGGAGAAACGCTTTCATACTTTCTGATTTCTTAAGAGTTTTTAAAATGGGCTTATATAATATTAAACAAGCAGAACCCTTATATGTATGCCAACTTTCCTGACTACAGCCTCCTTCAAGTCCTCTGAGTTTCAGAACTCCACTCCAACTGAAGCTGGCATTTCTACACACTTAGAGAAAAACAATCCCAGCTTTCAAATTCAGAAAGAGACATCTGTGAACACTTAGCACAAAAAGTCCAGAAAAATGACTAGAAAAGCTCATGCTGAGCTGTCCGTCTGTGGCACAGTGAAGGGGGTGATGTTAAAAATTGGGGTGTGTGTGTGTGTACATGCGCAGGATGGCTGTGAGACCCTGTTCTGGGGGAATCTTCACATCCATGTACACAGGTGTGATTCACTTAGCTGTTTCTAAGATACATGCATGCGATTATATCTGGCTTTCAAAAAGTACTAGGATTACACACATCCTGTCCTACAGCCCTCGAGAACAAAATAGCATCTCAGAGCCAAATTTTCCAATATATCACAGGTTAAAAGGCAAGAATATTCACATTAAGGATAAAAGACTACTAAACAAACAAACAAACCTTTTTAAAACTGACTTATAAGATTGTATGTATTTTTCACAATTTATTTTGGAATTTGTAGAAATGGGTCATTCTAGCCAAGACAGCATTATCTCATACAATTACCATTTTTCTGGTGACAACACTTCATTTGATTCACATTCTGTTCAGTTTTCAATAACTTATCACATGAGCCATAGCCATCAGGCCACAGATCAAACCCACTGAACTTACTCCTCTGACTTAATGTAAGTATCCATCCTTTGCCCACCACCCTCCTTGCTCCTGCTCTCCCCAACCTTTGACAAGCACCACTGTAGCCTGACTTCAAGGAGAGGGACAATTTTCAGAATCGACAAGAGTGAGATCACACGTAGAAGCCCTCTTTCTGTGGCTGCTTTATTTGTCATTCACTGTAAGGACCTTCAGGGTCACCTACAGTTTTTTGTTTTGGTGTCCGTATTTTTTAATAAAGCAAGAAAAGGCAGGCTATCGCTCAGTTGGTGAAGTGCTTGCCTAGCATGCACAACGCTCTGGCCTCCATCCCCAGCACTGTATAAACCAGGAGCCAATGGTACACGCCTGTCATCCCAGCACCTGGGAAGCAGAGGCTGGAGATCCATAGCAAGTATGAAGCCAGAATGGAATACACAAGACTCCACAGAAGTAAAATTAAATACACGAAGAGAAGAAAACTTAGGCACTAGTGTGACACCAGTTGTTCTGAAACCCAGAATATAGGGATCCTCTCATCTCTGTCACCACTGCAGTACTGAGATATGTGTAAACAAAAGAACCAAGCCCACTAGTTAGATCAATTCAAGAAACAAAACATGCCACTCACTGCTTGTCGCAAAGGCAGAAACTTCCTGAAGGTCCTTATTAACAGAGCACACCCTCATGCCCTAGGCACTGCAGATTTCAACATGCTGTGATTTAAACTAGAGTGGCACGTGACTTTACACTTGTCTCCAGGTACCGTGTTACAACAAAATTAAAAAAAAAGTGTTTGTATTTGGTTCAATAGTGAGAGGATACAGGGTAACATTTGTCGTCATTTATGAGAATCAAATCAACCAATCTCATGCCAACTCTCCCCCTCTACATTCTGAAGCCAGGAGAGGAATCTCAATGGAAACTGCCCCGCTGGCCAGGAATAAGACAGGAAGGACATAATCAAGACATGAAAAGCACACCCTGTGTAGACAACATCACACTGTCACCAGCACCCCTGCTACCTCCCAGGAGGGTGACCTGCATCCTAATCCAGCACTGGCCTTGGTT
The DNA here is from genome assembly GCF_943737965.1 of Phodopus roborovskii. NCBI lineage: Eukaryota > Metazoa > Chordata > Mammalia > Rodentia > Cricetidae > Phodopus > Phodopus roborovskii. Next base: position 27,909,975 of record NW_026126469.1, read on the forward strand.
TATCCTCTGGCAGCTCTGCGGTAACTGATGACAGCAAGTGCAGCCTGGTTTCTGTGAGTGTGGGATTCCCTTGAAAGCCGTCCAGAAGGAAGCCCCCCACGGGCCGCTTGGCTGTCTCTCGTGCCGACCTCAACCTCTCTTCCATGACATCTCCACCTTCAATCACTCCAATAACCACACTTTTCTGAAGGGCCTGAGAGAGGAAAGAATCAAATGCTTTTAAAACTACTACAAGAACCTCAGACTTACATTTGCATGAACTTTGCATGGAAGTCCAATAAGACAGAAAGAGCTCACTGAAATGTTTAAGGGTGATGGTGTACCCCAAGAACCTTCAGAGCGCTAAAGAACACTATAAAAACAACATGTTTTGGCCAGCAGCAAGGCAGCAGGCTAGAGTCCTGTGGGCAGGCTGCTCCACCACTGCCACTGTAACCTACAAGTCCCACTCCACGGCCCAAACCCACCAAAACCCATCATCACCCCTTGGCCAACCACCCCAAGATCAGCAGTCCCTAGAGACACAAGCATCACCCACGCCAGTTGGAAGAACAGACTCCATAGGCATAGGAACAACCCACACCAGTTGGAAGAACAAGGTTCAAGTAAAGCGTGCACTAGCCAGAAGAACTGGACGACCCCACAAACCTCAGCTGAGACAACGCTACTAAAGCTGACAACCAATCAATTACTAGAACCCTTGACCATTCAGGCCAAAAGACAGTAAAGGAAACAGACATGAAAGGAACAAAAGACCCATCCAACAAAGACATCCCAAGAATCAACACCCCTACCAATCATTATCCCAAACCCAGATGAGCAAACGACAGTGTAGGAACGTCAAGAGCAATGTGGCACCACCAGAACCTAATGGTTCTACAACAGCAAGACCTGAACATCCCCATGCAGATGAAGCAGAAGAAAATGACCTTAAAAACAGCCTTATGATGATGACAGAGGCCCTTAAAGAGGAAAGGAAAAATTCCCTTAAAGAAAGAGGCAAAGACAGACAAAAAATTGGAAGAAGTCAATAAATCCCCTAAAGAAAGACAAAGAAAACAAACAGGTGAAGGAAACAGTTCAAGACTTGAAAACTGAAATAAGAGGCAATCAAGAAAACAAACTGAGGGAATTCTGGAAAAGGAAAATCTCAGTAAACAATCAGGACCCACAAATGCAAGCATGAACAATAGAGTAAAAGAGATAGAAGAGAGAATCTCAGGTGTTGAAGATGCACTAGAGGAAATAGATTCATCAGTCAAGCAAAATGTTAAATACAACAAATTCTTAACACAAAACATCCAGGAAATCTGGGACACCATGAAATGACTAAATCTAAGAATAACAGGGATAGAAGGAGATAAATTCCAGCTTAACAGAACAGAAAATATATTCAACAAAATCATAGAAGAAAACTTTTTCAATCTAAAGAAGGACATGCCTCTGAAGGTACAAGAAGCTTACAGAATACCAAATAGACTGGACCCCCCAAAAAAAAAAGTCCTCACCAAATAATAATCAAAACACTAAACATACAGAATAAAGAAAGAATATTAAGAGCTGCAAAAGAAAAAGGCCAAGTAACACATAAAGGCAGACCTATCAGAGTAACACCTGACTTCTCAATGGGAGATTGAAAGATAGAAGGTCCTGGACAGATGTTTTGTAGACATTAAGAGACAACAGATGCCAACCCAGGCTACTATACCCAGTAAAACTTTCAATCACTATAGATTGAGAAACAAGATATTCCATGAAAAAAAACAGATTTAAACAATACCTATCCACAAATCCAGCCCTATAGAAAGTACTAGAAGGAAAACTCCAACCCAAGGAAGTTAGCTGCACCCACAATGATAATCTCACACCAGCAAAACCCAAGTAAGGGAAACACACACACACTACCACCAATAACAAAACCAAAAAAATTACAGGAATTAACAATCATTGGTCATTAGTATCTCTTAGTATCAGTGGACTCAATTCACCTATAAAAAGATACAAGCTATCAGAATGGATACAAAAACAGCACTGTCCTTCTGCTGCATAAAAGAAACACACCTCAACTTCAGAGACAGACATTACCTCAGAGTAATGGGTTGGAAAAAACTTTTCCAATCAAATGGACCTAAGAAACAAGCTGGTGTAGCTATCCTGATATCTAACAAAATAGACTTCAAACTAAAATTAATCAAAAAAGATGAAGAAGAACATTTCATATTCATCACAGGAAAAATTCATCAAGATGAAATCTCAATTCTGAATATTTATGCCCCAAATACAAGGGCATCAACATTTATAAAAGAAACATTATTAAAACTCAAATCACACATAGAACCCCACACACTAATAGTGGGAGACTTCAACACCCCACTCTCACCAATGGACAGGTCTGCCAGACAGAAAATTAACAGAGAAATAAGCAAACTAACAGATGTTACAACTCAAATGGACTTAATAGACATCTACAGAACATTTCACCCAAACACAAGAGTATACCTTTTCTCAGCATCTCATGAAACCATCTCTAAAATTGAGCACGTACTCAGTCACAAAGCAAATCACATACAGAATAACATGAACTAAATCACTGTATCTTATCAGATTACCCTGGCTTAAAGTTAGAATTCAACACCACCACAAGTTACAGAAAAGTCTACAAACTCATGGAAACTGGACTATGCTCAACTGAATCACCAAGGAAGAAATAAAGAAATCAAAGACTACCTAGCTAGAACTGAATGGAAATGAATGTACAACATCCCCAAACCTGTGGGCCACTATGAAAACAGTGCTAAGAAGAAAGCTCATAAAACTAAATGCCTACATAAGGAATTTGGTGAAATCCCACACTAGCAACTTGCCAGCACACCTGAAAGCTCTAGAACAAAAAGAGGCAAACTCACCAAGGAGAAGTATATGAGAGGAAATAAAATTGAAGGCTGAAATCAATAAAATAGAAACAAAGAGAACAATACAAAGAATCAATGAGACAAAGAGTTGGTTCTTTGAGAAAAATCAACATGATAGACAAATCCTTATCCAAACTAACCAAAAAGGCAGAGAGAGAATACCCAAATTAACAAAATCAGAAATGAAAAGGGGGGGACATAAAAGAAACTGAGGAAATACGGAGAATCATTAGGTCATACTTCAAAAACCTATATTCCACAAAATTGGAAAATCCTAAAGGAAATGGACAATTTTCTTGGTACCATGTAACAAATTTAAATTAAGAACAGATAAACAATTTAAATCGACCCAAGGAAATAGAAGTAGCCATTAAAAGTCTCCAAACCAAACAAAAGCCAGACTGCTTCAGTAGATGTCTGGCAGGGTGGCACCATGTCCTTTTCCTGCTTCCACAGCAAATACAACGAGCACTGGCACAATTCAAACCACTTGGAAGAAACCACTTATTATACCCAACCTAGAGATTATCTGAGGGGAAAAAAAGAGACTAAAACAGAACATTACAGAGCTTCAGTACTGAATGGTACTAAGATCCATAGCAAGGCACTGGTGGTGCAACACCTTTAATCCCAGCACTTGGGAGACAGAGGCATGTGGATCTGAGTTCAAGGCCAGCCTGGTTAACAGAGCAAGTTTCAGGACAGCCAGGACTACACAGAGAAATCCTGTCTCAAAAAACAAGAACAAAAAAAAGAAAGCAAGCAAACCATAAAGAGTAAAATCCAGTAGCCAAGAGGAAGGAATCACAGAAAAAGGTAAAGATGTATACATGCACAGAGCAGAAGGCTGGCTAGGCCTGCCCCTTCCCTCCATCAGAGCTTTGTGTAGGAAACTCCCGTTCGCGGATATAAGAAGGATGGTTGTGTACTGTACTATTTAAAATGGAACACTTAAGAAAGGAGGCACTATTAATATCAAGATATAAGCATTCTGGATACAGAAAGGGGGCCCAACACTTACTAAGGCTGACTGCAGGAACTCAGAAGCGGGGCTCAAGACTCACTTGGACTTTTTAATCATCTTTGCCACATTCCTTTAGCAAATGTTACAAATACGACAAACTTGGTTAGTAAGCCAATACCAACCACCCAGGTCCGTAACAAAATCACTATGCTGGACTCCTACAAACCAAGTTCTATTCAGGTTAGCAATGAGCTTTCCCCTAATTAAACTTATTAGCCAAAATAAATTTTACTGCTAAAGCCCAAATTTGGCCCCAATGATTTTTCCAGACAAGGCCTCTCTGGATAGCCTAGGCTGGCCTTGAATTCACAACCCCTTTGCCTGAGCATCCCATGTGCTGACTGTCGGCATTAGAGGGACGAGCCACCAGGTATGACTGATCACTTCCTTTGCTTCCTTGCCTCTTCTGCTCTCAAATGCTGTGATTTACTGACACAGCTTCATCTCCATCAGCTCCTAACACTCCACTATTGGCTTCCTCTATGTCAGACATTCTGTTATAGGATAAAGATACAAAATTGGCATGCAGTCCACAGCTTAATAAAAGCAAATGCATAAAGAGATTGGTGTTGTATAGTATGGCTGGGGCGACAGCATAGCACATACAACTTAAAGGGGTAACAAAGGAGGACTGGAACTTCCTGGAAGTGTCAGGGGCAGTTTCATAAATTGGTGAGTATGTAGTTTTAAAAATCACTCTTTGGCTCTTTACTCTCTTGGGCTCTTTGGGGAAGAAGGGACAACACCCAGCTCCCCAAAAAACCCAGACATTTTCTTACTTACAAATGTACACGTTAGCTCGGCTTATGTCTAGTCAGCTTTTATCTTAAATTATCCCTTCTTTTGCCTCTGGGCTTTTATCTTCCTCTTTGTCTGTGTACCTTACTTTCGCTCTTACTGTGGCTAGCTGGGTGGGTGGCCGCTGGTGCCCTCCTCTCCTCTCCTCTCATCCCTTCTCCTCCTCCCAGGTTTCTCCTCCTATTTATTCTTTCTGCCTATCCTTTCTCCTGCCTTGCTTGCTATTGGCCATTCTGCTTTTTATAAGACCAATCAGGTATTTTAGGCAGGCAAAGAATCATAGCTTCACAGAGTTAATCAAATGCAACATAAAAGAATGCAACACATCTCTGCACCGTTAAACAAATGTTCCACCTTAAAATAAAGTAACACACCTTAAAATAATATTCCACAACAGGAAACTTCTTGGGTTCAGCAAAGGAAAAGAGGAACAGGTAGAGACAAAGAATGGAGGAGCAGGGAAGCAGGCGGAGGAACAGCTAAGGCGCATCCTCACCTCAGACTCTTCCTGTAGTCGCAAACAGCTGTCCAGGAACAGAAGGGACCGATCCACAGACTTCCTGGCCCTTTTTATGGAAGTTGTTTCTGCATAAGACGCCTCCCCATCTGAGAGACACTGGAACCAGTCTGGCTGCAGGGCCTCCTGAATTGCCATGAACTTGGAAATAGTCATTTCCACTCGACCTCCAAAACCCCACACAGACACAGACTGTGTGGAGCAAGAGATGAGGAATTAATAAGAATAACATGAAAATAAAAAGGAAATAAAACAGACAGACGTGGAGATTCCTTACGGCTGGAGACATGAGTTCCCATGCTGCGGTGACCTCCCGCCATAAAATTATTTTTGTAACTACTTCGTAAGTGTAAATTTACTACTGCTACAAATCATAATGTAAATATCTGATATGTGATCCCTGTGAAAGGGTTGTTCGAACGCCCAAAGGGTCGAGACCCATAGTTTGAGGACCACAGCTCTACGTTTTACCAACAACATAAAAACACTGATAATCTGTTCTGAACTTAACTCATCTTCAAGCAGCCTTTCTCAATTTTATGAATCATCACAGTCTGCTAAAATCATGAACATAAATAGAGGGCATGAAGGAATCATACTAGCATTTGAGGGCCACCATAACTGGACTTCCTGGGGAAAAGGCTGAGAACACACCTTATTTGTTACATAGCCGGCTGGGCCGGGGCTGACTGGATCGTGCAAGGAGCAGTAGAAGAGCGATTCAGGCATGCCTGTATAGACACAAAAAGAACTGTTCAAGGTGCTATGGGAAAAAGCTTCCCAGCATGCCCACATGTGCTGGTAGATGAAGCAACCCTAATCCCCGCCAACAGTTGGAACCTGATGGAGGATTTAGAGAGGGCCTGTGAAAAGGAAGAAAATGGTTTGAGACCCTCTACCCTAAAAGAATTAAATGTAAAAGCTCACACTGTGCCAACATGACACAAACCTGGACATATCGGAGAAGAGGGAATACAATCGAGAAACTGCTTGCATGACACTGTGGGGCGCTTTCTTGATTAATGATTGATGATGGAGGACCCCACTCACCGTAGCAGTGACATTCCTGGGCTAGTGAGCCCAGGCTCTATACTGAAGCAGCTAAGCAGGCCATGCAGAGCGCAGTTTCTCCGGGGCCTCTGCTTCAGTTTTTGCCAGGATACACAAGCCTTTAAATAAAGCCTTTCCAACCCTGCGTTGCTTTTGGTCTCAAGTGTCTTTACCATGGCAGTAGAAATCCTAACTCCGGCAGAAACTGGTATCAGGTTCAGGGGATACTGCTGAGACAGACCTGACCATGTTGTTTTGGGCAGCACTGTGGAAAGACTTTGGAACTTTGGGCTGGAAAGCAGTCACTGTGTGCTTGGAGCTTAGTGAGCTGTTGTGGGAACCTGGAAGACAATGCTGAGGACAGATGTAGACAGTGGGGGCCTGGCTTGTGAAGTTCCTCAAAGACTCTATGGGGGCCATTCTTACCATACTTTGACTTGAGAATCTGTGGTTCTGGTCAGATGGAGCTGAAGAGTGAGCTATGATTAATAAGACACCTGAACTGCTAACTTGAAACCTTTGCTTTACTGGGACAATCTGTGCTGGTTAGCGGGAACTGAAAAATTAGCAGTGATTCCTTAAATCAGCATCAGAGGTGAAGTCACCAGGGTGTCAACTGGTAGAAGCAGTGGTCCAGACAGGGCCAAGACAGCATCTCATGCTAGCAGCGGAACTTTGTAAGAATCTCCCACATGGTACTGGTTTTGAAGGCATAAAGAGGCCATAAAGAGCTTGGCATTATGAGAGCCCTGGAGAGGAACTGTGTAGAAATACCAGGACTTTGGGGGTTAGGAAGAGAAGCTCAGGACTGGTACCATGTGACAGGGTTGGAGCTCCTGAAGAGAGGCCAGGCCATTGGTGAAGGTGCAGCTTGTGAAGTCCTCAGATTATCAGAGATGGCAGGGCTACAAGACATCCCCCACGGACATCAGTAATTGTGGGATGGAGCTGGCCTCTCCTGTGTGCCGGGTTACATAGCTATCTGTAACTCAGGTTTCAAGGGACCTAGCACCTTCTTCTCACTTCTATGAACAACATGCATGCACGTGGTGCACACACATACATGCAGACAAAACATTCAGACACATAAAATAGTTAAAAAAATGAAAAGTAAACCATATACATGCATGCTAGCCACGGGCACTTAGTGAAAGGCCTGTAAACTTTAAAGCTCGTTGCTGCTGTTTTTACTCCTTTACTCATGGCTCTTTTCAGAGGGGGGGGGGGGTCCACTCAGCTCCCAAAGAAATCAAACACAGGGTATCTTATTCTTATAAACGCCTGGCCTTAACTTGGCTTGTTTCTAGCCTGCTTTTCTTACCTTAAATTATCCCATCTACCTTTTGCCTCTGGGCTTTTAGCTTTCTCTATTTCTGTATACCTTACTTTCACTTTTACTCCGTGGCTGGCTGGGTGGTTAGTTCCTTACATCCTCCTCTCCTTGTGCTCTTGCTCCTTCTTCCTGATTTCTCCCTCTATTTATTCTCTCTGCCTGCCAGTCCTGCCTATCCTTTCTCCTGCCTCTCTATTGGCCATTCAGCTCTTTATTAGACAACCAGGTGTTTTACACAGGCAAAGAATCACAGCTTCACAGAGTTAAACAAATGCAGCATAAGCAAAAGCAACACATCTTTACACGATTAAACAAATGTTCCACAGCGCGACAAACAAAACACACCTTATAATAATATTTTAAAAGAAAGCTAATAATTACAACTGCTCTCCGCCTATGGAGACTTAGACTTCATAACTCCCTCTTCTGATCTAGAGAGGTATCATGCAGTTTCCTTCTAAAGCAGAAGAACAGATGACCAAGGATACAGGAGTCCGCTACTTAATGAGGCCTAGATGTTGGAGGAATTGAGGAGAAAGTGGCCAATCTGCAGCTGCCACAACTAAGGTTTCCCTCCAACTAAATGGGCACAGTATCTGTACCTAAAGTCCTACTTCCAGAACAAAAGATAATACTAATCTACCAGAGCATGACTGCAACCCTCTTCTTTATGAATGAGGCTCATGCATGAGGAGACAGTCCCGGAGTGCATATATCCTATGGCCTCTGCTATAGTCTTTGCTCACAATAGGGGTGTGTGTTGGCCCCACACTTGTTTACCACAACCGCAGGGTCCACCCTAACCTGGCTAACACCCATTCTCCCCGAATCCAGCCAAGATGCCCCTCATCATCTTCATCAAGAATTCTTCTTTATTCTGACCCCCTTTCACATGTACCCAGAGCAGGTTACATGTTCCTGTGGTCTGTCAAGATATATGTATATAACCCTGACTCTACAAATCATCAAGAACCACGTTTCCCTCTGAACCTTCAACCCCCAATGCCTCATTCTTAGATGCCTTAGATGATCCTTTTATTTTTTTTTTTTTTAAAGAAAAAGAAGAGATAAATAAACATATGAGGGAATCACAGTAAGTCGGCAGGACCAACAAACTCTAAATGATCACAAATCACACATACTTATAATTTAAATAGTCCTTACCTATAAAGCTTCCAACCCCTTTCTTATACTCTGCCAAGACTTCATGATGTTCTGCTCTATAAGAAAAACAGACAGTGCACGGCATAGTTATGAATTGTTCTTTAGCTGTTCTGTGTGACACTGGAAGTCCTCTTCTCCTCACCCAAATAAGCCACACCACAGTGAATGCCTCCTTAACAGCAAAGCACACTGCTTTTCAAGATGTCCCACCAGCGGGGGTGAGGGGAGGGGTGGGAGTCATTAGTTAAAATGAAGGTATGCAATTTGCCAGTGGTACATGGGAAGAAAAACCAACAGAACAACTGCTTCAGAACACTTGGAGTTTCTTCCTTTTCCTTGTTCCTTTGAAATCACTATTAACACAATAACTCAGTTACTTGATCATACAACAGTTTCTATTAAACACAGCTTGTACTTAACAAAGTGAGTTGACTGGATTTATCTCATTTCAATACAGTTGTACCAGCATCTATGGGTGCAGAGGGGACTTTGTCCACACCTGTGGCACAGACCACGCCCACTGGGGTGGGGACAGGGGCGGACATGACCTGGGGGAACTAAGTCTGAGGAGGGGGCTCTGGGAGCTCTCTTGCTTGCAGCACGGGGACAGGAGAACATAAGGAGGCATGCTTAGGACCAGGAACCTTTTGGTGTTCATCTGTCTATGTTGTAAGTTATTTCTCCCTGAATAAATGTCTATTCAGCCTATTTGTTTCTCCTGATCCTTATTAAACCTCTATACAAAAGTACATTTTAACTCCATTTATTCTTACACACAAGGAACAATAGAAAGGGCCTGAAAGTTTGAAGGAAATGCAAAGCATCGCTAACAGACAGGTTGGGCTTGTGGTTCCGGGTTAGGATCAAATGTTGTATAATATCTAGTACTTTTTTTCCTGATTTTATTTTTAAAATCTGTAAGTTATGCATGTGAAAAAAAAGAAAAGAAACCTTCCTCTCTGCTGCACATAAGGGCTGGATACCTGAAAGGTTAGGTTCAGCACTCACAAGGTTGACAGTGTGAGCTGGACCATGGCTGGGATCCCATGGATATTATGTAGTGTGTGATTCGTCAGGTGCGGGGCAGAGCCAGTCCTGGTGTACAGAAGACAGCCTGGAATGTCCACTGTGTGGTCGCCTGCTTTGCCCAGGTTTTGTATTTTTCCTAGACGACAGCCATTAACGACTTTGATGAGACTCAGCTTCATTATTAGGGACTCTTCTAGGTTCTGAGAAGAAAACAGCATTAAATTTAGAAGCCATTCATGACATGCAAAGGCTAACTAAGTACTCTGCAAAGAAAGCAACATGCACAAAAATGAATGGCTGCATGTTATTACCTCCAGTTCAAATCTTTCTTGGGGATCAGGATGAGGGCAAGGAAAAAAAAAAAGCAAAAACCAAGATTCTTCCTCCAAAGTCCCAGAGGAAAATGATAACACCAATGTGTGAAATATAGCCTCTGTGTGTGTATTTGCACACATGCACATGCTGATTAAAAAAAAAAAAAAAGCAAATGAAAGGCCTGAAATAGAAAGGTTAATTGTCAAAGAATGGCACACAAGGTCACTCAGCCTTGGAAACATACAGGGGAGGGTCATATCGCTTAAAGCATGTCACTAATTTGAACTACATTTCTTTCTCCAACTTAAGAGAATAGTAAGCAATATTTTTTTTCCTTCTAATAAGTGCTGTTCAACAAAGAAAAGATTCCAAAACAGTATGATGAATATACATCAAAGACTGCCAGATAACAGATTATCTGCAAGGTAGGATTATATCCTAGTTTATTCACATAGTGATGAGAAACTACATGAGTGTATAAATGATCTATGGGTGATTTCATAATGGGAAAGGTAAAACTTTTTTTAAGAAAAAATACAGATATTCTTTCTAACCTCTATAGGTACACCAAGAGGATTTGGAAAAACAAAATAATAATAAACCACCACCACCAACAACAAAACAATGTAGGATGTTGTCAAATAATTAGAACTCAGTGTGAATAATTATGAGTTTTTAAGTTGTACGACAGAGTTTGACAACCCAGCAGGGTTGATCATTTATAAATGTCATTGGAGGGCTAGGGGGATGATGGCTCAGTGGGTAAAGGTGCTTGCCGCCAAGTTTGCCAACCTAGGTTTGATTTCCCCCTTGGAAAGGGGGAGAAAAGAACTAACTCTGCAGAGTTAGCCTTTGACCCCCACATATATCTGGCACAGCACCTACACACATACAAGCACACACTTTTTAAAATTAAATGTCACTGGACACATCAACATTTCATAAATACTATATTACATCTCTTGCCAATTGGACCAAGCTAAGGTTTTGCATGTATGTGATTGCCTGGGTGCTCACTCCCATAAATGCATATATGTAGAGGCCAGCAAGTAGCCCCAACTCCCCAGGATCCATTTGTTTTAGCACCCCAATGGTGACAGGTGCATAACATCCAGACCAGCATTTACATGGGTGCTGGGGATCCAAACCCAGGTCCTCATGCTTGTAGAGCAAGCGCTTTACACACTGATTCATCCCTTCAGCCCCACCCTGAGTTTTATTAGTAAATGATTTACTATAGTTATTATGTGATAAAACTGCAACTGGAGAGCCTATCTTCTAAAGCATCACTTTCAAAGATGATTCCTGTTTAAGATAACCCAACAGAGCTGGAGAGACAGCTCAGTAGGTAAAGGGACTGCCCTGCAAGTACCTGAGTTCAATCACCAGCGTCCCCATTTTTTTTCAAAGCTGCGCCTTGTGGATGGGGTACAGGCTTGTAATCCTAGGTCTGAGGAGGTGGAAACAGTTGCCTGTGGGCTAGGTGACCAACCAGCCTAGCCCAATCTGCTAGTCCCTAACCAACGAGAAACTCTGTCTCAAAAACCATGGTCCAGGCATGAAGAATGAGACTCGATGTTGTCCTGTGACCTCCATTAACATGCCTACACATGTACTCACCCTCCACATACACAAAGACATGACCAAATAAACAGGCAATCAATTAGGTTAAAAAAAAAAAAGAATTAAAAAACACAAACATTATGATTTAAGACTAAGTTCTTACATTTAAATAAGATGATTATTACGGTCATAATATTAGACACCAGAAGAATTACCTTCTGTATATTCTAACGAGACTTCATACAAGTCATAAATTAAACCTAGTATAAATGTTTGTGAAAAGTCAAATTGACAAAATGAAAATCAAAGATACTTCATACCCTAGTGCTTGCCATGTAACATGAAGACCTGAGTTCAGATCCTCAGGACCCAAGTAAAAGCCAGGCTGGCATATTGGCAAGCATCCATAACCCCAGAGCTGGAGGAGGTGTGGGGGTGGGGGCTTGGAGCTAATTGGCCTGCCAGTCTAGACAAATCAGTGAATTCCATATTCAGAGAAAGACCCTGCCTTAAAAACTAGAAGAGAAAGACAGGAAGTGGGGGAGGAGAGGAAGGAGGAAGGAGTGACCTGGGAGGTGAAGAAGGGGGAGACCTGTGAATATGATCAAGACACATTGTATGAAATTCTAGAAGACTTTAAAAACTTCCTGTTTTCTAAACTCAACTTTACTCCCAAAGGTCTCAACTCCATCTAGTTTCTCATCTATCAATACATATTTACATTAGTTATATCAAAAAACTACAGCTATAAGAAATAAATGTTTATGGGGAAATTAATACGTTAATGGTAAATAGTATAAGAGCTATTTATTATTATTATTATTATTTCTTATTTTACATATTGATCCTAGTTCCCTCTCCCTCCTATCCTCCCATAAACCCCAACCCCCCCTCCCATCCCATTCCCCTGGAAGTGAGGACTTCCAGAAGGGATAATCAAAATCTGCCAAGTCATTTGGATAGGGCCTAGCAGCCCCCACCCCCGTCTGAGACCCACATTCAGGGGGTCTGGGTCAGTCCAATGGTGGCTTCCCAGCTATCAGTCTGGGGTCTATGAGCTCCCCCTATTCAGGTCAGCTGTCTCTGTGGGTTTCTGCAGCCTGGTCTTGACCCCCTTGCTTATCACTCCTCCCTCTCTGCAACTGGATTCTAGGAGTTTGGCTCAGTGGAGGGGGTTAGGGAGTATGAGAGGATGGGAGCGAGAAGGAACTAGGATCAATATGTAAAAATAAGAAAAAAAAAATAATACATACGATTGTTATACATTCAGATCGCTTTTACTGTTGTGATATTTTTTCATATGACACCCCGCCCCCCATTTGGACAAACCCATACGGGGTTGGGATGCAGTATAAAACATTAGCCCTCTGAAGACACCAGTCACCAGTTCTTAGACCCAGAGACTGGCTTCTGTGTGATACAGTCCTTTAGTTGGGATGGTCAAGCCCCAGAATTTTAAAGACCAAATTCAAACCCTCAGCTTAGCTACTGAATCCTCTGTGAGCCAGAGGGAGATGCTCACACTGTAAGATTTTGATGCTGTGAATCCATTCTGCTGCTTTGAGCTTCCTAAGTTTCATCCAAGTTATGGTAATTCAAAGTGTTAAAGGGCAAACTTACAAAAAAAAAAAAAAAAAATGGAAGATGATTTCAAAAAAGGGAACTGCATATTGTCAGTGATCCTGTTTCATGATGATGGAGTGAATATTGAGAAACCTATGGACAAACGAGTTGTGGTGGTGAATACTACTACTAGTTCCAGATGCAGGCTGATGCAGGGGATATTGACTCCATGGCTAACCTGGGGTCCACAGTGAGAGCCTGTCTCAAGAAATAAAAATGAAGGACAGCACTATTTTATTTCATTTGTGTGTGTGTGTGTGTGTGTGTGTGTGTGTGTGTGTGTGCACACGCGCGTGCGCAAGAATATATACAGTTCAGTGTGGAGATTAGAGCACAGCTTATAGGATTCAGTTCCTCTTTCTACCATGTAGGGCCTCAGGAATCAAACTCAGGTCATAAGGTTTTGTGGCCAGCACCTTTATCCATTGAACCATCTTACTGGCCCTAGAAAATGCACCTTAGCTGGAAGTCAACATTCAAAAACATAAACAGAACTGTTTTAAGAGCAAGAAGAACCAATACTTTCTATCCTCATTCACTGTCCAATTCCAATACTAGATATGTTTTTCTAATTGTAACATTTTTATACACGAGTCTTTATTAAATTAGTGTACAGATGTACACTGATGTACATAGGTTTTGTTTATTGTCTTTTTTTTTTTTTTTAAATAATGTACCAATGACCGGGCTATGGCAGCTGCTGAGAAGAAACAGCTCCCATGCATAAATCACAGGATTTCTCTGGCCCATTGTATCCACTAGAAAGCTGTACCTACACAACAGCCTCCAGCAACCACAGGGCATAGTTTTTAAAACACAATTTGGGAGTGACATAATCACTAACCCAAGACATCAAATGGTTTAATTGAGTCTTATTGAGTCTCTTCTGCCAGTTTTGTTTTTTTCATTTCACTTCCACAAATAAAGCTTTTGGAGGTCTTAAGGAGGGATCCTGAAGGTGTAGGGAAAACTGACAGGCTGTGAGCAAATCCGAGCGTTTCTGACAACACCCTGCTGGGGCCACTCTGCCCTTGTCAGGACAGAAAGAATTTTTCAATGCTTCTTGAATGGATTGTCTTTATAGAAAGATGGCCCAAATTTGGTAACCGAATGCAGCAAGCTTAGATGATCGTTTTTTTGGGGGGGGGGGAGGAAAACTACAAATATTTGTAAATAAAAATCCATATATTCTCCATCTTCTCCAATCAACGAATAGAATCAACGAAACTATAAAGGACTTCTGAACAATACAATGAACTGAGCTTAAAACCAGCTGAAAGGTAGGCCTGAGTTTCAGTCTCCTGGCAGGCAGCACCAGGTTCCAGGAAAAGCCATAAGCTGACACCACCCAGAGAGGGCCAGCATCTAAGGGGTAGCACCCGACACTCCAAGCATCCCAACCATTAGATAGGATGAGGTGAGAAAATTAGATGCCCTTGAGCCCAGCATAGCACCTATTCCCCTTTTACCAAGACACCCTTAGACCAATGTCAGCCTATCGGAGTCTTGAACCCTGATAATCTACTCACCCCCAACCTCCACTATGATTTAAAAAAAACCAAACAAACAAACAAACAAAAAAACCCTACCCTGTTGGGTACTCTCTGCTCTCAACTACTATGTCAGATAGGCAGAGAGGCCAAGCACAAGCTTGAATAAAAAGGCTGTTTGCTTTTGCATACGATTCCATCTCCTTAGTGGCCTTGGGGGGGGGGGGTGTCCCTGAGATCTGGGCATGTTAGTATTCAGGCATCTGTACAGGCCTGTCCTTGGGGTCCTAACAGGGCACACCCTCCGCTTCAGCGGAGCACCACCTGTGCATATTCACTATGTTCCCTTTTAAAATGGCCCTGCCCACCTCCCATCTTTCTGCCTGTCTGTCTGTTCCCCCTTCTCTCTTTTCTCTCTCTCCAACTGCTCCCATCCCCGGAGGCCAGTCTCCCACCTCCCTTTTCCCCAATCCAACTCCCTAATACCACCCCCACCCCAGGCCGCGCTTGAATCCTGTGGCATGGCGTTTTTCTCTCGAACGATGCTTTTCTTAAATTACAATGATAACACACTTCTCTGAACTCTCCCAATGAACAGACATGAAACTAACTCTTCCAAACGAACTACTGTTGTGACAGTGTAAGGTCTGAATGGAAGACAACCTGTCCAACCATCTTTGTGGTTCACAGTCAAGTTAGACGGGAAGTGCTAGGACAATGGGGGTCCAGTGTTCCTTATCGTATTTCCACCAGTTTAAAGTTTGGTTTACAATTCCTGGCAGGATGTTTTACATACATTTTCAATCATTACAATACTCCCAGGGTGTAGGTACCGCCCCATTTTGTCAATAGTAAACTGAACTGCCAACAAATAGCTGGGTCCGAACCTCCACTTCTACATCTCTTCCCTGCCTTGAAAGAACATCCATCTTCAGTGGAGTGTTCTTCACAACATCTAGAATTGGCTATTGAGGTTCAATTTTCTTTTAGTTCTGTTAGCCATCCCTGGAGATGTAGAGCTTACTATTTTTATACTT
The DNA here is from genome assembly GCF_943737965.1 of Phodopus roborovskii. Lineage (NCBI taxonomy): Eukaryota > Metazoa > Chordata > Mammalia > Rodentia > Cricetidae > Phodopus > Phodopus roborovskii. Next base: position 27,925,830 of record NW_026126469.1, read on the forward strand.
TCCCAAGTACCTGGTAAATTCAGAAAAACTTCCGGCTGAGCAGCTCACCAGGCAAGAGGCCGGAAGAAAGGAAGTGAAGTCCTTTTCTCTCTCAGATGTATGTGTCCGGCAATCTCACTGGGGAAAGTGAGCTGGCAGAAGGAAACCAGGAAATGTCAAGGTGGGATCAAAAGAGTGAGCACGACTCACCTGCCCTCATCAAAGAAAAGAGACACTCACCCGCAGGTTACAACTCTCGGTACCGCCAGGACCCTTAAATTCCTTGCGGGAAACAACACGTGTTCAGTTCGCAGAACTCGCGGCCCACTGAACCACCGCCTCTGCTACAGAGCCAATCAGAAAATTCTGCGTCATCGTCAAGCGCCAGACATAGGCAAAGGCCCTGCTAAAGCAAACCCTGCAAGAGCCACCGATGCCATGGTAACTGGGCAATGCGAGCTTCCCGCGCGATGCCTCCTGGGAGGAGTAGTTCCAGAATGTCCGATCCCTGTCTAACTGGTAGGTGGTGGAACTACAACTCCCAGCACCACCTGAATGCAGCCTGGGAGGAGGAGAGGTTGTCACTGTTGTGGACCAAGTCTAGGCCTGAGCTTGGAGAAATGCTGGTGGCGTCCCAGGAAAGGTCCCCAAAGAAGAGAATGGAGCCGAGTCGCTGGAAACAGATCTCAAGCAAGCTGAATCCCAAGGTGATCCCAGTCGGAAGCTTTGAGGAATATGGGCCGGCCCTAGGCGCCACAGTCCTGAAGCCAAGCCTCTTCCCGCCCTGCGCTTCCTCCCTCTTCCCCCGGGGGCATCCTTATCTGGCCTTGGCTGCCCTCGAGCCAACACAGCCCCGAGAGGTGTGGTTCTAGGAGCCTTAGGGTCTGTAAGGATTGTTACCTGTTATCTAAGCGGAGAGGTTTACTAGTGCCCATTAGGGTGAGTGTACTTTGCCCCCAATCCTTACCTCTGACGCCAATTTTAGGAAACTTTCCTCACATTTTCCCCCTTCCCTTTCAAATCTTAGGTAAGGGACCTTTGAAAGGAAAAGAAAAAAAAAAAAAATCACATTAAATTCTCTGCTGTTAACCCTTATATCCCCAGCTTCCAGTTTTACATCAGATATCTAAAATGAACCCAGAAGGCCAAGTGGTTACATCTCAATACTTCATCCATATGGTTATTTCTAAATTCCACCAGCACTCAGAGATAGATCCTTGATCTATTACCCCGTCTGTGCACTAGCTCCTAAAGGCACGAAAGAAAAAAAGAAAAAAACTGACAATGCCTTTTTAAAATTGCAACAGACAAAAGTGACATGGGCAAGGTCCCAGTCATACCAAGTGTGCCTTCCAGAACACCTCTTTTACAGCCACAAAAATAACTGCTGTAAATGCAAATGAGAGTATTGACATGGAGGGGATTCAAATTTCAGCTGTAGAGTGGTTCCACCAATTGTTTTCACCCCACCCCCCACCCCCACTCCCCGGCTACACTTTCCTTTAAAAAGAAAAGCGGTCCTCTAGATGTGCAGCTTTTGAGGGGGCCCCTGGGCAATCATTCTTGTGGGGGTATTCTAAATATAGGAACTACGTACACAGGGCATATTCCACTTAGTGGAAATCATGCTTCTGATACTAGAGGGCATAGGCCAGCGCATTAAAGTGGAAACTGAGGTTGCTCCACTGCAAAGTATCAGTTGCATAATAGATGGGGCCCAAAATAGCTTATGAATATAGATTTGATGATGAAAGGTAAAAAATTTGGGACAACTTAGAACTACAAAAAAAAGTTTTTGTTTTTTGCTGATAATGCTCATTATTTCTGTCTAGAGGATAAAGAAAGTAAAGACACAAGAACGCCTTGAAATTGCACTGTTTGAATAGGATCAGCTCTTTCTTTGTTGCACTGACAGAGTTATTGAGCAGAGCAGCTGCTTTAATTGTGTGTAAGGTGGGCTGAAGGTGAAGTAGTAGGAGAAGCGAGGAGAAGATTATGCCTTTCCTACCAGCTTCCATGTGCCAGTCAGTTTGCTGTCCCATCATTTTTATTTTTAAATACCTGAATTTTTTTTTCAGAGTAAATACCCCTGTTTGCTCAGTGATTATTGGAGAGAGTTCTGTAAGATTCTGGGAGTCACAGAGAATAGAGGCTCCTTGGGGTCTGATTTCTTGTTTCTGAATAATATTGCATCTCGGTAGAGGCACCAGGTGGTGTGGAACGACTTTAAACCCAGCACTTGGGAGGCAGATCTGTCTGAGTTCAAGGCCAGTCTTGTCTATAAAGAGAGTTCCAGAACAACTCAAGTTGTTAAACAGATAAACCCTGCCTTGAAAAAAAAGAAAGCAGAATCATCTGGATAGAGATTAATTTTCTTCATATATGCTTGTTGCAATAGTAGATAGAAGCTGAGTAGTATAATTCTGTTCTACACCCCCACTCTTGTTGAACCACACATCATCTCGGGTGTAGAAAGGACAGGAAGGCATTTGGCTGTTTGTGCAAACAGGAAATAAAGGACCATAACAGTCTTTAAGCAGAAAATTACACAGAGAGGCGATTTAACCAGTATTAGTCTGGGTTTTCACAAGGAGTTTCACATCTACTATTTCTGTACCTTGAGTCTTAGCCCTGGAGAACTTAAGAAAAAACACTGATGCTTAGACTGCTGATCAGTTACATTACAGTCTCAAGGCAGGTAGACAAGAAGGAAGAAGGATGTCCCGGGCAAGGCTCCCTGTTCCTTCTACTGTGGTTTAGTGTGCTTTCATTGCTAGTTGGTGCTGAACTTGCATATGAACTTTCCATATATGTTAGTGGGAAGGATGGCTTAAAATGGCAATGTTGATAAAACGATTGTTGTGCTAATACTTTATCTATTTTCTACAGTCTGCATTTGACCCTGACAATGTGGGGCACTGGATTAAGGTAAGGCATTTCAAAACCAGGATAGAAAGAGATGTGAGAGTCAGACATAATAACAGATCTCCAGTGTGCATGTGCATGGCTGTTGCTATTCTCATGTGATTATGTATCTTGCCTCAATTTTATACTTTAAAAAAAAGATTTATGTATTATGTAAAAAATATTCTGCCTGCATGTATGCCTGCAGGGCAGAAGAGGGCACTAGCTCTTATTTCAGATGGTTGTGAGCCACTATGCGGTGGCTAGGAACTGGACTCAGGACCTCTGGAAGAGCAGCGAGTGCTCTTTTAAGCACTGAGCCTAGAAATACCAGGAATGCTGGTTAGAACCTGGTGAACTGCTCAATAAATTCAACATTACATAAAAAAACTAAAATATTGCTTAGAGTTTCAATAAAAATAGGAAAATCAAAGAATCATACTAGCTGCTAGAAAAGCAGCTTCTGGAATTCTCTAATCTTGAACAAAGTTACTATCATCCCATGCATTTCTTCTTATTATTTTTCTTCTTCTCCTCCTCCTTCTCCTCCTCCTTTTCCTTCTTCTTTTATCCTGTTATTTTGAAGAGTGTGGAGAAAGCTTCAGAGTTTGCCATTTCAAATGCATGTTCTACCAGAAATGCAGATTTACCTGGAAGGCTCTGGCAACATGCAGTAGATCTGGGAACATGTGAGCAAATGGAGTATCATGATGACGTCTATGAAGAAGGTAAGAGACTGCATTTGTTCACATGATGTTAGCAGTTCTTAAAGCATAGCCCAGCATTCACTGAAAAGCACTGAATGAAAGCTACTCTTCCCCTCGCTCTTAACCTTTGCTTCTCTACTATCCTGAAGCTGCTTGTTCTAGAGCTAACTCCATCACTACATGTAAGGCCATCTGTAAATGCTGTGTGTGTGTGTGTGTGTGTGTGTATATGTGTGTGTGTGAGTGTGTGTGTGTGTGAGTGTGTGTTCATACTGGTGTCTGCATGTTTATAAAGATGCCAGAGGAGGCCAGAGATATCGGTTCCCTGGAGCTGGAGACGCAGGTAGTTGTGAGCCACCGGTGGGTGCTAGGAACTGACCTTGGGTTCCTTGCAAGAACAGTCTACACTTTTAACTCTGAGCCATCTCCCCAGCCCCACAAGCCTGTATTTAAAGCCCACTTAGTTCCCTAAATTTGAAGCAGCTGCTGGCAGAAGCAATTTGATAGACTAGTTAACTGGTGAGTGGTGTAAGGTCCTGGTCCTATGGCACAGATGGTGACATGCTCATTTGATCTGGTATTCTACTGATGAATAGACCTTGAGTTTATGAATTGCTTTAGTTCCTTGTGAAGAGACTCCAAAACCATTTTAACTTCCTTGTCTCCTCAAAGTTCCCTTCATTTGGAATTCACCACCTTGATTACTGAGTGACTGAAGAACTGTACCACCTAGGAGTCAAGGGATTGGATGGAACACGCAAAGGAGACTGGGAAGGAGAGTCTCCAGGGGAAGGGGAAGTCAGTACCATTGTCCTGCAAGCCCGCTTCTGTTTGGGTTGTTTATTTCATGCATCTCTTCATTTATCCATTGCATGATAGTAAAGTCTTGCTCCACTGTATTAGCGCTAGAAGTTTTGACTCTGAATAAGGAAAGCAAAGCTGTATTTAGCATAGGAATGAAGAGAATTTAAAAGCAAATTATCAGGTAGTGGACTATTCAAGGCATCGCAGATAGAAGGCAGGGTGGCGTCAAGAGCTTAAAGTACACACAAGCTTGGAATACGTGGGGAGCTGAAGGAAAACCCTTGAGGCTGGTGCTTCCTGTAGATGTGAGCATAAAGAAGTGAGCAGGAGACACATCACATAGGGCTCTAAAATCACATAGATTTTATTCTGATCATAATAGGGTGGGATTGAAGTATAAGGGGCCATGATTTAAACATGGAAAGAATGTAATGTTTTGGGGCGGGGCATGAGGGAAAGTAAGCCTTGGGAAGTAGCTGGAGCTTCGGGTGAGAAGTGGTAAGGGTTCATCTCAGGTGGTTAGTAGTTCATTCACAGTATACAAGAGCCCTCAGAAACCCTACACGTGGAAGGAACATTGTCTTACTCCACTTGTTGACTCTTCTGGTGGGGAGAGGTTTTTATCCCCACCTACTGTCCTGAGAAACTACTAGTCCATACCAGCCTGTGTTGTTATATGGGCAGAGCATGCTTTACAAAGATCTGGTTTTGCTCCTTTCTCATCTGCTCCATTAATATTCTGCCATAACTAGTGCCGTGGGGAGCATACCGTGAAAAGCTCTGCTCTTCTGCTTACTCCCCACATCCAGCATGAGGAGCTGTATAGTAAACTTCAAAGGAAGAGCTCTTTCTTGGTTCTTGTAGTACTTCCTAGTAAGCCCTTACTGTGAGTGGCATTTAGTAGACCCAGACTGTTTTACATACAAATTATACACATAAAGGTGTAACTTGTTGTACAAGGGTTAATAATTGTCATCTCCCTTTCTCTGCCCTCTTCTAGCATATTTGTTGTACTTAGTTTCTACTGTAGTCCTCCTGAGGTACCTTCCAGGACCCCTAGTGGATGCCTGAAACTGGAAGTAATACCAAGCCCTACAGTATTATTTCATATACTTTATACATATATTTTAATACATGATAAAATTTACATCATAAATTAATCACAGTAAGAGATTGATAATAAAATAATAAAACAGAACAATTATATAAGTACTGTAACTTATGTGACTGTCATCTGTCTTAAAGTATCTTCTTATGCTGTACTCACCATTATTCTTGTGATGATGTGTGATGACAAGGTACCTGGGTGACATGACAAAGTGAGGTGAATGACAAAAGCATGGAGACAGCATTAGGCTGTTATTTGAGGGTTCCTTGAACACTGTCACTACATTATTATGGCAGGCAATCAGTCTAACAAATGAGATGACAACTATTCTATTAGCTAACAGCAGATAGTGTAACTGGTGTGAACGTGCTGGACAAAGAAATGACTCATATCTCGGGTGGAATGGCATAAAACAGAACATGATTTTATTATGCTATTTAAACTGAATGCAATTCAGAACTTAGAGATTATTTCTGGGATTTTTCCATGTGATGTTTTTGGACTTCAGTTGACTTAAGTAACTAAAACTGGAAAATGAAACTACAGATAAAGGGCCACTCTTATCATTTGTTTTCTGTTGTTTTATTTATACTAAACATGTCTTGATTTCAGTTAATATACAGAAATACATAGTTACATCAGAACTGTAAAATAATAGTAACAGTAGTAAAGGTAACGCTAAAGTAGTTATTTTCCTTTGAAATTTCCATGCCGTAGACTGAGGAAGAGCTCTTTGATGATAATAAAGATGATGAAGATAATGCTAATGCAAACATTTTCTTCTATATTTACTTGTAATTTTCTTTTATTTATATTGGTTTGCTTGTTTATTCTATCATGAGTTTATGTGTACCACATGGCACATGGTTACCAGCAGAGGCCAGATGAGGATGTTGATCTCCTGGAACTGGAGTTACAGATGATTGTGAGCTGACATGTGGGTCCTGAGAATTGACTCAGGCCCTCTGCAACAGAAGCAAGTTCTCTTAACCACCGAGCCATCTCTGCAGCCCCTGAGATTTTCATAATTTCATTTTCATAATGCCACTGAAATGGAAGCTGGCTTCCAACACACTACACTCTGACTTTCCTTTCAACTCGTTATTCCAGCTTTCCTGGTTCTGCCTTACCACTTCAACTCCTAAAATGTGGACTTCCTCAGGTTTTCAGTTTTTAACCCATCTTTACCTACTTTCTTCATGTGGTAATGTCATCCTGTTCTAAGGCTTCAGGCACCATCTATATGCTGACAACCCTCATCTGGTTCTTCAGTTTGAACCCATCCCATGAAATCCCAAGTATTGCCACCAATATCAACTTGACCTTCCTGTTTGGTCATCTCATGCACATTTCAAACCTAGTATGCCTAAGTCTTCCCCCAAACCTGATGCTTCTCTGCCCTACTCCCTTCTCAGTAAATGCATCTCTATTATTTCAATTAAGTTTTGCACGCTAAAGATTTCTTTTCCTCCATTCCCTGTTTATCAGCAAAGCATGTCAACTTTATCTCAACATTTTCTAGACTATAACCATTTTTAATTGCTCAACTCTGAGTTCAAACCATTGTCACCTCTTTACCAGTCTATCATATTCATCTCCCAGGTAACATCTTTGCTTATCCCGTTTAGTCTATTTTAACAAAAATCAAAGTGATCCTCTTAAATATATGTTACCTCTTGCCTTGGAAAGATGGCTCAGCAGTTAAGGTCATTGGCTGCTCTTCTAGATACCTCATGTTCAATTCCCAGCACCCACATAGCAGCTGACAACTGTCTGTAACTCCAGTTCCAGGAGATCTGATGCCTTCTTCTCACCTCTGCAGGTATCAGTCACTTACACAGTGCGCAGACATACGTGCTGGCAAAACACCCATCCATAGAACTTAAATAAAATAAAAATTAAAGAAAATTTAAAAATAAATAAAAAACTAAATGAAAATCAGGCATAGTAGTATATTCCCTTGATCCCAATACTATAGAGGCAGGTAGGTCTTTGTGAGTTCAAGGCCAACCTGGTCTACATGTCTACATAGTGATTTTTAGATGAGCCAGAGCTACACAATGAGATCCTGTCTCAAAGCATGGCAGGGCGAGGCGGGGGGGGGGGGGACGTACTCACAACCCTCCTGCGGCCAGCTTCTCATGCTTGGAGTAGAAGACAGAGTTCCTAGAATGGTGTCAGAACTCTAAACAAAAGGGTTTCAGCTTCAGGACTTCTGACATTTGGGACCAGAGTGTTTTTGTTGTGTGGAAGCTACCTTGTAAATAGGGTGTTTAACAGCATCCTAGTATTGGATATTGTTATCACCCACCCTTCTTGTAACAACCAAAAGTAACTGTATTTCAAATGAGGGGCAAGATTGACTTTGTTGATAACCACCTTGCTCAGTCTGACCTATAAATCACCTCTTCCATCTCATCTGTCTGACCCCCATTTCTCCAGCCACACTGCCCTCCTGGTTACTTTTCCAGCCCTCTAGGAACTCATGCAGTAGGGCCTTTGACCTTGCCCTCCCCCTGCGTGGTATAATATTGCCTTATATATTAGTACAATGCATTCATTTCCCTCCTGTGCCCCAATATCTTCTATTTGACCACCTAATTTAAAACGACAACACTTCTTATAGTTTTTAAACACTCAGTCTCCATCTCTTGGTTCCCTGCTTTGTTTTTATCTGTTTGTTTTGTCATTTTTCCCTTGGTTAGACTGTTAGCTTCATGGTGGTAACGGTTCTCTTTCCAGTTTTGTTACCTATTATGTTCCTAATAAAAAGGTATTTGTCACATAATGGGTGTTCAAGAAATACTGACTGAATGAATGAAAACAACAAATAAAGGACGCCTGTAAGTCACTGAAATCCTAAAAGATGTCTTTGTTCTACTGACAGCTCAGGAGCTAGTCAATGACTGGTTAGACAACAAACTTAGACAAGAATTAGCAAGTGACGAAGAAGGGGAAAACACTATGCTGAGCAGCCCCCCTCTGCTGGATGCCCACGGCCACTTGAAATATGACAAGTTTGATGGTAAGAACTTATCTGGTTCTTCTGAGCTTCAACATCTAATGAATGTTTCTAAGAAGTGGTTTTTATTGTTTTAAATAATAAATGATATACTTGGCTTATGTATGTTTGGGTTATCTTTGTGAGTTTAATTTTTTTTTGATTGAGTATAAATCCCCTTTGCTTATATCCTTAGTTAGTAAGTTCCTATTGCTTTTTAAAATTAAAGTATTTCATTATTTATAATTTTGCCTATGAATTTATGTAACAATTAAAAGTATCTCTTGCCCATATATCATTAGATAACTATTTACTTTGACAGAGAACACACTTAAACATTCACATATCATTTTATAATTATAAAATGCTTTTTATTCATTGATTCATTTTCACACATAAAAGAGGCTATTTCTCTTTTAAGGATTTTTCCTTTCTTTTCCTCTTTCATGCAAATTGTCAGACAAATTAAATAACAGACTTATAAGGGTCCTTTATTGTACCTTGAGTGTTTGGGATTTTCTGATTTTCTTTTTTGTTTTCTCTGAGGATAAGATAACATGGTTAGGGCAGCTTTCCACACCTGATTCAGACCACCTTGGTGAAAGCAGCTGAGGGCAGTCCTCTTGTTAGGACTCTACAAAAATCCCAACTAGGGAATCACAGTCATGAGCTCTGAATGCTAAAGACTATTTAATATCACCTAATGTAACTGGTCAGTGTCCACAGTCATTAGGCAAACACACACTAAACCTACAAAGAGTTCCTATTCATTACTGTTCCAATAGCTTAAAATTAAAAGATTGGCCATGCCCAGCCTGGTAAGGATGTAGAGGAGTTGGGACACTCGCATAGGACTGATGGGATGTAAAGTTGCTATAACACTGAGCTATATCCTGGTGGAAATTGAGGGTTATTTTTAAGCAAGAGAGTTTTTGAGGTTGTTTCGATTTTAGATCTGGCTGTGCAGAGGTTCTTAGAGACTTGGTGAGAGCCTTTCCTGATGAATGGAGCTTTGCCCTTTTATCTGAAGGGGCTTGCTGAGGGCCACACTCATCCAACTGGCATTACTAGTTCCTACTTGTCGAACCATCTCAGCTTTGTACTTCTCGGGAATTTTCATGTGAATATAAATATTATTTTTTAAGTCCCCCTTTTGTTGTTTTCCACTCCCAGATTTATGTGGCTATTTGGAGGAAGAAGAGGAGAGTGCCACTACTCAGAAATTTATAGAGCATCTGCTCCATAAAGAAGTGGTGGGCCCTGGGATGGTGGAAGAGCTTGGGAGGAAGGAAAACCAAAGCAAGAGGCAGCAGAAGGATCCTCGGCTTACCATGGAGATGAGACATAAGCAGGTGGGAGGGAAAACAAAATTAAAATGGATAACAGGAAACAGTCTTTGTGTAACACATTTAATAAGCTTAAATAAAGACTTAGGCTTTATTATGAAAAGGGTGCCATCTGTGGTTTGGTAAGGAAGAATAAAAATAAGATATAAGAATTTCAGAAGAAAAATAATTCTCATAAACTGAGAGTAGGAAACAATTTATTTAAGAAATAACCAAAATTAGAGTAATTGATTTTGACCAGTTGAGTACTGAACTAAACTTTATTAGTGTGAACGTGGCACTTCCGATTATAAATATGTAGATTGCATTTGCTCCAATTTGGTCTTTGAATGGTGACATTAATATATTATCATGAATATTCTGCTGGATATTATAAGGATAATTCTTTTCTAGACAACTAAAATTCACTCATTTTGTGATTATAATTTGAAAAGGAGGACAGATCTGAATTAAATCTAGTTCAGCTGTTTGAATTGGAAAGGCATATGGGAACTTTCCTTCCTCCAAAAGGAATAGTAGGTAATAGCGGAAAAGACGATCTCTGTGCCTTGCAAAGGAGTTTTGGTAGCTCAGAATGACCGTGTCTTTGCCATATATATGACCTGGACTAAGACTGAATTGGCACTACTATCTACATATGTGTGGGCTGTCTTTTTACAATACTAGATTTCTAATTACACATCTTGAAAGTGCACTGTTTGAAACCAATGAAGTATGGGAATGTTGGAAGATGGAGAAAAGTAGGATCCTGGTTTGACAGAAGGGAGGAGAGAAGGTTCGGTAAGACATATGTCTATTTATTGCCTGTAAGTCTCAGCACAACTAGAGGACGAAAAAGGGTAAAGTCAAGAGGGGAGCCAGGAGCTGAAGAACTGGTGTTGCAAAAGAAGAATGTGCTTATCTAGAATTATCCACAAAGGCTTGCTCTTGGTTTCCAAATGTGACCACAATTACTGGCATACTTAAATAGAGAAGGGGATGAGTAGAGCCTTGCAGTGTTCTTTAAGGTAGTGGATTACTGTCCTATCCTGCAGAGTGTAGCCACCATAATGTATCATGTTCTTTCCTAAATGATTGTTAAAGTACAGATCCTAGGGAGGAAGTCATCTTACATATACACAGGACAAGCTGGAGAATGGGAGATGATTTCTAAATAAAATGAAAGCTTGGGCTCTGACCCCTTCACTGCACTCAGCTTTCCCATCACACAGGCCATCCATTCCCAGAAGCTGAGAGTCCTCTTCATCTGTTTGTAGAACTTTGTATTGGTTTTCCCCAGGAAGCAAATGAAACTGGGGTTCTGGGTGAGAATGTTTCAAACTGGTTGAATTCTGAACTTCAAACTGTCATTCTTCTTGTGATTTTTCTAAGGTAAAAGAAAATCGCTTAAGACGTGAGAAACAACTGGAATTGCAGAGAATGGACAATGCCATGAAGAAAGCGGCCTTCTTGGAGGCTCAGTGTCTAGTTCAAGAAGAGAAGAGAAGGAAGGCTGTGCTGGCCAAGAAAGAGAAAGAGGGAATTCGGAGAGAGATGGTAAAGCTGAGGAGGGAGATCCTGGAGAGAAGGCACACCGTGGAAGAAGCTTGGAAAATGTAAGCGAGTGTGATGAGCAGTGTGGAGGATGTCTAGTTAAGCAAACATCAGAAGTACTCACAAATAAAGAAATGTTCAAACATGGCACACACTAAACACAAAAGAGGGAAACACCCGCTGTTCCACCATCTTAACAAATCACTTATTTTTCTATGTTTTCTCCTGGTCAAAATCCCCTTACAGACATAATTACAGCCATCAAGTGCATTTAATTTGTTATTCTGCTGTGCCAAACATGTCCGGAGTCCTGAAATGTATGTATTACCCCACTGTGTTGCTGTACCCTAGCATATGATGGCCTTGTCCTATATTGCTAAGCACTTTGGCTATTTAAAATGTCTTGCCAGTAGGGCTAGAGAGATGGCTCAGTGATTAAGAGAAATTGATGTTTTTCTGGAGGGCCTGAGTTCGCCTTCCCAAACCTACATTAGGTGGCTCCCAACCACCTGTTAACATCAGCACCAGGAACTCTGATGCCCTCTTCTGGCCTCCACAAGCACTGTGCTCACACGCATAAGCCCACAGAGACTCACATACATACCATAATTAAAAATAAATTGTTTTAAAAATTACCAATATAATAATGCAATGAGTATATTTATCCCTAGAGCATTGCCATTCCTTTGAATTACATATATGATATATTTAATATACATGTGCATATATGTGTGTACACACACACACACACACACACACACATATATATATATTATATGTTTTGTTTTTTTGAGACATGATTTCTCTGAATAGCTTTGGCTGTCCTGGAACTCACCAGGCTGACCTAAACTCATAGAAATTCACCTGTCTCTGCCTCCCAAGGGCTGGGATTAAAGATGTGTGCCACCACTGCCTGGCTTGAATTATAATTTTAGGATAAATTCTTATCAGTATAATTAGTGGATTAAATATATAGATCCTTTTGTGACTCTTTAAACATTCCAAATTACTTTAAAAATTAGTTGTACTTGCTACAGTGTCAGCAGCTGTGGACCAGTTTACCACACTCTTCCCTGTACTGGGAAGGATCATTTTTCAGGGTGTTTTTGTTGTTATTGCTGTTGTTGTTATTGTTCGTGTTTAATGGGCATCGCAGTAACTGGTTTGTATTTCTTTGGTTGCATAAGATTTTTAAAGGTGGAACATATTTCCCTATTCCTTTTCTGTGGTTAGTAATCGCTCCCTGTCCTACTGTGCATTGCGCTGGGGTCTTATTTTCTGATGATCATACAGCAAGTCATTGCCTTGCTGATAAAGGAAAATAATGTCTGACATAAGAGGAAAATGACAATAGCCCTCACAGGATGTAGTATGTTATCTATCCTCATGCAGAAAATGAGCGTTGCAGGTGAAATAACTAATGTACTTATTCTGAGAAATAGCACTGTTGCATGAACTGCAGAAATCTTCCAGCAACGTGACTCGAGTGTCTGAAAACTCCGACAGAGAGCCAGAAAGGCCTATTAGGTAATCCGTCCACCCCCATCAGCCTACACAGTTCCCCCCTGTGTTCTTGATTGCTCTCATTCTGCCCAGTTTCAAACAGCTCAGCAGTGGACATGTGCTCCACTCCCTCAAGTGCCAGGCTCAGGCCTCCTCCAAATGCTGCTCTTCACAGAAAGCAATCACAGTGTGTTAGTGAGTTCTCACTAAGGTCAACCCTGCTCTTCAGATTGCTCCCAAGCCTGGAAAAAATAGGCTGACCTAAAATAAATTCTGAAAACAAGTCACATTTGATGGTAGCAGGGTGCTCTGTTTAGTTCACAGTGGGCTCTCAACACATGTGCAGTGGCGAGCCATTTCCTATCAAAGTTAAGTCTTACCTGTGGTTATAGTGACACAGATAATGTACTCTGCTTCTAGGTGGATGAACTGATTTGAACTTTCCAGACAGCAATTTGGCAATAAATAACAAGAGTCATCAAGTGGCATTTTCCTTTGACCTGGGAATTCTAGTTCTAGGAAAATGGCCCTAAGAACTGATCAGAAATGCAAAGGTTTTTTATACAGTAGTAACTAAAATAGTATTATTTATAGTAATAAACAATAGTGATACAAAATTATTAGATATGATTGTACAATGAAGCAGGATTGACATGTTATTATTTCTGTGTGGAAATATGAATGACTCTTCTACCTCTCCAATTTTGACAATTAAGCAGATATTATTTTCATGATAGATATATATCCTGATGTTATTTTAAAACTCAGACCCCTGTTCTGGAACTCTATCTTGCATTTGCAATCTGCTACTGCATTTAGCCCTCCTTGACATGACTAGGCCCATCCAATATAATATTATTATAGGACTAGTATTTTGGGAAGATCCAGTAAGATTTTCTTGTGGATAGGTTTTTTTTTTCCTTTCTTCTTATTTATAAGTTATCCTGAATCTGCTTTATTGCATAAAGTATTTCCTTAAAGAGATTTATTAATTACAAAAGAAAAAAAACAGTAGCTTTGGTAATGGAGAGATGGAGAGATGACTCAGCAGTCAAGTATACTTCTTGATCTCCCAGAAGACTGGAGTTCAGTTCCCGGTGCCCACATTGGAGAGCTTCATAACCACTATAACTCCAGCTCGGAGGACCCTGTCCCTTCATTGGGCTTTGAGGGCACCTGCACACATGTGGTATACAGTCACATGGATGCATAAATAAAAATCAGTTTGAGAATAAAACAGGCTTACACTAGATAATCAACCTCAGATAACCAGCAAAACAAGGCTAGCATCAGCAATAATAAGACATAATATTATGTGCACCCTAAATGATACAGTGTGAAAATGAATGGCACAGTGTCTGTGTACTGGGCTCTTCTCAACTAGAATTTCTGTAACTGTAAAATTTCTGAAAGTCTAGGTGATGCCTGAGTTTTCACAGCTGATCTGGGGTCCTCACCATTTGTTCCATCTCATCAATGGAACGTGCTTTATCCGTATACATCTGTAATTAGCTCCAACAAAAAGACAATATTGAGAGGGGGTGGTGGTGGTGGTAGCTCAGTTGGTAGAATGCTGGCCTAACATGACAAAGCCCTGGGTTTGAGCCCCACCTCCACATTTGGGAAGTGGAGGCAGAAGGATCAGGAGTTCAAGTACAGTCTCAAAAATAAATAGATAAATAAACAACTAAACAAATAAATGGATATATCTCCAAGGACACTTGAGTTGGTAAGTGAAGGAGGATGGCCGACAGGAGAAAAGGGAATGGAGGCTAGGAAGATTCTCTAGAGTCTGTTCTATCCTCAGTAATTTTTGATTCTATTAATGTTTCTTCCTAGAAAACCTGTAAAAGCCCATGATAGGAATCTTGTTCCTTTTTTACTTATGGATCCATTTAGCCCTCTAATAAGAAGAGATAGAGGAGCCTGGCAGGGGTGGCACATGCTTTAATCCCAGCACTCGGGAGGCAGAGGCAGGTGGATCTCTATGAGTTTGAGGCCAGCCTGCTCTACAGAGTGAGTTCCAGGACAGGCTCCAAAGCTATAGACAAACCCTGTCTGGAAAAAAGACATAAATAAATAAATAAATAAATAAATAAATAAATAAATAAATAAATAAATAAATAAGGAGATAGAATCTGGGGAGTTAGCTCCTCCAAGGAAAAGTTGGATTTCACAAACTTGACAACCCAAGTTCAATCCCCAGAACCCCAGAACCAACTAAAAAGCCTGGTACTGTTAGAAGAGTGGACACACCAAACAGGAAGTACATTTGTTTTTTATTCTAACTTAGTTGGTGGCTGTGCCTTTTCATCTCTGGCTGGGGTCTGGCCTAACAATCGTACTCAACTGGCTAGTTCTGAAGAGATGAAAGGGAGAGGGGTTGCTGCTCAGAGGAGAAAGGGAGAGGGGTTGCTGCTCAGAGGAAAAAGGATGCCTCAGGCCATCAAATTCCTAGAACAGAGCATCGAACCCTTGTGTAAACAAAGGCTTTACTGGTTGGGGAGGGTTAAAATACCTGCACAAAAGTCTTACAAGATGGATGGAGATAAAAAGATTTTAATTCCTTGTATTAAACAAAAGTTTATAGTATTTTATAGGAAAGATTCATACTTGATATTTCTAATCCCAGCATTCCTACAACAAGATGGGTAGCAGAGACAGGACAGATACCCTGAATAAGAAATGCAGTGGCAGAAACAAGAGAAACCCTGCCTCAAAACAAAGTGGGAGAGAACCAACCCCCTCAAAGTTGTTCTCTGTCTCTGTCTATCTGTGTCTCTCTCTGTCACACACACACTGAAATTTTTAGAAGGAAAAAGAAAGCATACCTGCATTGTAGAGTACTTTGTAGATATTGACAAACTTTGATAGATGTATAGCTCAGTAGTAAAGTCAATAGAAATGATTCATTAAAGCATCTTCTGGGCTGTTTGTCAAAGTACTTAACAATTTTATTTTGTTTATATATTACAAAATAACAAACTAAGATTTTTTTTTTCTAAGTCACCTTGCTCTGGAATACTCAGTGTTTGTTCATCCCAATACAGTAGGCTATAATTACTCATTATTAACTGTAGTAACTATTTTAAAAATTGTTACTCTTAATAGAGAAAAAAAAAGACAAGAAGATTCTCAGAGGAACCCAGAAGGAAAAATGGGGGAAAGCGCTCACGCTCATCTGGGCGAGGAAAAAGTTGCGAAAGAAAGAAAAAGAAAACTGAGAGAGCTCCTAATCCGGACTTTCGAGGAAGACCACCAGGTGAGACTCACAGTGCCTCTGCTCAGCCGGACTTTTGAGGAAGACCACCAGGTGAGACTCACAGTGCCTCTCTGCTCAGCCGGACTTTTGAGGAAGACCACCAGGTGAGGGTCACAGTGCCTCTCTGCTCAGCCCTGTGGCATAAATGACAAGAAGCTCCAGCAGAGATGGAATAAAGTATGCTGGGCATGGCAGGTCATGCCTGTCATCCCATCTCTTCTGAGGCAGAAGGATTACTACAAGTTCAAGGCCAGCTTGGGCTACATAGTGAATTCAAGTGTAATTGGAACTCCATGGTGAGGACCATATCTCAAAAAATAAGACGTAGTGTGGACGGAAGTTTCTGTCCCGCCCAGTTCTGCAGCTTTTTAGTCCCAAATAAACACAGAGGTTTACATTAATTATAAACTGATTGGCCCATGGCTCAGGCTTTTTATTGGGCAGCTCTCTCTTAATCATTAAGCCATATCTATTAATCTGTGTATCTCCACACAGTCTTGGCTTGCTGGAGAATGCCCAAGTCTCTTGCTTCCTTGGCAACTACATGGGGTCTGCCTGGTGACTCACTCACTCTCTGTGTTTCCCTTCCCAGAATTCTCCTAGTCTGGTAGCCCCACCCATACTTCCTGCCTGACTACATCCTGCCTGTCCATTGGCAGAAACAGCATTATTCTTCAACTAATAAGAGACACATATATTCACAGCCTACAGAAAGATATCCCCCATCAACACAGAGAGAGAGGGAGGAAGAAAGAATGCTAAGTCCATGAGAGAGAGAGAGAGAGAGAGAGAGAGAGAGAGAGAGAGAGAGAGAGAGAGAAAGAGAGAGACTAAGTCTCTGAAAGTTCATCTTTAAAACATAAATCAGCCCCACCATTTGCTCCCTTTTGCCTGCTGACCTGGCCCACAGGTCAGTGTATCGGGTTCCAAGATGGTCTTTCAAGCTGTAGAGGCGTTAGGTGAGATCCTAAGGAACTGAGAGCTATGCTTAGGATTCCTTCAGAATAACATCTTTTCTTGATTTTGAGACAGGGTTTCTCTGTGTAACAGCCCTGGCTATCTTGGAGCTCCCTCTATAGACCAGGCTGGCCTTGAACTCGCAGAGATCTGACTGCCTCTGCCTCCCCATTGCTGGGATAGCTTTTAACTACTGCCCTTTGGCTGCTTTTGAGCACTGGGATTCTACTTTGACAATCTTAAGGTCATTTACATCTGGGTTATGCAGATGGCACAAGAACAAGTCAGTCACTTGCTGTTTTGTATCTGAAATCCAAACATGATGATAGCTTGTCTCTTCTCTCATTAATGACCGATCTACCTTTATTTTTTGTTTCTTTTACCTTTAGAATAATTTTTATTGAAAAAAAATCTGATTTTTCAAAGCTTTTAAATTTTTATTTTTATTCCCAAAGAGCTAGTACAGTATATGGTTGAATAATCTGTTTAAGAAAGTTTACTTAGTGCCACTTAATGAGGCCTATGTTCTTTGCACCCATAACTAACTTTATATTGACAAATACATATGTTCTGTATCAGTTACTTTAGAATTGTGGGATCAAAATGCCTGAAAGAAAGTTTTGCTTTGGATGATGGCTTCAGAGGGCTCAGTTCATGATCCCAGGCACTACAGTAGAATGTCATGGCAGCAGAAACATTTGGTAGAGGACAGTTATTTACATCACAGAAGACAGGAAACAGAGAGCCAACTGGAAAGTGGCTAGAGATGTACCTTCAACATCTTGCCCTTACTGATTTATTTCTCCATCTAGGTCCCCCACTCCCAAAAATTCCAAGACCTCCCTCCCAAAATAGCACCACCAGCTGTGGACCAAACATTCAAGCCGTAAGCCTCTGGGGACATTAGATTCAAACTGTAACAACTTCTCGGATTATCTAAGCAGCTTTTTCAATGAAGGGTAATTGATTAAAATATGAATTAGGGATTATAACATTTCATATAAAATGAATTACTTGGCAGATTTGTAAATGAGATGGTTGGATGAGAAAAGATAAATATGTATATTTTCTAGCCCCCACAACACCTACACTAAGGCCTTAGGCATTGCTAAAATTCATGAAAGTTAATAGGATGAATATCTAAATGAGTGGATTTAACAAGGGAAAAAAGTGTAGGAAGATGCTGAGGGAGCTTGATAAATGTAGGATTAGACTTATAAAGGTCCTGAAAATTAAAAGATGGACATATTTTATGGTGACATCCTTGATGGAGGGAAGTTGTCATTATTCCAATATTAAAAATGTAATCAGAATTTTAATTTCAGAGCTAAAAGGAGATGGTAAGATTTAGGACTAAGGGGCTGGAGAGATAGCTCAGTGGTTATGAGCACTGACTGCTTTTTCAGAGGACCTGGATTCAGTTCCCAGCACCCACATGGCAGCTCACAACTGTCTATAATTCCAGTTCCATGGGACCTGACACCCATGACAAAGCAGTAATTCATATAAAATAAAAATTAGTAAAATTTAAAAAAGAGTTAGGACTAGTATTTGAGAAAGACTGACAAGTATTCTTAGATTCTGCATCCTTCAAGAGACAGGTGTAATTAGTGTATGCTTCTAGAACAACAGTAAAGATTGCAAAGGAAAAATAGGAAATGGGCTAAGCATGGTGCCTCACACTTGTCCCATCACTTGGGAAGCAAGGGCAGGTTGATCCCTGAATGTGAGACCAGCCTGGTGTACACACACACACACACACACAGTCTGGACACACACAGTCTGGAGAGGACAGCCAGGGCTACACACACATACATATACACATACACATACAAATACATACATACACATACACATATACATATACATGGAAAGAGGTCTGGAGAGATAGCTCAGTGTTAAGAGCATGGGCTGCTCTACCAGAGGACCCAGCTTCAATTTCTCACACCCACATGATTGTACACAACTGTCTGTAACGCTAGTCCCAGGGCCTCTCACACCCTCTGGCCTCCACAGGCAAAGGCTTGTAAGTGTTGTAGACATGGACTCATACACGTAAAATAATACAAGACAAGAGGAAAAGAGCTGATGTTCAGGGACACCTTGAAAAACACAAGGAAACTATACTGTGATAAGACTCATTCTTTAAAAACCTAACTTAAAGAAAAAATTTTATTTGGTTTTTTTGAGACAGGGTTTCTCTGTGTAGCCTTGGCTGTGTTGGAACTCACGCTGTAGACCAGGCTGGCCTCGAATTCACAGAAATTTGACTGCCTCTGCTTCCCAAGTGCTGGGATTAAAGGCGTGCACCACCACTGGCCAGCATATATTATTGTTTAAGTTTCTATTTTGAAGGTTGATTTTGGTATACAGAAAAGTTACAAAAATTACCCACACAGAATGAATCCCTATCACCAGACCTTTCCAGTGTTGAGCAAGTCTACTGATCAGTGTAGGAAATTGTTACCACTGAGAGCGACCCTGTTAGAACATCATCCACTTGGTTATGTAATTATTGATTTTATTCAGCGTGAGCTCACCAACATTTATTTTCCTCTGGACAATGCTACTGTTTATCTTGCAGCTTAAAGTACTCCATCTTTGGCCTTTGAAATAGCTTTCAGGTGTCCATCTCTGTCCTTTCAGCACAGTTCCATTCTTTTTCAAGCATTTTTTAATGACACCCCAAGATTCTCCAGGTTTATCTTATATTTTTCTGCCATAGTGCTGAAATCATCACTTGTACATAGAATCCTGGCTCCTGGTGTGAGAGAATGATCTTTAGAAACCAACCCTACAGTGTGCATGTGCACAGTGCTCCCAGGGGTGGGGGCAGGGTTGCTTCTATCCCTTCTTAGCACATATAAGTAGGAAATTTATCTGTGTCTACTAGTCTAACCCATGCATGCTCATAATTGCTGTTGATGTCTGTCTGCATGCATATGGAATACGTAATCCAATACCTCTAACTCCAGTATAACAGTATAGGGATGGGAGTCCTGTTATTCCTCCCCTGTCCCCTTATTGGTAATTTATAATCTGGGTTGTCTAAATTTGTATTAATCATTGTGAATTCATAATGATATTTTTAATGTACCCCAGGTGGGCCTCCCACATTGTAACAGTTTCCCCTGATATTAAGAAAGGTGGCTTATTATATGCATTCTGTTGACTTGTAGTTTAGACCTCCTTTGCTGTCATGTAGTTTGAGAATTGCTAAGCCAAGAGCCAGGTGTGATGGGACACACATGTTCAGCACTGGGAAGGTGAAGTAGGAGAATCGGGAAGTCAAGGCCATTTCCTGTTATGTGGTAGGTTAGAGGTCAGCCTGGGTCATGTAAACTCTGTCTTCCAAACAACTATGGGAGCAAGTCTAACTACAATATAATATTTGTGTGTTTTCTACTTTTAGCCTTACAGTTTTCAGTCAAAATATTATTTTCCAACACTGTTTAAATCCTTCTCTTCCCCTCAGTGTGGCTGCATTATTTATTATGATATGGGTTTTGAACCACTAATTTAGTATTTCTGCAGTGTATTCTGAAACACAGTAAAAATACACCTACCTGACTCCCCATCCTTTTCACAGACATAGCTGGAAATAGGATATTCTTTTGTTAAATCCCATTACAGGTCTGGTTCTCAAGTAGCCACAAGCTGCCTTCACCAGCCACAAGGTGAATAAGGAAAATGTCCTTTGATTCACATCAGGTTGCGATAACAGTCTGTGTACTCAGAATGTTCCCCAGCACAAACCTGATAGAAATACACAGAATATTATAGGGGAGTGGGGGGGGGGGCTGGAGAGACGGCTCAGTGATTAAGAACATTGGCTGCTCTTCCAGAGGACCTGGGTTCAATTCCCAGCACCCACACGGCAGCTCACAACAGTCTGTAACTCCTGCTCCAGAGAATCTAACATCTACACACTAATGCACATAAATAAATTAAAAAAGACTGTTATCAAGAAGATTTTAAGGAGTTGCTTTCTAGGAGTTGCTCCAGTGTAGGTCTCTACCATGCTTTGACTCTGGATTTTCGTTGTACCTCTAAATTCTTAACATTTATTTAGTTAGTCTTGGGATTTTTTTGTTTTTTTACGTTTTTGTTTTTGTCTTTTTTAACAGATTTTCACACCATACCCAGAGTGGCCGGCAGCTTGCTGTGTAACCCAAGCTGGGCTCACACTCAAAGCGGTCTACTTGCCTTGGCTGCCCCAGTGCTGGTGGGCCATGTAATTAATAGACTTCTGAGAGACTCTGGCCTCTCTTATCAGTGCACATGTCCAGGTGCAGCACTCATCCAGCATCATTCCTGCCAGTTTCCTCGGCTTCCCCTTGAGTGCATCAGGAACTTGTTTTTGGAGAGCGACTTTCCAGTAGAGCCTATCCTATTTCCTCTTTGATCTGGCAGTGAAATCTCTTAGGGAGATTCAGCAATTCATGTGCCATAGCTAATTAGCAGAAACAACATGGGATTAACTATGAAATTCTTAACACTGTTTGGAAAGTGCCTTCTTAATTCTCTATTCTGAAATGCATTTTTGTGTAATAAGATTAGAAACTCTGTGATCCCTTCTGCTTGGGAAAGTGGCAGAGAACAATGGAACATAGGGTGATATTAGACTAAATCTGAATTCTCTGGGGAGAAGGTTTTGATTTGCGTATTTGGTTAGGTTTTTCTGCTAGAGAGTAAGATAATAATGACCCACAGGAATCATTGTTAAAATTATGCCTGTGGCGTAGATCCTTTCAAAACTAGACCTAAACTACACCAAGAAAACATGGTGATATGGGGGTGGGTGGGGGCCCTGCATTTCCCCCCCTTGGCAGGATGCTGGAAACTGTAGTGAAGTACCTCATTTCTACAGCAGGGTTCCTTTCCAAAGATCTTACTATTAGCAGAATTCCTACAGAGCACTGAAGCAAAACCATTTGAGGTGACCAGCCACTGTCCTCTGCAGTGTCTGGGAGGGGGCCTCTTTGTGAATCAAACTGGAGAGAGAGGGAGAGGGAGAGATGCCAAGACATATGTGAAACATGTGGAGATTGGTGAACCTCACCCCATCCCCCAGCCCCTAGGTTCATTTTCCAAAGGCAAATGTGGAATATATTTTCTAAATGAGACTGTATTCATTACCCTATATAGTCAACTTTATAGAAAATTTCCCACTAAAATTTTATCAGTTTTGACATGGAGTTTTCTCTCCTGTCATTTTTCCTCACATCACCCTGTGAGTAACCCAAATTGCCTATTCTCATGAGGGGATCAGAGCCTAGAACCAATGTTGGGCCTTTAAAGGTGCCATAGGCCCAGAGGTTCCTATTCTCCAGCAATATTTGTTCCCAGGACTAGATTGCAAACCCAAGGCCTCATACATTTCCAGCAGGGTACTCTACTAATACCTATTCTTCAATATATTTGTTGTTGTTTGTTTTATTTTTTTGGGGGGGGGAAGGATACTGATTAAATCTTGCTTTTAAAAATGAAAGGGAAAGCCTATGTCATAAGTCCAGACCACTCTATAATAATTTACAGAGTAGAATAAATGTTTCTCTTAAACACTAAACATTTCTGGTGAATATTTATAAAAAAAAAAAAAAGTCTCCTGTGGGTGGCATCACTCGTTGTCTTATTGTTGGACCACCCTGGACTGAAACAAGCATGTGCCTGATGTACTCTGAGATAAGATGTGTTCTTAGCAGAGTTTTATGTGTGTGAGTGCCTAGGTCTGGAGAACGTGAAGCAGAAAGTAGGGACTGATGGAGGGATGCGGGCATCTCAAAGGGAATGAGAAGGCTATGAGGAGCAGCCTGTCTTCCCTAAAGACATGGTGCTCTCCTGACATGTAGGTCAGAATATGCAGGGAAAGGAGCCCTGTCTTATAGTGATCAGGCTGTAAGCCACCATTGTGGTCGGACTAACCAATTGCTTTAATAACTATTCAATAAATATAATGTTGACTGGACTTCTTAACAGCATGAAGAACTTACCAAACATCCTCTGTCTCCTATACATATCGACACACTTGTGGGTAAAATGTCCCAGTGTCTGATGTCTGGTATTTATTTTTAAACTCTGCAGGTGGGGGAAAGGTGCAGGAAGGCAGATGGAACCCTTCATTGGAAAAAGTGTTGATACGTTGTAAAGCTGAATGAAGGGTTACTCTTTGATTGTACTTTTGGATATGCTTGTTAAATTTCTGAAACTAAGGATTATAAAAAAATGCATTTCAAAGATGAAAGAATGAAACTGAATATTGAAATGTCTCCTGGTAGAGGTGCTCAGACTTTAGGCCTCTGGGGTTTCCCACGGCAACTGACAGCACTCTTTTCTTTGAAGGGTGGGAACAAAACGATGAAGTGTAGGAGTAGGACAGGTCATAGGGCACTTCTTGTTTTATTGTTTTATTTTATTTTGTTTTGGTTTTGGTTTTTCGAGACAGGGTTTCTCTGTGGCTTTGGAGGCTGTCCTGGAACTTGCTCTTGTAGACCAGGCTGGTCTCGAACTCACAGAGATCTGCCTGCCTCTGCCTCCGCCTCCTGAGTGCTGGGATTAAAGGCATGCACCACCACCGCCTGGCAATAGGGCACTTCTTTTCCATTCCAGAATGCAGGGTGGTCCCTCCCACCACAGACTCATGGTGCTGTGGGTAAAGATCCTTTCCAAGCCCCAGATTCTTTGTAGCGCCTGTATGCCTTTTTCTTACAAAGAGTGGGCCCTGGAAAAAAAAAAGAAAAGAAAGAAAAAAAAAAAAACAAAAACAAGACATTGAAGATTTCTTCCTGTTGCAGCATGGAATGTCTGTTCCTTTCACAATGGGAGCAGAAAGGAGTCCCTAGGCGTTCCTGTGAGGGTAACCTTCTTCCTGACATTTGAACCTCAGCCAAGTCCCCTAGACTACTGGTTGCACCACTGTTAGTCCCATTCAGCAAAAAGAAATTGTAAACTTGTTGACATTTTTGTCCTCTTTACAATTCATTGTTTATTTTTCCATGACAGAGAATTTTGATGCAATTATCACCGAGCTTTCTGACAAAAGGGAAATAGCTGAAGAATTTTGATGAGTTACCCACTTCATTAATCAGAACAAGCATCTCTAGTGACAGGGTTAGAATTACAATGAAGATTAGATAGCAAATTGCTGTTCCACCTAGTGTCAATCATCTGCAGTGACAGCAGTGTGATTACACTTCAGGGAAGAGCTTTTCTTGCCAACAGAACGAGGGCAACTCCAGTGCAGGTAATAAATTTAGCAGGGTGGGCTGTCACTTCTCCTCTTGAGTGGAACCCTTAAAAACCAAATGCTGTCGTGTGGAAGATTTTAAGGGGAAGACAGCATTTCACTTTAAAACTTCCTCTTACATTGTAGTATTGTATCTGAAAAATTATTATAGATTCATACTTAGGTACAGCTCATCCCCACAGTGATTTTCCCTGGTTCATTTACCATACCAAGCCTATCATTGTACCTTGATAAAGAGATGGTAGAAGCTAGGGGAGAATGTGTGATTGTATTTGCAAACCATCAGCAAGAAAAACTGGATACAGAGATGCATACATTAAGAAAGAAATAGAGAGAGGTCATGTTGGTTACATGTGTAGTTAAAAGTTTGAATTCTCTTGGCTTCAACAGAATACACTCCTCTTCTAAATCGAGTGTGCTTTTAAATAACTTGTTACAAAGAGCAAAGGGCTAGAACACCATTGTAGTTCTAGACCACTGTTTCTCAACCTATTCCTTTCAGGGTAGCATATCCAATATTTACATCACAATCCATAACAGTACCAAAATTAGTTATGAAGTAGCAACAAAATGATTTTATGGTTGGGGGTCACCACAACATGAGGAACTGTATTAAAGGGTCTCAGCATTAGGAAGGTCAAGAACTCCTGTTCTAGATTGTGAACTGATTCACAGAAGCAGGCAATTTACTTGGGCTACAGAGGGTTACCTGTAATTCTCGTTGTCACCTTGTCTGGATTTAGAATCACCTAGGAGACACAACTGGGAGGGGGTTTGCAGAGAGGTTTACCCCAACCAAATCAAAAGGAGAAAGCCAGCTCAAATAGCATCCATCCCTTCCTACCTCCTGACTGTGGGCACAGTGTTGCTGACGGCCCCTAACTGCAACTACTGCTAGACCATTGTAGCTGACATCCTTTCCTTGCCATGATAGACTATACCTTTGAACCTAGGACCCAAATAAACTCTCCCTTAAATTGCTTTTGCCAAGAATATTGTCACAGCAATAAGAAAAGGGACTCATATCAGAGTGAAGGGAACAAATAGATGCTATCTGTGGAAGTGTGTTCCTTGTCCCTTCCAAGTTAAGTGAGAGGACTAAAGTATATTCCTTTTGCCTGTGTTTCCAAAGCACATTTATCAGACTCATGTTTACCTAAATAATGTTCACTCTAGATCAAGAATAACTAAACAGCTATCCTTGATTCATTCTTTATTTTTAATCTAAATTTTAATGAGATTGCTTTTGAGCAAGCAAGGAAAAAAAAAAAAACTAGTAGCAAGTTTATTTCATTAAAGCAGTATTCCCGGAGCCTGTTGATGAGTTGCTGTTAGCCTCTGCACAGTGGGGTCCACTCCAGACCCTTGGAAGCCACCCTTTGCTTCAGGGTCCTAACCTGGGACTTTAAAGGAACATACTGACTATAGAGTTTATAAACTCCAGCTTTGCTCTCCTAAATTCAGGTAAGATTTTAACAGATGCTGTTCTGCTGTGGTAAGCAATAGATATGCAGTTTGCTTTCAATTTCAAAGCAGAGAAGGTACCCTCCATGGTTAGGGTAGACTTATTACCTAATATATTAAAGTCATCAGGATGCCAGAATGTTTGAGTTTTAGCCTTGAGATTAACATTAATGCTTTACTTTTGGAATTTAATCATCATCCAGCATTAGTCTACTTAAAGTTTTAATTCAACGAGGTGAATCATAAGAATACTTAATGTTTTGATTTTATCATAATGATCTAAGAATTAATAAAATAGTATGTGTAAAACAATAAAGGACTAGTGGTGTAGCCTAGCTGTATATTATTTGCTTATGTGCATAGCCCTGGATTTGATCTCTAGCATCATTAAAAACACAAATAAATGAACAGTTTAAAGTGTAATAGTACATAGAAGTTACTTTGAACTTTATGACAAGAAAGGCAAAAAAAAAAAAAAAAAAAAAAAAAAAATCCAAGCTGGAAAGATGATCAGTAGTAGTTAAGAGCACAGGCTGCTCTTCTACAGAACCCAGGTTACACTGTAGAACACAACCATCTGTAACTCCCATTCCAGGAGATCCAATGCCCTCTTCTGGCCTCCATGAACAGCAGGAACTCAAGTGGTACAAAGACAAAGACATACAGGCAGGCAAAACATCCTTACACATAAAACTTATACTTTCCGAGGACCTTAGTTTGGTTCCCAGTATCCACATGGTAGCTTCTCCATGATCCTTAATTCCTGTTCCAGGGGGTCCAGATTCTACTTCTGAGTTCGTTGGGCACCAGGCACACTTATGCACATACATACATGCAGGCAAAGCACTCACACACATAGAAATAAATAAATCTAAAAAAAAATATTTTAAGATGCTATATTCTGTGCCCCCTTGTCATAGATAAAGACAAATCCTGTATCTAGCAAGCCCCTTCTTCCTCTTCTACCTCCTCCCTTTCCTGTTCTTATGCCCCTCCCAATATATTTGAGTTGAGATTCTAGAAAATGTGCCCTCATTTGAAGTGACGTGGTTTCTCTCGAGATATTATAACAGTGTATGCTTATCTAAATGGGAACATAGCTGATATCCTGTATGAAAAAATGATTCTGGTCAAGTAGTATACTTCCAAGAAGTCTAGCATATCTTTCTTTGTATTTTTATTGGTCTTTTTCAATTAATTATTGTGTGTGTGCATGATGCATTTAGGTGGGCACACATGTAGAAGTCAGAGCAAGTCCTGGTTATGTTGTCAGCCTGACATACCTTGAAGAATGGGCTCCATCAGATTGCCAGTGGGCTTGTCTGTGAGACATTTTCTTGATTGCTGACTCATGCAGTAGGCGTAGGCACACTCTACCATCCCTAGGTAAGTGTGCCTGGGCAGCATAAGAAGGGTAGCTGGATGTGAACCTGGATGGAAGCCAGATAGGTAGCATCTCCCTCCATGTTCTCAGCTTCAGTTCCTGCCTCCCAAGCTTCTGCCTTGACTTCCCTCAGTGATGCATTATAACTCGTAAGCCACGTAAATCCTTCCTTCCCCAGAGCTGCTTTCAGTCATGGCATTTATGACAGCAATAGAAAACAAAGTCACACTGAGAACAATTTTGTGAAGTCAGTTCTCTCCTCTCGGGGGTTCTAGACTGGAACTCAGGTTGTCAGGCTCCAAGGATAAGTGCCTTTACCAGCTGAGGCATCTCACTGGCCCCGGCCTTTTATTTCTGTTTCTTTTTTTCCTATAACCTTCCAAAAGTAGAGATTGTTTCCTCAACAACTTTGTTTAGACTTCCCAAACTCAAACACTGGCAGGTGTTTAGTAAATGTTGAAATAGCATCCTGTAAGTATTTTTTACAAAGAAGAACACAGTGAATTAGGCTAAAGTCTTTGAAACCCATCCTTCCCATAAAAGCCACTTGCTGTGATGTTGCTTTGTTTGATCTCATACTTGGAGCTCCTGTCGGATTTGCTGTCCCCATTTAAGGGTCCTATTCCCTTCTCTTGGGAGTGCTACAGTCTCTTGGAAGTCAGTAAACTTGAGATTCTGATGAAGTAACTGCCTTAGTGCAAGAATGCAGAGCTCCCTCTGAAATGGTGGTGGCATCTTACAGATGGGGGAGGAGTCAGCCACAAGGCTCCCTGTGGGAAATAAGTACTGATGGGCAGGGGAGGGGCCGAAAAGAAAGACAGAAGTTAATATGAAGAGAGGGGAAAGTGGGACATCGTATGTTGGTGTTGAAAGGAAGAACAGCATGTTTTTATGAGGACAGAGTATATAGTCAAGGGCTGAGTAGCAGTGTTTTTCTCCTTGGACCTGTATCATGAGTAAAATATGCCATGGGGACTTTGTTAGGGGTGGTAGACCTTCTCTGATTTGCTGTTGGCTGCATAGGCACATGATGGTCTGGACATCTCTAGGCTTGTTCCTCCAAACCTCGGTGACATGATTAGTGGTAGCCTAGCCAGCTTGTCATTTTTAGTTGTCTTTTTTTCAAAGAAGAGAGGCCCCATTCTGTTCCCCTGAGAATTTCCATGCTCTCTCATGAAGGACAGGAGTCATGCTCAAGACCGGAGTGAGCTAAAGGCAGGTCATGTCGGAAGCAGCTCTCTGCAGGTCTCCAGTTCATGTCTATGATATGACCTGCTATCCCGGTTACCACAGGACCAGTGCCTTGTAATGAGAACTGAGTATTTTAGTTTAAGTCATGAAGCTGTGGTTGCCTCCAATGCTTGACTTAAATATTTCTCAACACTATAAGCATGAAAGAATTAAGCTTTGTTCAATTCCATCAGAATCACAGGTAATAGATTTGTTCAAAAAAGTGTGATAGGAAAATCTGAGAACAGGGCTGTCAGTGTTGCATATTTGAAACACAAAAGCTGATTGGTGGTGATTTTCCAAATGTTTCCACTTCAGTGTCAAAAACGGTATTTCTCTGCCTGGCATAAGCTGATTCTGGACCATAGGATTAAGCTGGGGAAAGCTGGGACCCTGTCTGACTGGAAGCTTCAGCTGAGGGTCCTGCGAGCCTGGAGAGACCATACACGATCCCAGAAGTTGGAGCGGGAGACCCGAGCCTTGGAAAATGACCTGAGGGAAGAGAACAGGTACATTACTTAGACCCTGAAAATCCTTCTGCTGTTCTTATTATCTAGGACATCTTCCCTCTGAAGAGTCCAGAAATCAACTCCAGAAAAGCTATCCACTGGAATCAGCTATGATAACAGTGATCTGTTCTCCTGTGTTACCCCCAGCTAGAAAAATGTAACTGAAAATTAGAAGAAAGTGATTATCTGATTAAAATGTACCGACGAAGCCCATTCCCTTTCTGTAAAGGGAAGAAGATTGGGCTTCAATTGCTAAAGAGCAGCACTGCACCTTGTACCATCTCACAGTTCTGAAGAGGGAGTTTGGTTTATATGCCAATAATTCTCATTGATAGAATCGCTGTCTGCACATAGAATGTTAATTAAGGACGCAGGGAACATCCATCTGGGAGGACCAACCTGCCAAGAGTGATTCCTCCCACCCTGCTGTCTTTTGTTCCACACCTCATTTAGAGGGCTCTGACGCCTTTATATCAAATCCCTTTTCTGCTGCTGTGTCACACAAAATTTATTGTAAAATAAAGCCTGTTTTATTTCATTATCTTAAAATTAAATACATTTTCTCTCTTCATTTCCACGTTTAACTTTGCATGGCGCGCGCGCGCGCGCGTGTGTGTGTGTGTGTGTGTGTGTGTGCACGCACGCGCGCGTACTATTTTTGCTTTGTTATTGCTTAGTAGTGCTGGCTCTGGAACCCAAGGCTTTGCATATTTTACTACCGGGCTACACTCCCTCAGCCCATCACTTTTTATTCTAGAATCAATGTCACTGACAGAAGGAACCATTATGATCTTATGTGTAATCATTACTGACAACACTGCCATTCATTCAGGGTATAAAAAGAAGTGAGTGGTATGTAGAAGAGTTGTTACATCGAAAGGCACAGCTGTGCAACACGATGACGGCATGAGACCTGGGAGGTTATATAGGCGTTGGGCACATGAGGTTATATAGGCGTTGGGCACATGGTCCATTGTCCTCAACTCAGCTGTGTGAGAAAAACAGTATCTAGAGACAGTGCAGGTGTTCCGCATATTGCACAGTGAGGAATATGTTCCCTTCGCTGATTGTGTAGCACAGGCTTCATCAGTGTGGGAGTGTAGTCTTCTGGTTTGGATGGAGATAAACATGTGGTCTTCAAGTCCATCAGTTTTTGAGAAGCTAGCCAGCTTGCTTGCTTATTTTCTCTCTTCTTTGTTTTTAATTTGTGTGTCTGTATGTGGGCCCACATGAGTATGTGTGTAACACAGGTATGCAGAAGCCCGTAGAAATCATTAGAGGCCATCAGATCCCCTGGAACTGGAGCTACATGGTTGTGAGCCCCCATGTCAGTTCCGGGAACTAAATTTGGATCCTTTGTTAAGAGCAGCAAGTGCTCTTCTCCCTTGAGCCTTTCTAGCCCCCATGGAAAGCTTTGTGTGCCAGGACAAGGAGTCTAGGTGTGTTTCTAAAGCTTCTCAAGCAGGAGGATGACTCTTTTGAACTGTACAATGGGGTGCATCTTTAGTGGAAAGAGCCAATGGAGAGAACTCTCCTTTAATCTGTCTCCCCCATGAATGAACTTGGATGACAGCCTCCTGGAAAACTGAATGGTGGGGAGTTTTCTGGGTAAAGAAGGTAAACTGGAGACCGTGTAAGGGCACAGAGTAGAAAGAGAAATGTTAAAGTTATAAGCCGCCTGTAAGACTTGCATGCCAGAAGAAACTTGTAGAAGAAAAATCTGGAGAACTCAGGATTCCATTCCAATTAAACAGTTTAAATATAAAGGCACTAAATAGAGATTTCATAATAGTATAATGTGCCAATTTTTTTTTAAGAGCTCAGAACTTTTAGTCTGGTATCTGAATTATTTTCAGGTGTCTATTTTTAAATGTTCAGAATGGTTACTAAGATTGTTTTAACAGTTAAAGTTAGAAAATATTTAACTTATAATACTTTTTTTTTTTTTTTACTATAAAGCTTTAGAACAAAAAATATCCTAGAGCAGGATGACACCTTTGGATTGTCAGATCCAGCCCCACATTTCACAAATGAGGAAAAGAAAGCCCGGAGAGTAAAAGTGACTCTCACAGAGCCAAGTGGAGACAGTGTGGGATGGCAGCCTTGTCTCCGGAATGCTTTACCAGACAGTACTGCCTCCCAGTTCAGACAAACAGCATCTTAGTCATGGTTTCCCAGGCTGCCCATGAGTTTCTGCTGTGTTGCAATTTGCTTTAGATTGTGATGTGAGAACCAAGAGTGGTGGTTAAGGAGTGTCAGGTTATCTGAGAAAGGTGGAGATGATGTTCCTGCTGCCTCTTCTGAGCCCCCAGCTCAGAAGTGTTGAATATCATCTTAGAATCTGTTTTAGAAAACTCAGACCTGGACCATCTTCATCGTGCCCAGCGAGGTTTCTCCACATGCCTCAGTGGACACTGGCTACAGTGATAACTGAACCAGTTAGTGAAGGAAGGCTCAGTTGCTTCCTTCCCTGCAGCTTAAGCAGATGGAGTATTCCTGCTCCAATGAAACCCATAGGTAGGTGAGAGCCAGTGGTAGAGTGGTCACTCCCATGGGACTTACTGCTCACTCGGTGGCAGGACACAGGTGACTCTGTGGTCACAGGATGCTGTTGAAAACACTTGTCTATGATTCAGATGTCAGATGAATCCACATCCCTGGTTTCTGCACCCACAATGGTTTTGTTCCCTGAGGTTTTTTTCTCATGATCTGCTCCCCTGCAGGGCCCAGTCTTGTGAGCTCTCTTCTGTTCTTCCCACTCCTCTCTAGAGCAACAACAAATCCCTCTGTTCTCATTCATAATGTAGTATCCTCCTTGGCTTTCGGAGCCTGTGCACCTCCACTTCAAGAGTTCATCCACTTATCCTACAAATGCATCTTGCTTTCCCTAATAGGAATTGTGGTCGTTCTATTTCCATCCATCTCTTTTCTTTCAGAAGTAGTGAGTGTGCTGTGTGTGATGGTGCAATCCTAGCTTGCGGGAGGAGAGGGCAGGGTGATCAGGAGCTGGAGGTCGACCTGGATCTCAAAACATAGAATAAAATAGAATGGAAAGAAAGGGTTATTGTGGCTAATGGTTTCACTGAATTTCAGTATAATATCATACTATAATTTCAACATAACATTTCTAGATTCATTTGCTTAGGTAATGTCATGAAACTGTTACTTACACCTTTGATGTGGTATTGAAGTTTTAACAGTGTCAATTTCCTTAGTATAATCACTAGTTGGCTGTCTGTCTATGGCTCCTCCCTCCCTTCTTCCTTGGATTTATAGGCAGCTCTACAGGAAGATGGGAATAAGCTGGCTCTTCTTGAGTCCTGTTCTCCTGCTTTCTCTGGACTTTCCAAAGAAACACCTGTTCTAGGCTGTACCAACCCCCCCTCCCACATTCCCTGTCCTCTGGCCCCTCCTAGAACATGCCTTAATCTCTGTGTTATTTCTCAAGTCCTCCACTTCTTTGTTCCTAGAGTCCTTGATTGTCCACATTCCTAACACTTCTGCGTGCAGCCTTCTTTGGGGAATCATATACAGAGCTCTTCTGTTAATCGCTTTCAGTTGCCTTCCCCCCTGCACTCATG
The DNA here is from genome assembly GCF_943737965.1 of Phodopus roborovskii. Lineage (NCBI taxonomy): Eukaryota > Metazoa > Chordata > Mammalia > Rodentia > Cricetidae > Phodopus > Phodopus roborovskii. Next base: position 27,958,348 of record NW_026126469.1, read on the forward strand.
CGGGTTCCCAGGTGAGTGGCCAGAAGCCACATAGCATATGCATCTGGTGAAGCTCCTAATAAGACTGTCAGAGGACCAGGCTTGCACTGCCTGGCTCACTTCAAAAGCTCTTTTAAACAAAATTGTCTTATATTTCCTATTTCCCTGGGGGCTACCTAGTGCATTATTGAATGCATTAGCTTGCTCTTTCGTGTTCCTGCTGAAGCTGCTCATCCCAAATGCAGCTGCTCCTGTCACTGCTGCTGTTGTGTTCTGCATCCGATTTCGGCACTTAGTCAGATCATGTGGTTATCTATCCTCTCCCATTCCCTCCTGGAAAAATTCAAGACACAGGGTCAGGGAAGTGGCTTAGGTGGCAAAGGCACTTGCCATCAAGCTTGATGACCCGAGTTCCAGCCCCAGAACCTACACTGTGGACGGAGAACTGACTCCTGCAAGTTTCCCTCTGACCTCCACATACCCACTGTGTGACCCCACCCAAAAAGAATGTGAACATTAAGACATGGTTTAGATATCCAACAGTCATGCTGTAAGATCGCATTAATACTTTATGTATGGATTTCATTCTGTATTTTTAGATTTTGTTTTATATATTTAAGGTAACAAAAGAAAAAAAAATCATTTGAAGACTGGACAGTGTAGAGTTCTCAGCACCATTTCTGGGGAAGAATCGTGGCTTAGAGACCATCAGCCACTTGCCCACTATCCCAGATCTGCTAGCTGGTCTCCTGGCTTGGAGGCTCTACATTACACACCTCCACTAAAGCATGGGGAGAGGTGGTGATCCTGGGCAGGACGGTTCACACGTGGATTCCTGTTTAAATCGTTCCTGTTTTGTACTCATAGGCCTGCGGAGACAGCCTTTCTTTGCAGGCAGTTATGTAATTATGATGATCAATTTATACGCTCTTGCTAGAAATGTTCTGATTTAGCTCACAAGCATATTGGGACAGGCTGTTTTCCATAAGGCACCCTGTCCTTCTGTATGGTTCCTGGGAACTGTGCCTCAAGCCTTTTCTTCAGGTGAATCTACCTAAGCGATGGCGTCTGACTAAGGTTTTATGAAATTGAGGTGATTTCATCCCCCACCCCTTTCAGAACTAGATATATTTTTAGTGCAGTCTTTTTAAAAAGTATGGAAGTTGGTTCATATGGGACACTGTCACTGTGCCAGAATATGAAGTGCAGAGCAGCAGGCGTGGAAAGAGGCTCTCTTGTTCTAGTGTCTGTCCTCTGCCGTTCCACCTTAGCTGACAAACACCAAGTCCTGTCTGCATCCCGGGTCTCCTGGGCAGCCATCATAGAGGGATCTCAGCACTGGAACAAGCACGCCTTTCTCCTCACTGTCCTACCTTCGTAGTCTTGAGGGTGTCTTAGAGATGGTTTTCTCTTTGCCTTGCATAGTATCTAAAGAATTGAACCGAAGGTCAAAAGCCCAGTGCTGCTTTGAGCTGTTTATGCTTTAAAAATGATATTAGCCCACCAGGTGCCTCTCTCACCCATGTCTCTTGAGAAGATCGATGTAAATTGGATTTCACGTTAATCAGACTCAGCAACAAGCATCTTCTGTCCTAAAATTTATGAATTTTACTCACTGGAAAAAAAAACTATAGGTTTTTGTTTGTCTCCCTACTTAGCCTTTAGAGCTTTCCCTGCTACTTAACTTACTGCCTGGTCTAAAAATTGTACCAAGGCAGTCTCCTTAGACAATGTATCTTCATTACAGTAAAATACATATGTATTTATTATGACTTACAGTAAACTTTTAGTATGGAAACTACCTGCCAGTCACCAAGTGTTTGTCAGCCATCATCCACTCTATAGTAAACCATTATAAAGATCAATTAAATATAATGATACATGTTGTTGGAAAATGTCCTGGTCATTTTTCTGCTGCTGTAGCAGAGTAGTATAGGCCGAATAATTTATGAACAATAGAAGTGTATTTGGGGACTTAGTACTGGCATGACAAGGGCAAGCAAGCACACACTGGACAAACAGGAGCGGAGGTCTCCGTTTTCATAGGTAAGCCATCTCCAAGACAAGAACGTCAGTCTGTTCCTAGGGGCAGAGCCTTCATGGCCTAACTAGCCGTTTTCATGGTTTGGCTGGTAGGTAAGCACTATAGCACTGAGCTATGATCCCCAGCTTCTCAGTTACCTTGCCAGGGTTCTGCTTCTTCATACTGTTAAAATAGGAGTTCAATCTCCACATTTTTTATAAGGTCTGTTGAAACCACGGCAGCTGAGGTCCTTGTATCTCATGGCTGGATTGGAAATAGCAGTGTATTTCCTGTAGCAAGGGGAACTATTCGGTGAAACTGTTGTTTCGGACATATATACACTTTTGTTTCATTTAAGTTTACATCTAAACTATAGTAAGTTACAGTGTAACATGTTTCACTGTAGGTAACCATCAGGAGTCCTGTAAACATTTTTTAAAACTAGAAATGGGTGCTGGAGAGATGACTCAGCAGTTAAAAGTACTGGATGTTCTTGCAAAACACCTGGATTCAGTTTGGGGTACCCTCATGTGAGGCGTCACAGCCTTCTGAAACTGCGGTTCCAGAGGGATCTGACATCCCCTTCTGGACTCTGTGGGTACTTCATGTGTGCATGTGGTCTGAGTATGTATGTGCATGTACACAAAACAGTCTTATACAAAAGTAAACAAGTCTTTTTGTAATCTCTAGAAATGGCTGAGTTCCCTAAGAGCCAGAGCTAATGTCTTCACAACAGTCTCATTCAGTTCAAGGCTTTGGTCCTCTTCAGTGATCTTCTCCCTGGGCCAGTCTTTACCAAGTTCACCTTCAGGGTTTGACTTAGACTTTAATAAGTCTTTTTTGTTGTTTGTTTGCTTTTTTTCTGGGACAAGGTTTCTCTGTGTAACAGCCGTTGCTGTCCTGGAACTTGCTTTGTAGACCAGGCGGGCCTCAAACTCACAAAGATTCACATGCATCTGCCTCCTGAGTGCTAGGATTAAAGGCATGAACCACCACCGCCCAGTAATGAGTCATAATTATTGGCATCACAGGGTGATATGACTAAGTTATTGAGTTTTCTCCTAACCTACCTGACTTAGATTTCCATCCCTGTCTGAATCCCTCTTTCCCTAATGCATTCTTCTTTTCAAAATAGTTGCATATATAATGTAAACTAACATGCCTTATTGGGAAGATAAAACAGTACAATTGCTTTTTCTTCTTAAAGGCGGTGCCGAGATGTAAGTCATTCCATTTAGTTTACTGTAAATAAGATGGAGCATTTCAGGAACTTCTTTGGCCTTATGTTTCATTTGTATTATCCACTAACACTATAAATGACTTCTTCTTCTTTTTTAAATGGATATACTCTGTCTCTTAGAAAACAACAGCTGGCTACTGAGTTTAACCGGAAACAAGTTCTTCGATACTGCTTTGCCGAATGGCAGCGTTGGCATGGTTCAGAAGTTATAAAGAGGGAGCTGGCTCGAGCAAAGGAACAAACTAGGAAGAAAATGGATGAACTACTGAAGGCAGCCTCTCTTGGGAAACTCAATTCCAATGGGTCACCAGGTGTCTGTCTTCTGGCAGAGGCAACAGCTGGGGTGGATCAGCCTGTAGGAAACGGAGAGGTACATTGTTCCCATTGTTTGGGCTTCCTGTTTATTATGGATTTGCATCTAAGTGTTGCACTCTTACAGCTGCTGAAGTCAGCATGCCTTGTCTAGGCTATGCAAAGGCTATGGCTGCTACAGAATACGGGTTACCACTCAGGCTGTAACTATTTCCTTGTCTAGAATTGGTCAATAGTAATACATCAGTGTTGGGCTAGCTGAAAGTTGGTAAGGACATGACACAGAAGGGATTCATAACAGATAACAGCTAAGTGAAAGGCCTTTGGAAAGAGATGCATAAAGAAAGCTTGCCACAACTCTTGAGCCCCAATTTGATCTTCATGTTTTTGGATAAATTTGTGATATAACATATTCTTAATTTTTTTCTAATATGAAAGTAGTTCATACTAATTGTGACAATTTGGTAGGAGAAAAATCAGCAAGAATTAAAAAAAAAATCCAATGGTGATGGTGTATACCAGTGATTGCAATCTCCATGTCAGCCTGGGCTGTTTAGTGAGTTCAAGGCTACTCTCAGTGAACAACCAAGTCTATAATTATATTACAGGGAGGTAACATAGAAATAGAGTTATCTATTCTTTTCTTTGTTGAAGCATATATAAATTTATTATTGTTAATATTTTATTTAGCTTTAAATTTCCCCCAATCAGGTCACTGAAGAAAAGTAGCTTGTCATAATCAGGAAAAGGAAGGCTTGTTGTTTTATTTCCTCTCCCTCTCTCCTTCACTCCCTTTCTCCCTCCCTTCCTTCTCTTCCTCTCTCTCCCCATTCCTTTCTTCCTATCTTTCTTTGTTTTTGAGATCTGGTCTCATGTAGTTCAGGCTGGCCTAAAATACACTCAATAGCAAAGGTTGGCCTTGAACTCCAAATCCTCTTGCCTTCACTTCATAAGTGTTGCTATTATGCAAGGCTGTTCTATGGGATTTGTTTGTTTGGTTATTTTTTTAATATGAATATAACTATTTAATTTCCTATAAACAGCTTTTGAATTTCCTAAATAGAACATGGGCATTTTTATGTTATTAAATATAGCTTAGCCAAAGTTTTTCATTAAAAGTATTTCTCAGAACTAGACCTAATAATCAGAATTTCTGGGGATGGGTAATTTTAGTTCTGCAGGTGAACTTGGTATCTACCTAGTTATGGATGAAAGTTCTCTGCCATCAGTTTGTAATGCCTACATGACATTCTGTGAAAAACCTAAACTAGAAGTTGTTTAACTCATGGATAGCTGAAATTTAAGTTTTTGGTTTGTCACTATTTCAACTGAGCATCCCAGTAGTAACTAAGTCTTTGCATATATGCATAATACTTTACTTAGGGTAAATATTTTAAGACAGAATGCATATTCTATTTTTATCTTATTTTACCTTGTTTCTTTATCATTTACACTTCCATTGCTAGTGAAGTTAAGCAATATTTTTATATTGCATATATATATATCTATACATATACATATATATACATTTATAGATATATATATAGATATAAGAAGATAGGTAAAGTAAGTCACCTCTTAGTACCTTTGTTCATTTTTCTGCTCTTGTATGTATCTACTTTATTTACAGGAATTCTTTGTACTTTTAGGAATATGGACACTTACATTATTATGTGTGCTACAGACCTTTTGTCCACTTGGTCATCTGCCTTTATGGTTTGGTTTGGGGTTTGGTGCTGTGCTCAGCTGTTCATTTTTTATGAGGCCACGCCTAATAATCTTTCCTCCTTTGTTCACTTGTCTTGCTAGAAAGCCTTAGGAGACCCTTTGCCTCCATCCTGCTCAGAGTGCTGTTAAGTACTTAACTCAGACACATAAAATTAAATTGGGCACCTGAGGGTCTCAGCCTTGCTTTATACCCTGATTACTGTGAGCAAGCAGGCTGGCTTTCATTTAAGCAGACTCTCAGCAAAGAAGGGTAGTAAGAATGCTTATGGGGTTTATGTAACATTCTGGGCCCTTCCCCCAGGCATTTCATCTACCTTTATATTAGCTAGATAATTTCGTATCCATTGAGACCCAGGAAAGATTTATATCTTAAGGAATAGCTGAATGGAACCTTTTTATTTTTCTTAGCAAGTTCTACTGTTGTTACCTTTAAGTGAAAAAAGTCAGCAAAAATAGTTTTCCTGTGTAAAACAAAAAATTACTGTATGATATACACATGTACACACATTAAAAATATATATGTATATATGTATACACACATATATACATATATACATATATACATACATACATACATACATACATACATATATATATATTTCAGAAAAAAGCTTCCAAGTATATAAAGTGAAGAAGAAAAAGTTTTATCAAGCAAATAATTTTTGGGGGGAAATACAGAACAAGAGAAAACAAGGGACTAAAGTAGACCTTCTGGTTCATGAAACAAACTCCATCTTTTCTGGGATATACAGTAAGACATGAGCAAATGAAGTGCCTTGAAAGATTTTAAAGTTACCCATTAGCTAGTAGTAATTTTCCCTGAGTAGGCCAGGCTGTGCAGGTCTCTTCCAGTGAGTACAAACTGTACCACTAAGCTTTTGTTTCATTCTCCTGTTTATAGCTTCAGAAGTTACCATGATCCAAAAGAAGCCTTGTTTGCTGTACTCAAGGCTTTTATGCAGTCTTGCTGGGCTAATAAGGGGTCATTACCACAAGGTTTAAAAGCGCCTAAAATATCCACCCTGCTTGATGCTAAATTACATAAAAGCAGGTGTTCTCATGAATAAATGTCCACTGACATTTCTAAAATAAAAGGTTGTTTTTAAAAGTCTTTAACATGTCAAAGTTTCCATGTATCACATCTCCCACTTTAGCTAAGTCTTAAAAAGCATTTCCATCATCGTGGACAATACTTTTGAGTTCTGAGGATGGTACCCTGTTAGTGCTGAAGGCTCATAACATGGGACCTCTCATGGCTTTTCCTGTTTATGCCATTGCACATGGCACAATTAGTAGCCAAGCAGATCATGGACTCAAACATTCTAACTTGACACAGATTTTGGCCAGACTAAATATTGTTCTTAGGAATGCTTTTTTCCTTCTCCACATAATGTCATGGAGTATGAATCCTGTCTATAAAGGAAGTTTACATCTTTGAAACATGTTAAGTTGTATGCTAATGCAAGGCACTTAGACAAAGTTGTTCTTACGTTGTACAGATATCTGCATAGCCCCAGCTTTCTGAAAACTTCCCTAAACAGATAGTTGGGAAGAGTGGAGATTGGTCTCAAAATCAGATGTGGGGTTGAAGTCTGTACTGTTTCTAAGGACGAATTTGGTAGAACAGACCTTGAAAGGACAGATCTGTTGCATCTTAAGAAATAGCTGAAAAGAACCTTTTTCTTACCAAGTTCTTACAGTTTTACCTTTCAATGAAAAAGGTCAGCCAGCAAAAAGTATTTTTCCTGTGCAAAACAAAACAAAAAAATTACTATACAATAGGCTTTCATACAGACACACACACACACACACATACACACACACACACACACACACACAGGTTTAGAATTAAGAAAAGCCTCCAAGTGTTGTTTTGTTCAGTGACACATGTATGCTGTACCTCAGCTAGAATTTCAAACATTCTTGAGGAAAAAATGTATCCCACACCACAAAATGTTCAAATTTCTGTCAATTTTATATTAATTTTTTTTTAAAATTCAAGAAATAAATTTGAGGAAACCCTAAGAGAAGGTTGGGCGTGGGGGTGCACACCTGCACTCCCAGCGCTTTTGGCAAGGGGAGCAGGGGGATCTTTAGTTGAAGGCCAGCTTGAGCTACATCGAATACTCTCCCATAAAACCAAAAGAAGCGATTCCTTCCAGCTCATTGCAGATGCCTCGGCCCGGGACAGCAGCTCTCCCAGCTCTGGCCACGTTCCCACTCACTCTTGATGGACAGCAGAGTGCTCACTCTGAGTGGCTCACAGTGCTATACTGGTGCCCTCACCCAGAGAACAGGGTACTGCTAGTCAAGGTACAGAATATTTGTGTCATTGACGAGAACAACACCTATGAGACCAAGCCAGGGTCTCAGCTCATCAGGATTGAATTAGTATATTATTTTCCCCCCCAGGTCACCATCATACCCACTGCCTGGGAAAAAGTACCCATAAGGAGCAGTGGTTGTGAGCTCAGCCATTCCCCAGGAAGAACCACCAAGGGAAATCTTCAGGGCCCCCTCCCAGATGTCTCTGGGAGCACTCCTGACACAAAGCAGCCAGAGACTCCAGATCCTGAGACCTCTGAACAGCCTGGTAGCCATGAAAAGCCTGGGACCACTAGCCAGGAAGCAGAGCCTATTTGTGTGGGGCATTTCCTCCATCGCCACATCTACCAGCAACAGCTGATTGAGAGGCAAAAGAAGAAGCTCAAGGAACAGCAGAAAACCATTCAGAAGCTGAAGGAAAACCAGCGCTTGGCTGAAGCCCGGTGGGCAGCTGAGCGAGCAGCAGCAGCCTCAGAAGCACAGAGTGGCCTTCTCTCTCATCCCAGGGGAGCAGAGGAGCCACAGGGAACCTGCCAGAGGCTTCTGAAGTATGTCAGCAGGGCCAGAGCTCTCTGACCTTGTTTGGAGGGGGTTTGCCTTTGAGAAAGAGGCTGCTGAATATCTTAGCTTAGCTTCTACACTCCGTGGTCCTTATGTAGTCTGTACGCTCACAGCCAAGAAGCCTTATGTATTCTGCCTTGCCCTTTCGAGGTGTACATAGATATTTAAAGCAGAGGCTGCCTGGATAGATTCCATCATATAGTGAGCACTGGGTAGTAGCTGCCATTGTGAGAGGAACTTTGTAATTCTGTAGGGAAAGAGGAAAAATGCTTATTCTAACTGCATTTCTGGATTTTTTTTTTTTTTTTTTTTTTTTTTTTTATCGTGTGTAATGCTGAGAAGCCTGGGCACACAACATGGACCCCATGGACCAGCCCCAGGGCTGAGTACCCCGCTGCTTGTTTGAAGTAAAATTATGTACCTTCAGGCTTGGAATAGGAGTTCTAAATTCCCCAAAAGTCTCTCAAGACAGTTTCAGCTATGCCTGAGACATAGTTGGTGTGTGGTGAAGGTCATTAGGAGAACAGATCAGAAGACAAGGATGGAGTCCTCCCTGTGCCAGTGTTCGTCTGGGTATAACTATTCGTCATTAACTCAGAGTTAAACTGAACCTTGTTTAATGTTTTGAGGTCCTCGGGTGTGAAGACTTTGAAGGAAGCTAATTATTGATTTAGCATTGTTTTGTTTTTTTCTTTTTTCTCCTTATTTTCTCCCAGGTCATCTGTTACTTCCTCACGGTGTGAAAATAGTAGAACTGATTCCAGAAATTGTCTTTCTGCATCCAAAAGGAACCCAACAGCACCCCATCCCTTCCTGAAAGGCAAGGCTGTGCGGATGGCTGTCATGATGGTTGCCTTTTCTACTAGAGTGGCGCTTGTCTGGGTCTGTGTGCTTAGCACTCTTAGGCTTTGAGGTGTGGTAAAGCCTGGTGAAAATCTTAAGATTCGTGACATGGGAGGAATGGGATGCTCAGGGAGCTTCCATACTCTTTCTCTCTCCCTTTTGCCAGCCCTGGTGGCCTTCCCAGCTAACACAAGCATGTATATGTCTGAGCGTTTACACACGTGCACAGAGTTATAAAATGAGCATCATTTTCCTCTAATTAGAAATTTATATTATGGAGAAATGGGGGGGGGGGGAGTTACACAATTGAGACTCCAGAGTAGCCACTAAGGCTAAACATTGATAAAGTTCATCTGCCATTCTACTCCGTCAGTGCCAAAACACTGAGGAGTTCATAGTAATTCAAGTCAAGTTATTCTGTCATTTTATGATGCATTGTCTTAATAGTACCATTTTGGTAATGAGATGTATAAACCAGATAGTTTAATTTGATAGCATTTTAGATGCACATGGAACTCTTTATTTAAAAACTAAATAATGCTTTGAGAGTAGAGGCATTCCTCAAGACCCACCTAGTGATTCTGATAATTGATTTTATCACATAGCTGCTCTGCTCTGTGTGTGTGTGTGTGTGTGTGTGTGTGTGTGTGTGTGTGTGTGTACACAGTGGTGAGTATTTTGACAATTACGTTGAGCTTTGTAAATCTGAGTTTTTTTAAGCTACGGCAAAATTGCCACCCTAGCAAGAAGTAATGGCATCCAAAGGACACTGTGGTCAGTTCCATCAATGAAGAGATTGGCTGTCTTTACCAGCTGTCTGGGAATGTCCAGTTCATTGTGATAAGTTTGTGATAAGTGAAATTATTGTTTGATCAATGACTTCTCTATTTTAGAATCCCTTCCTGTTTTTCGAGTAGCCTTCAATGGTTCACTCTAGGAATGATGGCGGAGATGTATTGCTGAGACTTTCTCTGCGCTTTACTTTAATCCTCTAGTCTATCTCTGCCTCCTTAAGGACAGTCTCACTCTGCCATCTGTGCCACCACCACTAATCTTTTGTGGCAAAGCAGACACTTAATATCCGTAAGAAATAGCTTGGTGAGTTTTTTGTTTATTAATTCTTAAAACTTGAACTTAAATGTTCTCCTCTGTAGCGCGGATGGCCCAAGGAACGGAAAGGAACCATTGCTGGCTTTGTGAGCAGAACTCGGTGCTCCTGCTGCCCATGCGCCCCTTCCTGTGCCAGCCCTGACTGATCACAGTCATATTATCAGACCATCTTGCACATTTGTTTCTTTTGGATCGATATTTAATAAACTGTCAAGAACAGGAGTCTGACACTCAAATTCATTCTGATGCCAGTTCTCCAAATGCCTGGTTCACTTCCATTTCCTGCCCATCTGGGTGCCTGGGTCTTAAAACTACACAGAAATGTATTCACCATGACCCCAACTTTAGCTTTTGTTATTGTGCAGACCATGGACGATGGCGGCTTCACAAAAATGCATAGCCTCATTTAATGTGAGGTTTAAGGAATTTTTCTATTCTCCAAATACTTGTTAGCTGTAGTTACATTTTCTGTGTTCATCAACAATATATTAAAATCCTTACTTCTCAGTTTCATATACTACAAGTCTACCATCAAAGAACATTGTCTTATTTAAACCAATAGAAATATATTCCAAAAATTTTAAACAAAAACATAATTAATGTGTAAATTGTTCATTATTGCTAATGTTAGATCTTTAACCTGTCTAATTAAATAAGCTTCATATGTCAAAATGTCCAATTTACAACAAAACTCTAATGATAACTTTATATGTGACTATAATATGGATAAATTTTTTTTCAGAGTGCCTCATAATTTTTTTTTTTTTTATATTGGGACTATGTTACTATTTTTTAGCCATGGAAGAGAGAGCAATTCAACGAGCTGAACGTAGGCGGATCTTGGCAGAAAGGAAGAAAAAACAAGAAGAAGACAAATTGGTAATAAATTCGGAATGCAAACTAAAGCAAGAAAAGCGATTTGTTCAGATTTCAAAAACTGGAACCTTGTTTGTCCGTGCCTCCTGTAATAGTAGAGTTAGAACAACTTTGGAAAGGCTTGTGGCTTACTCCTCTGTATTTAGCTTTAGAAAAATAAGGGAGGTTGTACTCAACCTCATTAGCAGAGTAGTAAGGAAATGTTACAAAAGTGAATTGGAAGGTTCACAGATAACCATAATTAGTATGCTGTAGATGATATCTGGCCCAGTGACTTTGCAAACAAGGTATCTTCCAAAGTTTGACCTACTATCAGAAGTAAATTTTGCACTTACAAGAAAACATTAACATTTCTGTTTGGAATGGGGTAACCAGATTCTACCACACCAGATTTCCTGTTTCCTAGATGAAAATAGGAACTGAGAATAGTCATTTTATTGTGAAAGCAGAGTGGCCATATTCATGTGCTGTGTCCCCTTCCCAGGCAAGAGAAGATTCTTTCGGAGAGACCCCTGAGTTACAGGCATGTTGCTTGAGTCTTCCCCTCCTGTCACAAGATGCATTGATAGTCCTGGGGCAGGGCTGGCACTTGGTAGATACCTGACTGCCTCACCACAAAAGATCTCCTTTCCCACTCAGGGAAAGGGTTCTGAGTTTTCTGTCTTCTAATTTCATTCAGGCTCAGTTAAAGGCCCAAGAGGAAGAACGCCAAAAGAAGGATGCCAAAGAAAAGGAAGCTCAGCTTGAGAGAAAGCGAGAGGAAAAGAGGCTGAAGAAGATGGTTAGTAGTGGCTTTTTTTAGTAGTATTTAGTCAGTTACCTCTCTGTTGAGACCCACTGTAGTGATCCGGTGGCTCTCTATTCATTGTATTGGTCATCTGTGTATCTAGGGCATAGGATGCTTTCAGCAATTGTGGTGAGTGAGCAAATAGAGCAATGAACAATTAGAAGAAAATGTGCTTCCGAGTGCTTGGAAAACAAGTTGTTAAATGCTAGTTGACAAGACATGACCTTATCTATTGGAGGAAATCCAGTAGAGTATTTGCTGTGTCAGATGCTACGCAGGACAAAAGGAGTCAAGAAGTCATCTGAGGCAAAATCCACATAGATTTTGGAGACAGTAGAAGCATTTTCATCCTTTGCTAAATCAACATAAGAAATCTCTAAAAGCAGCTGTTTCTTCCCTTAAAAACTGGTGAGATATTCTAAAACACATTTCCCCAACATGTGTTATATTCCATGTCGCCCCAGTCGCTCCTGAAATAGTAAGCTGTTTTGAGAAAGTGTAAATTCGGTAGTCAAATGGTTTTGGAAAATGCTGTTTAAGATAAACAAAGTTCCTTAATTAGTTGACTTCCCAAAACTTTTGACATCCTACCAGACATTATGAGTCTCCAGAAAAGAGACACAATATGCCAAAGTCGACATACATATCTGACTACAAGACCATTTTTTATAAAACACCCGTAACATATCATGGAATGATTTGAGGTCATACTACTGTAAAGCAATTAAATAATTTTAAAAACATACAGTATAACAAGTGTTTCTCTCATATCTGCTCACTGTAGAAAACTTGAGAACTACAAAGAAGAGAAAAATACCTGCACTCAGCACTAAGAATTAATCCTTTGTATTACAGTATCTTAGCATCATTCCTTTGGGCCTTTTTCTCAGTACATCTCTCCGTTAATAGATTGATCATTGTCTGCCTGTAGGTAGAGATAGCTGTCTTTTTCTTTTCTAGACTCTATCATGAGTATGTTCAAAATTCTTCAAGGCTGCTTAATTTATATATACAATGTTTTTTTTATAAATCTTTGTTTTGTATTACTACAGATTTACAGAAAGATTGTAAGTTATGCTTAAGAAAAACAGTAGTGTGCTGTATGTCTTTCTCATCTAATGCTACCCAATACCACCACAAAACATTACTGCAGACATTGTTTTTCCAAGAATATTCGAGACCTAGTTTGGGATCTCACATCCCTGAAGTTGCCTTGTCCCTTAGTGCCCTCTGGATTGTGACAGATTCTGTATTTCCTCATTTGTCCTTACTTTTTTGAAAAATTTCAAAAATGTTCCTCCATTTGCGTTTGGTGTTCTTCTGACAATTACTCTACAGTAGAAGGCTTTTGTGCTGACATTCTGTCCCTCTTAAATGCATGTCAGCATTGTACATGAGACCCAGATGAAAGCATCTGTTGATGTCTATGTGATGACTCACTTGAGTTAGCCAGTGCCTAACAGGTTTCATCACTGTAGTTTCCAGTTTTTCCTTTTCACGCTTTATTCTGAGAGAGAGATTTGTTAAGTCAGTCTTCTCTCAAGACAGGGAGAAAGAACAGTTCAGCTCCATACCCTCCTTGAAAGAGTATCTACAGTCAAAACTAGGAATTGTGTAAATAAAGTTGGGTGCTTTCTTCATTTACTTATTCAGTTATCATTTATTTAACTATGTAACTATGGATTCATGTATATTTATTTTGTACTTTGGATGATGAAGAATACTGTTATTAAATTTAATATTTAAATTGTGGTTTTGGCTGGCTTTGGGAGCTCTTTGAGGCTGACTCCTGGTTAGGTGTGCCCCTAATCTTCTGTCCTTTCTAAACAACTTATTCTCTGGAGATTTTAATCTCATATTTTCACTGCCAAGCCCTAGAATCAGACATTTTTTTTCAAGATGCCTTAGTTCTATATGTTATCTGGAAAAGAAGGTCTGGGCATGGAGCATTAAATTACTACTGGAATATTACTGATTCTGGGATGTTGGAAGACAAGGGGAGATGATATATATACATACACACACACACACATATATACATATATAGCCATGTATATATGTATGTGTGTGTATATATATAGCCATGTATACACATCTGACTATAACCATTTCTTTTTATACAATTAAACTCATACTGATGTCTCCAGCTCTAATCCAGGACCAAAAGGTTTATTATAGCCATCCATCTTCTTTGTTTACAAATGTCCTCTCTGATAATTTGAACCTTAATGGCCATCAATTCAAACATATATGATTTGTTATAATGAGTTCAAAGTTAGCCTGGACTCTGTCTCTGTTTCAGATCCATTATTTGGGAACTCTTAAGCTGTTAGATATTGTTTCCTGTGGTCCATCATATTTGTCATCCTTGTGTATTCCTTATATATTCAATTCATTGAGAATTTTTATTATAAAGGGATATTGAATTTTTTGTTTTTCTTCTATTGAGATGAACATGGAATTATTATTAATTATTATTACTATAAAATGGTATATCACATTTACTGATGTCTGTAGATTAAACTGTCCTTACATTCCTGGAATAAATTTCACTTGATTGTGGCATATGATACTTCTAATATAATCTTGAACTTGTTGGCTTGCACTATTTTGTTGAGGATTTAAAAAATGATATTCATCAGGAACATTGAACTGTATTTTCTGTTCTTTCATCATCCTTATTTGACTCTGGTTCAGACGAAGGCTGGCTCACAAAATAAGTCTGGTGTTTAATCATCTCATCTCCATCCACCTTCAGATCTCATACTTCCCATGTCATCAGAGAGCCTTACATCCCTCGATTTCATTTTGTCTCTCCCTTGAGGTTACTCCTGTCTGCATTACATGATGGTCAGTGTCTTGCTGAACTGACTTACACACTTGCCTTTAGTGGTGTGAATGATAGGATTGTTGGATTTTCCCTTCCATTCCCGATGTTCTTTATTTCCTTGTGCATATCTTTTTTTTTTTTTTTTGCAGATGCAAATTTTTAATCTGTGTCATATAGCTTTAACAGTTCTGTGGGGCAGGGTTTCTGGCAGCAGAGTCCTTTGGTATCTAACCTGCTTCCTTCCATTCAGACAGCCTGAGTCCCTCATGATCCCACAGCACCTTTTCTTTGGTACAGGTTGAGGAGGAGGAAGAGGAGAGAGCAGAAAGCTGTCCGGAATATCTTAGCAGGACACAAATCCTGTCGAGTTCTCTGCTTATTAGCGTAGATCATGTACTGAAACATTAGAGTTAGGGTTTCAATGTGAGGACTTCAGTCTGTAACAGTTGGCTAGAGGAGTTTCTTCCCTCTCCTGATGACAACACTGCCTCAGGTCTCTCTCTTGAATGCCATTTCCCTAGATAGTGTGTGCTTGTTAGATTGCTTGCCTTGCTTAGTTTTGAGCTTCTTTGATAGGTAGTTTTGCCACAAAATTTAAAAATACTTTACCCATTGTTCTTCAGATGTTTCAGCTTCCAGGTTCCCAGTCATGCAAGTGTTGTTTCTTAGCTGGTCCAGTTTCCCACTCTCTTGTTACTTTGCAGTCACTGTGATGTCCCTGCTTTTATTTTCACGTTGTCTGGTTCTTTCTTCAGCTATCTCAGCTAATAAAAACTACACTGAAGGCCCTCTTCATGTGTGTTACTTCGTTTTTAATGTCTAGCACTTTTGTTTTGAACCTTGTGGTTTTCATGTCTCCTGCATTTACCTATCTGCCATTGAACGGTGGCCACCTTTTCCACTGTAGTCTCTGGCACTGTTATACATTATTTAAAGTTCTGATAGCTTCACCATCTTTTTCATACCTGCGTCTTGTTCTGATGAGTATGTTATCGTTCTGGAAATCATCCATACCCTTTGGCATATCGTATATATAGTTGAAAGCCAGACATTTGCTTAGAGCAATAGAAATTTGAGTGTGTAGGGCTTTAATGTGGAGATTTGTGTTAATCTAGGCAGGAAATGGGCTTTGTTTGATGTTTATTGTTGCTGTGGTTACTACCATTGGCTTTTGTTGTTGCTATGGACACCAGAGGCTTTACTTTTTTAGTGACTTTGGCTTTGGGTCTTCTCTTTGTGCGGCTCGGCTCGGCAGAGGCCGTGTCCTCTCCAGTTCCTCCTGTTTTGTAACACAGTGTTTGTAAGTAGGTGGTAGGTGGGGGTCTGATTACATGTCAGTCTTGGGTGTGCCCAGCTCTAGCTCCAGAGTTTCTGTTCCTGTGTAGAGATGGAACTATCATTGTTACCTCACTTCCCTCCTTGCTCTGTGACTGCAGCCCTTCCCTGCAGCAGTTGGTGGGCAGGGATCTCATCTGGCAGACTTCCCAAAGTGCCCTCCCTAGCCACAGCATGGGCGCCCCACTGTTCTCAGGTGGTAGCTACAGACAGAGCTTTCATTCTCAGAGGAAAAATGCGCTGGGCTGGGCTGGAGAGATGGCTCAGTAGTTAACAAGCACCGACTGCTTTTCCAGAGGACCCAGGTTCAATTCCTAGCACCCACGTGGCAGCTCATAACTGTCTAACTTCAGTTCCAAGAAATCCAACACTCTCACAGGCATACATGCAAGCAAAATACCAATGCACATAAAAACAAAAGTAAATAAAGTAAAAACAACAACAAAGAATGCTCTGGCAGATTTTGGGCTGTTGCTCCTCTCTTTTCCCTCTCCCAGCCAGACTATTAGGAAACGTCCTCTTGTGTCTCCTCTTCATCTTTGTGAAAACATTCAGTGTTCATAGAGGGAAAGTCTACAGAGGAGTGGGACCACTCCCATAAGCTTTACCCTTCTCATGACGCCGTACTTCCGCCACCTCCCCGCACACCAAGCTCTTCATCAAAATGACTATATAGCAGTTCAGTCTCTGATAGTTTGTGCATTCTCTGGTAAGCAGATGCTTCGGTGCCCCCTAACAGTGCCCGTCTCTCCAGTTTCCGGGATGATTACATGCCTCAGGTCAGTTCACAAAAAGACATTACTTCTCTTCTTTGTCCGGCTTTTCTTCTTGTTGGAAGCAAAATGCTTGAACAGACCAAAACCGATTGAAAAAAATTACTGGCCAGGAGAGTGTTTTATCTCACTTTATCAAGCCCAAATCTTTCCTTTTTAGAAATGCCAGCCCATAGCAACAGACAAAAGCTTTTTCATGTAGACCAGCTTCCATTCAGTCTGTAACATTTGGGATCAGTGCATTTGCAGACTGGCTGTGATTGAGCCTTCCTTGAGAGTGATTTCAGCTCTAGAGTGGATGTGGCAGTTGCATCCTCTTCCTTCTGTGTGAACATACTGTTCAATGGGCTTGCCACTCTGTTTGTCACATGGCCTCAATACTTTTGAGACCTCATACTGTGTGCAGGCAGCTCCTGCCTTCCTTGTGGGCTTCATATAGCTGAGCCAGATCCACAACCTCCATGGCCATGGAGATGTTATTCCTATGGACGACAAAAACTTGGTGGCACTCCTGAACCAGTGTCCGCTGTGACTTCTCTGTGGGTTGTACATGTATGGCTGTCCTTGAGAGAAATCTGGTTTAACTTCTAGTTGGCAGTTTTTTGCTCATTGAATTTATCAGCAAACTGTCTAGTAGAGGTACCATATTTTCTAATTAGATGAGTGAAATTAGATAGATGAGTGATCCTACTATTGCTATGACAGATTGTCTCAGGGACAATCACACATATTTCTCTGCATACAAAATAATAAGGTAAGCCCAGGTATGTGTGTAGAGAAGGGCATGAGTCTTAGTTTGGTTTTGCTACGATAAAGGACCAGGACCAAAAGCAGCTTTGGGAAGAAGAGTTTGATTGACTCATGGGTTATAGACCATTATTAGGGAAACAGAGATGATGGAGGTCTACTGCTTACTGGCTTGCTCTCCATAGCTTGCTCAGCCTGCTTTCATATATACCACCCAGGGCCATTTGCCCAGGGATGGCATTACCCACAGTGAGCTGGGCCCTCCCACATCTAATGAAGACAGTACCCTACTGACAATCTCAGTTGGGGGGTCTTCCCAGATAACTCTAGTTTGTCAAGTTGACAAAAGACTAATTAAGACAACACATAATATTAATTTTTAAGACAAAAGAAGTGTTCAGGGAAAAGACCATGATAAAATGGCCCTCTGTTTTCAGGAGGAAGGGATACAAAGTTGGGCATGGCTGCAGCTTCTTATTCTGCGACTCTCATGGGAAAGCATGTCAGATATGGCAGTAATGGTGCATTCATGGGTCTTACCACATGACCTAAGGAAAAAAACCCCTTAAAGTCCCATTTTCTTTATCAGATACATATTTTCTAGTACTATTTATGAAAATGTTTTTTATGGCCATATAAATATACCTTTTTTCCACTGGGTTGGGGGAGTGGTGTTGATTTCTGCTTTGGAACCTGCTTTGTAGACCAGGTTGGCCTTGAACTCAGAGATCCACCTGCCTCCGCCTCCCAAGTGTGGGGATTAAATGTGGGCACCACCACACCCAGCTTATAAATGTGCTTTTAACTACTGTTAAAATTAACATCTGTTATTGAAAAAGATAATTTATCAGAGAAAATGAAATCTTCGGTCTTTAGTGAACATATTGGCTCATGGGGTAATTACCTGTGAAATATCTGCTTATGTGATAGTCTTTGCTCCGCTGTTGGAACAGAGCAGTAAGGACAGACATCATCCCCGCCTTCAGAAACCACCTGTGCCAGTGTGGAAAAGAGAGAAGGGGTCAACATCTAAAGAAGCAGGCAGGGGAGAATAATGCAGGAAACAAGATGGGAGAACCACCTGAGCAGATGGTATTTGAACTGTTGGATGCAGAGGAGGCCCCCATGTGACACCATACACGTCAGACACCTGTCAGGCACACACAGCTGGATAGAGAAGCTTGTACATAGATGGGAATATGGAATCTAGACATTTCACATATATCAGTGTTTTTAATGCTCTAGAAGTGACTAGAATCAACCTGGCAGGGGTTGTGTGGACAGAGGTGAGAGTTCAGGGTCACAGCCTAGGATGCATGAATATTTTCCCAGAGGATCCAGGAGAACAGTGAGCAGTGTGACTGAGCTCAGTTCTGATGGAGACAAGTGACTCCTTAGTTTGGAAACATTGGCATCATTCATGACCTGGACAAGAGTGCCTTCTGTGGCGACTTAGGAAAGTTGCCACTTCTAGTGGATTGAGACCAGGTAAGGAACAGAGTATACATTGAAGTCCCATGGATGAAAGGGACTTTTTGTTGGTGATTGTATTTTTGTTTTAATTGCTTTTAAATTTGCAAATACAAGTATGTTTCTATTTTGATTTCCGTGATCCAGTGTGAAAAAATTAGTGTTAAAACAGTGTTGAGTGTCCTGTACTTTCCTTAACATATGTGTAATTTTTGATCTTTCATTCAAGACAAAGTGGCTGATACAGATAAACATTGAGATGTGACATTGTTTTGTATATCATTTGTAATTATGCAAAATATAATTTAATTCAGAGAGGAAACTCATATTTAATATTGCTTTTCTACCCGAGGGAGCTATGTGCTCTTTAAAACCCCACTGTGTAGATCCCCAATATAAATGCTTTCTCAAAACAGAATCATAATATGTCATTGTCTCAGCAGAGTGGATGCAGCTGTCATTCGCTCCCTGTACAAAGAAGTGAAAAATAAACTGTGGGTACGTGCAATTGGGTTCTTTAGACTGGGCCCATGGGCTTCTCTGAAGGATGGAAATGGGCTCTGATGTCTGTCTGTAAGCCACCATTGATGCAGAGATAAATCCCTGCATGTGGAAACAACCATTTCTTACCCTCATGAAGAAATGCTTGTATACAGTTTTTATATCTGCCTCCCACTCAAGAAGTACTTAAGCGTCTGAAATAAAGATTATAAAGGTTATTTTGATGTAATTTCTCAAAGAATGTGGACATTTTGTTTTCAGGAACTTGCAGCTAGGTAATGGAATTAAAAGATGAGAATGCTATCCTTTACCTGTTAGAAATATCCTGATTCTGTCTGTCTCTCTTTCCTTCCCTCTTCCTTCCCCTCCCCCTTTCTTGCAGAAGGCTCATGTACAAAAAGTAGCTTGTTGAAGCAACCATTTTACCACTGTCCTTTTCACAACATGAAACTAGAGAATGAAAAGGAACTTGAATGTCGTCGTATTGCTGCCCCTCAAGTTAACACCTTGAGGGCAGTGTGCAGTCTGCTTTTGAAGTGGTACCTTGCTGCTGCTTACTGTAGTTGAGTCGTTTTTTCTCTCCCACCTTTATTACAAGCTGCTTTTATTAAAAGACAGAAAGTAAACAGATAACGGTGTCTCTAGGGCAGACCATTACATTTCTGTCATCTTTCCTAGGCACACCACTCATGAGCGTATACCCTCTGTGAGGAGCACAAGGAGTCTTTTTCTCAGGGAACCATCAGGGGGAGTTACTTTTTCTGCTCAAGACAGAGGGTGGCTTGATGATAAACCCTTTTAGCTTGTATCTGGACGTACTGTTCACTTAGGAAAGAAAAACACCTCACTTGTAAGAATGATTCTTCTAGACTTTCAACAGGATTGTCATTTGGCCATCATTATTTATACACGAGGCTCGACATCATAACTCTAGTGAAGGTTTGCATTGCTGTGTTTTCTATAATAATAAGGAAAACTTCCTGATTTCTCTCTTGAGTTGATGTTTTAACTTTTTAATAATGAGGGGAGTAGAGTTCATTTCTATGAACAATGTAAAATAAACAATATGTATAAGAATATATAGCTCAAATTGATGCAGAACTCATGACCAACTTTCACTTATATATACATATATGTATATATGGAACTATATGTGTGTGTGGGTGTGTGTATTTCAGAGTTCTATTATAATAATTGACACACTATTTAGTGGTTACATGTTCACTGGCTTTTTGTCTAAATTAAGTTCTTAAGGTTTTTTTTTTTTTAATCATGGACTGTTTCCTTCTCCCTCCCCCCCCCCAGAAAGAACTAGAGAAACAGAAGAGAATTAAGAGAAATCAAGAGTTGGAAGCAATAGCCAAAGATCATTATGAAAAGGTCTTGCTAAGGAAAAAAGGCCTGGAGCCCTGGAAGAGACTGAGACTGCAAAGCAAGCAAAACATTAAGGTGTGCCATCGTGATAGCAACCCCAAATTAGAAAGTAGGCCTTTCATGGACAGCACGGACACTGTGAAAGTCAGACTGTGGGGTGGAGGGAATGTAGTGCTTTTAAAAGCCTTAAGAGAACTGCCTTGAGGGGTATATTTATCTGTTTTGAATATGAGTTTAGATTTGGTTATCTAAATGCTTGCAATTTAACAGGTTTTGGACATTTGAATGATTTTATTAGAGATCAGCACTGTAGGAGGAATAGAGGTAACTTTTCAGTTTTAGCATCAGTTACAACAGAGAGAAATGGGGGTGGCTGGATCTCTGTTATGATAAAGTCCACAGACAACTCCCAAATTCCAGTGCATTACAACTCATTCTCAGGAATCTGGAGGCCAGGTGTAGCTTCGGTCCCAGGCTCTCTCCATCCCTAGTCACTAGATCCAGAGCTACTTCCACCTAGCATTTAAATATCTGATAGACCAAGACCGTTGTGAACTCTGCTGCCCATCACCAGGACCTTGCACTGGAGTCCTTGACTCCAAGGTCTTTGTGATCTCCATCGGAATAGTATACAGTAGAACATGGGTAAAGTTTACTGCAGAATGACATGGAGGACACCTACCCCCAAGGAGTGGGAGTGTAGAGAGTGTAGAGTGACCAAAGAGACTACACCTCCCCACTTCATGTAGCTTTGGAGACTGCCCTAGAACTTGCTCTTTAGACCAGGCTGGCCTTGAACTCAGAGATCTGCCTGCCTCTGCCTCCTGGGTGCTGGGATTAAAGGTGTGCACCACCACCTCCCAGTCCCACTTCACATTTTAAGGCAGAAATTCTATTTCTAAAGAGTCTAAAAGAGGCAGCTTTTCCTGAGGGACTCTGCCCAGTTATATGACTCAGCTTCCAGAAGGCAATGGTATATCTTTGTTGTTTATTAGACAGCCTCCAAGGAGATAGTAATCTTGGAGAGTTAGAAGATAGGTAAAAAGCCTGGAGAGGCAGCTCACTCACTGGTCAAGTGCTTGCTGCCCTTGCAGAGAACCAGAGTTCATTTCCTAGCACCCTTGGGTGCTCTCCACTGGCACCCAAGAAGAAATCAATACTTTCTTCTGGTCTCTGTGGACCTCTACATACATAGACACATAATGAAAATAAATCATAGACAATTTTTTTTATTAGTGATATTCTGGTTCTTTGGAATGTCTTGTCTCTTTCCAGGGCGGAGAGTATATTCAGATCCCATTCTTTTGAGTGGTAATCATCCCCATAGCTCTAGGCCATGGTTTTATAAACTGTACCTTGTGAGGTGGAAGTTCATCCTCCAGGCTGCTAATCTAACTACCAAACACTGCCCACCAGTATTTCATTGAACAGAGCAATCATAAGGCCAGGGTCAAGGTCACTATGGGATAAAGCTCCATGTATTCCATTGGGAGGTGCTGTGAAATCACATTGTGAGTACATAATGCTGTCATAGAGAACAGCAATCTGCTCTGCCACAGGGATCCTTGAGATTCAACACCAATGAAATGTCTCAAATCCCGACGAACTTAGCCACCACATGAACAGGGCATTTAGTAAGTGAGCAAGACGTTCGAAACAGATGGAGTGTTGTTCTGCCTTTGGCTGCCAGGTTTGGTGTGTCACACAGAGCCCCTGTGATGGCCATTCTGGCCGGTAAATGTGACTTCCAGATCTGCTCAGATGAAATATGTTCATAGTGCTGGGTGGCCAGATGAGACCTAGGGAAATGTGACACTGTCTAGAGAGTTCTGCAAAGAGAAGGGTCTTTTCTCCTGTCAAAGGAACATGACAGTCTCTTTTTCATACATAAAAGCTGAGTTGTGTTTATTTGGGACGAGACTCTCAGCCATTTAAATTGGTAAGACATTAAAATATTCATCATGCTATTTTTGAATCAATGGTTTTGTGGTTTATTGATAATGTCTAAATTTCAATCCTGGTGACAGTTCATTCTACAAAACTAATTGAAAGTATCGGCATTTCCTCAATTAGACAGTGGTTAAGTACATAATAAAGAGCCATCTGTTATGGAATTGCTGTCCAGGTTCCAGGAGAGCAAAATAAGAGCACTGCCAGCCACCCAATCCGAAGGTTGGTGGGCATGAAGTGATGTCGCAGAAGCTGCTTATTCCATTTCCATAACCAGCCATTGTCTGTGACCTCTGGGAGTCAGTATTGAAAGAGCTTATATGTGAATCTTCGAGCTCCGCAGAACAAGGCCAGTAGCCAGTCTTTTAGGACACAGACCTCAGACAACTCAAGATTGTTCTTGTCTAGTAACTAAACCGGCTATGTGATATCCGTCATCCCCCTAGTTAAATATGTTTTTCTTAAGTGGTTTAAAATTTAAGGAATAACTTCCTCTTTTCATTAAAACATTTTCCAGGTGGCAGAAGAACATTACTCTTTGGTGCTACAAAGAAAATGCCTGCTCAGTTGGTTCCAGTATAACCAGGAAACCCTGGCTATGAGGACAGCCCAGGCTGATCAGTTGTATTCCCGACTATTGTGTAGAAGAGTCTTTCGAAGCTGGCTCCAGGTAAGGCTACACGGAAAGGACTTAAGTGCATCTCCTTGAGCCACATCACATGCCTATGATCTCAGTACTTGGGAAGCTGAGACAAGAAGACTGCCATATAGACTATATAGTGAGACCTTGCCTTAGAAAACCAAAATTAAACACATCTCCCTGCTCAACTCCCCATAAATAACATCAACAAAAAACTAAATGGCCTTCATAATGCCATACTCATTGGTTTTTCAAAAACATAGAGCCATGAATCCAGTTTGTTCCTTTGAAATGTTAACTTTGGTTAGTATAAAATCTCAAGCACAAGTCACTTTCCCCACAAAGTAATGTGTTTATATTGTAATGAGCCTTACTTCAGCTTTTGTTTCTTATAGTCCTTGGTTTTTTTGTTACATGGTACTTGATTTTGGAAACCGCTCCTTTCAGTCTTAGACCTGACTGCACTTCTGCATTGCTGTTATTGTTATAGTATGTTGCAGAAGATATTAGTTTCACTGCCTTGTTAGCTTCCGGCCTTTTGCATCTTTTATGATGTTGTGTATGTCTGTTTTGGTTCTCTCTCATTTGTCTTTTTTGTTTTGGTTTGGTTTGGTTTTTTTTACTTACTCTACTCGTCTGCTGATGTTATTTCTCATTTCTACCTGTATTCTCACCCACTAGTATGTCAGTGACCTAGAGAAAGAAGTAAGAAAACTCTGTGCCCACTTACTGAAGAAGAAGGTTTTCAGGGCCTGGCTTACCATGGTCAGGGATCTGAAGATGGAATCCCAGAGAAAACTTGAGATTGCAGCAGAACACCATGACAGGTAAGACTCGGCCCGGCGCTGTCAAGCTCGCTGACTCCCCAGTTGCCTGTAACATATTGTACTGCTGCACTGTGAGAAGATGAGGTGAAGGTTGCGGGGAGAGCAGGGCTGTCCCCACTCACATAGCTGAGAGCAGCCCAGGAAACCGGCTTTAAAATGATGAGGAAGCCTGTCCTCTCCACCTAGGGGCCAGCAGGGACCAAACATGAACTCCATGGGACATACTGAGCAAATGTATTCCTTATTTGTCATCGGGTGTTTTGTTTTTTAAGATTTATTTCTTTATTTGTTTGTTTATTTTTTAGTGTGTATGTGACTGGGTTGGGGGGAAGGGGAGACACGAACAGAGAGAGACAGAGACTGCAAATGTGTACGTGCCACATGCATGCCTGGTGTCCAGGGAGGTCAGAAGATGGCATAGGATCCCCTGGAACTGGAGTTAGAGGTGGTTATGAGCCACCATGTGGGTGCTAGAAACCAAACACAGGTCCTCTGCAAAAGTAACGAGTACCGTTAACACAGAGTTTTATTTTTAAATTTGACTTTTTAAACAATGTGAATTATACCACAAAAACTTAAAGTGTATAAAGCATACAAAGATAGTAATTTCTAGACACCATGTCACCACAACTGAGGTCAGAGTTTTACGTCACTGTTCCACAGGCCCCTTCCTAATCAAAGTCTCTCCTACAGCTAAAGAAATCTACTGACCACGTCCTTACTCCCCTCCTAAGCATGGAGCCTTCAACACTTCAGAGTAGCTTTTCCTTGTTTTGAATTCTGTGTATAGATGTTGTATTACTAGTTAATGTTTAAAATGCAATTAGGTCTTCTTTGTGGAGAGGTAATACAGTCTTTCATACAAATAGAAATGAGTGTGTGTGTGTGTTCTCACTTTAGAATTTCCCTAAGCATTTGTAGAGAAATGCGCCAAGAGTAGACAGGAAAACCCTTTTTGATGGTCACGTGTCACTCCCGGGAAGCACAGTTAATGTAGTGGCATTTGCAGTGACACCTGAGACATGGAGGCTCATGAGGTGGGGAGTTGCCCTCTCCTCCTCGCCTCAAACTCAGTTTTGGATGCTTTGCTGTGTATATGCACATCTCTTAACATTCACTCCTAGCAGAAACTGTTCTTAATGTATAGTTATTGGAATCAGTGGCCTGGGAATAGACTAACAAGTGTATTATACTTTGGTTTAAATAAAGATAAATAAATAAATAAATGAAATGTAATAAAAGATAAAACCTTTAGAATTAAAAAAAAAAATCTTTAAAATGAGTAAGAACAGACTTTACCTTCTGGGCTGTTGTGGAGAGTGAACAAGGAAAGAGTAATGTGTTATAGCTGGTGTGATCTGAGTTTCCCGCCACTGTAACATGCATTCAGCATCCTTTTTATCAGCCTCATTTTCTGTCTTTCTCAGCCTAAGATTCACTTGGGGTTTTCACACAAACCATGTCTTGTGGTCACTGTAATGACCCCAGGGGACTGATAATCATGATTTCATTTCTAACAAGGGAACAGCGCACACCCCCATGCAGAAAGACACACTGCAGGCAGCTCACTGGAGTCTGCACAGGGTTTTCGTGCTCTAAGTCATCCTGCTCTTGACACATCTGCCTTCTCATTTTCTGCACTGTCACCTGAAAGCTATGAGATATAATAGCAAGACTACCCCTTTTCAGGGTCAGAAGTGTGAAATCGCTATAGGGAGACTACGCGGTCAGCGTGAAGTCCATCTAGTGTAGAGGCACTGCTATGACTCTTTCCCACATTGTCGCTTGTTCCTGGCTCCTCTGCGCCTGTCCCACTGGCCTCTTATTCTGCCCCTCAGACACAAGTCTGCCTCAGCCTAAGAGCAGACACACACTGTCTCATCCTTCCTGTCTTTCACCTGCTCAGATGCCATCCGCTGACCAGCAGCTGCCTCAGTGTGTCTATCCATTTCTTTGCTCTCTTTATTTCCCTAGAGCAAACAGAGATTTCAAGGGGGGGTAGAATAGGAGGAGCCACAGTGTAAGAGTCAGAAAGCCTGGAGTATAGTAGGGAGAGGAGCTGTAAATAGCCTGCCAGAGAGGGAGGCAGAGTCACATCAAGCCTGGGATGGGCCCTAGAGATGACCACAGGAATCTCAGTGGTAGGGTGGATAGAGACTGACGGCAGTCAAGAAGTTCTGCTCACTGGGACCTTCTTATTTTTTTTTTTTTTTGTTTGTTTCTCTTAATTTATTTTTTATTTTACATGTGGATCCCAGTTTCCTCCCCCTCCCTTCTTCCCTTCCTCCCTCCCTCTTACCCCCTCCCCCCTCACATGCACCCTGACCACCCTCCCATCCCATCCCCCCACTTCAATTCCACACGTAGTACAATACCATCCAGGAGGGGTCA
This sequence comes from Phodopus roborovskii, assembly GCF_943737965.1. Classification (NCBI taxonomy): domain Eukaryota; kingdom Metazoa; phylum Chordata; class Mammalia; order Rodentia; family Cricetidae; genus Phodopus; species Phodopus roborovskii. The sequence goes on from NW_026126469.1 coordinate 27,984,970, forward strand.
AGTAAATCTTGTCAAGTCATTTGAAGTAGGGACTAGGACTCCTCTCCTGTCTCTAGGTTAAGGTTGTATTCCTCCATGGGGAATGTGTCCACAAGGTCCTTTTGTGCACCAGGGATACATTCTGGTTCCATTGTTTGAGGTCCCTTAGACTGCTTAGTCCTTCTGGCTGAGACCCATGTTCAGGGGGACCTGAGTCAGTCCCATGCTGGATTCCCAGCTATCAGTCTGGGGGCCTGTTAGCTCCTCCTTGTTCAGCTCAGCTGTCTCTATGTGTTTCTGCAGTCTGGTATTGTCCTCTCCCCATCTGGATTCTAGTTCGACTCAGTGTTTAGGTATGGGTGTTTGCTTCTGTTTCCAATAGGTACTAGATGAGGGCTCCATGATGGTGGTTAAGTTAGTTGTTGATCTCACTATCCGGGAAGGACATTTATGGTAGCCTTTCCACGGTTGCTCAAATTGTTAGTTCGCGGCAGTCTTGTAGGTCTCTAGACTTTTCTTTAGGTTCAGTTTTCTCTTCAAACCAATAATGGCTTCCTCTTTTATGTTCGTTCTCTCTCTATTTCTCTCTCTTCTGTCTTCTATTCCTACCCTGACTCAATCTTCCTAGTCACACATGCTTTCCTCTCCTCCTCCTCCTTCTCTCTCCATTCACTGCTCCCCCCCCCCCCACTTCCCATATGCTCTGGGAGATTTGTCCCTTCACCCTTCTGTGAGGGACTTTATATGAATCTCTTAGAATACACCTTGTATCCTAGTTCCTCTGGTGGTGTGAATTATAGGCTGGTGATCCTTTGCTCTAGGTCTAAAATCCATATATGAGCGAGTACATACCATGTTCCTCTTTTTATGACTGGGTTACCTCATTCAGGATGGTTTCTTCAAGTGACATCCACTTGCCTGCGAATTTCAAGATTCCATTATTTTTTTTCTGCAGAGTAGTATTCCATTGTGTAGATGTGCCACATCTTCTTTATCCATTCTTCAGTTGAGGGGCATCTAGGTTGCTTCCAGGTTCTTGATATTACAAATAACACTGCTATGAACATAGTTAAGTTTTTAAAGTAACGTTTTCACCAACAAAAGTCAACCATTATCCAAACATCAACCAACCAACAGCCACAAAAGTAATGACTGAGGTGCATCCTGGAGCTTCCTTAGCTGGCCAAGAGGCCAGAACAAACATCATCACGACCTCTAGTTTTACAAATAGCCTTGGCAACCCTGTGCATGTGTTCCAACCTGTAACTGTGTGACTTCACCTTTTCTGAAGGCCTGCCCTCTTCAGGAGTAGCTGCTTCGGCTCAGCTGTGCCTTTCAACACCTCAGATGCTCCTCACCCAGACTGCACAGCTTCTCCACCATCACCCCTTCCCACGGCACTGACTCTGATAGGCTAGCTGCCTAACTGGCTAGAGAATATTAGGCCCCACCTCAGCACCCCAGTGCTCAGCTGGTATAAACACTGGCCAGTTTTCAAAAGGCATGCATGCTTCCCAAAGACAGCACTCCATGTCAGGATGTGAACCCCACCCACCCCAAACACCATTTTTCCACACTTTTCTCTTATGAATTCTAGATGATTTCTGTTGTAGCTGGTGATGGGCTTAGCAGTCAAGCTTCAAACTATGTGAGCACTGAGGCCTGGGTGCCCTAAATGAGTGCTTCTGGATACAGTCTTTACCTTGTCAGCTGTTTGCCCAAGCCTGTCAGAATTCCTGGTCCTGCTGATCAGTGTACAGGCTGTGACCAGATCATCCGAGGAGTATCAAAGCCTGCGTTGCCAGTGCAGGGTTCTCTGTGCAAATGTCAACTTACTGCAGACATCCCCATCGTTTGTTTTTTTTTTTAAATTGATTTCCACCTCCCCCTTTTGCCTTAAAGGAGGATTCTCAGTGTCACGTTTCGGACATGGAAGTCATTTGTGAAACTCACAAAAGAAGAAAAGGTGAAAGAGGAACGGCGAGAGCAACTGCGCCGGAAGGTGGCCGACATCCTTCCAGACTTCCAGATGCTGACATCATTGTGACAGCTGTGGGCTGCATACCAGCAGCTACATGCTTGTCCTCAAGGAAGACTTTGGGGCCAGGATCTTTGCAGGTTATCTCCCCCCACACACACACCTACCTGAACCTGGTTTACTTTCTAGATGCATCATTGACCAGTGAATTATCCTGGGGATTTGTTCTTCTTGCTCTCTCCTGGGTTGCTAGGCATCTGTTGTAATGTCTGTCAAGTGGGTCATCCAAAGGAGCAGTCTAGAGCACCACTGTTTGGTGTATTTTATATATGTTTAACATAATAAACTTCAAAATGGACAAGTGCTTACCTGCCTGGACTTGTGAAGGAAGATATGTCCTTATCACTAACCGTGAAATGCTGGTAAGTGTGACACTAGATGAAAACAGAAAGCACCTAGAAAAGTACCTAGAAAAGAAGGTATGGGTGGGCCTGTGTTCTACAACCACAGCATGAATGACAGGTGCCCAACAGGGCCCATCTCACCCAATGGCAAGCATGATTAAAAGATACTCTATACAGCTGCAGTGGAGTTCAGCAACTCATCCTGATTTCTGAGCACCTAGGATGCCCAAGACCTTGAAGAGCATGAAGGAAACACCAAATGCTAATAACAGCTCCAGCAAGGACCATTCAGCCCCTCATCAAAATGCCTAGCCATGTTCCCGACTGTAGCTTCTAAGTAATCCATCTGTTTTGTCTGCTTGGCCTGGCAACTTACACTGAATTCAAAGAATATTCTAATATTTGGGATTCTATAAAGATTGATCAAATGTTTCCTTCTGTGAACTTTTACACAGAATCATCTGCTAGGAATTTTTTTCATTATAAAATATATCTTTATTGTGACAAATGCAAATAGTCTACAAATGCACACAGTAAAATGAGAACAATCATGGTAGCCCAAAACATCAGAATTGGTAAACTGTCTGAGTGAACATGTTTGATGCAGCGTAGTTCTTAAGCTACCTGGCTGCACTCTGTGTGGTGATGTTGGCCCTTTTCTCATGCAAGATGTGGTGTGATGGGCTGAGAGACAACAGAAACACCAGAACTGAACTGCAGCCCAGCCACACCTTTTTCTTTAACATCATCATATGGTTGTTGTCTGAAAGCACAAGTGTTTTGAAGAGCAGTGGTCACAAGAAAAATGGGACTAAAATCATATTTAGTCTCATTCCATCAAAACCACTGCTTATACTTAATTGTAGCACACTTAAATATTGGCCATTGACAACTAAAAACAAATCAAAACCACATACAAATATTAGTGACAAGCCTGCAGAAAAGAGTGAATTCCTTCAATACGCTTGTCCTAAATAAATGATATAAAAATTAAGTTTTGTCTTAAACTTTACCTTTGCTTCACCCGAGCACCAACCAGAAATTGCTTCTCTGAGATGGGGCCACAGTGCCAGCTTGTAGACCCTCTGCTTGATCAGACTCTTGATGGGTCATGGAGAAGATATGGTCTGAAACATGACTGCTAACTAGTGCCTGAATAAACCGGATCTGATCTACAAAACCAGGGAGGTAGGGTGGAAGATGAAGTTTAGGGTCAATGCAGGGTCACAGAATGGGGACGAAGACACAGTCAGGAGGCTACACAGCTTAGGGTTTTCTTAAGGTGAAACACTTTCAGGACACACCAAGAATCACCCACAACTGTTTCTGTAAAGAAAGCACTTTATTTTCCTTGTAGACAACTTGTAACAGGACATTATTTTGCACAAATGGCAGTAGTTTAAAATCTCCATTTAAAAGGCCTTGCGTCTGAGTCTGAGGTGATAAGATGTGGATACAGGTACAAAAGAGTGCAAACTGTCCAGCCCTCAGCCTCCAGCTTGGCTTGAGGAATCCCACTTCATGTTGCTGGGCCATCTATATTAAATATTGAATATATAAATTCATTCCTGGGTTTCACTTAGTCTAACATCAGACCTCCCAAATTAGATAAAATGGCATGGCCCCTAAGCCCTAACATCGTCAGTCACCCAGACCCTGGCACCACGAATAGAGCTTGTTGCTCTGGCATGGCATCATGTCAATGGCTTTGCTTGAAAAAAAAAATTGAAATTTTACCATTAGAACAGACTACCTCTGGTTTTTAAAGCTTTGCCTTTCAAATATTAATTTCTAAAGGTGAAAAGTACCCCAGGAAGGCTCCAGTACTAATAAAATCATCAGCCCAACGTGGAACAAACGGCATGTTCTGCTCACCATTCAGCCCACTGCCCTATGGTAGACTGTCTAAGAGCCAGTTCAAGCAGCCAGACTCAGTTCAGCTGCTTCTTCAGAACAGTTACATGAGAATGCTGTTTCACTTGTACCTCAGTTCTGTTAACATGGTTTTCATCTTTGCCCCCACAACCTCTGCATGTTTAACAGGAAACTGTTCACCTGCCAAACTGCTGCCAAGTGAACCAGGTTCCAAGCAGGTGCCTCCAGCGTGCAATTCACATCCACTACTTGTTTGGAAAAGTCTCCTTTTTGAAAGGTAGGGTACCAAAATATGGCTAGCAGGAAGTGAAGTCATAGAAACCTACTTAGCTAGTTTAAAGAGATGAGTGAGTGTGCAGAACATTACTTCGTCAACTTCGTGGGTGAAGCTGCGCATCTGTAAGCTTTTGCTTCTGTCTATGGAGCTTTATGTCAAAAGCTGATGTCCTACCAAAGTACTAAGTCTGTTGGGCATATGTCAGTATCACACAGACTCTTACTGGCATCGTGCTTCCAGGCAGTGGAAGGTTCTAGTATACAAAGGTTGCTCTTGCTAAAAATACTAGAAGTACCAAGGACTATGGCATAAGAGAAAGTTTACGGCAACCTTCCTTCTAGGCAGACGACACAGAAGACAATCCATGCATTCACCAAAGGAAACACCACTTGGAGAGCAGAGATTTGCAATATCCTCAACAGCTGTGGCTGAAGAAACAGACAGCACTATCACAATGAAGGATTCAACTTAGCAGCATTCAGAGTAACGGTGACCTGCCAGTAAGGCAGTGTGGGTGACTACACAGCATTCTGCAATTCCTAAGAAACATTTCTACAAGTGAAGGAATGTCTCCCTTCCCTCAGTCTTGATACTTGGTGCACACTGGCCTTTGCTGGGAATGTACACGATGGTGTGGAAGTAACGTAAGGGATAAGGACAGAATAGGTCTTTATGAAGCTCGGATGTAGGCCAAGAGAGAACCTGCGGAGTAAGGGCTCCCCAGAAATGTGACTTCATATAAGCAGGTTCTCTCTTGGCCTACATCCCATGGTCAAAGGCCCGGTGGCTTATCCACTCTGGATATCTGGGACAGCCCTTTCACAAAGGCCTGGCTCTTTTTTATTGTTGTTGGTTAGTTTGGGTTTTTTGTTTGCTTTTGTTTTTGTTTTTATTTTACAAGACAGGCCTTCTCTGTGTAGCTCATGCTGTCCTAGAACTCTGTAGACCAGGCTGGCCTTGAATTCAGAGATCCACCTGCCTCTGCCTCCTGAGTGCTGGGATTAAAGCATGCGCTACCATCACTACTGGCAAGGCCTTGACCTTTAAAAAGACTCCAGTTAAATCTTTTTACCACCTGAAGGATATCAAGGCCTCCAACAAAATCCCACAAACAAATGGAGATCATAAGAAAACTTAAAAGTCTAGGAATATATGCTAAAGATATCCTGGGGCCCAGCAGAGCCTGCTTGTGGATGGTACCTGGTTTACTATCTCTTAACATGCCCTTCAAAGGCTGAGTGTGTATTTCCCGTTTCCCCTTTATGAAGCAAGAAGACCAAGGCAAATTTAAGGTCTCACAAATTATCTTTGATCTCTGGGATCCCAGAACAGTACGGGTGTAAAAATCAAACCCATCAAGAGGGAGTTTTGCTCATATGAATCTCCCACCTCTAGGGCAGGGCAGGAAGTTCTGCAGAACTACACAACCTTTCCTAAGCTACAGTTCAGAGACACAGGGAACAATTCAGTATTGGGAAGAGCTAGAAAGCACTAATGTGTGCATTACTGGAAAGCCATGTACCCTGTCCTTCTCTCCTAGACAGATACTTTTAGTAGGGAAGGGGTGAATAAGAAGGCTGAAAGATCCACCAAACAGGGATCGTCTTACAAGTTTGCCTCTCCCCTGTAAGCCAGCAATCAGTTCTCCAAACTTAAGCTCCAGGGCTGGAGCAGTGACTCAGCAGTCAAGAGCACAATGCTGCTCTTCCAGAGGACCCAAGTTCAGTTCTCAGCACCCATGGCAGGTGGCTCACGGATGCCTGTAACTCCAGCTCCACGAGAGCTCTTCTGACCTCCACACACATATACAAACACACATGAACGAACACACTCTCACACACACACAAAAAAAATATCTAAAAAATATCTAAAAAGGAGAAACTTAAGGTTCTTCATTCCAGTGAGCCACAGAGCCGACAGAGTCCTCCCATCCACGTGAGGGGAATTGGCCCTTGAGTGGCAAACTCTGAGAATGGCAGTAGTCATTCCTAATTCTCTCAGTGAGAGGTCTCAGTGTATCACTCATCATCACATCCCATACGCACTGCTGCTGAAGACGAGGGAGACTACAGGTACTGACTACACAGTAATTTCTATAAATGTTAGCAGCAGCTAGATGTTCAGAGTTGGCTACATACCTGGCACTCAAGATATGAAAACTACCAATTTCTGCCCACATATGCTGACATTACTACCATCTCTCTTACCTAAAGCCCACACAGAAATTAGTTGTATCCAAGCCAACTTTCATTCTAAATGAATGTTTGACTCTAGGCCAGGGACAGGCATGGTTGTAGAAACTGCAAACACCCCCCTCTCCATGCTCTCTGGCTAACCCCAGTAGAATATGGAGTCTAGTATTCGTTAAACAATACATCCCTGGAGAGAGCAATGACAAACCTGTATGAAAGCATGGCACCTGTTCTCAGGAGAGCCCTAGCTAATGGCCAAGTTTAAGAGTGGCACTCTATGCAAAGGGCAGGCACGACTACCTGCAGAGGCGGCGGCATTTCCTCTCCACGCTTATAAGCAGGCACAAGAGGGTAGAAAACACAACACTATTTCTCCTCTATGAAGCAAGAAGGCCAAGGCAAATTTAAGGTCTCACAAATTATCTTTGATCTTTGGGATTCCAGAACAGTACGGGTGTAAAAATCAAACCCATCAAGAGGGAGTTTTGCTCATATGAATCTCCCACCTCTAGGGCAGGGCAGGAAGTTCTGCAGAACTACACAACCTTTCCTAAGCTACAGTTCAGAGACACAGGGAACAATTCAGTATTGGGAAGAGCTAGAAAGCACTAATGTGTGCATTACTGGAAAGCCATGTACCCTGTCCTTCTCTCCTAGACACTGTTAGTAGGGAAGGATGAACGAGAAGCAAAGCGGATGTGGGGAGGTGTCAGCCACCCAGAGAGAGTTCATGCCAGACGCATGTTCCCATTTTGTGCTATAAACCTACAGCACTAGAAAATACATGAACAATAATAAAAAATCAAGCCCTTGATATTCCTCAGCCTCCCTGGTCAGGAAAGAGGGTAAAATGTTCTCACAGGACAGTCCCCTCCCCTTCCAGCTGCCATCACACCAGTGTGCTAGCTAGCACCTTACCAGTTGAAATGTGGAAGGAGGAAAAACATTAATAAACATATAGTAAATCTTACATGATACATTAACAAATAAATAGTCATCACTTAAATTTCTGCCCACTACACATGGCATGGATAGCAATCATCACTTTCATCAGCTGTCATTCTCAAGGTGAGATGACCAGCAGCGATCCTCTTATCGCCTCTGATCTGTGAGAACAAGGTCTAACGTGTAAGAAGTTCTATAACTGTACAAACTGATTGTCTTAGCGTTGGCTTTAACATTCTGATCTACAAGTCTTTCCTAAGAATACTTGAGTGCTTGAGTTGGACCGGAGTGCTTTCCACGGTCTTCCTCAGGTGGCCCTGACGGCTGCTCTGTGAGGTAGCCCGGCAGCAGAAGCCCCCATACAGATAAACCTGAGACTTGGGAAAGTGACTCTACCACGGGTCATATGGCTATAGAGAATTGCAAGGAGGACTAGGAACTATCCTGTTAACTCACACTCTTCCTCACATGTATGGGCAGAAACTCCTTCTGCTGGCCTGTCCAGGAGCAATCCCCACTCCTTGAAGCTTCTGGTGACTGAGTCAGCAAGGTGGCTGGAACAGAATGGCTCTACTCTTGCAACCTCAGTGTTAAAATCCCTTAAGTGATAAAGAGAGAAGAAAAATTCCCTTTTCTTCAGTCCTTCCTTCAAACCTGAGCATAGCCCTACAGCACTTCTGAAAAAGAGGGTGATGAAGATGAATTCTGCCTGCATGGGCACTGAAGTGTAAAATGGGAAGGACAGAGAAAGGCGCGTCCCTCAGAGCAGCACAGAAGGCACTTCAGACAATGTCCTCAGCAGGCACGTGGACGGTGTGTGCGCCCAGGGAGGAGAACTGGTGCCAATTGCGCAGGAAGCCTCTATTGTACTGGCCTGTGTCCACGATGAGCCCACAGAGGAGCCGGCGGCCCGTCTTCTGCCGCAGGGCCTGCTGGACTTCCCTCTCAGTCACGTTGTAGCTGATGTTTATCAGCTGGATGAGGAAGATGTATGCCATGCCCGCTGTGATGATCACGGAGTACCACACACAGGTGAAGGACAGGGCCGAGCTGCTTGGGAGAAAGGAGCATTTCTAAACATGTGTCCTCCTTTGTAAGGACCCGAGTGTCCTCTCCAATCCCCAGCTAGAGGGTACCGTCATATCCTCTGAAGCCATGCCCAGTTGAACCTTTTAAATTTCCCTTTGGATTGCTAGTATATATTTTTCTAGCATGCTCTATTTAGCTATTGTACTTTATAGCATCTGACACCAGGCACTTAGCACCTGTTGAATGAATGAGCAAGTCCTAAGTTGTGTCTAAGTCAGGAGGAAACAGAGGTTCCAGGATATCATTATTGATGACCTCTAGGAAACTGGAGATGGAAGCCTATGAACAAGGCTAATGCTGCAGACAACTCTCAGAATTAGCAGCCCTTTACTAATTCGTAAAAACCAGGCTGGAGCAATGGAGAGGGGTTTAAGAGTGCTTGCTGCTCTTTCAGAAAAAAGTGAGGTCAGTTTCCAGCACCCTGGTGAGTAAGCTCACAACCACCTATAACTTCAGTCCAGGGGCTCAGATGCCCCCTTCTGGCTTCTGTGAGCATCCACACATCCTTGACACATTCATACATATGTAAATTAAATTAAAAAATTCAAAACTAAAAAAGAGCTATAGGAACCTAACATTTCAAACCAAATCACACAGGGCAGGAAAATGTCTTCCAGGCTCCCTCATAAACTGTGGGCTGAGGCTGCTGTTAGAATAATCAAAGATCAGGTGATATTCATTCACACATGCACAAGTAAAGGGTTAGCTGGGCAGAAATCACACAGACTCTTCATTTGTAAAGTTATTACAAATCCAAAACCCCACTGTAAGCTGAGATGACAGCAATCACTACATAGAATGGGGTGAGGAGTGATGGTGGGACCGGGCCTCTCATTCACCACATGAAGCACACAGACACTTTACATTTATCACCCTTTTGTTTGCCAAGACTGTCCACGTGTCTAGAGTAGAAAGTCACCACAAGAGAGGCCTAATAATGTCTAAAATATCTGTCATGTCCAAACCTAGAGTGGGGAGCTCTGTCACAGACTAAGAACTAATGACACATAGGGGTGCCTGGTAGCAAAAGCAGAAACTGCTCTGAAGAAAGGAACCAAACAGAGACCACAGAGCACCCATGCTGAGGGAAGGAACAAACAGTGGGCAGGAAGCACCCTGGAGCGTGTGTGGGGGAGGGGGCAGGAGCACCCTTAGTGTGTGGAGGTAGGAGAGGGAAGACCAACACATTAGAATCTCAATTACACCACTACATGGAAAACTGTACAGTTTATAAATGGGTCCGCACCTAATCACGCTTGCCTAAGGAATCTTGGCCTAGATAACACAGTAATCACAAGTGGTGAATTAAATAAAAAAAAAAAAAAATTGGAGCAGAACAAACCGTAGAGGTTGGAGAGAAAAGAAAGGTTACAGAGAAATGAGCACCTTTCAGAAGGGAGCTGCTGCGACCTCAAGCACAGAGGAACTTCTCAGATAAAGCCAGGACCTGTGCTTATTTGTTGAGACAGGGTGTCTACAGAGCCCTGGGTATCTTCGAACTTGATTTGTAGAACAAGCTGTCCTTGAACTCAGAGAGATACACCTGCTTCTGCAAACCAAGTGCTAGGATCAAAGGTGTGCACCATCAGAGATGCTTCTGACATTACCCTAGAGCACACCCATAACCACTGCACAGCTTTGTTGTCAGTTTTCTAGATGCCCAGTGTCTCCAAAATCTGCCCTATGCTTTGATTAAGAACAGCTAACTTAGGGGCAAACAACCAACTGCCTGTTTCTGGCAACAATTATTACTTCCTCACTGGCCCTCTTGACAGAGGGTTGCACAACTTACCTGTAATTTGTGTAAACTCCGGGACAGTAGAAGAGGGCTGTGAAGAGGCTCCTATCCCTACAAATGGTGTTCAAGGTCAGCGATATCCCGTACACCGAAGTGAGCAAGAAGATCAAAAGGGCAAGTATAAATGCTTGATGATTTGATTCTCCAACGCAGCTATTTATCCTCAAAACAGCAGAGGGGGAAAACACATTTGAAAATGTCTCATATAATCCACACGATATACAAGAAAGCCTTTAAACTAGGGACAGTAGGAACTTCAGTTATGAAACACTAAGTCATCTTAGTTTTCAATTTTAGAGAAACAAAACCATGTCTACTGTATGACAAAGTCTTATATTCTCTATGGAAGAGGAAAACCATTATCACGTAGTTTAAAGCCATGACTAAGAAAAAAGCAGAACCCAGCTAACAAATCTATTCATCTGGATATAGAGCTTATACATATATAAACATATACATAATATCATGTAGTACATATGCATATGTACGTTTTTTTATGTAGTGATGGGGACTGAACCTGGTTCGGTTATGCATGTTAGGCAAGCAAACACTATACCATTGGACTACACCCCCAGTCCCTGTCCCTAAATATTAATAAGTGAGATCTATTATCCAGCTACAAGGAAAGTTGATATTAAGCAGTTACGGAAACTTTAAAAGCCCCATCAGAAATACTGCACAAAATTGGGAAATGTGTTGAGTATGTATGGGAGCAACAGAAGGATCCAGAGCAGTTCAAACTATAGTGCAGCATGCAGAAAAGATGTGCATGGAGCAGGTCAGGTGAAAAATGGTCCTATGTCATGGCCTCTGAGAAGGCAGGCTATGCAGGCATCCCAGGATGCCCAGTAACCAGAGGTTTCCTACAGGACAAACTGTCAGAACCTGCAAGCATGCATTTGGAAATGGGCCAACACACTCATGTGTGCATGCACAAAATGGGGATTAAATGATAAACATGTGTAAAACTAAATGTGTAAATAGCCCTTCACACCTAAAAGCAAATCCTAGAAAAGAGGTGTCCCTGCCTCAGGGCCATGCACTCAGTCATTTCGATACTGTCTATGGATTTCCTATGCTCTCCCTCTCCCCTGTTCTCTGCAAGCCTAAAGTGTAGTTCATTACCCAGAACTGCCCTAAGAGCAATACAACCTCAAACCTGCTACTTACACTATTCACAGCTGAGGACTAATGGTTCCTTCAGGTCAGTGTCATTCAGTGGAATCTTAGATGCTGCACTTTATGTTAGGGGCCTGATGTAACTTTCTGTAGTCACGGCAGCCTGGGTACAAAACAAAGCCCATCTCCTGGCACATAACCAATAAAGGGGTGTCTGATAGTACCTCAGTCACAATGGAGAGTGGAAATCCCTGTTTACATAAAATGATTAAGGATGTAAAACAAGAAAACAGCCTCTGAAAACAGGGACCATGTGTTCTTACACATAAGCATGCATGCGTGTTCACTTGCATGTAAAAGGTTGATGTTGGTCTTCCTCGATCATTTCCCACCTTATTTTTTGAGTCAGGGTCTCTCATTGAACCAGCAACTTGCTAATTCAGCTACATGGGATGGCCAGCAAGTCTCAGTGATCTCCCCATCTCTGCCATCCCAGTGCTGGGATCACACACACGCCACTACTTGTGGCCTTTGTAGATGGGTGTTGAGGAGAGAACTCAAGTCCTTATGCTTGCACAGCAAGCATTTTACCAACCGAGCCATCTCCATAGTCCCTGATAAATTCTTCTTCTTTTTTTTTTTTTTTAAACCAACCAAAGGAAAATTGGAAGAAGAAAGAGAGGAGGAAAAGAACCTCCAGTTTTTCAGCTAGTCTCCTTGAGGAAATGACTGAAGGCACTACATCTGTGAAACTCAAAACCCTGATGACTAAGCGGGAACATCCTCACAGCCTACAAATACCCACAAGGTGTAAAACTGGGAAAGAGACGTTTTAGGACAGCACAAAGGGAAGATCAAATATGGCTAGGCTACAAATTGAGTTTCTGGGCTTCCAGAATTTTCCAACATACCAGACACAATGATGATCCATTCTCCTTACACAGATACCACATATCCGGCAATGCCATGCCCGGGCGGGTCGTACTAGCTGGCACTTGGCACACCAGTCCTCCTTCACCTTGGCAGGGCTGTCAAGTCCCACCCTGGAGGAGCCCTTAGTATCATCCTTCAGTGTGCGGTTGTTGAGGTTCCCCAAGGTATCTGTTCCAGGAAACCCTTTGGTCTTCTCTTGCCCTTTTTTGACGGGACATTCGATTTGGCTGTTGCTTGGGGCTTTGTCATTGCATGCAGGATTGCTGAGGTAGCCTGGATCCTTCTTGGCTCGGTACAAGGCTAAGAGTATCAGGAATAACCCGAAGGTAAGGAGAGCCAGTTGAGTGGCCCCTACGCGGCCTTTGGGGACCACTTCCCGCAGGAACACATAGTACATGTAACCCAGTGAGAACAGTCCAAGGCTCAGGAAAAACAGTGTCTGCTCTTTCCTTCTGTGGGTGAGGTAGTAGTACCGGAGTGCCAGCACAGGGAGGGAGGTCAGAACCACCACCCCCAGCAGGAAATGCCAGGAAGCCACGTGAAGGAAAACTGGCAGAAGCACGAGTGGAGGGACGATGCTAATATTAACTTTTTTGGCCCCTCTAAGCCAAGGAATTCGGAGGCGATCAGAAATTGTATCTGTGATTCTTTCGCAAGTCTCTGGCCGCACTGATTTACAGGAAAGCCATCTATTCAAAGAGAGAAGAATGTGCTTCACACGGAGTTGGTGAATTAAAAACTACAGGGCCCCAGATGTCAAACAGCAGCAGAATGATAAGACACCAAGAGCCAACATTTTATTCCCTCACTACTAAACACAAGCTGTGTTTCAGATTCAAGTACCGCTGTTTTAAAATAGGGAGATCAGCATTCTTTCTTAAATACACAAGTATATACACATATTTCACACAAATGTCTAGATCTGATGGGTGTACACTCAAATCAATCTTTAAAAAAATGTATTTGTTTATTTATTATGTATACAACATTTTGCCTCCATGCCAGAAGAGGGCACTGGATCTCATTATAGATAGTTGTGAGCCACCATGTGGTTGCTGGGAATCAAACTCAGTTCCTCTGGAGGAGCAAATTTTTTTTTTTTTTTTTCCCGAGAGAGTTTCTCTGAACTGCTTTGGAGCCTCTCCTGGAACTAGCTTTGTAGACCACTTACCTCTGCCTCCGGAGTGGTGGGATGAAAGGCGTGAGCCACCAACACCCAGCACAAATGAATATTTTAAAAATTAAAATTGACAGTGAGAATTAGAAAAGCATTAGGTAGTATTAGTATCAGATTTTCCAATGCACTCTTAAAAGCTCAGGGAACAGAGATCAAAGGGGGCTTAGTGGAAAGTTGTGGCTGTACTTAACCTTGATGGTCAGCTAGCAAAGAAGAAAGGGGATGTTTCAGCCAAGAGAAATGGGAGCAGTGCAAAGCCTGCCCTGGGCCCTGGGAGTGAACCAGGCTGTCACAGGCAGGAGTCTACATAAGCAAGAATGAAGAACAAACTGGTCAGTCCAGTGACTAAAAAGAATAGTGTCTGCTGACGATGCACAGTTCAGCATGCTGCTATTTGAATGTTCCAATTTGAAAATCTATTCCTTAACACACGAGTATTAGTGATAGCCTACTGGACATGGTGGCCATGCCTTTATTTACAGTTGCATGAAGGCCTGAGGCAGGAGGATTACTGATCCCAGAAATTCAAGACCAGAGTCAACAATGTAGTGAGTGAGACCTTCAGGAGGGTGGATTTTTAAGAGGTGATTTGGTCATGACAGGAGGCCAAAGGAGCTTATCAATTCTTCTACATGAAGACGAGGCACAAAAGCAGCATTTACGAAACAGATGGCCAAATTGTGTTTGTGTCCTCATGCTTTTTAGAAGGTAGTATTGAAGATCAATGGGACTGAATTTTGATAGAAGTCTCTACTCAAAGTGTTCAGGGTGATGCAGTTTCTCTTCAGTTCTTACACTCAAGTGGTAGTAAAGAAATGAGAGTCTGGGGAGATGGCTGGGGGGGGGGGATGGAGAGGCAAAGTGCTTACGTACAAACATAAGGACAAGAGTTTAGATTCCCAGCACCTGTGTAAAAAGCCAGGGAGGATGATAATCATTTGTAACCTCAGCACTAGGGAGGTGTCAGCAGATCTCCTGAGCTATCAATGAGCTGAGTGAAGGGACCCCGTCTCAAAAATTAAGGCTGGGGATCTACTGCATAAGATATGTGACACGCCTACACATAAAAACATATGCAAACAATAATAATAAATAATAATGATGTTAGGGGTTAGGATGTGACTCTGTTGGCAAAGTATTTGCATGACAGCAAGAGGACCGAGTTTGCATCCCCAGAACCCATGTGAAAGTCTGGACATGGGGTTAGCAAGATGACTCAGTGGGTAAGGATGTTTGCCACCAAGGCTGCCAACTTGAGTTCAATCCTCAGGGTCCACATGGTGGAAGGAGAGAACCAACTCTGGCAGGTTGTCCTCTGACCTCCACATGACAGCCATGGGACATTCATGTATATAAAGACAAATACATTATAAAAATAGAGAGCCATGGCGGTAATCCTAATGAGTTTGTAATCCTAGTGCTGGGGGGGGGCGGCAGACAGGAAGACTCCTGGAGACTGCTGGCCAGCTAGCCTGGCCAACTGAAGAACTCCAGGTTCAGTGAGAAGAGCTGCTTGAAAATAAATAAATAAATAAATAAATAAATAAATAAATAAATAAATAAGGCAGAGAAACTATTCAGAAAGACACCCGACACCAAACACTGTCTACAAGGAGCGCACATGTGCACATGCACACACACATATTATACATATAATACACACTCACTTTAAAGACATTATGTATACAGTCAGGAGGTGGTGGCACATGCCTTTAATCCTAGCGCACAGGAGGCAGAGGCAGGAAGATCCCTGTGAGTTTGAGGCCAGCCTGGTCTTCATACCAAGTTCTAGGATACCTAAGGCTACACCGAGAAACCCTGTCTCAGAAAGCAAACAAAGCAAAAACAAAAACAACAACAACAAAAAAAGACATAATGTATAACTAAAGAGGAAACAGAACCTGAAGATCTGGAAAGTTCTTGGCCTTCTTAGCCTGCCTATGGAATAACAACTCTCGACGCCTGTTGGGGAGAGTCCATAAGATCACTATGGCTCAACCCTGTGCTATGCATCAAGACAATGGGAGGATGGCCCCTAAAGCAGTTCTGAGACTGAGGCTGCACTCCTGCCATAAGCCTAGAATGCTTGGGCCTTGGCACCACGGTTTCATGGCTCAGAACACCCATGAAGCCTCAGGGCTCATTGCCGAGTACCACATCAAGTCTCTGCTTCCTACATTGTGGTGTACTGTCTCACAGAAACCCCCAGTGTTGCTCCTGAAAGGCCAGGTGCAATGTAGGTTGCCAGGGCCACTACTCCCAAGGACATCAGTAGTTAACATGGGTGGCATCGTATGTTCCCAATTCTACAGTCCTAGAGTTGTGAGGGGCATGGCTAGATCCATGTAGACATCAAAGACTGTTCCAGAGAATATCAAGGCTAGGGCCAAGATGTACCATAGAGTGGAGTGTCACACCATAGAGCCCTCACTGAGGTATGGTCTTGTGTACCCATGGGTATATGGGAGCACTACCTGGTAAAGCTGTAGGGGAAGAACTGACCAAGACCCCAGAATAGTGGACCTAGAAGCTCACCACCTCTGTTGTAGGCACAAGACTCCAACCCATGAAAGCTGCATGTGAGCTGCACCCTTAGGGCCTAGCTTCCAGCTCAGCATGTCTAGAAGGTACACTATCTAGTCAATATTATCTTTAAGACATGCAATGTTACACAGAGAAACTCTGTCCCAAAAAAACAAACAAAAGTAGTTGAATCATAAACATGTCATTTGCCCTGTGGGAATGGGACCTGTTATCCCCCCTTCCTTTCCCATTTCTCATTTTTGCCATGGGAATGTCTATTCAATGAATGTCCCACTCCTGTGTTTTGAAAGTATGCGGTTGCTATTTCTTTTATTTTTAATTATTGTATGTGTACTTGTGTTTTACCCGCATGTATATATGTGCATCCATGCACATGCCTAGTGCCCACCGAGGTCAGAGGAGGCTGTCAGATCCCCTGGGACCAGAATTACAGGCAGTTGTAAGCTGCCATGTGGATGTTAGTAACTGAACCCTGGTCCTGCTGCAAGAGCAAGTCATGTTCTTAGCCTCTTTTCTGCCCACAGTCTGTTATCCATAGGCCTGAAGTTGAAGGACACTACAAGAGTCCTTTGTGAGTTTTACCTGTTTCTGACTGAGACAATGCCAACCAGACCACTGTCCACCCAGACTTAATATGTCTATGCTGACACTTGCACGATTAAATATTTGAGGTTGTTGGGATGTAAGGAATGCATCTGATCCTGAAGACAGTCATCTGGAGGGGGCAGAGGTAGACTGCTATGATGTGAATATTTGTGGCCCACTAAAATTAACTGAGTTCAAACCTACTCCACAATACAGTCTTATTAAGAGGTTGGGCTTTGAGGAAGCGATGAAGTCAGCAGAGCATGAATGACTTAATATCCACACAAAAGAAGACCAGGAAAGGTGGGTCATTCATCCCTTTTGCCATCTGGGGATGGAGCAAGATGGCGCCATCTATGAGGGAGATCTAAATCTGCCAGCACTTCTGACTTTGGGTTTCTCCATCTCCACAACTGTAGGCCATCCACTTCTATCACTTCTACCCACTGTGAAGTACTTTGCTGCAGAGCCTAAGTGGACTAAGACAGGCAAGAAAGTTAAGGTAGGTTAGGCAAAAGTAATGTTAAGACAGTTTTGAGCAAAACTAAACCTTCAAGTGAGTGGGAGATGATCACCTGGAATCACAAAGCAGCTGTGGTGGTGGGAACATGTCTAGGGGCATGGGGAGGTAGAGACGTGGGTGGGGGGTGGGGGGGTGGTGATGGGAGATGTCATTCTGTAAATATGTTTCTCATACTGGTTAATGAATAAAGAAAGCACTGTTGGCCAATAGGAAAGCAAGATAGGCGGAACTAGAAGACAAGAAGGATTCAAGGAAGTACTAAGGAGGGGTCAACATGGAGAGTCTGGAGAGAGCAGGATGTGAGCCCGACTCTCCGGTAACATGAGACCACGTGGAAGTACTTAGATTAATAGAAATGGGTTAATACTTAAGACAGAGCTAGACGATAAGAAACAAGTAACTGGCCAACAGCACTATATCAAATGCAGCATGACTGTGTGTTATTTGGGGCTGGCGTGGTGGTGGGACCAGACCAGGGAAAAACCTACTCAGGGGAGAACTCAGGGGATAGCCCAGGTATCAAGGGCTAGGAGAGATGAAGAGTCAGCAAAGTGAACGGAAAAGCAGCAATCCTGAGTGACAGCCATTATGGAAACAGCATTGTTTCTCTCCATTCATTAGCGCGAAGTGTTCTATTTTCTCAGTATGGATTTTAGACTAAGTCTAAAGAAGCTATATTTAAGGCTACCGATTTAAAAAATAAAATAAAAGACTATAGAAAAAGGCAAGGAACAATTATAAAGCCATTATGGGCTTTAAGAGTGAAGCTTAACTGAAGACTGCAGTGGTCTCCAGGGAAAGCTTTTTCATGGCTAGGTTAACATTCTACAGAAACACTGACTTTGTAACCAGAAGGGACTGCTTCTGGGAAAAGTCTGTCCCCTGCATACCTCTTCCTCTCACATTATGCTTTCCATAAGTAGACGTTTAAAAATATATATTTACAAAAAAGGCTAAAACCAGTTCATTGCAGCTTGATACAAAATGGTTTTCATCGATGCCAAAAGGTCTCTTCTTCGATAGCAATTTTCATCACTGAGATAATGGCGAAAGTAAGGGCCAAAGAAAAGACAATATTACAATCACGATGGTATTGTTGCTTACATAAAAACAGTCACTCGCTGTAGGAACTTTCTCCCTGAAAACAAGGGGTGAACCAAGAGCAGAAAACCATCTTCCAACCTCCAAGACCCATGTGACCAAGTGAGAACGATCCCTTGTATGGACTCCACTACCATCACTGGGAATATAACAACTTTCTGTAATGTTCATTTAAACTTGCAGTTTGGGCTAGTTTGTGGTCTTTAATACATTTGTTTACTCTCTTATGTTCTTTAAAAAAGAAAACCGTTCAAGTCCTCATGAATTGAACTGGACAACTGAAGACTGCTAACTACCTCATTTTCATAAAGTCTTCACAGGACATCAAAAACAATTCTCTATTTTAGATCCTTTGGAAGAGAATCAAGAGCAAATCCTAGCATTCTAGGTGTAAACCTGAACGAATGCAGGGTAGGTCTCACCCGAGGCAGGGGGGTCAGCATCTGGAAACTGTATGCTTACCTGTCACAGCCTTCATCGAGGTCTTGACAGTCACACAAACAAGCAGCCACGTGGTTCTTTTCTCCATTTCGATCTATATACTCACAGCAGCACAGGGGCTCCAACTCAGGTTCTTCGGTTTTCTTTTTCTTTACTGGCTTCATACTGCCCTTCAGTGCTTACACCTGTCACCATGAGGCATAAGAAGCTCTCAGAAGGTAAAGGTGGCAAGAACTCAACTCACATCCTGTAAACACATCCTCGCTTGTGATTAACGCCAACGCCTGAGCAATAAAAAAAAAAAAAAAATGAAAAGAAAGGGGGGAGGGGTCCTGTTTCCATCAGGTTTTTCTGGCTCCGCATGGCCTGAAAGGGGGCTCCTTGACTCCTGGAGCTCCTAGCATCTTCGCCTCCCCTTCCCAGCAAGTCTAACAGCATCTGGGTGCCAGCCGTTCCCATGGCGACAGCGGACCACGCGGCCCGGGACAGCTGGGCTAGGGCGGCCCAGTTTACCTGCGGGTGCCAGCTGGGTAGAGCCGGGCGGTCCCCACCCCGAGGCTGCGCGCGGTGG
Organism: Phodopus roborovskii; assembly: GCF_943737965.1. Classification (NCBI taxonomy): domain Eukaryota; kingdom Metazoa; phylum Chordata; class Mammalia; order Rodentia; family Cricetidae; genus Phodopus; species Phodopus roborovskii. Next base: position 28,004,501 of record NW_026126469.1, read on the forward strand.
AACTCACCCTGGTAGGTGGAAGCAGCGCCGGGCCGTCGCTGCAACCATCCAACCTCCCCGGGCTGCCAGGAGTCCCCGGCAGCCCCGAGGTCGCCAGCCCAGTACGAGCTAGCCGCTCCGAGGGCGTGGGCGGGCCTGGAGAATGACCTTGGCTGAGAAGTTACCTGGCCTCCGACGGAGGCGGAGACCGGGAGGAGGACCCGCTCCTCTGGGCGCGGCTGCGTCCGGGACCCAGCAAGGCAGGCTCGGGCGAGCAGGGCGGAGTCGCCCACCTGTGCGCACCGCCGGTGTGCGCGCGCCTGCCTTGCGATCCAGTCGCCCCCGGCCGCCGCTCCGCAGGTCGCCGCGCGCTTCCGGGTGCCCCGCCCCCGGCGCCGGGATCCCGCCGCCCGCACGTGCGCCGCCTGCCCACGAGGCCCCTCCCACGCTGCGCTCCGGGCCACCCCGCACCTGCGCCGGGCCCTCGGGGCGATGGCTTGGTAAGGGACCCGACCCAGACACTCGCGCGCTGCGGGAGTTCGCCGGCCACCAGCCGTCCTCCTGCGCCCGCAACAGGCGTTGGGTTCCTTCTGCACCACCGTGTTCTGGGGTGCCACCCCACAAGTCGCCCACCTTCCCATTAGGCCAGCTGCTGTTCCCAAGTCCCCGCTTATCCAACTTGTTCAAGCTCTTGAGTCTTGGGGGTTGGGTCTGCTTTCCAGCCAGGCCTCTGGTACTTTTGCTTGCATTTGCAGTGAAATTGCCCAGAGAGCCCTCTCTGGGTTTTACAGCTGCATAAGTGTGTGAATGAGAACTGTGGGCCTACCTACAGGTTTGCACTGGCCCAGGCTTTCTAGATTTGGTTTTGGTTTTTAGGCAGAAACAAGAAAAATTACAACTTAAGGTATTTTGAGTTTTATTGAAGTCAGACTACATAACAGATTCAGACTATTAATTCTGCATACAAATTTAGTCTTTTATTTACTTTGCAACGTTGGTAACTCTGAGGTATATTATAAAGTAGTTTGAGAGAAACCACAAAAACATTCACTTTGACAGTTAACATTTTTCTGAGTTTAACAATTTCAAGTTTCTAATCCAGTCATTCTTGCTTACAGCCAAAAACTTCCTATGTCCTTAACGAAAGCAAACAAAACAAACGGAGTTATTACTCTGCACCCCGCCCCTCTCCAGGTAGATTAGGTGGGAGTCATCCAGAGAAAACCCCTTCCCTATAGCCAGTATTTTCATTCCTTACAGGCATTTCAAAAATGTTTTTAGCAATGCCATTTGGCTTTGGTGACACTAAAAAGTAAACACCTCACTAAAGGAAATGGTTGTTCAAACGATAGGAAGATATGCCAAGCAGTGGTGGCTCACAAGTTTAATTCCAGCAGTCAGGGAGACAGAGGCAGGCAGATCTTTGAGTTCGAGGCCAGCCTGGTGTACACAGCAAGTTCCAGGACAGCCAGAGCTACACAGAGAAACCCTGTCATTCATATATATATATGAACTATATATATATATAGTTCACAGGTGCATGTTCCAAAGAAAGACCTGTAAAGAACAAAACAATATACATGCCCTGAACCTGTCCTAAATCCTAGGGGGTCAGAGCTAATTTCAAGTCAGGTTACAAAGTCCTTCTTTTCACAAACCACTTGTGTTGAGGCAAATGACTGAGTAGCTTTCCTGAAAGCCCAACCTTGCACCTCTTCCGTCAATGTGCATGTCCCCAGTCTTTATTGTGGAGCTCAGGAACCCACAGTCTTTATTGTGCAGCCCAGCTTATAATTTTCCAACAGCACAAGCTACACACCTGTGTAAGGAATGAAGCTATCTACAGCAGCTACTGAGAATGCTAGATTAGCTTTAATCAGATGGGTTACTTCCGCCATAGGCACTGCTAAGCTGAACCCAAGCACAGTTCATGGATTCACCTGATCCTTCATGAAATGCCCAGATTTTATCATAATCTTCTGGCTTCTGAAACTAAAAATATTTCATTCTGAGCATTGTTATCCTACATACTTCCTTCTCCTAAATTCCCTGTCTTTTTGATATATGAAGGATAAATCTTTAGTATATATAAGATCTCTCTCTGTGTGTGTGTGTGTGTATTCCTTCATTAAGATACAATACAACCAATGAATCTTTCTAACGACACTGAGATTCGAAGGGTTTGACCACTGCCCTCGCATGCCAATTCAATGAAGAGACTGTAGTGTTTAAAGATACAAACCTGGAATCTATGTTCCTAAAAAATGACCCTTTACAGTGAGAAATGATGGAGGGGTTTCTTCTTTAGCTTTTTAGGCTCTTAAACGCAGTGGTGAACACAGCCTGCTGGGCACATAGTCCCTGTGTGCTAACAGATAAATTTAAAAGGTCAAGTTACAAGCCTCAGCACAGAAAAAAAGGCCACCATGTCCAGGTGTCTCCCTTCGCTTTTTGTGTCACAGAATTTCAATGCCAAAATATATTTCATGGTTCACTGGAGAAATTCACAGTTTAGAAATCTCTATACAAAGTGAAAAGACAGAGTCTTAAGGCTGTTGGAGAGTAATCACCAAGTAAATGTAATTTAAATAAGGTTTTCCTAGTAGAAGCTCAGTAATAAAAATATCAGAAATGTTCCTATGACGGTGACAGTCTTCATCCTTGGTTTCCTTCCAGATGTTGTCTTCTAGGTCCAGGTGTCTCTTTGATTTCTGCATCCCAGCACTAGCTCTCCACAGCCACCCCAGTCCTGTTCTTACTTAGTAAATCAAAGGTTTTCTGAAGCATAATGAGTGAGCTCTTCAGCTGCAAACAAATTGATCAAAAATCAGACTTTATTTGACTCCAAAAGGTATTTTCTTTGTTTGTTTTTTGGTTTTTTTTTTTTTAATGTTGATGCTCAAATACAACATTGACCACCGAATACCTGGTTCTCCTGTTACATGCTGCATGACTTCTAGAGCATGCTCACCAGGTGCTAAGGAGTTGCACTTTTCCAAGAAGCCTGTCTAATTATCCAAAGGGAAAGGCTGTTTGCTTAGATGTTCCTCAAGACTCAGTGGTCTTTTCAATCTTCCCTGAATACCGCCAGCCCGGCTAAGCCATCCAGCATCCTCTTCACAGTACTAAAACTTCTCTATACCCTCCATCCCTGTAGAACCTTCCCTGAAGACCCTGCCTCTCAACTGCTACTTCACTTCTATCCTACTTAATTTTGTATTTTCAAAAACAGATTTGAAAACCTGTCAGACAATTGACTCCTCTGGTAAAATTGGAAGCAATGTGAGAATATACCTTATTCTTTACCATATTCGTTCACCCATTCATTCAACAAACCTGGTGTATGTTTCATGCTGGGCACTATACTAAACACGGAGTACATGATGCTGAGCTTGAACGTTCCCAGCACTAGCCACAAAGGGCAAGGAGTTCAAGGACAGGACGATTTATAGGTATGGTTATAGAAGGGGGGCAGTTTCTCTTGTCTATAAGGCATGGTCATTCACTGAGAAGAAAATATGAGAGCAAACTGAGACTGATAAAGTGGATGGAGAGAGTTACTAAGCAACTGTAGAGAAGATACAGCTAAAGACTGCCCAGCTGGCGACCCACCCCTTGACACTCCTGAGGAACAGACTGACCTACCTGTTCCAACATCACTATGGAATCTTGGAGCACTCCTTTTAAATGGTGGGCCTGATCTTTGTTCTTTTGAATATGTTCTGTTCTTGAGAACCTATCAGAGGCTAAACTGGGAGAAAAGAACATCATGAAAATAGCTGCCGACCTTATTGTTTACAGAAATTAATGTATTTATGTGCCCCATGGATTGGAAACAAAACACAAAATCAAACCCCACCACCACCATCTCTTGGGGGGATGGGAAGAGACAAAAAAACAAAGCATGTATGACTAAAGATATGGAGATCAGAATTTCTAAAATTAAACTTTCTATGACAAAGAAACAGGTGTATATCAGACAGGGCTGGGGTGGGGAACTTACTTAAAAGATTTCTCTTCTTGGAAGTGAAGCCGGTAGAAGGACTGAGCGGCATGTTCTATCTTTGACAACTTCAGAAACAACGTCACATTCAGCAGAACTAGCAACAGCAGACTATACAGAGCAAATGACAGCTGGTTAACCAGCACGGACCTGCACTGCAGGCTGCAGAGGTACCCAGCACCCAGATGGTGGAAGCAGGAGGATCTATTGTGATTCAAGACCATGGGCAGCCTGTGGTGCAAAGCCAGACCCTCCCCAGCACTCCCCTCCACCACCCAAAATGAAGGAAGTAAAATAGTAGCTATGCAAAAGCTTCCAACTGTATATGATCTAGACTATTTTCTCGTGACTTAAATAAATTATTCCCATTTCATCATATAAAATAATTACCTTCAAGTATTACATGGATGCCAAAGAAAATGATGAGAAATAACTAGTGTGATAGAAAAGGCCTTCAACAACCTCAACTCACAGGCTGCCTCTGACCCCTGTCCTCTCTTCTCTGCTGGAATCCCAGCAAATGCCAGGCAGCTACCAGTTTAGAAATATACCGGTAAGTTTTCAGGGTCTATTTTTGGGTTATGTTGGCTTTAGCAATTACATGCCCATCATACTGAATTTCAAAAATGAAATGAAGATCAATATGAATGTGATTTTAGGAATATCACAATGTTATCTTTTATTCTCAAGGGAAGCAAAACATGTGTGTGTGTGTGTGTGTGTGTATGTATTTTTTAATCTTGAACAAAGGAAGTACCAGACAAATTCAAACATATTAATGATGGTAAATGTAAAATTTTACATGTAAACGCAATGTTTTGTTTTTAACAGCAGACTTTCAAATTAATACATACCTCATTATACATGTATACAAACTGGTAAGTAGTAGCATATGTCTTTACTTATTTGTTTTGTTAAAAGATTTATGTGCCTCAAATTAGACCTATTGGGACTGAGGGTAGAGTGCTCACTTAGCACAAACAGAAAAGGTATATAAATACATATCTTGTGTGAAAAAGCTAAAAAAATCAAATCTGTGAAATTATCATGGCACTGAAGCGATACACATATACACACACATATGTATATATTCCTATATTTCAATATATAATACTTGTCTTTCAAAAATAAACTGGTTTACAGGCAGTGGTGTCGCATGCCTCTAATCCCAGCACCCAGGAGTGGTGGTGTATGCAGGCTGTCCCAGCAGGCTGAGGCAGGAGGACCATGAGATAGTTCAAAGCTAGCCTAGACTTTGTAGCAAGCCCCTATCTCAAAAAACAACAAACAATAATAAGGATAGCAAGTATTTTCTGCTTGTTCTGAAATCTGTCGTAAGGAAAGACAGCTAATAGCTTTATCACAAACAGTGATATCCCAGTCTATCACTGAATAAGAACCATTCATATAATCAAGGGGCTTCCTCAAGGTTCACACACAGCCATGTAGAATTAGAGCCCTTAGGTGTAACTTGCAAGATAGGTTCCTGTAGTGTACCCTAAGCTTCAGACTAATTACCTAGTATTTTTCACAATGTGATGCTTAGACATTCACATCAGAATAATCTAGAGTATGTATTTTAAAATTCATCACTAGCTGCTCTTCCAGAGGACCCAGGTTTGATGCCCAGCACCCACATGGCTGCTCACAACTGTCTGTAACTCCAGTCCCAGAGGCTCCAACACCCTCTTCTGGCCTTCATAGTCACCAGGCATGTATGTGGTGCACAGAAAGACATTCAGATAAAACACCCATACACATGAAAATAAATTTAAGAATTTTTAATGATTTAAAAATTCCTGATCACTATTCAAAGTCTACTGCATCGACCGTTGAGACTGGAGCTGAAAACTCTGCATTTTAGCAAACTCCTAAATAATTCTTAGTCACATAAACATGAGAACCACTGATCTATTTAAGCAAAGTAGAATAATTTTACTGGAATTTTACCAATATGTATTTTCTTTAAATTTATGAAACTTCTTATAAAAAAAAAAACCCAGAGTCCACAGAAATAAGTCAAATTGTTTCTTTAAAATGCTTAGTATATATTTTATATTCCCTCAAATTTTACAATTCTGAAAAATCACACATCAAAAGCTATCCCACTAAAACCTGTAAGACTGCTTTTATAGGTCAACAATAGTCAATAGTGACCACTTCTATCTGGTAAAACACAAGTGCAGGAGCTGTTGGGATGGCTGAGTGGTTAAAGGACACTGGCTGTTCTTCTGAGCAGCAGGGTTTGCTTCCCAGCACCCACATAGCAGCTCACAACCTCCTGCAACTCCAGTTCTGAGGGATCCATGCCCCTTCTGTCCCCCATGTCACTGCACACACAGGGAAAGTACTAATACACATAAGAATAAATCCTTTTCTAAAGAAAAAGCAAAAAGGCTTTTCAATTCTTTCAGGTTCTATTTAAAAACAAATGAAGATATAAACCAAATTAGTACAACAGATACTCACAAAACACTCATCACCACAATCAGAGCAGTGTCACAGCTGTCCACAGTCTTTCTCTTTCCTGCAGGTAGAAAGGGAGAGTGAGGACTGTGGACACTGTTGAAGGTTAATAATCATCTGAAATTAACCTGAAAAAAATATGTCATTTGTAAAGACAAAATGATTTAGGGTGAAGTCTCTGTGCTTTTATTTTATTATTATTTTTTTTAACTCATGATACCTTGGGTAAAATGTGAAACAAACCTAAAAGGAGATAACCCGTGGCAATTCTTCAGATTGGAGATGTGTTACAAATTAACTTACTATGAAATTAAATAATTCAATACATAGCACATGATATACTGCTAAGTACTATTTCTGCTAAGAACAGTTGAGTTGATCTAATATATAGTATCTCTCTCCTTAAAAATACAATGACCAAACACTGTGACCTAAACCTTTACATTTCAAAATTAAGAAGCCATTGATCTTAATCAGTGGCTCAACACAGTTACACAAAACTAAAAGTCTAATGGGAGCTTGATAATGTGAGGGGATAGGAAGAGTTGACAACTATGGGGGGGGGGGGAGGGAGGTGACAGCAATAGCAAGGAGTCTGCAAAACTGAAAGTCAAATTCCATCTCTGCAGCTTGCCTAGGCTAGTCCCCAACAGTAACTCGGAGTTAAACATCAGGCATCTGTATGTGTTAATCAGGAAATAAACAAGTGAGCTGCCCAGAAGCTTGGGTTTAGTGACTCATATAGAGACAGTAGCCAGCTGGACAGCTGAAGGGGCAGCTCTGAACAGCCCCAACCAACTGCTGCTATGAGCGATATGGTGCCGGACCAGCAGACTTGAGATTTTATTTAAATATTCTATCCCTTTTTTTTTTTCCTTTTTCCTTTTGAGGCAGCATCTCAGTATGTAATTCTGTCTGCCCTGGAACTCATGAGGTAGACCAGCTGGCCTCAAACTCACGGAGATCTGCCTGCCTGTGTGAGAGTGCTAGGACTAAAGGCACATACCAATATAACCAACTTAAAACTTTTAAATGCTCTGTGGACCAAATAAAATACACTGCTGGCGATATGCCTGCCATATCCCAGATGCTCCTTTTAGGGTTCTATAGTAGCTGTCATTAAGAAACTCAGAGTATAATAAATATCATCAAAAAGGAGAGAAGGCAGACTTCCTTAAATGACATTCTTCATCAGCAAGAGGCACTGCATGCATTCTAAGGCTAAAACCTTTTGTCTGTTGAACAGGGAAAGCTACCTGTAATATCCCCTTTGGCCTCGAAGCCCACATCCATAGAAGAACGCTGAGAGGGCAGCTTGGGCACTGTTTCTGCCATTCGGTTCAAGGTTCGCCTCCTCCGTCGTAGGTTACTGAGTTTTCCGGGGTCTTCAATGGATTGATTTAACACAGACTCTTCCATTAATAAATCTGATTCTAGGATGAAAAATTTAAAACAACAGGATAAGAAGGAAACCTTCTCAACCATAAGACCCAAGTAGTGGGTGTGTGTGTGCCCACTTGTGTACAAGTTTGTTTGAGCCTTGGCAATCTTTTCTAACCATATCTTAGGTTTTACAGACTCGATTCAAACTTTATTCTTAATTAAAAGCTTTAGAGACTACAATGACCCTATAATGGAGCTTCATTATTCTAGGAAGAATGCGTATCAATAAATGATGGGCTCATCAGTGGAAACTTGCTATGTGCTATATTAAATATTAACGTAATGTCTTCAGTTATGGAAACAACAGCTCTACACACTTCCATGAGATCGTTAGAAAGAGTGCCAAGATAGGGTCTAGTGCTTCCTAACCCTAAAGCAAAGAGAAGCATGTAGAAGCTCTAAGGTTTGAACAGAAACACTCTGGCATGGGGAATCTTCAAACAACCTAAAAGTCCCATTTTTATAATTTATTTCAATCCTTTCCTGTCTCACTTTTTTTCATCAGAAGCTTGTTACCCATTGACCAAGCTAATGTTTAGGCTTCATTTTCTCATTTTCTCTGTTGCTGATGAGAAGTTTAATAATGAAACAGCCAAAGGGAAAAGAGTCAGAGAAAAATGGCCAGCAAAATAACATGCAGCCTAAGTCATTCAAGCTGATGAGCCACCAGATTTTCCTTCAGTAAAACTGCATTCACATGTGTGTGTTGTTCCCTCATTTATACGGTATGATATATCCCAGCACAACAGCTGCTTTGCTCTCATGATCAGCTACCAATACCCACCTCCACCAAACCCATTCATAAACACAGCACCATTGCCAAGTGGGTCTATATAAGCCCAGGAAAGCTGCAGCCAGGAAGGCAGGTGTGAGCTGGTGGCTCTACACATGTGAGGCAGGACAAGCAGATCTGTAACCTAGTTTTGTAATCCCTTGCTGTCAGCCTCCAGGCTCCTCGCAAAGACAAGCAGTGTATGATCTTGGACAAGTCACTTAACCATACTGTTTTGATTTCCCTCTGTAGTAAAATGGGAACAACCAATCAACGCTATACTTCACAGGGCTGTTACAAATATGAAATGTTAACACTATGATGTGCATTTTATTACGTAATGGCCATATAATAATCATTAAGTAAGTGTTGTTAGAGCAACAATAACTGAATTTTAAAATCCTGCAATTGACAGAGCAAGTGAGACACTGAAGCCACTTGAGTGAGAGCCATTCTTCCAGCATCATCACCTGGCCCCTCTACACGTCCTAATGAAGAACAGCCCATTGCCAGAAAATATAACCTTGGTTTAAAAAAAAAAATGCAACAAAACTTTACAGACCAAGCTGTTTGAAATAGTTCTCCAGTGAACTCCAGGAATTCTTCTCAATTAAAGACTTGATAATGCCCCATGGTTGTTTCCTGTACTTCAAGTCTGTGGAAACTCTAATAGGATGAGAAGGAAACAGTATTTCTTTAGAGACAAGACTTCAGCCAACAGAAGAGATCAGGCAATTTCAGGGGCATATAGCCATAGACTACTCTAGCTATCCCACTGCAGTGAAACTTAAGATTGTATTCCATGGAAAGCCAAAAGAATTAAACGTCATTACTGTTATAAAATGAAATTTCTTCTTCCTTAAAAACCATTGTGAACTGCTAATTACCTCATCAAATTATAATACTCTACCCCCACCTAAATTGCAATGAAGACTTCAATAAATGCTAAGAAATTAAGCTGGCGGTAGTGATTCACTCTTTTAATACCAGCACCCAGGAGGCAGAGGCAGGTGGATCTGTATGAATTCGAGACCAGCCCCCTCTATAGAGTGAGTTCCAGGATAGCCAGGGCTACACATTGAAACCCTGTCTTTGAAAAACAAAATGAAAAAAGAAAGGAAGGGAAGGAGAGAGGGAGGGAGGGGAGGAGTGAGAGAGAGAAATGAAATGAAGTTCTAAATGCTGCAGATCTCTAGTGATCACACACTAATTGAAAGTAACCCTGTTAATTAGTGCCAAAACCTATGATGGCCATCGTTTGCTTCCCACTTCTGCAGAGTCCCTTACTGCTCACCATGTGTTCCTTTGAAACTCCTGGCCCCTGTGGGCCTTAGACTAGGTCATGTGACTGGTTGTGACCAGTTCTCCAGCTTTTTCTTCCCATGGCAACTGCAGGACACTGTCATTTTTGACTGTGTACCCCCAGAATCCCAGAATTTCAAAACCTTTATCAGTTTCAGTCTTGAGTTAGGAGTCCCACCCTTCTCCTGACCATTGCTGTACACCTAATTTAGGCAAGACACTAAAGATTCAGGGCTAATGCTACAGAGCAAACTGCAGCCTGCTTTAAACCATGCACTTGCAATAGCTCACCTCAGCCTGCATCTCTGCTTTGCAGATCGGACAATACAGTATCTATTCAACGTATAGAAGTAGTCGTGGTAGGGAACATCGTGTGTCAGTACTTCTGAATCTACTAAATAAAAGTGTGCTTCCCGACTTTCTTTATACAGAGTCTGCCAAAATAAGATAAAAATGCTTACATGCATATTTTCAATATTTCTATGTTCTCAGCAATTTAGAACATATATATTGAAGTTCCTTCTCACAAATACAAAAGACATCAAAAAATCTTATGACAAGCTGGGACAGAATGAGAAATAAATTGCAGAATCTTTCTGTGTTTATTGGCTTTCTGTGTTTTAAGTTAAAAATTAAATTGACAATTCAAAAATCAATTGAATAATACAAGGGCCACAACTCCCAAATATATCAAAGCTTAATAAAACCAAATGTCATCAAAAAACAAAAACAAAAAACAAGGAAATGGAGCAACTAGACATTGCTTTCCCTAAACAGGACTTGGGAGAGCTGTCAGCTAGAACTTCCTCATTTTAACCACTCTTGAGGGAGGAAGAACTGGCTTCTGAGTTTACAGAAGATTCTCCTATGCCAAAACATCATCTCTTCCTGTATATGTGACAGTCTTAAAACGTGATGAAAGATAAGGAAGAGTCACATTTGACACTGATGGAGAAAACTCCAACAGCACACGACCTTCAGGTATTCGCTGTGGTTTGCAATGAACATTGTATCCCAACCCTGCTGCTCAGATTGGCCAAACACTCCACCCTGAGCCAGTGACTGTCTTGCTAATCATGGAGAAGAGTCTCAGCTTGTGTCTCATTTTTAAAACTCCTGTGCTTTCCCATATGTTACAGCAGCCATCTAGTTCTTTGGCTTTCTTCCTGGCATGATCCTATACATTAGGTTTTAGAGCGAACAAGGATATGGGAACTCCAGGAACTCTCATGAGCTCATCAGCTACCTTCAACCGTGCTAGCTAGCTGTTGCCCTATCCGCTTTTATCTGAGCCCATCTCTGCCTCTACCAACCTCCCTCCTCAGTGCTAGCTTAGTGTGCAAAGGCATCTGAGACAATACTTCAGTTTACATTGTTTAAAACTGAATATCTGTGGCCTGGTGGTAGTGACACACGCCTTTAATCCCAGCAATCAGGAGGCAGAGGCAGGTGGATCTCTGTGAGTTCAAGGCCAGCCTGGTCTATAGAGTAAGTTCTAGGACAGTCAGGGTGACAAAGAGAAAGCTTGTCTCATAAATAATTAATATAAATAAATATCCTGTCTTTAAAATATAACTGCAGGCTGGAGAACACAGCTCAGTGGTAGGGTGCAAGCCTGAGATTCCACCACCCAATGACATAAAAGTTCCTCAGGTGTCACAAATTCTCTCCAGCAGGTGGTCTATTTGGCCAGGCGTGGGAGGGTGTGCATTCTAGGCTGTGAAACCCCTTCTGACCTATGACAGTTTAACGTCCCTTGCCAGGTATTGGATGAAACTGTCTCACACATTGTTGCCTGTGACAGGCATCATCTCTTTGGCTACAGACATGACTCCTCCGGAACCCTGACAGAGTCACATACCTGCTTTTCTGTAGCAGCAGTGCATTTCCCCGTGAGTGGGTTACTGAGGACTATAGTATAAGTCATGGTTCTCAGCTGATCACCTCCAGACTCAACTGACCAGGGTGTAGATACCACATCTAATCAGAGCAAACACAAGACTTGAAGTTGAATCAAAGGTGTAGTTTGAGAATCATATAAACATTTACAAGCAGTCCTTTAGGTGTCCGTCAAAGTTTTACAACTCCATTATAAAAAGAAAACAACTCATGCCACAGTGTCCCCCATTCAGGACATGCTATAAATATAACATGTTAGGCATTCATTAAAAAAAGACGTACAAGTAATTTCAAAGTGCCTTTTCAGATTATTTAGTCATAATTCAGCCTACTCCAGGAAAGCACAAATAATGCACTGTTATTCAGAAACAGGATCAATAATTATCATTGAATCCTGTTATGGAAATCCCATACTATTAAAATAAAGCAACAATCAATCTATTTTCCCATGCATGCTACACTTGGAATTTTAGCATGCTACCAACAAGGCCTACTTAATTATTATTTGCCAGAACATCCTCTGATTAGCATCATACTGGAAGAGTCAGTCCTTGATACTGAAATAAAGTTCTGTACCAATAAAACATCAAGAATGAAATTCTAAGAAAATAGCAACAGACAAAAGGATACATTGTCACTTTTTATGAAGCTAATGAGAAAATGAAAAAGAGGAATTGCAAAATACTTTAAGAATCTTTGTTTTTGATAAACAATTTAAATTGGTAAAACTTCACACACATTAGGGTGGCTATTATATAACACTAGAAGTAATGCGTGTTGATCATTCTGTGGCAAAAGTAGTGTCTCTATGCATTGCTAGTAGGACTATAAAATGGTACAATTTTATAATACAGGATGGATGAGCCTCAAAGAAAATAAAGTTTCCCTTTGATGCAACAATCTGCTTCTAGACAAATAATATACAGTAAGCAGAAATCAAAGTGAAGACTTAAGTAGATATTTGCATATTAATGGCCAGGGCAGTGAGTAGCTAACAGTTATGAACAAGCCAAGTGTCATTAATAGATGAATGAATATGCAGAATATGGTATTATATATGCACACATGGAATATAATTCTGCCCTTAAAAGAGGTGGAATTCTGCTACATGTCTTCTCATGAATGAATGGATTTAAAGACATTATGTTATGTGTAACATTCTCAGAAAAGACAAATGTTATATATGTTCATTTTTATGAAGTAGCCTGATATAAATATAAATATAAAAGATGGAACGGTGGTCCCTCAGGAACTGGTGAGGGACAAATGGAGAGTTGTTCAGAGTTTCTGTTTGGGTTGATGAGGAAGGTCTAGAGCTGAACATGGTAATAGCCACACAATGATGAATGCAGGAAATGCCTCTGAACTGCAAATTTCATATCATGTGCATTTATTTCATTGCAACTTTAAAATCTGAGAAGCCAGATAAAGTAAATATGGATGTTATTTTACTAGTCATGTAGCTTCTCTGAAGGTTTGCATTTATCTAAATGAAAAATACTTTAAATTGACTTTTTAATTAGAAATGATGCTGTGCAACTGTAAATAGAAATTAAAGAGACTGCCAATTTAAAGGTTCCTTATTAAAATAAATTAGATCTATGGAGCTGGTGAGATGGCTCAGGAGATATCTCAGTTATTTTGATGCCAAGATAAAATAGCATGACCCAAAGACCCCAGTGATATACTTCCTCCAGCAAGAAGACTACACCTCTTAAAAATCCCATAGCCTCTGCAAATAGTGCCACCAACTGAGGACCTGATATTCAAATGCCAATGGGGGACATTTTCCATTCAAACCATTACAGCGCATAAAGGTGCTTGGCACCAACCCTGCTAACCCAAAGTTTGATTTTCTGAGCCTACATGGTAGAAGAAGAAAATCATCTCTAAGTTGTCCAATGAACTCCATACACACATACGTGCGCGCGCGCGCGCGCGCACACACACACACACACACACACACACAGTGAAAAAAAGAGAAGGAAAAGAAAGAAAGGCACTCTTTGATTACTAGGTAGCAGGTTCTAACAATAACACTATGGATTATAGTCATGAGGAAATTATCCTTTGGAGGAAAGCCTCGTGACTCATTCCAGGACTACCCTGTAATGTCCCTATAACTGTCCAGACTTTAAGCGGGAAGCCTTTGATTCCTAAAGCTATTTATGACACCATAGAGTGGATACAGTCAGTTGAAGCCAGATAGATACTAGATAACAAATGCAGTTTTGCTGCAAAAAGCAAACTTTACTTCATACCAACTTTAATGAACTGTGATGCTTCGTGAACATAAAAAGGGCAGTAAGGCATCAACAGCCACTGCTTAGCAAATACGGGATGAACCATACCTAACTCTTCCCAAGTATCAAGTCTTCCAGACACTTTTAGTGGAAAATAGAAAAATTATTCTTAAAGCCATGAAACTCAGGATAAAATCACAAAATTCCATTACAACAGAATCCCTTTGCTACCCTACTAGAAAAAGAACACTTATTTTTGGTCCTGGATTCCATATCACTCATCTTATCTACGGATATGTATGTATGTGTATTTGTGAAAGCCTCAAATAACCTAATGGTTAACAAAAATCTTTATGTTATAGAATTGACTCGCTGACCATGTCAAATGTCTACTGCTGTTGTGTTCTAATTTTATATGGTTGACTCCTAAAGTTAAAAAGAAATCTGGAACATTTGATATAAAATCATTTTTTAAATTACTATAAACGTGAGATATTTAACAAGTAGAACTTGAGTCACATGAGCAGTGAAATTCTTCTGTGAGTGTAATCAGCTCCATAAAACTAAATGATTTCGTTATAGGTACCATGGCCAAAAGGGCACAGCTCTGTTATTTTCACAAAGGAAACACACACGGGCACTACTGCTTCAACTAATATATAAAACTTCTTATCTGCATCCAAAAGCAGCCTCCCAGGCTTTACCCATTTACCCCTCCACAAGAGCAATGACGACACTGACTTCCATGTCTGTATAAAGAAATTACACAGCATGTGTGGTTTGTATCTGGCTTCTTTTGCTTAACACCGTGTCTGAGCTTTACAGTCATAAGTGGGAGTTCACTATTGTTTGTATTGGTATATGGAATTCTTTAGTTGAAACTTTAATATAATTTTACTCTATTACTGATGGGTGTTTGAGATCCTAAATGATGCTTCCATAATCCTTGCACGTGTCTGTCAGAGTGCACATACCCATTTCTGGTGAATGTGTACCTCAGAATGGAAGAACTGAGTTCAGGTAATAGCTATAATATTAATCCAGTTGTCACATATGGAACTCTTTCAAATAGGGTTCAACTCAACTGAATAGGTACATTTATAAATAACTGCAGTTTTTTTTTTTTTAAAAAAGGTATACATTTAACTTTAAGCAGCACATACTTAATTAAACAATTATATTGTTCACATGTGTGATGTTGGATAATGCTATTGAACACTGTAAAGATTTGTCACTCATATTGGTTTAATAAAACACTGATTGACCAGTAGCCAGGCAGGCAGTCAGTATAGATGGGGCAACCAGGCTAGAAGAATTCTGGGAAGAGGAAATGCAGAGAGTGAGTTGCCAGCCAGATATAGAGGAAGCAAGATGAGAATATCTTACTAAGAAAAGATACCAAGTCACGTGGCTAAACATAGATAAGAATTATGAGTTAATTTAAGTTGTAAGAGTTTGTTAGTAATAAACCTGAGCAATAAACCAAACAGTTTATAGTTAATTAATATAAGCCTCTGTGTGTTTATTTGAGACTGAATGGCTGGAGGACCAGGCAGAATAGAAACTTCCATCTACACCTGTGAGTTTAACCAAACATTGAAATCCCAGTTTTAAAATCAACACCTTAAAATCAAAGTGTGTCTAATGCCCTCCCCCCCCCCCCACAACATCAATTTCAACCTTCTAAGGATAATCCTTCCAAATAATTAGTAGGTAAGAACAGAAGACCAACCTATTATATTTCTAGAATTAGTAAATCTCTGCATAAAGTGTGAGCTAGTGAAGAGCAATTCAAACATTCTCTCAGCACTGATGTGAAAAACACGGTTGATATAAAGTCTTCCTTGAAGATCTTTCTCAGGAATATTTTCTAGAAAAACAAAACACAAACCAGAGGGAAAGAAATTAAGAAAAGATAATTTCATATTTTGGGGAAGGAGTGTATTTTATTTTGGTCTTGATACAAAACAGTTTTTTAAAATATGATTATCCTATTTCAGAATACTAAATACTATGAATTGGAAATATATATATTAAGCATAAGCAAATACACTTGACTAATAAGACCACCATCTTCAATTGTTAAAACCCCACATGCACAGAAATACTTAATTAGAATACTATCAAACTCCTTCTATAAGACAATACATAAATGAATGTTTCATATGTGATAAAAGAGATAGTATCTACCATAGCCATTTCAAGTTATACCACTGAATACATTCAATAAATATTAAGTCATTGGTGGTTCTATTTGCTGCTTGCACTAACACTGAACAAAAGGATCTCACTTGGTTTACTGCTAGCTGCCCCAGACAGGGATTATATATTCCTAGTATGTTCTCAATACCCTATGATAAAGTGTGAATGATAATTCCTCTGGAAAAGCATTCTCCAAAGCCAAATAATGTCCACTTCCCATTGGGAACTTGATGGTTATCTGCTGAAAATTACCGCAGCAAATAAAGTGATGCCAGTTCACCTCTTCTGATGTACCCATAGTGTTCACATAGTCATCTCTGTATCAGAATCTGTGCTAACCACCTTCCAGCATGGATGCTTCTCAGCCATATACAATCCTCTGGACAAAGTGACATCATCATTCCCCTCTACAGAGGAGAAAGTGTGATGGAGAGACAATTGCCAAGATGCCAAGGTCAGGAGTGACTGCTCCCAGAATTTGAATCCACTCCAGCACACAAAAAAGCACCCTATGATATACATTGCTAAAAAGAGTCTAACTGAAAAGGCTATAAAAAAAAATAAAAAAATAAGAGAAAAATAGAAAGGAAAAAGGCAGAAATAGAAGCTGGTATGTAATGGAAATAGTGTAAACAACATAACACAAATTTTCAATGATTTGAGGACAGTGACTAGTTATTATCTCAAGCCTTATCCTTCACCAATACACAATAAAAAACCATGGCAAGAGCTTCAAACATCAGAAACCAAGCTTCAAGGGTTACGTGTAAGAAGCATCTGTCAATATTTAACCTACGGGAACCATGGTGGTTAAACAAAAGGCATTGTCTACAAACCAGCAAAGCATCTTACCCTGCCCCCACCATTGCTCACTCCCTCACTATTGATTTGTGTGTAGAGAATTTTCATGTAGATACCAATTTACCCTCTTCTTGTAAAAACACTATTTATAGGCAGAGAGATTCACTGATATCTCAAAGAACTCCTTGGGTGTAGAAATCATCACTGAAATTAGGCAATTTGCTCAAGTTCTGTAAGATAGCCTTCCTGCTAGGCTCAGGAAAAGGCTTTCACTAACACAGAAGTATTATTTATGTTCATGATAAAAATAACACAAATACAATGGAAGCAAACAGCTATAGGTGATTCAATAGAATTTCTTCAGGAAATTCTTTCCATACAAGGATCCAACCCAAAATGCTACATTGCACTTAGTTATAATATCTCCTTAGTTATCTCTAATCTTGGGTTCTAATCATGCCTTCTCATAATTTATGCTTCTCAGTTATGCCCTTGAGCTGTGGAAGAGCACTAGTCGGTTGTTTTACATAATAATCTTCAATCTGGGCTTGCCTGGTGTTTTTCATGAATATACTAGAATAGTGGGATGGGGGGAGAATGCTGTGAGGTTATAATGTTCTTGGCTGTTGAGAATAATGCGGTGATAAAGATGTGCAGGCAAGGGATTCTATAAGTAGCTCTGGCTTTTATCTGAGGGGGCATATACCTTGGTAAAGACTAATTATATATATATATGCATAAGATTTCTGTATCTAGGGAGGGAGGGCTTGGGGGGAGGGAGGGAGGGAGGGAGAGGGAACTGGGATCGACATGTAAAATAATAATAATAAAAAAAAAAAAAAAAAAAAAAAAAAAAACGCTTTGACTCCAAAATTTAAGTTGAAGAACAAGTTACTGGGGAAAAGTATTTCTATTTTTGTTTCCACAGAAAATGAAAAGATGTGGATTCCTTCCAGACTAATGTGGTTTGATCACACCAGACCGCCTGAAACAGAGTACAAGCTGATCCTACATTCCAAACAGCTGGACAAAACAGCCCTACAGACTACAGCTAGGATATCTGAATCTTCTTCGAATCCCCCAAGACAGCGCCCCTTACCAGCAGGAAGTAGTTTGGAAAGAACGACGCCCAAATTCCCACATATTGTGTATAAATGTTTGTTTTCATTTAATTGGACTTTGTTATATAAAATTAAATAAAAAATACTCTATATGCAAAAAAAAAAAAAAAAAAAAAGATTTCTGTATCTCCTATATCCCCATTAATATCTGTTGTAGTTTTGTTTGCTTGTTTTCTTGATAGCTATTATAACCTTGGGTGAGACAGAATCTCAATGTTAATTATTTGGGGTTGGTTGGGTTTGGGGTGGGGTGGGGCTTGTCTGGCTTTTTGTTTATTGTTTCTTTGAGGCAGAGTTTCATATAGCACATGCTGGCCTCGAACTTACTATGTGGCCAAGGATGACCTCCAACTTCTGCCTCTGACTCCCTGTTACTAGGACTGCAGGCCTGTGTCAGGGCATCCTATTTAATAGAAGGCTGGGAACCAAATCCCAGGCTTGGGGAATGTGCTAGGCAAGCACTCTAGCAGAAGAGCTCTGCTCGCTAACCCATCAACATAGTCTTCCCTAAGAGCTAAGAAGATTTTCATGTGTATTTATTGGCCATTTGTACTTTTTTATTTGAAAAGTGGTTTTTCAGCCCATTTGTCCATTCATTAATTGAATCACTTGTTCTTTGGCTATTTAATTTTTAAATATTTTCTGGATATTAATCGCTGTTGGGTATGAAAAAGACTTCCTCCTATTCTGTAGGATGTCTTATCACTCTATTGGTTTTCTTTTGCTGCAAAAAATTTTTTGAAGTTGAATGCAATATAAGCCAAGCACATCTGATATTTTCTCTACACCTAGAAGCATTTCTCTTAAGGGGTCCTATTTTATAACTTTTCAAGAGTGAACTTCTTAGTCATATAGAAAATGAAAAGATTCACTTATATACATTCTTCTATACAGTACTTTCATGTTTCTCGGTGATAGGTTCTGAATTATGACTGATAAAAGTGCAATTTACTATATTAGTATCAGAAATTAATAATATATTCTGCATGGAAACTTGCTCAAGGAAATAAATAAGAAATATATTGCTCCTGCATTGGGTTACTCATTTATAAGATTCTTGACATTTAATATTCTTCAAAGAGAAATACCAATAATACTATTGTAGCATAGTAAGTTGACAGGTGTTCTTTTTAAATGAAGAAAGGACACTGCTCAACTTAGGAGCAGGGACTTTTTGTCAATATGGGAAACAAAATTTTGCTTCAAAAATACCAGCTAAGGGACTGGAGAGATGGCTGCTCATCCAGAGGACCCAAATTTGGATCCCAGCACCCACTTTGATCAGCTCACAACCACCTGGAACTCTAGCTCCAGGAGATCCAATGACTTGCTACCTTTGTGGATGCTAGCAGTTACATGCACACACATGCATACATACACTATTTGAAAACATTTTCTTAAAGTATCAGTTAGAAGGTAGCCTGTAAAAATCATTTGGAATGAGGCAGATGACTTTGGGGGAATACAGTAACATGAAACTCACAACATACACAGTGTTGTTTTGAGAATGCAGAACAGTGTCCCACACAGATAAGAATTGAGTGGGGAGGGCACATGGAGTCTCTCCACAAGACAGTAGCACAATATTCTGCATTAATTGGTTTTGTTAGGGACTTGTGAATCTCTATGTCAAAATAACCCAGTGTTCTTTCCCCAGAATTGCAGCATAAATGTGATATGAAAGACAGGGCAAGATTTTCTCATCTGTCTATTGTGGTGGTGCAAACATAATCCCAGCACTCAGGGGTTAAGCCTGGAAGCCCAAGGCCAGCCTGAGCAATATGACCAGTTTCAGGACAGCTAGGACTATACAGTAAGACCCTGTGCGTCAACAAATGACAGAAAACCTAACCAATGTTTGGTTTAAAAAGAGCTCCACCCAGCCATCTCCTCTAACTTCCCACATCATGCCCCAATCTCCTGGCTTGGTCTACTTCACTTAATCTTTCCCATTTTCTCCCTAGTTCATTTCCTGGCAATGGCTTCATCATTTTACAACCTCAAGAAAAGAGAAAAACATAAAGTCATCTTCATACTCCTTTGAAAGTTCTGATGAGCCTGAGATTTGAAACTCATTTAGGGAAAACAGTGAGATCACCCAAATTCTTATCTAATGGTAATCTATTAAGAAAAACTCACTCTTAAACCTTAAGGACACTTTAGGGAAAACACCATGTGAGTGCTCACTGCCAAAGCAAGCAGTTTTTAAAGAGGCACCAATGAGGAGCACAGAGTGACCGGGGCCCATGTACAGTAACTACATACTCTCATCTTTCTCTTATTCCTAGATGAGTGTGCAGCTTTGGAGTTTTAATGTTGCAGTTCTAGGAACTCAGTAATGAAATGACTTTCTAAGGACAATTCTTAAGAGTAGGTTTAATGAAAGAGAAAATGGTTCCTTGTTTTGGTGTCACTTGCCTATTTGGCCACTGGGTGCCAGAATAGATCTTCCTATAGTCCCAAGTTCAGTCAGCCAGTGCATGCTTACTTCACACCCTTGCATCCTAAAGTGTAGTAGCACGAGACCTAGTAAGTCCTTACTACTCATCATTTCCAGTCATGACTACTGTACTGACTCTGATGCCAGTGATCTTCATATTTCCAGGAAAGACTTCTTATAAAACCTGCTGTGTAATTCGACACACAACAGGTCATAGAGAAAGTAGGGAGCTGGGTTTGCTGATAAGTTTCTTTGTTGTTGTTGTTGTTGTTGTTATACTCTCCACTATTCCCTGCTTCCTTCTTCCTCATGCCCTACCTCCTGGGCATGTACTGAGGGCAGAGCATAAAGGTAGCTAGCTCTCCACAGCCAGCAAGAGTAGCCACCAGAAAGCTGGGCCTGACCTGTGACCTTTGTGTCATAGCACTGTAAGGAATTATACTGTTCTCGCCTGAGCCACATGAATGGAAGTATCTGTTATGGCAGCCCATGCTGCCTAATATAAGGAGCAAGCATGGAAAGGGCATACCAGGCAGGCTCAGCACATGGCTGTTCTGTTTCATGAAGCCTAGGTACCCTCAGCAGCTGCTGCTGCTCCATGGCTGATCTCCCCTCCTCCTCTGGGGAGAGCGGCTGACCTGACTGATGAGTATGTCGTGTACATTTTCAGTTCAATCAGCAGCCTTGTTACCTCTGGCATACAAAAGCCCATTATTCTCTAACTTGGCCACCATCACTGTCAAGGGTACTGTTAAGGTAAGTGTTTGGTCCCTCTGACTCGCTCTTTGTTTCTTTTCCCAATTTTATTACAGTAGGGATGTCAGGAAGGATGTGATTTGTTGAGCCCACACAACAATATAAAGCATACAATAAAAATACCAGCCAGAGTACAACACATTTGATACCCAGAAGTCCTTCTTTTCAGTAAAGATTCTAGTTAGTCATCATTAGAGTCTAGCTAAATCTATTGGTCTTCTAAATTCAAATGACATTTTACTTTTTATATATCCTTTATTTATTGTGGGGAAGGTACACAGGCCATTGCATACATGTAGGGCCAAAGGAAGGCTTTCAGGAGTCCACTTTCTCCTTCCATTATGTGGATCCCAAGGACTGAATTCAAGTTATTGGGCTCAATGGCAAGTACCTCTACCCACAGAGAGACATCACTGGCTCTGTAAGTTATTTTTAAATACTATGTAGAATAGTATTAGCAGTTTTCTTTGTAAAAATATTTCAACTACAGAATGTTCTTTAAAAATGACTTGAACGGGGGCAATGGTTAAACACACCTTTAGTCCCAGCACTGGGGAAGTAGAGGCAGGTGGATCTCTGACTTCGAGGCTAAAAGTGAGTTCCAGGACAGTCATGGCTACTCAGAGAATCCCTGTCTCAAAAACAAACGAACGAACAAACAAACAAACAAAAAACAACAAAAAACAGGAAGAAGAGAGAGATAGAAGGAAGGGAGAAAGGAAAGAAGGAAGGAGGGAAGGAGGAAGGGAGGGGGAGGGAGGAGAGAGAGAGAGATTTAAAAAAAAAAATTTAAATTTAAAAAATTTGCCAGGCAGTGGTGGTACACGCCTTTAATCCCAGCATTTGGAAGGCAGAGAAGACAGGGAGATCTCTGTGATTTATTGGCCAGCCTGGTCCACAGAGATAGGTCCAGGACAACTAGGGCTATACAGAGGAACTCTGTCTCAAGAAGCAAAACAAAACAAAAATAAAAATTCAATGGATACTGATCCTAATAAAAAACAGTTCAGAAGTAATAGTGAGGATGTGACCATGTGTCCGCCTTTATTTTGAAATATTTTCCAAAAATAATCTAAACCTTAACAATCAAAAGCATGCGACTTCATCCATACAGAGTAGAATATAATCTTCTAAGTAATCTTTTTTAAAAGAGTTGCTTTCTAGACATTTTATTTCCTACTGGAAGCCACACAGTAATTTAAATTAATATCCAGAATGTGCACCTGCCATCACTCTGTGTGTGTGTGTGTGTGTGTGTGTGTGTGTGTACAAAATCAAGCTTGCAGAGCTTTTGTTAAGATGTTTGTTTGACAGCCCTACAGACTACAGCTAGGATATCTGAATCTTCTTCGAATCCCCCAAGACAGCGCCCCTTACCAGCAGGAAGTAGTTTGGAAAGAACGACGCCCAAATTCCCAAATATTGTGTATAAATGTTTGTTTTCATTTAATTGGACTTTGTTATATAAAATTAAGTAAAAAAAAAAAAAAAAGATGTTTGTTTGAGGCAGGGTGTCACTAAGAGCCTTTTCTAGCCTGGGATTCATTATGTAGATCAGTCTAGCCTCAAACACAGAGATCCTCCTGCCTCTGCTTCCTTAATGCTGGGATACAATTGTGCACCACCCCACCCAGCAGATGTCCTTTTTTACAAAGAAGGAAGAGAAAGCAGAGTTTGGGGAGTGCTGGACATGGTCCTGGTACCTTTAATCCCAGCAGCGGCAGAGGCAGGAGCATCTAAGTTCTGCAACACTAAAAGTCAGTTACAGGCCAGTTACCACACCACTAGCTCCAATAACAACAATAGTAACTTGGGAACTACTTTAGTTAAGTGAAAAGAACACAGGTCTCAAAGGTCATCCTCAGTCCAATCTTGGTGCAGTTAACTACCCACATGTGTTTAAACCAAACCCCTCGATTTCATTTCTTTCTCTAGCTAAAGCAGAGGTAGACTAAATATGCGAACAATGGGAACATCTTACCCCACTTAGTCTGCAGGAGCAGCATACAGACTTTCTAGTAACAGACTTGCTTTTCACTGTGTCCACTGCATGAAATTTGTGTGTGTGTGTGTGTGTGTGTGTGTGTACACACGTGTGTGCATGTAGGCACATGTGTCCATGAGTCTGTGGAGTCCAGAGGACAACTTTTGGTATGAATCCTCAGGAGGGACCTTTATTTTTTGAGACATGGTCTCATCTCTCATTGGGGCCTGGCCCCTGCTGATTAGGCTAGGCTGCCTGGCCAGTGAGACCAAGGATCTGCTTGGCTCCACCTTGTTGTTGGGAGTACAGACCTGCACCACCGTGGCCACCAAAGCTGGGTCCATCATGTGGGTGCTGGGAGTTGAACTCAATATCGCTTGCACTGAGATATCTCACTGTGCCCAGAGTTGCTATTCCTGAAAGCTTGGAATTCTAAGCCAATCTGATGGAGACTTCAAATTCCAGGCTTTGGGAGACACTCAGATGGGCCAGACTGACAAGCTGTTCTCCTATGTTCCATACACATTCATTCCTTTTCTGGTTCCCTGTAGTGTGAGGCTGCCACAATCAAACCTCACTCTGCACCCACCTGACACAAGGGTAAACATTAGAAGACATGCCTGGAATGTTGTTAAGATTTAAATTCTTTACCTTCATCAACAGAATCGGAAGTGCTGCTTTTGTCCAGAGAAAGGTACTCATTTTTATTCAAGTCCAGTGACTTGGACGGCACTCTACTTAACCTCTTTTCTGAAACTAGTGAAGGACTTTTTTTCAAATGTTTCTCACTCTGGGCATCTTCTTTTCCTAATCCCTAAAAGACAAACAATTCGGTTAAAAAGTAAAAAACTTATTTAAGCCTAGGTCTCACAGTAAGAACTGTGATAGTCAATATTAGAGTAAAGGCAAGAAAGGCTGCTTTTTGGAAAATATTTACAGCATTCTGTTAAGACTGCCTGCTTGCTACTCTTGACATGGTAGTAGATATTAAAGGTCTCCCTGAAGTGTTCTCACGCAGTGTGAACAACAAATTTGTGAAGAATACCGTGTAAAAGGGATTGAAAGAAAGTAGCATGTGAGCAGCTAAAGCAGAAGAGAAAGGAAGGGAAGGGAGGGGAGGGAAGGGAGGGAAAGGGAAGGGAGGGGAAGGGGAAGGAAGGGAATGGAAGAGACAGAAGGCAAAAATAAGGATCAGGCCTTTGGGGAAGGCAAGGGAGAGAGGCCAAACCCAGTTTGTGTCTGTATCTGGTGTTGACTTCTCACCCATCTCTCAAAATCAATAACTAAAATAGAAATGGAAAGAAAATAGAGAGATAGAAGTCACCTAGGAGTGTGGTGAGGAGAGGAGAGAAAGAGTTCATAGCAGACTGGTCCTAAGAGACTGGTCATTAAAATATTCCAAATTGTGACATGTATATTTTCTGGGCATGTTTAATGGAACATGTCACTTTGATAGTAAATTAAATGATAGACATTAAATATAAATGCTATTGTTATGTTATAACTGAAATAGAACTAACTATAATTAGTAAGATAAGTGAAGGATCTGTATTAACTATACAGAAAAATTTCATTTTGCACTATGTATACACAGATGAAAAACAGCACAAAACGTACACCCAGCCCTTCTCCTTTCTGCCCTAGAAGATGCTTGCCTAGCCCAGGACAGACACTCAGTTCCAGGAAGGACACAGGTTTCCATTGGCCAGTTGGGAAGCTGGGTGGTATCTGGAACTCAGGACACATCTTAGGAATGAGTCAGTCTACCCTACCCAGAGAATTGACTCTTCAAGCAGAGAAGACTACAGCTAAAATCAAACAGAGTTCCACAGGAGAAAGCAATGTGGTTACTTAGCAGACCCAGGGCCTCTCCAACAGCTGAGCAGAGCTCCACACATGTATTTCTCCTCCCATTAACTAAATTATTATTTCCTATTATAGTAATACAGACAAATGTGACAAATGTTGGCGTTTGTATTATTTTTATCTCCAAATATTTTCCTGTGTTTTACAAGGAATATTAATTTTATAATGAGTATGTTTCCATTTGGAAAACAGCTGTTTTTTGATTTTTTTGTTATTTTCAGCTTAATGAAAGTAAAACATCAAACAAAGTGAAAGACAGACAACATTTGCTGACCTCTGAGACCCGAGAACCATAATGCTGCTTGGGAAAAGACCCAGATTCCAAAGCTGAAAACCTCTGTCCTAAACGTCAGCAAGTAAGGGTTCAGTCTTTTACATCCTGTTCACTACGAAGAGAACAGGCAACTTCTTTTAGGGACAGAACTAGAGGTAAGAACCAACAGGCTAAGTATCCCAAGAGGACCACAGAAGACAAGAAGTGAGGACTAAGAGACAGTCCTGAGAACCCACTCCTCAAAGTTGGACTTTGATAAATGGATAACGAAATTACAAGAAGTCCCCCATCTTTTACCTCCCCTAACTGAGTGTTTCAATACAAAGATTAACTTCCAGAATGACATTCCTTGTGCAATACTAGATCCCTAAGTGTCTACTGCTGGATACGTTCTATATAAAAGTAGGCTGATGTAGAGTAGACATATGATGGAGGATGGTTGTCTAAAACAACTCAGAGGCTTTTCACATGAATGAATTCTGTCAGTGTTTTCTCATGTGAGATGCTAGGTGCTCCCTGAAGGGTCTAAAAAAAGAACCATTGTTAACTACATGCAGGCTCGCTTTCATTTACAACAGCTTATGATTTTAGGACACTCAATGAATGCTAGAAATTGTTCCCAGTCCTTCACAGCTACCAATTCTTATTCTTTTTTTTTTTTTTTTTTTTTTTTTTTTTGTTTTGTTTTGTTTCTTAACAGGGTTTCTTTGTGTAGCCTTGGCTTGGCTGTTATAGAACTAGCTCTACACTTAACGATACTTGCAAAAAAAAAAAAAAAAAAAAAAAAAAAAAAATGAAGCTCACCAGCTAACTGAAAAGGCAGTCACTAGCTGGACTGTCATCTTTAACGTGTTTTAACGTTTCTACTAAAAAGGAAAGAACGTGTTCTCTGTGACCCAGCTGTGCTCAAAGGCCCGTCTCTCCCAATTCCAAGCAGACTCTCTCACCACATGCATTCCTTCCTGTGAGGAAATTCTGCTGACTACAGAATTATATTTTAAGTAGTAGTGTCTTAACATGTTGTTCAGGGGCCCTGGCCTCAGCCATCTTTAAAAAATACCACATACTTTCCCCACATAACCTATGCTACTTAGAGACAGATATTCTCTTTCTAAAATAAAACAGAAGTGGACATCCCACGCTTTTCAACATTTTGAATACATTGCATTGTTTACTTGATCTCAAGTAGGTGTAGGGTTTAGGGAACAGCATATACTAACTCTTTTCGGTGAGTTTCCATCCAGGGACTCAGTTTCTGAAACTCGGCTAATTGACTCCTGTGTAAAGCTGATGGCCTTGGAGAACCTTTCATCTCTTTCCCCGGAGTCATCCACACTGCTTCTTCTTGGACTTCTGTAGGAAACAAAGCATTAGGGAAGCAGAAGGTCACCTCCAGGCACACAGTCCTCAGTGCTCCTCTCTGAGGTCTTTGCTAGTCTAATAAATCATCTCAACAAAGAATAGATTGTTAGGCTGTAACCAGCTCCAGTTACAACAAGCTGTCATCCTAGAGACACCAGCTGACTTCATTCTTGAAAAGAAAACACTCATATGCAAATTCATTCATTTCAGAAACTACTAAAAGTATAATAAAGGACAAGTGGCCTCAGCAATAGCCAATCGGATGCTTGTTTAAGGTTGAGGTATAAAACCACAGAGCTTAAAAGGTTTAGGGAGATGTCTAGGTCAGATGCCACTTGACACCCTACAGTCTTAGTCTTACACATCCTACTTCTGATGTAATATCAGTGGAGGTAACCAGGCCCTCTAGGAGGCAGAAGCTCCCCATATCTGAATACAATAGCCATCAGTCAGGCTAAGGCTGGACACAAAGACAGGAAAAATGGAGAGAAAGTGGGAAGGGAAATAGGCCCTTCACTCTTAGATCTAGTTTGCATTTCCTTCTAGCTAAGTGTCAAGAAACTTCAACACAAATGTGTAGAATCAAAACTGCTGGCAAGAGCCAGGTGTAGGGGTGCACACTTTTAATTCCAGCACTCAGAAGGTAGAGGGGGGCAGATATCTATGAGTTCAGGGCCCATCTGGTCCACAGAGCTGGCTGAATTCCAGGACAGCCAGCACTACACAAATCCTGTATCAAAAATCAAACAAACAAAAGACTGCCTGCAAAGAAAATTCTAGTTTTCCTAACGACATCTCTCAAACAAGGCCGTTCAAACAACCAACCATCTATGTTTAGTTAGGATGAGAATGTTTATGGCCTAAGCTTAATTGTGCCAACATTCCTCTCATCCCTAAGTCTAAGCAACGCACCACCCAAAGTCACGTTATAGTTTAACAAAAGAAAATTCTGTAAGTGAAATAAGTAAACCAGCTCGTGTATTCTCACCTAACCTCTAAAACTTAACTTTTACACTTTGTCCATCTTTAGGCTTTGTAATGAATTATATATACCCTTTAAACAATATAACTTTTTAAAATGATAGTATGAATACACATATCCACTGTAAAAATAAAAAAAATAAGCAAGGCTCTCTTGAGAAGCCCCACACCCATGTCTTAGATGTGTTCTTTTTTCCCTAAAAGGTAGGTCTCTCTTTTTGCCCCCCCCCCATGCTTATATCTAAGCATATACTTGCTCCTATCGTATTATCTACTTAACAAACTGGTTTGCTCTGTTTTGTCCTGAAATCTTCTCTATGAGGATCCAGCTTGACCTGAGTTGAGGTCCCTAAGGGTGCTGTGGGCTCCTCAGGCTACTAGTGGCTGAGTCCTCCCATTACTGCTGACAAGGCTATTTAACCCCAAGGATAAGCTGTAGAAATACAGCGTTCCAATGGTTGTAGAGCCAAGACTACAGCAACTGTTCTAAGACCTGATTTTGTTTTTCCAGGGTCAACTATTATATATAAGGAGCATAAGAATCTAACTTCCAGTAATCTATCATCAGATATCATTCCTGTGAAATAATTGTTGTGTACACAAAGATTTAAATAAAAGTATCAGCCTAATGTCACGTAAAATATCATCCCAAGGAATTAATTTAAAAAGCTAAAAGGTATGACATTCCTGTCCTAATTAGGGTTTCTGTTGCTGTGATGAAACATTATGACCAAAGCAACTTGGAAAGCGTTGATTTGGCTTACACTTCTACATCATAGTTTATCACTGAAGGAAGTCAAGACAGAAACTCAAAAAGTAGGGCAGGAACCTGATGCAGAGGCCATGGAGGGATGCTGCTTACTGGCTTACTACACATGGCTCTATATGGCTCAACCTGTTTTCTTCTAGAATCCAAGATTACCAGTCCAGGCATGGTACCAGCCACAAAGGGCTGGGCCCTCCTCCATCAATTACTATTAAGAAAAAACCCTACAGCACTATCTTACGGAGGCATTTTCTTCTTTCTTTCCTTCTTCTTCTTCTTTTTTTTTTTCAAGACAGGGTTTCTCTGTGTAGCTCTGTAGACCAGGCTGGCCTCGAATTCAGAGATCCACCTGCCTCTGCCTCCCAAGTGCGGGGATTAAAGGCGAGAGCCACCACCACCTGTTTTGGAGGCATTTTCTTAATTGAAGTTCGCTCCTATAGTGGTTTGAAAGAAAATGTTCCCCAAAGGGCGTGGCACTGTTAGGAGTAGCAGCCTTATTGGAGGGATCAGTGTGTTACAGTCAGTCCACTTCCCATTGCCTGCAAGATGTGGCACTCTCATCTGCTCCTGGACCACGTCTGCAGGCCCCCATGGCCCCCATCATGATGGTAATGAATTAAACCTCTAAACTGTAATCCAACCCCATGGCGGCCTATGCCTTTAATCCCAGCACTCGAGAGGCAAAGACAGACAGATCTCTGTAAGTTCGAGGCCAGCCTGGGCTACAGAGCTAGTTCCAGGACAACCAAAGGTACACAGAGAAACCCTGTTTTTGGGGGGAGAGGGAATGTTTTCTTTGTAAGAGTTGCTATGGTAGCCAGCTGGTGTTGGCCCAGCACGCAGGAGTCAGACCCAGCTGAATCTCTGTGAGTTGGAGGCCATCCTGGTCTACAAACTAAGTTGCAGGATAGCCAGGACTGTTTCACAAAGAAACCCTGTCTGCATTTTGAAGACTTCCCATGGAAGGCCTCACCCTCCCTGGGGAGCAGAAAGGGAATAAGATGGGGGTTAGTGGGGGGGAATAGGGGAGGACAGGAGGGTGCAGGGACTGGGATTGGTATATAAAACAAGCTTGTTTCAAATTTAAATTAAATTAAAGAAATAAGGAAGGAAGGAAGGAAGGAAGGAAGGAAGGAAGGAAGGAAGGAAGGAAGAAACCCTGTCTTAAAATACAAACAACAAAAAGGAGTTGCTGTGGTCATGGTGTCTCTTCACAGGAATAAACACCTTAGCTAAAACACCCCCTCTCAGATGACTTTAGCTTGTGTCAAGTTGACATAAAACTAACCAGCACAAGCCCTATTTAACTCTGCCCAAACAATGGTTAGTAGGCCTGCAGCCAGCTCACTCCTGGACAGGCAGAACAGTGGAGCTCAGTGGGGACAGAGAGAAAAAGAAATAGCTCACCATGTGAGAATGGCAATCTCAAGAGTTTAAGGAGGATGTGGATAAGAACAGAGAGATGAAAGGAACAGAGGGGAAGCAAGAATGAGCCTAGAGAAAAAGACTATGGAGAGCCGAGGAAACAAAGGCTTGAAACAGGTGTGCTGTTTTCAGACAAAGAGCAAACAAGAGAGAACAGAGCATGAGGAACCTGCTACATGTTCTCTTAGAAAACAGTCACCAGGAGATGAGAATGCAGCTTTACACTTGGTCAAAATGTTTATCCTTTCCTGATTCAGAGGCTAGAAAGCTCACAAGTTGTCGAGACTGTAAAGCCACTGAATCTAACTGCCTCGTGTTCATGGAGCACCAGAAGTGTCCAAAGATTTGCATGAAATATCTCAGTTACAAACCACAGCCCAGATCTTATTAACTACTATCCAGGGTTCTTTGCACTAGGAAGATGATTTTTATACAGTTTTGATGCCCGAGACTAGTTAACTTTATGATGTCAGTGCAATGGAAAAAATTGAACTTTATGGAAAAGTGATGAAATATGCATGTGCAATCATGTGGGGAAAAAAAGACCATAAAATATTGATGTAAGCTTAGACAATATAGATTGGAGCATCAGAGTAGAAGACTGCCCAGAGGAGGAAACACCTGTGTATGTATTAAGACTTTCAACATATTTACATGAGATTTGGAGGGCTGGAGAGATGGCTCAACCAATGAAGGCTAGACTCACAACCGGTCAAGATATGGTCTTTGAGTCTTGGCTTCTCTAACTTAGCAGAATGTTTGCTATAGAATTTTAATGTGTTACCTTTGTTTTTGTTGCTATGGCATCAATTAGCATTGAATAAGGCACATTTTTACTTGCGCAGTTTATAAAATGTTCACACTTCTTAACGAATGTACATCAACATGATCTTTCTCTACTAATTTCTTCCTCACACTGTCGCACCACATGATCCCCCCCCCCCCCGTGTGATCATTGCTGTCATCTCCCTTCACTAATGTGCTCAATGCTTCCTGAGTGCCAAGCACGTGCCACCATGCTCATCAGTCCTTCAGAAGTCATGAAACCACCCATCCTTTGCACTTGTAGTGTTTCCTATAGCTCAGAGTCCTCACCAGTTCCCACTCCAGATTCTTAACAAAAAAGATTTCCAAAATTAAGCAAATCTTAAGAGTCATAGCTTTGTCAATATGCCTTCAGGCTTACCAATTGCTTACCAATTTAGTAAATGACTCTCCTCCCTCCCAACTTAAACCCTGCTCTACCAACGAGGCAAACTGTACCAAATGATAAGTTAACAGAAACTCAAAGTTAGAAGAACCTAAAATAATTCCATTTGAATGGTTCATAATGCACCTTGACATTTTAAGTCACCTCACTGTACCTTGGCTGCACATTTTCTTCTATTGATAACGACAAGTTTTCCATTTCTTCAGCATTTAAACCCAGCTCCGTGCCATAGTTCTGCTGGAGCAGTTGCCAGAACTCCTGTCTGGTCAGGCTCTAAGATAACAGAAACATTGCATGGGTATTGGAAAATACAACAGATAACATATAGCAATTCAAAGCACAAAGGTCAAAGTCAATGTAAGCATGGCATGAGCATTCAAGGTGTGGCTGTGGTAAATTTTTGGCATACTTGTCCCCTTATTTTCTGTTTTCTATAAAAATGGGTTGATGAGGGCAGGGCATATAGCTTAATAGCAGAGAGCTGCTTAGCATTCACAAGGCTCTGAGTTTAATCCCCACTACAAGGAAAAAGTTAATTATGCCCATCTAATAGGAGTTAAAACAGGCTGGGCAGTGGTGGTGCACACCTTTGATCCCAGCACCCCGAGAGGCAGAGATAGGCAGATCTCTATGAGTTCGAAGCCAGCCTGGTCTACAGAGCTAGTTCCAGGACAGCTAGGGCTGTTACACACAGAAACCCTATCTCGAAAAACAAAACAGAAAGAGTTGATACAGGAAAGCTGGAGAAATGGCTCCAAGAATAAGAGCACTGGTTGCTCTTCTGGAGGACCTGGGTTTGACTCCCAGCATCCACATGGTGGCTCACACCCATCTATAACTCCAGTCCCAGGGAATCTTCTGGCCATCTCAGCCAAACAAGTGGTGCACAGGCCTACATGCTGGCAAAGTAAAGAGTTGATACAAGAGATGGACAAACAGATATAATGTTCCCCCTGAGAGGGGTTTTAACTGCACTGTCTAGACTAATCCTGGGCTCAAGCTATTCTCCAAACCAGTTGGGACTAAAAGGCACACACCACCTAAAAAGTGGCGGGTTTTCAAAGTATGCAATAAAGTAGCTATTATAAACATGAAGTAAAATGCTTAAAGTGCCCTTTTTATAAAAGTAAGCTATTTATCATTCCTGGCAATTACTGATCTAAAATCCACACAACCTATGATCACCATTCAATAGTCCTAATGTTAGCTCAGAATCAAAACTTTTAATTCAATATTGTATCTGAATATTTCAAGCATTTTTAGAACTTTGTATGCCAGTGGATTCTATATTTTTTTAAAATAGAAAATTCAAGAAAACCATCCTCAGAGTACTAATTTACTTTTAATAAGGTCCAGCTTGCATATAGATAGCATATCAGAGTTAAAATCACCAGATATAGTAGAGAAATGGCTATGTAGGTCCCAGTGCTGACTGCTCTATCAGAGAGTTCAGATCCTAGCTCCAAATTAGGTGGTTCACAAACACCTGGAAGTCCAGATCCAAAGGATCTGACACTCCCTTGTCGATTCCACGGACCTCTCTCTCTCTCTCTCTCTCTCTCTCTCTCTCACACACACACACACACACACACACACACACACACACTTAAAAAAATCTTAATCATTACAAGCTATGGTAGCACACACCTTTAATTACAGCACTCAGGAGGCAGAAACAGGTGGACCTCTGTGAGTTCGAGGCCACCCTTGTCTACAGAGTGAGATACAGGACAGCTGGGTCTACAAAGAGAAACCCTGTCTCAAGAAAAGGCAAAACAAAACAAAACAAAAACAACTTAATCACCAACTGTAGCAAGCGTAAACTGTATAGCAAAACAAAAACATCACATTCTAGTAACTAACAGACTGGATTCTAGAAGCATTACAGTTAATTATAAGATTAAGCAAGACAAGAGAGAGACAGCATGGTACTTGAAGCAACTGTCAGCAAGATCTTTCATCCATTCCACAGCTATTTACAGGGAATGAAATGCATGGCACCACACTAGATTCTAAGGGTATAAAACAATCTCTGCCTCAAGTACTTCTAATATATTTGAAGTGATATGGGGCACTATTAAATAGGACACATATGATCTGTGCTAGTGGGCTAGTAGATTCAATGGGATAGGGAAGAGAGAAAGAAAAAAATGTTGCTGAGGTCCAGGGTGGCCAGATGAAGCTCCACAGTGGAGAAAGGCTTCGGGAAAAGGAAGGAAAGATGGATGTGGGCAAGGTGAAATGAAGAGATGGGAAGATGGCAAGCAACACATAACAGAGAGGGGATACATGACTGTAGTAATGTTTGTTACAAAGAAAGTGTACCATTTGTTAGCCCAACTGAAGAAGTGTTTTAAAGTTAGGAAGCAGACTATAAAAATATTTAATGAGGTCAAATGTATGAATGAATGCCCTGATATTCCCTACAACAAATACCACTTCCTTCCGTCTCGAACCTCTGCCAGCAGCTACATACCCTTGATTTACTAGATGAGCTTCATTACATTTCATGGAACCAGGAGCTGAAAAGGAAAACTATGCTTTCCACCGCTGTTTGCCCAGACCAGATGACCAGACGACCACAAGAATGCTTTATGACAATTCAGATGTCATTATCCACATTTCAATATGTCAAAAAATATCCATCCAAATAAATACAATAAAGGAGTTGAGCTAATTTAAAAAAAAAAAAACAACAAGCCTCCTTGCTAAGAGCTGATCGTATTAACTCAAGAGTGGAAATCTCAGGTTGGCCAACTCTAACTGAAAATAACACATCAAGAAAATAGAAAATCTGTAATGTCCACTGTTTACTAGAGCTGTCTTCTTGGTGGATGAAGTCTTCTGAAGCAGAGCATCCAGGGAAGAAAAAATGCAAAGCCCACTGCTGACAGTTAAGGAACTACTGTCCTTGGTCCTAAAGGAACTTGACTTCTAGCCCAGAGATTCTGGGTGGACTCTTGTTTTCATAGCAATAGTTCATACTGTGAATTAGCTAAGTCTTCCAAAGGCATCATCTTTGAAACAGTTTTCATGTCATAAAAGGTGGTTAGATTTACCAAAAGAAGACTTTCTTTTTTTTTTTTTTTAGCACACTTGTGTTCAATTATTAACCGTCACAAAAAACTTTTTTTTAAATAATAAGCATTTCTAAATATAAAAACTAAATCAAACAACAAATCAGTGGTGACACTCGGCTTCCTAATGGTGAAAGGCAGGCAACTTGTGAGTAAAATACAAAAAATACAATGCTCTTCCTGTTAATTAGAAAGGTAATTTCAACATATATTTTAATCCATTAGTTAAATGTGAATACATAATTGGTTAAAGGAGAAGAAAACAAGACTCATTTAATTCATAGTGTTGTAGATTTGCTGGTTTTTAAAAAAACGACTATTTTTGCAAGGTTGTCCAGCTGTCACAAAAGCGTGGCTATTGATAGTCACACTGTTCAAACATACTCAGCCTGATATAGTCACAACTTTTTCAGTATTTAGCAGACAAACCTTGAGTGGGGGGGGAAAGAGACCCAAATATTACACGAAAGCTGACCACCTTACCAGCAAAGATGCGGATCCGGACTCAGCCAGCAGATATTTGAGCAAAATAAAGATGAACCAAGCAGTAATCCGATAGGACTCAAAGTCAGCGGATCAATTTCTGGCCCAGAAAGCTTTGTCTTCTAAGTATTCTACGAAATTTTTACCCACAGTAGAGCTTCCAAATTTGATCACTGCTAAGCAAAATCGCTACTTTGATTTTCTATTCTGATGTGAGTTACTTTGCCATATAAAAGCCAAATTCGAGTACAGTTGGAAGCCTGGGCTGTGGCTTCCGCAGTCAGAGAGCCAGCCCTCTTTCCCAGGGTCTGGTCGGAATGCTCCACTGAAGTCACACCTCACTCGACAGGTTCCTAAGCCACGCCTACTAGAGGAGGATAGGTAAACAGTGTTTTATTAAAGGGGCAGTTCCTGATTTCTTCTGTTCCACATATAGATTGGAAACCGGTTGCTAACGAAAAGATCTCTCGTGTGCTCTAATGGGAAATACCTACTGCAAAATTAGTTTAACCCCACTTGAAAACAAACAATGTTAAAACTTAAACATCCCCATGACAACACTTTTCAATTCAACTCAAGCAAGTCACTAGTATCTGTTCCTTTATCACTTACTGACTAGCATTCCCACCAGACTCTGCCTTCATAACCAGAGCAGATCCTATGCTCCAGAGTACATAGATGGAATTTCAGGGAGGAACAGGAAGGGCCGGCTGTTCGGGTAAAGCATTCAGCATGTCTTTCATCACTGAGAAGTTTAAGATGACATCTTGCTTACTCAATAATTCTTTCCCTTGAAAATATTTCTGGCTGAAGTTCACTCAGAATAACTTCCTGGCAGAGTCCCGGAACAAAGAATCTCATCTACCAATTCTAATTTCTACTGAGAAGATATGTTTTAAATGAACAATCACAACTTGCCCTAATTTCTACCAACTCACTCCATTTATTTAATCACCTGTACAGACAGGTCAAATGTCACTTGATTAACTACAAAGACCAGCTTTTCAGAATACTAAAGTCTTATGGCTTTGCCAGAATGACACTGAAGAATTTACCCACTCCCGTCAGTCGGCCTGGTGTGGTGGTACATACACACCTTTAATCCCGGCATTCGGGAAGCAGAGGCAGGTGGATCTCCCAGTCTACACAGGACATGGTGAGTTCCAGGACAGCCAGGGCTACATATTAGAAAGGCCTTACCTAAAAACAAAATAAAATAATAATTCCTATCCCTCTTGTGAAGGAGGGACACTGGAAACAAGCTTCCACTGAGAAACCTGGCTGCATTTGTACAAGGCTCTCATTGCTTGAAACTGTAGGGATGCACACTTCCTCTGCTGACCAAATAAATGTGAGAAAGTGTATCTGTAATTGGTATCTGTGTATCTCTTTCACTAACTACAAAACTCCTTAGAGAAAAAGAAACTTACTGGTAGGTTGAACATATCTAAATTTAATATGCTTAAAAGAGAAAAATAGAACACCCACCCCCCCCCCAAGAAAAAGATGGACCCTTAAAGAAGCCCAGGATGCAACAGGTAAGTAGAAGAGGAGTAGACATCAAAAAGGTTCAGGGAAATAATAGAGTTAAGAGAAAACTCCAGAAAGACTGACATCCTGGAGGCCAGGTGTTTCCTCACAGAGGAAGTAAGTAGAAAAAGGTGCCAAACACCACTGGAAGTCAAGTAAGATGAGCATGTGACAAATGCCAGCATCCTGAGAGCAGGGCCACCTGGCACTCAGGTCACTGTGACAAAAGTGTGTGTGCTCTGAGGCTGGAGGAAGAGCCGGGTCATGGAGAGCTCCATGTGCTAGGCTGAATCACAGGGCCTTTCCACTGTGGAACATAACCTTGTGGCTTAGTGCAGAAAAGAAAGGGTAGGGTGTTAGAATTGTGCTTCCAAATGACACTTCTACAACTCTACTCAGCAACCCCAAGGATAGATAGTCGAGTGTTAGAAGGAGCCATGTAGGTTAATAATGATTTTGATGATAGTAGACACGATTGGCAAAGAAGATATAAGAAATGAGGATTTGCCCAAGGTTCTGGCTTGAGTGACCGGGCTGAAGAAAGGTGGAGCAGTTTTGCCAACCAAAAAGGCCTGATGATGATGATGATGATGATGTTAATGAGGGAACAATACAGGAGTAAACATTGTCTTAGTTAGGGTTTTGTAGCTATAAAGAGACACCATGACTGTGGCAACTCTTACAAAGGAAAACATTTAACTGGATGGCTTACAGTTCAGACAGAGGTTCAATGCATTATCATCATGGTAGGACATGGTAGCATGCAGACAGACATGATGCTGGAGAAGGAGCTGAGAGTTCTACATCTTGAGCGACAGGCGGCGAAGGGAGACACTGTGTGCTACACTGGGCATAGCTTGAGCACAGGACACCTCAAAGCCCACGCCCAGTGACAAGGCCACATCTCTAATAGTGCCACTCCCTATGGGCCAAGCATTCAAAACATGAGCCTATGGGGGCATCCCTATTCTACCCACCACACATATTTTTACCCTTTAGGTTATCATGTAGCAAATATAATTAAAATTGCAATTTTGATTTTTTTTAATAAGGTAGGTTTAAAGCTGAGTGTGGTGGTGCATGCTTTTAATCCCAGGACTCTGGAGGCAGAGGCAGGCAGATCTCTGTGAGTTCAAGATGAGCCTGGTCTACAAAGCAAGTTCTAGGACAGCCAAAGCTGTTACACAGAGAAACCCTATCTCGAAAAACCAAAAAAAAAAAAAAAAAAAAAAAAAAACAAGGGTAGAAGGTAGGCTTAAATGCTGCATTTATAACATTTAGACTACTGCCAGTAGCCAGTATCACCAGAAAAGTAACTGAAGTACCACATAACTACCTGCGGAACAGCTTCAGGTTTGTCAGTGTGCTGGGCTTGGGCTCAGGTGAGCTGACCTTGGAGAGACATGCTCACGCCCTGTAGATGTTCTTTCAGCTGGAAATGCACTCCTGTATCCTGGGGACTCATTCCCTTCTAGAGATTGGAAATCTCCTGGCCTGCCCCTCAGAGGGAGCCCTTCAGTCCTCAGAAAGTCCATGATTAGCATGACTGAGCAAGGGGAGCTGTGGCTCTGAGTAACAATTTGCTGCCATTCATCTCTGTCTCGCCTCCTTATGGTTTGTACTTAGGAATCAAAATCTGCCTGTGTGCCTGCTCTTCTGTCCTATGTGCTTGGCCTTTGTCTGATGAGGCATCCATCAGGCTCATTTGTTCTGTCTTTATTTTTTATTATATTTTTTAATCTTACTTCTTTATTTATTTAGTGCTTTATTTTATTTTGGTTCATTAAGACAGGGGTTCTCTGTGTGGCCCTGGCTGTCCTGGAACTCGCTCTGTAGACCAGGCTGGCATCAAACTCAGAGATCTGCCTGCTTCTGCTTCCCAAGTGCTAAGAAATTGTAAAGATTTGGCATCTAAACAAGAAGTATCCCTAATTAATAAAACATTAGAATTCTTTTTGTTCAGGGGAAAAGCCAAGAATAGAGAAAACAAAAACAAAACAAAAAAGCTGTTTCAGGACCATTCAGGGTTCAACCAAAATTAGGTATTACCCAATCTGGCATACTGTAGAGAGGAAGGAGGTACAGTTGACACTGATTCTGACCTATATGTAGGGCCTAACAGGTGGAGACTGTGTGGCGTAAGTAGAGATGGTTGTCACTAGCTATGTGGTAATACTGAGCTTTGTCACTGGATATATGACAGTGAATAAGATAGACAAGGCCTTTGCCCTCTAAATGTTTATAGCCCACACAAAGGGAATGAAAACCAAGAGTTGTAATTGTCGTGCGTGTTATAAAGGAGAAATGGAAAATGGGGAAAAAAAAAGATGAAGGCTACGTCAGATTTATTAAGGACAGAGAGTGCAAATTGCAGGCAGAACATGTTTGAAGACTACTGCACACTCAAAAAAAGTAGGACATTTAAGAGGAGACGTTGAAACATATGAACCATAGCCAGAGAGGTGTGCTGGACCCAGAATATGCAGTCCCTATGTAAACTTTTGGGCATGCCAGGCAGTGGTAGTGCATGACTTTAATCCCAGCACTCAGGAGGCAGAGACAGGCAGATCTCTGTGAGTTCGAGACCAGCCTGGTCTACATAGCAAGTTCGAGGACAGGCTCCAAATGCTACAGAGAAACCCTGTCTTGAGAAACAAAAAGAAACAAACAAACAAAAACTTTAGGGGCAACAATTGTTAAATAAGAAACAAGAACTAGTTCCTATTACCACAAAATAAAATAAAATAAAAAGTAACAAGAAAAGCCAATCTCAGGCACATATTTTACAAGTACAACTTTGGCTGTGGTATTGTTGAAGGTTGGACAAACTGTCTGGAAAGGGCCATATAGTAAATATACGCTTGGTGAGCCATATGGTCTCTGTTGCAATTGCTCAGCTGCTGGTGTCATGTGAAAACATAAACAAATGAGAATGGCTGCATTCCAATAAAACTTTATTTATGGGCACTGAACTTAGAATTTCATGTAATTGACAAGTTTCAGGAAGAGTTATTCTTTTGTGGGGTGTGTGTGTGTATGTGTGCGTGTGCGCGTGTGTGTTTAGTCATTTAAAAATGTAAATCAGCTGGGCATGGTGGCATTTGGAAGGCAAAAGCAGGAGGACTACAAGTTCAAGGTCAACCTGATCTGCAAAGTGAGCCACTGTCTCAGAAGCCAAACCAAAAGGGCACAAGAGATAGGACTGGCTGACTGGCTCCAGTATGGGAGGTGAGCTGGTTTAAACAGGCAAATGAGCTGAAGAGAGGGTGGAGAAGAGCCTAGGCCTTATCTTGAACTATGTTTGCATGGTTCATGACAAAAGTCTGAGACAGCACTGATTGTATCACAGATTGGTGCTGCTACCATCATCTGGCTCCAGAGTCCCAGGAACTCAGTGTGCTGTTTAGCCATGCTAAGCGGGGCTAGGTGCAAAGGCTGTAGAAACTGAAGGGCCATAAATCACTTCCAAAAATGAGCAGGTTGACAGATAAACATGCATATATATTAAAGACTCCCTCCTATCATGAGTTAATGCTAGACATATACCATCATTCCAGATGTAGTGTAACAAGTCTCGAGTTGGAAAAAATAGTTCTATTAAAAATATTTTTCTTCTTTCTTTCAATGAGATCTCATGTAACCAGCCCAGGTTGATCTAGAATTTCCTATGCAGCTCAGGATGACCATGAACTTCTGATCCTTCTATTTATGTGTTCCAGTGCTGGGATTACAGGGACTCTGTACACTGTGCATATCAGGCAAGCCTTCTGCTAACTGAGTTACACCCTCACTCTACAAACATTTTTGTTCAAAGGCACTAGTATGGATCTAGCTCTTTCCCTCTTCTGTGGATTTTACTGAAAAAGTAAATGAAACAAATGCAAAAGCATGCTGCTTAAAATATAATTTGGTCAAATAAAAATGTTTCTTTAAGTCAGGAAAAGTGGTGCACACCTTTAATTCCAGCACTCGGGAGCCAGAGACT
Organism: Phodopus roborovskii; assembly: GCF_943737965.1. Lineage (NCBI taxonomy): Eukaryota > Metazoa > Chordata > Mammalia > Rodentia > Cricetidae > Phodopus > Phodopus roborovskii. The sequence continues at coordinate 28,044,871 of NW_026126469.1, forward strand.
GGTGGATCTCTGTGAGTTCAAGGACAGCCTGGTGTATATAGTGAGTTCCTGGACAGCCAGGGCTAGGTAGAAAGACCCCATCTCAAAACAAAAAACAAACAAACAAATAAAAAACCAAAATCTTTCTTCTAAATCAATTTGTTTTTAGAGTTTTTTTTTATTTAAAAAAAGAAAAAAATATGTATTTATATTAAGGTATTTTTCTTTGTTTTTTAGAGTATCACACAAAATCAAGAAATCGAGAGCCAGGTGTCATAGCATACATCTTTATTATCAACACTTGGGAAGCAGAGGTAGGAAGGTCTCTGAGTTCTAGGTCAGCCTGGTCTACAGTGAATCAAGCCAGGCAAAATTACATAGTAAGTCCCTACATCAATAAAAAGAAACTAAATTTAGCTAATGTGCCTTTTATCAATCTAAAAAACAAAAATAAACAAAAAATTGAAAGCAAGTTCCAGTAATTTAGTTAGGGTTTCTATTGCTGTGATAATGACCATGGCCAAATCAACTTGGGGAGGAAAGAGTTGATTTCATCATAGAGCTCTCAGGTCACACCTGGTGACATCAGTCAGGGACAGAGGAGCCTGGAAGAAGGACCTGAAGCAGAGACCGCGGAGGAACTGTTCTTACTGGCTTGCTCCCACCAGCCTGCTTGGTTTCTTTTCTTGTACTCCCAAGGGCCACCTGCCCAGTGATGGCACTGCCCCCAGTGAGCTAGACCCTCCCAAATCAATCCTTAATCAAGAAAATACACACACACACTTGCCTATAAGACAATCTGATGGAGACAGTTTCTCAATTAACATTCCCTCTTCCAAGATATGTCTAGGTTTGTCAAGTTGACAATAACCAACCAACCACTCCTAGCATGGCGATAGGTGACCATAATTCTTTATGATTCCAGCACTTGAGGAGACAGAGGCAGAAGGATTGCAATTTCAAGGTTAGTCTGGGCTACATAGCAGTGTCTAGTCTAAAAGCAGGAAGGAATGCAGGGAAGGTTCTAGAAGTCAAGTGGGGCCTGTAAAATATCAACACTATACCTGTTACCCAGCGTTGTGCCTAGCATCTATTAACTTCATTCATGGTCGTTACCATTATTGTTTAGTATTTTTTTATTGTTGATTTTCAAAATTCACTAATGAAACACAGAAAGGTAGCTTTCTGTTTTTCTAGTTTGTTCTCTCCGTCTCTCTATGCTTCACTCCCCCAGTGCCCAAATCAAACCTAAGGCCCTGTTAAAGCCAGGTACTCTGGCACTAAGCTATGTCTTCCGCCCCACCTTTTTAGTTTTGTGTGTGTGTGGGAGTGTGGGGCTGTGTGTGTGTGTGTGTGTGACAATCATGCATATGCGTGAGCTTGCCTGTGCAGGCATGTCTGCAGGATAGTTGTTGATATTGGAATGTCCTCCTCAACTACTTACTCACCATATACATACATACACACACACATACATTTTTTTTTTTTTTTTTTTTTTGAGCCAGAGTCTGTCAGTGAACCTGGAGTTCACTGGTTCAGCAAGACTGGCTCTGACCAGCAAGTCCCAGGGTGCCCCTATCTCTGCCTCCTCAGCAATGGGATTCTAGGTGAGCAGTGTACACCTGTGTTTATCTGGGTACTGAAGGTCCAAAACTGCGTCCTCATCCTTGCATAGCGAGTACTTTACTCATTGAACCCTCTCCTTGGCCCTACTTCTAGTTTCTATTCTAGGGAACTTCTACAGTTGGAAAGATGGCTTAGTGGTTAGATGCACTTAACTGCTCTTGCACAGTGACTAGATTTAGTTTCCATCACCCATGGTAGTTCACAACTGCCTGTACCTCCATTTCCAGGGAATCTGATATCCTCTTCCGGCCCCCACAGTTCCTGCACACTCATAAATCACATACATTCATGCAGAGGCAAATAAATTTTAGAAAATAAACCTTTTAAAAAAGAGAGACTCTACAAGCTAGAGAGATGGCTCAGCAGTTAAGAGCATTGGCTGTTCTTACTGAGGAGCCAGATGTGATTCCCAACACCTACATGGCAACTCACAACCACCTGTAGCTCCAGTTCCAAGGGATCTGGTACCCTCTTCTAGTCCCCAAGGGCACCAGGCATGCATGTGGTGCACACAGACATATGTTCAGGCAAAACACCCATACACTTAAAATAAAATAATATTTTTGAGAGATTCTAGTTAGGACAGTTTCAAGTAGTACTTAAAATATATGTTTAAACATTGTTTCTTGTCTCATTACAGAGCAGGAATGGCCACTATTGTTATTAAATAAGAGCTAATGCCTACTTGAAATAGTGTTACATGTCTAGTGCTAAAGACAGTGGTTTGACAAGCTCAAGTAATACGAAGATGGTAGTTCTTCACACATGTGAACCAAGAACACATAAGTCATCATACACACACACACACACACACACACACACACACACACACACACAATAAGTAAACAATAAATGTTAAACTTTTAAAATGGTCTTTTTTCACTTATAAGTTCAGTCACTTCAGTCTTAGCTCCAGGTTTGTTTTGCTTCCTATTTCTTTGCTTTGATGAGACAGTGTCTTCATAACGTACCCCAGGCTGGCCTTGAACTCTGGAATCTCCTGCTCCAGCACCCTCAGTATCAGAATCATAGGCATGCACCACTACTCTATCTCCTCTCCTCTTGATAGATCGAGTAAAGTTTGTTGATTTTTAAAATATTTTCCCAAGAAAACTTTTCATTCTATGGATGGCCATTTCACTATTCTCTGTTTTATTCGTTTCTGCCCCCATGTTTATATTTCTTTGATTCTGCTCTTATGGAGTTTATATGCTCTCCTTTTTCTAATTTCATAAAGCCTAAAGTAGGTTATTGATTCAAGATCAGCCTTTTTAAATCTATAACAAGTGTTCACAGTTATAATTTCCCTTCTAAATGCTGCTTTAGCTGTGTCCCATGAGATTTGGTATAGTTTTGTTTTCATTTAGCTTGTGAAAGGAGTTTTTTCTTAATTTCCCTTGTGATTTCTTCTTTTCCCCAGTGGCTCTTTAGGAATGTTCTATTTAACTTTCACTTTCTAGTGAACCTCTGGTTCCTAATTTCATTCCACTGTGATCAGAGAATACATTTTCCATTACTTTAGTTCTTTTGACTGTATTGAGGCTTGTTGTATAATCCAGTATTATGGTCTGTTCTGGAGAATATACATAAGCCTTTGAGAAAAATGTATATCTGCTGTTGTTAGGTAGATCTCATAGGTGTTCTTTGGTCCTAGTTAGTTTGTAGTGTTCTTCTGTTTACTGTGGAATTCTGCCCAGTTGTTCCCATCATTGAACGAGGAGTTTTTGAATTCAGCTATTATTGCTAAATTGTTTATTCCTTCCATCAATTCTGTAAATTTTTTCTTTATACACTTTAGGGCTCTGTTACTAGGTACATATGCCCTTATGATTTTTATGAATTATAGATAATTTGGCCCTTCTACCAATACAAAGGCACTTCTGTCTTTCCACTTTAGTTTTAAAGTACCTTGATGGGGGAATGTCCTTCTATATATATGTTTCTCTTACTGGTTGATGAGTAAAACACTGATTGGCCAATAGCCAGACAGGAAGTATAGGCAAGATTTTGAGACGAGGAGAATTCTGGGGAGAGGAAGAGAGTGGCTGCCAGAAAGAGACTCCATTTAGAGACTTTGGAAGATAGGATTTGCCAGGCATTCTCTGGTAAGATAAGGCCATGTAGAAATACATAGATTAGTAGTTATTGGTTAATAATTAAGAGAAAACTAGCCAGTAAGAAAACATAGCCCTCGGCCAACAGTTTCATAATTATTATAGCGTCATGTATTTATTTGGGGCAAGGCGGCTGCAGGACCAGGAAGAAACCTCCATCTTTACTACCTTGTCAGGTATTACTTGTCAACATTGTTCTCTGTTTGCATGTAATATTATTTCCTTCTTTCGCTTACAAAGTATTTGTTCTTTGAATTTAATTAACACATAGTTAAATTGTGTATTTGGTTGTATTCCTTTAGTCTTTGGATCTTGATTGTACTGTTGTTTCCTTTATAGGTATATAAGAATTTGTGCATTATCTAGTAAAATCATTTTAGGAAGTGTACTGGCCAGTTTTGTGTCAATTTAACACAAGCTAGAGACATCAGAGAGGAAGGGGCCTCAGTTGAGAGAATACCCCCCCTAAGATCCAGCTGTAGATAAACCTGTAGGGCATTTTCTTAATTAGTGATTGGTGGGCAAGGTCCCAGCCTACTGTGGGTGGTACCATCTCTGGACTGGTGATCCTGGTTTCTACAAGAAAGCAGGCTGAGCAAGCCATGAAGAGCAAGTCAGTAAGCAACATCCCTCCATAGCCTCTGCATCAATTCTGCCTCTAAGTTCCTGCCCTGCTTGAGTCCCTGTCCTGACTTTCTTTGATAATGAACTGTGATGTGGACCTGTAAGTTGAATAAATCCTTTCCCCCCCAAGTTGCTTTGATCATGGTGTTTCATCACAGGAATTGAAACTCTGAGTGTATTTTGTTTATCAAATGTGTTCCAATATTGACTTCTGTGTTAAACACATATCTATTTTCTAGCTATCATTTTACTTCCATTAGTGCTTCTTTTACTAATGTTTTCTTGGTCAGTATCCAAGGGATTTCAATTATCACATTAACACAACTATAGGGATGAGGATGGAGCTCACTGGTACATAGGGGAAGCTCTAGATTCAACCACAGGAACAATTAAGAGTCTGGGAAGACGGCTCAGTAGATAAAAAATGCTTGCTGGATGAGTATGAGAACCAAGTTTGAATCCCAAGCACCCCCACAAAATGCCAGAAATGGCTGCACATACCTACAGCTCCAGTCCTGGGAGATGGAGACAGACATACATCTCTGTGCTGACCAGCCAGCCTAACCACAACAGTCAACTTCTGGAGCAGTGAAAGCAGTGAGGTGGCTAAGGAAGGTATCAGACATCCCCCTCAGGCCTCTGCATGCATACATTTTTATGCATGCACCCACTACAAAAACCCTTTTTAATAAAAATCTGCTAATTCACATTTTTATTACATTTAGTTATTTTTTTAATTCAGGGCAACAGGCTTAGCAGCAAGTGACCAGTTTTTAAATTTTCTTCCTTCCTTTCTTTCTATCCTTTTCTTTTTATTGGGTGTTGGGTAGTGTCTTTTTGATCAAGTGTCACTATGTAGCTCTAGCTGTCCTGGAACTTTATCTGTAGACCAGGCTGGCCTGAAACTCACAGAGATCCTCTTGCCTCTGCCCATTGAGTGCTGGGATTAAAAATGTGTGCCATCATACCCAACTCTTCAATTTTTTTTTAAAGTGTAAGAAATAACCCCAAAATAACTATAGATCTTTTCCTTTAAGAACCTGAATAGCTAGCTGGATGGTGGTAGCACACACCTTTTATCCCATCACTCAGGAGGCAGAGGCAGAGGCAGGAGATTGCTATCATGTATCCTCTACAAAGAATATCTATTGATTAAACTGAGCATGGTGGGCCATGCCTTTAATCCTCAGGGGGTAGAGGTGGGAGGATCTCTGAGTTCAAGTCCAGCCTGGTCTACAGTGCGAGTCCCAGGACAGCCAGAGCTAACACAGGTGCCCCCCCCAAATATATATATATATATATATATATATATATATATATATATTTATATATTGAGAGGTCTCAGCTTAATGCATTGAAAAATCTGTCTGTGAAAATATTAATACCCAACTCTATGATCTCTATAAATTCAAGCTAGTTCCAGGACAGCCAGGACTAATTACACAGAGAAACCCTGTCTTAAAGAACAAACATAAAACAAAACAAAAAAAAGTTAGACTCTTGGAAATAAGAAAGGATCTATACAAATTCTACTTAGGTACACATTAGCCCCTAGTGTGCCTTCTTACAACATGCCTCTGGAATGAACACTTACCTTATCTAATAATACATTCTGCCACAACCTAAATATGCTTAGATAACTTCTGTCTCTGGCACCGAAAGACGTAAAGAAAAACTGCAAAGAAAAATAAGGAGATGAATTAAGCACTGTGAAAATTACAGACACACACACACACATTTGATAAACAAAATACACTTAGTATTTTAGGTTTTCTACTGTTGTGACGAAGCACCATGATCAAAGCAACTTATCATTGAGGAAAGGGTTTATTCAGCTTGTGCTTTCCACGTCGAAGTTCTATTGGGAAGAGCATGGGGTCCTGTTGACTAAAACCAATCACTACCCACTCACCATGCTGTTTTCACTTACCTCTGTGTTAAAGGAAAAACAAAGAATTGTTGCATAAATGAGATTTCTTCATAAACCCTACTCTGTAAAGTAGTATAAAACACAATGTTGTTCCTGTTTTCTAGGGAAATGAGATAAAACTAGGCAGCTGTTTGTGTTTATCCTAACTTTATCAAATTAATATAAGTAAATTTATAGAAAAAAAATGACAGCTTTTTATTCTGAACTTTGCAATATGAGCCTGTCAGTTGAGCCACATATAAACCAAGAATACAAGTGGATTTCAGAACTGTATATATTAACAATATGAATTTAAGTTACACAATGTTTTCAAGTGTTAAAAATACTCCAAAAATGTTGGATCTCTGAACATAAAACACTCAAGTTAAATTCCAAGGCCTCTGATATTATAGAAAACGATAGAATGTTCCATCTGTAATTCTCCGTCTGTTTTCAGCCCTATAGGTTTCTCTACATTTAGCTATTTTTGTAAAGTCATATGTTTAAAGTTGACTTCGATGAGAAAATGCAGCAAGAGGAATCCTTGAATGGAGTATCCCATTGGGTCATCTCTTCCATTGGCCTTGTCAGTGACCACCTATCACAGAGGCAGAGTGCTTATCTACAGGGAGGAGAAAGCTAGTTCTATCCTGGAGTGACTAAGAAAATTTCACACAATGAGTTGGGTATTAATATTTTCACAGACAGATTTTTCAATGCATTAAGCTGAGACCTCTCAATCAATATATATATTTGGGTGGGGGGCACGTCAAGACATGTTTTCTCTGTGTTAGCCCTGGCTGTCCTGGGACTCCCACTGTAGACTAGGCTGGACTTGAACTCAGAGATCCTCCCACCTCTACCCCCTGAGGATTAAAGGCATGACCCACCACGCTCAGTTAATCAATAGATATTCTTTGTAGAGGATACATGACAGCAATCTCCAGTATTGTATACACAACCTGTCTTTTGAATTTCTTTATTTTAATTAGCATGCAAAGAAATGGATTTAATTGTGACAATTTCATACATGAATAATTACCTTTTGTCTTAGTCGTCTCCCACTGTCCATTCACATCTCCCTCCTGCCCTCTTTCTCCTATGCAAATAGTAACCATTTAAACATAGAGGAACCTGGTATTGAATGTCCCATGTCTCCACAAGACCCTATAGCTTCAGTGACTATCAGCGTGAGTGAGACAGGTTCTCCCTGTTATTAATACAGCAACGACAGAGAAGTCCCTCACCTTTTCGCCCTCTGTGATGATCTGGATAGCATTTGGGATGAGTCTAGCAGTCTTCTCCTTGGTCATAAAGGTTATATTCTTTAAAGCAATGGAAATCTAAACATACACACACATACAAAAATACTTTTTAAGAACTGAAATGTGTATTTTCAGAAGCATATACAACCCTAAATACCAAGTGTTACCTCCATCTAATCCAGAGTATTAGCAGGCTGAAAGGCCTGCTTTAAGAGTTCACAAGTCCATGTTCTGTTCTCTATGAAAGTCGAGGGCAGCATTAGGACACACTCCCTTCAGCATTCTGCCCATAGAGCCCAGGATCTAATGTTAGGGCTGGGTGGGAAAGACACATGGGAGTTCAGGCTCCACATCTGTGCTCTACACAATGTAGACAGTTTGTCAAGTAACCATGACTTTGGCAGTCAAGCCCTTCCAACCTATTTGTAGTAAGTACAAATGGGGTATTGAAATTAGGAAAATACATTGCACATTTACACATGTATAAACACGTTATGCTTATATAAATATATACAAATACATATGATTTCACTTTGGAATCATCCTCAATACACTGCTTTTAAGAGTACTGTGTGTATTTCTGACTATGCAATTATTTCTATGAACAAATCAAATGCAAACATATCTTACTGTAGTTTCCCATCTGAAGATGTTGCTATAGAAACACAGCCAGTTTTCTGAAAGGTACAGCCTCCCCTGAAGCAAAATATCCCTCTGAAGGGCACAAGCATAATCTATACAGACAAAAATGAGAAGGTTATTCACAAAAATATGACAACTGTATAAACCTTATACTACTTTAGCCCCTGCCCCCCCCCCATTCTGTCTTTTGAGGCTGGCCTTGCACTCACAGAGATCTGTCTGCCCTGCCTCCTGAATACTGGGATTAAAGGCATATGCCACCATCACCCCAATCGGATCTTTGGATTTTTTTTTTAAGAACACTTATTCAGGGAAGTCGTTCCCTGATAATGTTCTCTCTGTACCTTCCCCTTACCAGTATAATAACTCATTCACTCAGGGCTTCCTCCCTAGATTCTGCTAAGTTAACTACACATCTTGGGAAAAGTTGACTAAAAATATTAAGATTCAAAGACATTTAGAAAATAGCACTAATGGGAACTGATGATTGATTTGATGTTGGGTAAGAATAAGAGAATGATCAGAAAGCTGTATGAAGCTAGCACATATGGTTAGCATCCTCAAAGCCCTGGCTTGTATCCCCAGCAAAAGTGCTTGTGCACAAGCTTGTGTGTGTGTGTGTGTGTGTGTGTGTGTGTGTGTGTGTGTGTGTGTGTGTACAATTGATTTCCGTTTCAAGGCTGATCCTATCCACATCAACATTAAAATCTTGTAAAATCAAGTCTTCTGTTAAGAAGAAGGAAGAAGGAGGGGGAGGAGGAAGAAGAAGAAACTATGTTACTGCCTACCAAACAAGTTAATAATGCCATTGTGATAGTTTTAATTGACAATTTACCTAAGGAAAGAGTCTCAATGAGAGACTGTCTAGGTTGGATTGGCCTATGGGTGTGGTTTAGGGAATTATCTTGATGATGTTAGCTAAGGTGAGAAGACTAGACCTTTGTGGGTAGCACTGTTCCCTGGGTTTCAGTCCTAGCCCTTGTAGGGGAGAGAGTACTGAGCAAATGCGGGCATGCATTCATGACTCTTGTTCCTGAGTATGGATGTGAGGTAACCAGCTCCTCATTGTGATGGAAATAACCTGGAACTATGAGCTGCTTTTATCAAGCTATTTTGTCTGAGCAGCTGAAGAGGAAAGAGTTTGCTTTCGGTTGTGATACACACTATGACCCAAAGAAACTTGGGAGAAGAGGAAGGGCTTATCTGACTCACAGTTCCACGTCACAGTCTACTGTCATGGCAGGACCTGGAGCAGAAACCATTACAAGATCACTGTTTCCTGGCTCACTCTCCATGCTGTGCTCAGCTTGCTTTCTTATCCAACCCAAACCACCTACCTAGAGTCAGCATCACCCACAGTGAGCTAAGCCCTTTCATATCAACCATGAATCAAGAAAATGCCCACAGACATTTCTACAGGCCAGTTTGACACGGACAGTTCTTCACTAGAGTCTCTCTTCCCAGATGACTCTTTGTAAAGTTGGTAAAAAACTAACCAGCACAAATATCAGGCCTCTGCGATTGAGATCCAGCCCCGTGCCTAATTTGAACCATGAGGCCAAACTACTGACAACACAAGATATGAAGAGTTTCTGTAGGGTGATTCCATTAACTACTAAATTTTAAAACTGCATCAGAAAATTTGTTTGTTTTAAAATAAAAGCTGTCAGGCATGGTGTTTTACACCTTTAATCCCAGCACTCAGGAAGGAGAGGCAGGTGGAAGTCCATGAGTCCAAGGCCAGCTCGACATAGGGAGTTCTAGGACAGCCAGGGCTCCATAATTAGAGCCTGCCTCAAACACAGCAAACAAAATCCAACAAAAACCTTGAATAAGCCTAAAAATATTTAACCATAGTTGTGTTAAAGTTCTAGGCAAACACTAACAACTGAGCAAGGTAGTCAACCTTTCATACTGCTTCCTTCAGGGAAATGTAAACAAACAAACAAAAACTGAGATACCACCAAACAAAAAGTCCCAGTAAATAACTGAGCAGATTGGGTTGCTTGTTCACTCGCATCTGTCTCCCAGACAGATTGGGTTAAAGGTCATCTTCAGGTGCCATGACATTTTTATCTTAACCACTGAAACATTTTTATTATCCAGTGCTTCTCAGACTTCAGAAATACCTGTGATAACACAGAGTGCCAGTCGTCCCCCACAGTTCTGATTAAATAGGTCTGGGGCAAGGTCAAGGGGAGAGTGTCAGGCGCTGTCAGATGGTGCCCGCCTTGCTATGCTGTTCATCACCTGCACTGTTTTATGCTAGCTGTACTGAAAGTTATAACACACACCTGCAATGTTTTAACAGAAGAATATTCGGTATACGTTGATAGACTTTTCAGTAACTTCTAAATGTGGCTTTCCTGAAATGTGTGCTATCATGATAAACATAGACCACAGTAAAATTGCTTAAAAATGTGGTCAAGAAAAATAAATAAATAAGCACATAGCAAAGGCATTATATTACATCACACGCAAGAGAGAAAGCATTTTCTTTTGCCTTTGTGCAGAGATGGTCTAGGTTGGCAAGAGATTTTTGTAGTGGATTATATGCCCTCAATACAGCATTATCCCATTTGAACCTCAAACTTGTTCACTTAGATAATCAGAGAAATCAAAAATAAATTTTGAGCAATAACATCACCAAGACAAAGAACAGTCTCCCAAACAATTCTTTCAAAGGGGTAAGAGTATAAATACCATTACTTTAAAAGAAAGGAAGGAAGGAAAGAAAGAAGGAAAAGAAAGAAAAGAGATAAGCAGTGTGTAGAACTGGTGTAAGTTGAAAGGGTTATAGTTAGAGAAGTGTTTCTTTCCTTCCCCTTCCACAAGCTTCTTTTGAGATGACAAAGAAGACATCTAATCACTCAAATTCAAAACAGTGCTGAGGGTGGGGAGGAAGCTTAGTGGACTAAAAGATTGTATATGGTTTTAGAAGAGAGGAAGCAGATGCTGATGAATAAACCCTCAAATAAAATGAATGAACAAAAGCAATGAACAAAGCCTTGGCTCCAAAGTGCACAGGAGAAGGCTGCAGCAGAGGGTGTGTTTCATTCTCCATATCTGCACAGAGAGGTAAGTTTACAACAGAGACAGACACACGGTAATGGACTAACAGGCTCCTACAGCAGACCTTAGCCACACTCACCTCCTCCCCAAACACGGGCAGCACCAGCCCAGGTTTTATATAAGAAAAACAGAAATTGTGGGACCACATGAAGAGAGTGCAGCCTCTGGTGTGAATGTTAGTGTCACAGGGTAGAAATCTTTTGACATGCAAGAATTGGAGGGTAGTGCGTTTGAAATCATACAGGTCATCCAAAGGCTACGTGTTCAAGGCTTAGTTCCCAGCCCATAGCACTTCTTGGAGGTGATTGAACCCATGAACTAGGGGGTTCTACTGGGAGGAGATTGGGTCGCTGGGAAGTGGTAGCTTCTGTTCTACCACACAGTCTCTCAACGAGGCTTTAACGCAATGGTGACACAGACCACGGATGGGACCATGTGAAACCATGAGTCAAAATGATGGGGATGTCCTTCTGTGTATATATGTTTCTCTTATTGGTTGATGAATAAAACACTGATGGATCAGTAGCCAGGTGGGAAGTATAGGCGTGGCAACGAGAGGAAGAGGGAGGAGGCAGAGAGATGTGGCAAGGAGACACCATGTAGCTCCAAAGGAGTAACAGGTTCAGGCATTCTCCAACAAGCCAAGGCCATGTGGAAAGACATAGATTTATAGAAATGGGTTAGTAGTTAAGACAGATCTAGCCAATAAGAAACCCTAGCCATCGACCGACACTTTTATAATTAATATAGTGGCCGTGTATTTATATGGGGCTGAAAACAGGTGGGACATGGAGGGACATAAACTCCAGCAACACCAAAGTAAGTCTTCCTTTCTCTTCCAAGCTGACTATCTCGGGTGTTTTGTCACTGCATAGAAAATGGCCCATGAGATGGGTCCATCAGCATGCCTCTTGCCACCTTCCCACACACAGGCAAGAGTGCTCCTGGGTAAGCAGAGGTATACGCACACCACTCCCACTGTTTAAAGTCTAGTCTTTCATTCACAACCATAGGCTACATAGTACACATTCTTCTCATACACAGTCTTCCTCATACCAGCCTAGCCTGCCACTCAGACCCAAAGCATTCCAAGGCTAAAATAACTTTAAAAGAGTGGCGGGGGGGGGGGGACGACATTTAAGTTTTCCATTGTGTAATTTGGACCATCTGTTACTTCACAGTTGACTACAACAACTATCTGTGAATACATCTGGGCAGACTAGACAGACTTCTGTCTACTAAAACCTAAAGAGTGAGGGGCTGGAGAGATGGCTCAGTGGTTAAGAGTACTTGTTGCACTTGCAGAGGTCCTGGGTTCTGTTCCCAGCACCCACAGAACAATTCACAACCATCTGTAACCCCAGTTGAGGCGATTTGATGCCCTTTTCTGACCTCTGCTGGCACCAAGCACACACATGATGACATACATGCAAGTAAAACCCACATGCACATACAACATAGGTTAGGTTTCAATGCATTTCTTTCTTTTCCTTTCCTTCTTTCTTTGTTGCTGTTTTTCAAGACAGGTTTTCTCTGTGTAATATCCCTGGCTGTACTGGAACTCGCTTTGTAGACCAGGCTGGGCTCAAACTCATAGAGATCCTCCTATCTCTGCCTCCTCAGTGTTGGCACTAAAGGTGTGCGCCACCACTGCCCAGCTTCAATACATTGCAATACCTACCCAACTCTTTTCTTTTTTTCTTTCTACTTTTTTTTGAGACAGTGTCTGCGTACCGCTGGTTGGCCTCAAACTCAGAGGAATCCACCTGTCTCTGCCTCCTGAGTGCTAGGATTAAAGATACATGCTACCACGTCTGCCAAGTATCAGTCTTTTAATCATGTCAACCATGGCTTGACTCTCCATGCCCTAGCCCTGACCCACTCTAGCTATACTAATGGTGAGCCAGAAGCATAGAGAGAATTGATATATCCCATAGTATCAGTCTTTACAAGCAGAATTACTGGCTCAAATGTAGTTATAGAATTTAACAAAGAATTTAACAAAAATTAAGATTAGTAAAGAAAAAAGAAAAGGCCCAAATGAGTATTAAGAGTAAAAACATCTCAAGGTGATGGTGGCGGCGCATGCCTTTAATCCCAGCACATGGGAGGAGAGGCAGATGGATCTGTGAGTTCGAGGCCAGCCTGGTCTACAGAGAGAGTTCCATGACAGGTAGGGCTATTACACAGAGAAACCCTGTCTCAAAAAACCAAAAAAATCAAAAACAAAAGCAAAACAAAATAAAAGTAAAAAAAAAAAAAAAAAAAAAGCCAGGCTAATGCAGACATTTGAAAATTTTCAAAGGCGTCTATGGCTATACCACTGCAAAAGCACTTGATTTTCCAAATAAGCAGGGCTGGGCCTAGTTAGTACTTAGATGGGGAAATTTTTCTACTGGATAGTTAGAAATAGCTGTTTGCACTTATGCTTGTGATAAATAGACTGACAATCTAGTCACAAGGACTACATCAGAGGAGGCCATAAGCCTTTAAAATGTGATTGTCAGCATTCAGCTGCAAATGTTGGTTTACACTGGTGACACTAGTACTTTATCCATCAGCATATCAGACGCTGCTAGGCAGGGATTAGTGTTAGTTAAGTTAGCTTTATCAGTGTTCAGGGGTCTGTTAAAGTACTTCAGAGACCCTTCTTGGCCACAGGCCTGGAGAATAAGGGTGGGGTAGACATTAACTGTTGCTGTGCACTTAGTGCCATGATCACAGCCACTGCCACTGCTGCCCCCTCCTCAGGCGCTAATGACCTCTCGTTTGCCAAATCCAAATGATTAATCTTCAGCTTCTGTGTTTTATTTTTATTTTATGTACAGTGGTCTTTCACCTGCATGCATGTCTGGGTGAGAGTGTTGGGTCTCAGGGAACTGGAGTTACAGACAGTTGCGAGCTGCTATGTGGCTGCTGGGACTTGAACCTGGGTCCTCTGGGAGAGGAGCAAGTGCTCTTAAATGCTGATCCATCTCAGTTTTTGAGACAGGGTCTCTCACTGAAGCTGAAGTTCATTGGGTTATCTAGGATAGCTGGCCACCAGCTTCACTGCTTTTCCTGTCCCTGCTCGTCCCCACACTGGGGTCACAGGCAAGCAGTCACTGCACATGGCTTTGTTTTTTTTTTTTTTTAACAGGTTTTAGGATCCAAGCTCAGGTCCTTGTGCTTTTTCCAGCAGACACTTCACCAGCGGAGCCATCTCTCCAGTCCCTAAACTTCTGAAACTTAAAATTTTAGCAAGCATATAAACTACGTAAATATGCTTAGGATTCTGGAAGATTGTTCCGTCTCCATAATTACTTAATTATTCAAGCATTTATTCATAGCAATATGGACTCATGGATATTTATTTGATTCTTCAGGTTGTTAGCCCAAATCATTGTTATTTTGTTGCATAAGATATATTAACTTTGAGCATCGGCAGATATTTCAACTTGTTGCCTGTTTTTATTTTCTTAACCGACTGTTGGTACTATAACAATAACATGCTCCATCCACACTGGTTGTTACTATTTGTCTTAGAGTTTTATTGCTGTGAAGAGACACCATGACCACTAAAACTCTTATAAAGGAAAACATTTAATTGGGGCAGGTTTACAGTTTAGAGGTTTAGTCCATTATCATCATAGGGAGAAACATGGCAGCATGCAGACAGACATGGTGCTAGAGAAGAAGCTGAGAGGTCTACATCTTGATCTGTAGACAGCAGAAGGAGTCTGTACTCGATGTAGCTTGAGCATGTGAGACCCCAAAGCCTGCTCCCACAGTAACACACTTCTTCCAACAAGGTCACACCTACTTCAAAAAGCCACACCTCCTAACAGTGCCACTCCCTATGGGCTAAACATTCAAACCTAAGAGTCTAAGAGAGCCATTCCTATTCAAACCACCACACTGCTTCAGCAGTTTCTTCAGGAAGAGTGGACTGTACACATGTTCCTTGCTGCTAGAGTCTCAGCAGACAGAGATAGGGAATAGAGAGTTGGAGTCAGCCCTCCACAGCCATGGATTCTATCTTCTCAGTTTAAATCACAAAGGTACATTTAAAGTTCTTTTTTAAAGAACTACATCTATACTGAACAAGCACAGTTTTTTTTTTTTTTTTTCAGGCCACTATTCCCTAATCAATACATATAACAACCATTTGCATATATATCATTTACATTGTGTGAGCCATTAATAGTAATCCAAAGATGACTTTAAGCACACAAAAGAATGTGCTTGGGTTCTATGTAAACAATGTGCTATTTTACATAAGGGCTTAAGTGCTGTGTATACTCAAAATATGTATTGCTGTCAATTGTTAATAAAAAGCTGATTGGCCGATGGCTAGGAAGGATGTTTGGGGCAGAGAGAATGCTGGGAAGAAGGAGGGTGGAGTCAGAGGAGTCAACAGCCAGATGGCAAGGAAGCAGGTCATGTAGGAGAGGTAAAAGCCATGAGCCTTGGGGTAGCATAAAATGAATAGAAATGGTTAATTTAAATTGTAAGAGTTAGTTAGTAATAAGCCTGAGCTATTGGCCAATAATTTATACTGAATAATAGTCTCTGAGTGGTTACTTGGAAAACAGCTGGAGGAACAGAGCTGACTGTGGTCCTGATGAGAAATTTGGCCTACACTTGAGTATCCATGGACCTTGGTATCTGAGGGGACTTCCTGGACCCAGCCTCCTGATGTACCAAAGGGCAACTATAAATACCAAACCACTCTTGATGGAATCATTGCACTCATTTATGACACAATTAGTTTCATTGTTACGATTAGCATTCTATCCTGGAATGTCCTGATACATTGGTTATTATATATTTTTTAAACGACCTCAGAAAAGATGTGGCCAATGAACAGTCATGTAATCACCACCCAAAAACCACATGACCAATGAAGTCATGTAACCACCACCCAAAAACCACATGACCAATGAACAGTCATGAACCACCACCCAAAAACCACATGACCAATGAACAGTCATGAACTACCACCCAAAAACCACATGACCAACGAACAGTCATGTAACTACAACCCAAACACGACACAGATCCATCCCAACACCCCCAAAAGTTGCCTGTGTAGCCACTCTCCCCTTTATATCAGTTTCTAGAATATCTACATTAAACATTTTTACTGTTCAAGAAAATGCAAATATATAACTTTTTAAAAAATAAACACTGAAAAAAATGTATGAAAGATAAATTACTAGCAACAAGGAAGAAGACAGAAGGAATGTAGCCAACTGATGAACTTCAGGTTCAAAAAGACACAGATCCATCCCAACACCCCCAAAAGTTGCCTGTGTAGCCACTCTCCCCTTTATATCAGTTTCTAGAATATCTACATTAAACATTTTTACTGTTAAAAGAAAATGCAAATATATAACTTTTTAAAAAATAAACACACTGAAAAAAATGTATGAAAGATGAATTACTAGCAACAAGGAAGAAGACAGAAGGAATGTAGCCAACTGATGAACTTCAGGTTCAAAAAGAGACCCTGTCTCAAAACAGGATGAATTCATTTGAAGACTTTGAATACTGGCCCCTGGCCTCCACACACATGTGATGGGGGATGGTGTCCTTCTGTATGTGTTTCTCTTATTGGTTGATGAATAAAATACTGATCGTCCAGTAACCAGGCAGGAGTTATAGGCAGGGATACCAGTCAAGGGGAATGTTGTGGAGAGGAAGGCAGAGAAAAGCCACCAGAATAATTAAGAGAGCTAGCCAGTGAGAAGCCTGAGCCATTGGCCAAACAGTTTATACTTAATATAAGTCTCTGTGTGTCTATTTGCGCCTAAACGGCTGTGCGACCAGGTGGGGCAGAAATGCTGCCTACACATATGTACACCTAAATGCCAGTGCACCTACATATATGTATGTACATACACAAATACACACAATAAAGCATTTCTGTTATAAAAATGACTAAGTTTGCTACCCCAAAGCCTACTTACCACATACAAAAACTCTATATGAACCATACCATTTAGGAATAATGGTTTATTCTTAAATATCCCTAGAACATTCTTATTAAACCAATCTCTCAGTACACTTGTTGAAAAGTATATTTTTCTCAACAGAGTTACTAGATGATGAATATCAAATCTAAATGTTCATTACAAAGCCATATATGGAAGTACTGGGAGATACCACGAGGGCACGTTTCTTATTAGTACAAAGCATCTCACAGGTAGGAAATCACTGTTGCTACATCCAGCTTAAGTTTGTCTGACTGTAAAAAAATGGCACTGCTTTCCTTACAGTGTAATAAGTAATAGTAGCACTAACTACATCTCCCTCTCTGGCACAAAGCCCTAGCTGTCTCTCCATCTGTAGATTTTTCCACGCTTGTCTGCATCTGGAGGTCTCTGAGTACCTGCTATCAGCTTCTCTGAGTCCGGCAGGTGTGCAAACTGCTGTTTGTATTCCTCATTCCTGTCTTTGTAGGTGGAACTTGATATCTGAAAAAATACAAAGTTTATATTTCTGTTTACTCCTGCTTGTAATAGCTTAAAAACGAATCGTAAAAATCACATACTTTTTGTCAACAGTGTCCTTGTATGAAAGAAGCCCATTGGCGTGACAGTTTTTTGGGTGCATGACAAGCTGCACAAGCCAGGAGACTGGGCCAATGTGGAGAAAGCAGAAAAGTTGTGTTAAAAGTAAAAGAGAAAACTCTAACATCATCTGAGCAGACTGAGGGTCTGATCCCAACCGGAACGAGTCAAGTGCAGATTAGCAAGGACCTTGGCAGACAAACTTAGAAGGAAATGAGGCCTTGTGGGCTTGACACTGTCCCTTTGCTCCTGACCAAACAGAGCTGCAGATATGTGGAGGAGACACTAGAGAGAGCCTGAGGTACCTATGCATTCCTGCCTAGCAACACAGAGATGTGAGAATCCATAGAAACAGGGACAAAAGAAAAGAGCTTGAACTTTGCCCACATTACCTAGTGTACACACAGGTCTGTGAGTAGGAAGAAAAGCCTTTCAGGATCTTTGTATTTGAGCATATCATTTAGTAAACACTGGCCAATATACAGGGTGACTCCTAGAAAGTCAGCTTTAAAAAGAAAAGAAAACCAAGAATAAATACAGCAGAGATATTTGTTCCCATACACCATAAGACAAACCCAGATTTACTCTAGGCAAGTTCTTAAGCAAACAAACAAAATCAACAATGACAAGCCTTTGGGCAAGGAGAATTCAATCAGAATCCAGAGATGCTAATGTGGCAGGCAGTTGGGTGGAGAGCAAGGCCCAGCCAGCCTTATGCAAAGCCGCACAAAACTGACATTTGGAAAAAGCACTCTGGCAAAGAGAAGTCTGGACTCCTCAGCTGAACTGCTCTCACCACTGACACTGGTCCAGAGGCACTCCAGAGTGTCCCAAAACAATCTCACCCCAGACGGGGCTCAGACATGTACCACATGAAGTTCTATGTGTGGTACTTCCTATAGCAGACAAATTATGCACAGAAAAGCCTGGATCCTTTGTATAATGACACTTTAAGCCTGCTCCAGCCTGCCTCCCCCTTTGGAAGTCCATCCTTCTTTAGATTCTCATAGTTTGCTTGCTACTGTCAAAATGTCTCTGTTGAATTCTCTACAGCAGGACTCAAGAACCCAGACCCTCCTGGACATACCCTCTAATTTCCGGTGTTACTAACACTGTTAGAATTATCTAACTGGCAGTGAAAATTATAAAACATTGGGATTAACAGGAAAGAAAAAAATCAACAGACAATAAAAACAAGCTTTGATGGTTCCAGCCATTGGATTTAGAGCCTAGGACGTCAAAGAAATTATCAGCCAGCTGTTCAAAGAACTAAAGAAAACCATGCTTGATTAACTTAAGGGTTTTCCTAGTTTCAGTTGCCAACTTGACAACTTAAAGCCACCTGAGATGAAAGTTTCCTTGAGGAATTGCTGAGATCAGATTGGCCTGTGAAGGATTATCGTGATTATGAATCGATGCAGGAGGGCCCAGCCCACTGTGAGCAGCACCACTCCCCACCAGAGCCAATGAGCAAGGCAGCAAACTGCTTTTTCATGGTTTCTGCTTCGAGTTCCTACTTGAGTTCCTGACCTAACTTCCCACAATGATGAACTCTTACCTGGAAGTATAAACCAAATAAAGCCTTTGCTCCCTAAGTTGTGTTTGGGCCTGGTGTTTGTCACAGCAACAGAGTGACACTAGAACAGGGGATAAAGGTATTTGCTTCTAAGCCTAGTGACCTGAGCTTAACATCCAGGACCCAAATGGTAGAAGAAAAGGGACTCCCACAGATTATCCTTGGGCCTCCAGACACAACTTTGACACACACACACACACACACACACACACACACACACCCTTATACATCCCTCATACATGCATGTGTATATCTAAAATATTTTTAAAATCAAAATTAAAATAATAGTCTAAAATACTTGACCCACAAATAAATAGATGGAAACTAGAGGAGCAAATATAACAAGAAACGAGCAACAGAAACAAAATGTCTATTTTTAAGTCCAACCATACCCTAGGTATTACTGTAATCAGACTACATGACAGAGGTTAGGATGAAAAGGGATGAGGGGAAAGTCTGAAATGATCTAAATGCCATTCTCAAGAACTCAGAAAAGGAAAACTACAATTTAAAAAAATAGATAATAAAGAAAAAAATAAATTGGTTTTGTAATTGAAACACACACACAAAAATAGGACATATAAATGAGAGATCATTCTTTTAAAACAACCAAGTGGGCAAACTTCTATCAAGACTAATGAGGAAAAGCAAAAAGAGGATATATGAATTATAATTATTAAAAAGAGGATAACACTGTAGACACTACACACTCTTAAACATATAAATGTATCACCTTGTAGGAACACCCTGGTTCCTCAAAATATACCAACTACTACAGCTTACTCAGTATGAAATAGTTCATTTAAGTTGGCCCACAACCTGAAAGGAAATTGAATATACAATTTCAAATTTCCCAAGACAGAAATCTCTAGGCCTAGATGGTTTCACTGGAGAAATCTTGAATGTTTAAAAACTCAATTCAGTTCTGAACAATCTTTTTCAACTATTAAATTAGATAAGAGCAAATACCAATTCCTTGTGTGAAGTAAGTATTACTCTAATATCAAAACTAGATAAGAGATATTACAAAGATAGAAAATGATAGAAAAATATCCTCAGGAGTACAGATGCAAAACTCCTTAAAGTGTGAACAAATATCCTTCAGCGATATGAAAAATGAATAATACAGCATGACCCGGGGACCCATGGCTACCTTAATAAGCAAAAGTTAATCAGTGTGATCCATTATTATTAACCAGCTGAAAAAAGAAAAATCACTTGAAAAAAGAAAAATTCCCTTGATATGAACTAATACTTGACAAAACCCAATGTCCGCTTGTCATTAAAACAAACAAACCTCCCCAAAGCAGAAACACAAAGGAACTTCCTCAACTTGAGAAGGAACATCTACAAATCCTCTGTAGTGTATAAAACACTGTAATAGTGAAAAACTTGATTCACACAATGAAGTGAGATTTGCTCTTTTCACATCTAAATGTTGGGAATGATTATGCAGAACTAGAATTTAATTTTTAAATATTTTAAGATTTCTCAGTGAAATCTCTCAGTGAAAGATTTGAGAGATTTCTTCAGGTGTTTTGGAGTGTTGGTGAGACGGTTTAAATTGGTACCCTCAAGTTACATATTAGGAACTTAATCTGCAGCCTGGGTTGGAGCTTCTCACCTGTATTTCCAGTACCTGGGAGGTTGAGGCAGAAGGATCACCATAACTTTGAGTCTTGGGATATCTAGTGGGTTCCAGGCCAGACTGGGCTATAGATAAAACTTCACACACACACACACACACACACACACACACACACACACACACACACACACACACACACACACAAAAGCAAGTTAATTTCCAGGACTGGGTATATAGTTTCATGGTACAGCATTTGTGACGACCTGGGTTCAATTCCAATTCCTAGTACCAAACAAACAAACAACTCTCACTCACCAGTGCAATAGTGTGTGAGAGATGGTGACACTGGTACTGTTGTCACTGGAAATAGGTTAATTACAAGATGGTTGACTTCTTATAAACAAGTTTGGCATCATTTGCTCTCCCGTCCTTCTGCTTGGTCACAAGCTGACACAGCAACAAGATGTGTAATTCCGCACAGCATCCTCACCAGCCACGGAACCACAGCCCGCAGACCCTGCTAGCCTCTGGGACTGAGAGGTACTTTTCTCTCTCTTTTTTTTTTTAAATTAGCTTGTCCATGGTCTCATTATAGCTACACAAAGTAAGCTAACAGATAATTTCTTATTAGCCATGTGTTTATCCAAAAGATGTTTCTCTATATTTCCATACAATATATTTCAATCTTAATCTTTCCCCTCCCAACTCCTTTCCTACCCACCCAACTTCATGTTTTCTCTCTCAAAATAAGCCCAAAAGAAAATCAAAACAAAGAGACAAGAAACCCAATATGACAAAAGAAATGTACCAAAACAAAATAAAATGAAACAAAAAGTGCCCAAAGAAACATGGAGTCTGTTTTTTGTTGTTTTGTTTTGTTTTCTGTTTTTTTTTTTTTAAACAGGCCCCTGAACCTTAGCACAACTGACTCCATGATAGAAGTACAGGTCAGGCTGTAAAACTCAATGTACAGACTTCACCATCTGCCAAAATTAAAACACAGGCCCAATTCATCAAAGTCCATAGTTCTGTGGAAGTTTCTAAGTGCACTAACCTTGCTTTTTGGCTTCTGTAGTTATGTTTCTGGCTAACTATTCTTGTCAACCCAGAACATGATTTTTTTTTGTGCTTAAAAGCTCACCCTGAGAAAAGCTCAGGGATACACTGGGATACTGGATACTCAGTGTAGTCTACAGCCTGCTAATTAAGACTTCCTATTGGCTTAAACCCTTTTCCAAATAGTATTCTCTGGTGGATACCCATAACAGTTTTATGTTGGCCAACTACTACTGGGCATGGGACCAGTGTGGTTGATATACCCAGTGACACCCCACTGGAGACAACTGATTTTTCCTTTTTTGAGCCCCCAAAAGTATTTTTAGTGGTAATGTAGTTGTGCTTAGAGAGGTGAGAAGTTATGAATTTTCCTCCCCCAGTCCTTTGTTTCTTTGAAAAACTACATATCAAATTTTACACAGGAAGATCAGAACCACCATCTAAAATCCAGGGTGCCAGTCAGATTTCTGCCATCAAATTTTACTTCTGCAGAGGAAAGAAAAAGACAGGTTTTCTACATAGCCCTGGTTATCCTGGAACTGACTATATAGACCAGGTTGGCCTTGAACTCACAGAGATCCACCTGCCTCTTGAATACTTGGATTAAAGGTGTGAGCCTCCATGACTAGTCAAATTCTACTTTTCAAAAAAGACTTATTTTTAATTTTAGGAAGGGGAGTTGTACACATGAGTGTGGGTACCAATGGATTTGCTGAAGCTGGAGTTATAGGTGGTCATGAACTGCTACGAGGATGCTGGGAACTGAACTTCAGAGCCTCCACAAGAGCAATACATTCAGTGCTGAGCTATCCCTCCAGCCCCAAACTGTACTCTTTAATGTCCTTAGCAACTCCATCTTCAAGACCGCTAGCTAGCTCTCCAGTCTTCCCTAATGGAAAACAGTGTGCTGCTCATCCTTAACAAGCTTCCTGCCTGTATCTTTGTGAACACTACGGTACTACGGTTTCCTCTTTTTTTTTTTTTTTTTTTTTTTTTTTCTTTTTTCTCATTAGCTAAATATCAGTTTCTTTTACTAATTTCTATTCTTCCAATCTGAGATTCTGAACATCTAAGTTTCCTTTCTGTCATATTGTGCCTTGAATGTTCTTATCCAGTCTACAAACCTCTTCTTCACTATCATTCTTCAAGTCTCACAAATTGTGGTTTTAACCTTTCCCAAGATTTAAGTCATTCATCCCATAGCTTACTACATCTTTCTACTCAAGTGGTAAATATGCATCCCTGCTGCCAACAAAACAAACCTTTGATTTTGCCTCCCAAATCTACTGCTCTGGTCTTTTCCCTTTCCTAAGGATGCTCTCATTTACCCAGTTGCACTGAAACCCCTAGGACCAGTCTCCTCAATCTTTCCCGTTTCCTCACTCACTATACCCACCTCCTCACCAGGCTTTAAGTGAGCCTTCTGCATCAGGACCCTTCCACAGCCTGAAAACCATTCCCCTTTCTCCTGCAAACGATTCGGTTCTCCCTGCCTGCCTCCAGCACTGGGGCCTTCCCAGTGCAGCTTTGCGTGTGCCTCCTAACTAACATTCCTTATCCTTCCCATTGATATTCTGTGTTTGTTCATGTTTTTTTTTTTATCATTTCCATAGCTCTGGCATAACGCAACACATTCACTTATCTGTAAAATATCCACCTTGCACTCTGACTGTAACCTCTAGGGTGATTGTCTGGTTCACTTAGAACTTGATGCTATAAATCAAAGACATAGACGATCTTCATTCGTTTGCTGTGTGCATTTACCACTTCTAGCTCTGTTCACGTGTCCTTTAAGTTGGTCTGTGGGAGGGTCACCGAGCCTGCTGATTCTCAAGTCCCTTGCTCATTTTCCATGTCCATCTTCTGAAACTCCCTTTGCTGCCTGTAGATGCTCCGCTGTCCCCTTACATCTATGTCTGCTCTCTTCACACTCTTTCTCAGTGAACACTCCGAGTAGTAGATGCAGATCTGCTTTCTTCCGCTCCCATTTCCCACTTCGCCAATTAGTCATTATTTCAGTGGACATTAATTTCCATATAGCCCTTAGATTTGTTTTTCAAATCTGCCTGATGCTTGAAAATTTGTTACCCATTTATATTTTTGTGAAGTCCTTGCTTGGAGGTTCTCTCTCTGTCTCTCTGTCTCTCTCTCTCTCTCTCTCTCTCTCTCTCTCTCTCTCTCTCTCTCTCTCTCTCTCTAAGCAGGTCTGTGTAGCAAATCTGAGGCCTTGGCATGCAACTTCACCCACCTACACTCTCCCCTGCTACTCCATAGCTGTAGTCTATAAGTTTTGGAACCCCAGTATGTCATTTATCAATGTTCCTTCTTCTCACTAATAGAGTATTATATGCAATTCCCAAACTCACTTCACCTGCATCTAAGCCCAGGCTTAGCTAGACAAGTTTCTTTGTCTTGAGTTTGAAGACATCGGCAGTTTTCTTTCCTTGCCAACATTTCCCAGAAGGTACAGTCCTTCAGGAGTCATGGCCTCAGGAAGCATTCTTGTGAGGTCAAGGCATCATCTCCTATCCTGTGTCACCATTAAGTCAGAAAAGTGCTCAGGGTTGCCTTGGCA
Source organism: Phodopus roborovskii (assembly GCF_943737965.1). Classification (NCBI taxonomy): domain Eukaryota; kingdom Metazoa; phylum Chordata; class Mammalia; order Rodentia; family Cricetidae; genus Phodopus; species Phodopus roborovskii. Next base: position 28,069,451 of record NW_026126469.1, read on the forward strand.
TTAGCCCACATGCCTGTAACTCCAGTATCATTTCATTCTTCATTTTAGCCCTTAAGTGCTCTCTTTGTTAGTTTGTAATCCCAGGTAAGCATTATAAGTATGTTGTAACATGGCTGGGGAGATGGCTCGGAGGGAAAGTGTGCTGTACAAACATGAATACTTCAGATCACCTGCATCCAGATGTAAGAACCCAGGCACAACAGCACACATGTGTAACCCCAACTCTGGGGGTAGGGGGATTGCAGATCCTGGGGCAGTCTAGCATAAACTGTGAGCTCCAGATTCAAAGAGAGACCCTGTCTCAAAAAATAAGGTAGAGGGCCAGCAAGATGGCTCAGGGGGTAAAGGCACTTGCTGTCAGGTCTAGTGATCTGAGTTTGATCCCTGAGTACCACAAAGATAGAACAAATTCATGCAAGTTATCCTCTGACTACACACATGTACATGTAGACACATACAAAATAAATGAAATTTTAAAAATTAAATCTTTTTCTTTTTCTTTCTTTTCTTTTTTTTAATTCCAATCCCAGTTCCCCTCACTCCCCCCTCCTCCTCTCTGCACCATGGAGAGGGTAAGGCCTCCCCTAGGAAGTCTACTAAGTCTGTCTCATCATCTCATTGAGGCAGGACCAAGGCACCTCTCCACCACCACACCCCTGTGTCTTGGCTGAACAAGGTATCTCTCCATACAGAATGGGCTCCTCTAAGACAGTTTGTGCATTAGTGTTAGATTTTGGACCCACTGCCACTCTCCCAGCCACACCATTGTCACCCATATTAAGGGAGTCTAGTTCAGTCTTATGCAGGTTCCCCATTTGTCAGCCCTGAGTCAATGATCTTTCACTAGCTCAAATCATCTGATTCTGTGTGTTTCCCCATCATGGTCTTGACTCCTCCCTCACTTCAATTGTACTCCAGGAGCTTGACCCATTGGTTAGTTGTGGATTTCTGCATCTGTTTCCATCTGTTTCTGGAAGAGGGTTCAAGCTTCTCTGGGGTAATGGATTGTAGGCTGGGTATCTTTTGCTTTATGTCTGGTATCCACTTATTAGTGAGTACACACTATATTTGTCTTTCTGGTTTTGGGTTACGCACTTAGGATGTTTTGTTTTATTTTCGAGTTCTGTCCATTTGCCTATGAATTTTAGGATGTCATTGTTTCTTATTGCTGAGTAGTATTTTACTGTGTAAATATACCTCATTTTCTTTATCCATTCATTCCATTCATCAGTTGAGGGGCATCTAGGTTGTTTCCAAGATCTGGCTATTAAGATTAATGTTGCTATGAACACAGTTGAGCAAATGTCCTTGTGGTGTGAATGTGCCTCATTTGGGTATATGCACAAAAGTGGTATTGCAGGGTCTTGAGGTAGGTTGATCCCTAATTTTCTGAGAAATCGCCATACTGATTTCCACAGTGGCTGTACAAGTTTGCACTCCTACCAGCAGTGGAGGAGGGTTCCCTTTCTCCACATCCTCTCTAGCATAAACTGTCATTGGTGTTTTTGATCTTAGCCATTCTGATGGTGTAAAATGGAATCTCAGAGTGGTTCTGATTCGCATTTCCAGGATGACTAAGGAATTTGAGCATTTCCTTAAGTGTCTTTTTGCCATTTGAGATTGTTATGTTGAGAACTCTCTGTTTAGATCTGTACCCCATTTTTTTTATTGTATTATTTGGTAGTTTGGTTTCTTGAGTTCTTTGTATATTTTGGAGATCAGCCCTCTGTCAGCTGTGGGGTTGGTGAAGATCTTTTCCCATTCTGTAGGGAACCGTTTTGTCTTGTTGACCATGTACTTTGCTTTACAGAAGCTTCTCAGTTTCAGGAGGTCCCATTTATTAATTGCTGCTCTCAGAGTCTGTGCTACTGGTACTCTATCTAGGAAGTGGTCTCCTGTGCCTATGTGTTCAAGTGTATTTCCCACTTTCTCTTCTGTGAGGTGCCGTGTGGAGGGATTTATATTGAGGTCTTTGATCCAATCCATATGGACTTGAATTTTGTGCATGGCAATAGATATGGATCTATTTGCATTCTTCTACATGTTGACAGCCAGTTATACCAGCACCATTTGTTGAATTTTTCTTTTTTCCACTTTATATTTTTAGCTTCTTTGTCAAAAATTAGGTGTTCGTGGGTGTGTGAGTTCATATTGGGGTCTTCAATTGGATTCCATTGGTTCACCTGCCTGTTTTTATGACTGACTGGTTTTCTATAGAATAAGGGTTTAATTCCCAGTACCCACATGGAGATCACAGCCCTCCACAAAAGTAGCTCCAAGGGTCTGATTCCCTCTTCTGGCTTCCTTGGGCATCACATAAACATGGTACATGCATGCAGGCAAAAAAACCCATACACATAAAATAAAAACAGTAAGTAAATCTCAAAATGTATAATTTTAATAAAAAAATATATACTAACATGGAAAACAGCCGAGGAAGTCACCCAATATCACCCCCTGGTCTTCAAACCCGTATACATACTCAGGTGTGTGCAACCACACACAAAAGCTCACACAGAGTTTACAACATTGGATCTAGCATTTCTAGATAGTTTTACTAAAATGTCATTTCAGTTAAACAGCCCCTCCTCCTGTGCCAGAAATATTAACTTATGTTTCTTATAGTTAAATATAAAAATACTACAAGATACCTCAATTTATAAAATATTGCTTAATATATATTCCTAGTGATTTTCAAATAGAATTAAGTTTCTTTTGGGAAGGGGGTTCGAGACAGGGTTTCTCTGTATAACTGTCCTGGCTGTTCTGGTACTGGCTCTGTAAACCAGGCTGGCCTCCAACTCATTGAGATCCACCTGCCTCAGCCTCCCAAGCACTGGGACTAAAGGCGTGCTCCACCACTGCCCAGCTTAGAATCAACTTCATTCTTTCTTTAGGTCATTGTAGTAAAACATAGTGTAAACTTTATAGGTTGGAATAAAGACAGGCTGTGTTTGCTCTAGAAGACATTATGACTGTAGGGCACCTTTTCTCCAAACTTGCCAAACTACATCATAAACACGCTAATTAATCCTCGGGGGCCTCCTTTGACAAAATATATAGCACAGCGTTAATTAATCCTATGTGTGTCACTACATTGGGGCTGAGTTGAATTTTATCCCCACTTGTTAGTAGACAAACTTAGCTGTGAGTACTGTCAACACAACCGCCAGTCAAGAAGAAGAACAGAACAAAGATGTGGTCCTTGGACAATCAAAACTACACTGGGCTGCGGCCTAGAAGCTGGCTTCAAGCTTTTTCTATGCTAGTGAATATAGTGTTTCAAAATGCAAATGTTTTTATTCTTAAATGTTTTAGAACAAAAAGATATGATTAATTGAATTCTAAGCACCTTTAAAATTTTGTGCTCTATCTTCTTTCCTGTTTCTCTTTCTCAATCAAATATCTAGGATTTACATCACCTCTATTCTATGTACATTAATTAGGATTATTAAAAATCACAATTATTTTAAAAATATAGACTTTAATTCTAGTTACAAATTTCAGAGAACTATAATTTTTAACTTTTAATATAAAATCATCAGGTAAACCAGCTAATAAAGAAATGAGTCTAAACAGTTGACAAACATTTTTAAAGAGGCACTTAATGAAATAAGAAAGGGAGGCCAATTGTCAACACTGTATCCAACACTATCGCATGTAACAATCCAGTAAAGCTATGTCATTTTCTAAACACACACAATGCGAAATCCCTGCGGTCCCTCCCTACTTCCACTAGTTGCTAACTGCACATCACTAAGAGAACTAACTAAACAAACAGACCCGTGCAGATCAGTCTGCTTGTCCACTGGGATTTTTAATCCACATAGGATATATCATTATCTTAGTTGGTAAGGAAAAATAAAACTATTTTATTCCTTTTGCCATATACTTTCTACAATAGGTAAAAGACAAAAATCATCAATATTTGTTTGCCATTGGCTTTATTTTCTGTCTCATTTATTAACATTTTTGGTTTCATTGGGGTATAAAAGTCAACAATAAAAGTCATTTCCCATGTTCTAGGATTAAGCATTGTCATGTCTAAAAACAAATAAATACATACATATAAGAGTCCTAGCTTTGATAACTAGAGTTAAGTAGAAAATCTGGAGCTTTGGCTCTCGCTATCGACTATGGAGACTTAATCATACTGGTTACCCTGACTTACAAGAAGAAAAACAAATATTAATCCCTTTGTTTAACCACATACCATTCTGACTGACCTAAGACACATGGATGTTGTCAGATTGTGACTCAATCTCTATTTTACTAGTGATGCAACTGAGGTCAGGTGGGTGGTGGGACATCCTAGGTCACCATACCTAGTAATGCCACTAACTAGGGCAGAGCAGACACTATTTCCCATGTTCTATTTTCAGTCTAATTCATTCACGTTTTATCACACTGCCCTCTAAGTTCACTCCCGTAGAACAATTGCCTATATGAATTATTATTCTACAGTACCGATTTCCCTTAGCTCTTAAGTTTGTGACCTGTTTACCAGACACTTTCTTAGAGCTAGCTGTGCCACAGCTTTGGTAATGACTGCAGCTCCTCCTCTCCCATGGGCATGAAGGGTGCCAACTAGCTGACCCCCCCCGGAGACCAGCTCTAGTGGTACATCCCTGTGGGACTAAAGGATGGGATCAGAACTGCAGATGATGGGAAGATGCGCAGCAGGGCTGGAGACACATTCGTAGACACTGAGAAAAAGGTGGGACAGAATTTACTTAACATTTGAAAGTTCATGGGTTACATCCCTGAAATTAAGAGGAGAACTCGAGGGGGCTGGAGAAATGGCTCTGGTTAAGAGTGTCTGAGTTCAATTCCCAGTCAAGTGCCTGGTGGCTCACAACCATCTATAACGGGATCTGATGCCCTCTTCTGGCATGCAGGCGTACATGTGACAAGAAGTAAAGCCCCACCTGGTACTGCGTTCTGGGAAGAAATTTTGGTAGCTATGTGCCACATGAAACCAGACCCTTCATCGACTGTTGCCTGAGCCAACTCAGAACAAAGGAATACAGCCTCAATTCCAGATTATAAGAGATTAAAAAAGAAAAGAAAAGAAAAAAGCAGTCTTTCTTGGGGGAAGCCTCCATTTGCATTTTCTATCCCATACCTCTCCGCCCCATGCTTTGTTCCTTCACAATCCATTCCTCTATCAAGCAAACGTGTTAGAACAAGGTGTGGAGCCCAATGGCAAACCACTGACCTAACATGCCTTAGGGCCTGGGTTTTATTTCCATCAATGAAAAAAAAATTAAACAAATAAATAAATAAAATTTTTAGAGTTGTATTTTTAAAGATACAGATATATGTAACATTTGTAAAGTGAAAAGACATAGCTCCTGATCCTTTGAGCCTGAAATGGCTGACATTCTTGATTTTGGTTAAATCAGGTCACGTGCCTCAGGGGGACAATCCTGATATGCTGCCAGGTCTTTCCCGTGCTGAGTTTGAATTCTGTGGACTCCGCCTCCTGGATGTACTGTACTAATTTTGACTTTATCAGCAGAAGAATGAAGAAAAGAAAAAACAACAACACGGTAGAAACAGATGGATTTAAGATGGCTGTAAATAAACTTTCTTTCTGGCCTCCTGCAAGCTATTTCTCTTGGTAACAGTGCAGTTGTGTGCTGCGTAACAAGCTTCCTCACCAGTGCACTATTTAGGACTATGCACACTGCAGTGGTCCCACGCGATTATAGGGAGCTGAAAAGTGCCTATCCTAGTAAGAGTGCAGCAGTCTTAATGTTACAGAGCAACACATTGGTGGCAGTGTCACTGCACACAAACCTGCCGAGCTGCCCACTGTATTAAGATATAACATGCGTATCTATGGACGGTGTAGCATAACTGATCGGGATAAAAAGATGCTACCTCATGTGGGTCTGTGCTAGTTCACATCATGCTGGTCGCACAATGATGAAGTCAGCCCGAAATGCTGTTTTCCGAATGTGTGTCCATACTAAATGGTACTAAAGAGCTACACAGACCTTGGGCCTTCGAATTAGGCAGCCAAGGTGACCATGCTACTTGTGTGTTTGCTGGCATTCCTTGTTGCTTCCCACATATTATTATCAAGTAATTATCACATCTTCAATGATTTAGCCAACTTATTTAAGCTTATTAAAGTGTGGCAAGAGCATATTGAAGAAACTCCAGGTGAAGATGTGAAGAATTATCATATTCCTAGCTATAGCAACCCAAACTCCAGTTGATCTGTACAGGGTCTTTATTGTTTGCTTCTCTGTTCTGGAAAGTTCTGGTGTCTAGATAAGGAATCTAGGAAAAAAAATCTCTAAAATTCTCGAGATGTTATTTTATCTTTAAGTTCATTCTACATGAATTTATACAAAAAGTCCTAAAACTGTGTGTAACTAGCCTGGGGAATTAAACTGATACTTTAAGCCTGAGCTTTTTCAAACTTTAAAATATGTAAATCATCTGGACATTTTGTGAAAATTAAGTTCTCAATCCAGTAACTGGACCCAAGATGTGGCATTTTATTTGTATAGTTGACGGCGCTGGTTCTGCTGGCCCTCCAGACACTCTCAGTAGCAAGCATCTTCTGCACACACAATGTCCCCCTTTATTTCTAAATTCTTTTATTTAAATCGTTTATTCTTATTTCATGTGCCTGCATTTGTGTTTTGCCTGCATATATGTCTGTGTAAGGGTGTCAAACCCACGGAACAGGAGTTACAGACAGTGGTGAGCTGCCATGTGTGCCTTGGTAACTGAACCCAAGTCTTCTGGAAGAGCAGCCAGTGAACTTAACCGCAGAGCCCCCAGCCCCTGTTTCTAAATTCTTATTCTGTTGATCTTTTGAGTTTCTTTTGTTTCTCTTTTTCTCGCCTTGAGTCATCCAAGAGTCACCATGGCTGCTTAACCATGGAGACGGCTATGAAGGCTCCTCAGTTCATAAGCTATAAAAGCTGCAAATGGGATGTCTCCATCAGACCCTTCCCCTCAGAGCTCAGGGGAGAGCTTTGAACTCTGCAGGACAGGAGGCAGAAAGAATGTAAGAACCAGAGGAAATGGAGGACACCAAGAAAACGAGGCCCTCTAAATCATGAGCAAAGCTCCATGAACTCAGAGACCGAGGCAGCACGCACAGGGCCTGCACAGGTCTGCACCAGGTCCTCTGTGCATACATTATGGCTTCCCGTTTTTTCTGGGACTCCCGAGTGTGTGAACAAGTGTGTCTGATTCTTGTGCCTCCTCTTGGGCTCTTTTCCTACTGTTGGTTTGTCTTGTCCAAATTTGATGTGACAGTTTTTATCTTATTATATTTTATTTTATTTTTATCCCTTAGAAGCCTGTTCTTTTCTCATAAGAGAAAGGAAGTAGATCTGAATGGGAGGAGAGATGGAGAGGAACTAGGAAGAGTAGAGGAAAGAAAAACCATAATCAGAATACATTAAATAAAAAAAAATCTTTTCACTAAAAGAGAGAAAAAATAAAAACAAACAACCAGGAGTCCAAGGCTAGCCCTCACTGCATAGCAAATAGAAGGCCAGCCTGGGCTATACAGGATGCTATTCCCCCCATAAAAGTTTCTAAAAGATATACAGATTTTTAAGTGAGCAAGAACGATATAGTATTATCTTAGTATATTTCTTAGCAATTACATATTTTCCTTAGGTTATGGCTTAACAAAAACTAAAAAGAACCTTATGATGTTAAGTTTCTTAATAGAAAGTAAGAGCTTGCCGGCTGTGTGAAGTCAACAATGCCCATGCACTGGCCTTAATTACAACTTGTTAACACCATATCCTTTTGAAGTCTAGTCTCAAGGATACAGAATACCCAAGAAATCGGGATAAGCCAACACCGGAACTACGGATGCTATGCAGTACTCCTTAAACCCACTTCTGGGTGTAAGGCATTATACTTCTACCAAATACCAAAATCCTCACAGGAATTGCTGGCTTTAGTACGAGCCCATTAAAATAACAAATGTTAGTATTCACACAGTGACAGACATGTTCTCCTAGAAGACTCTACAATCGCAATGTGTCTACCGGGAAGTCATAGTCTCTTTTTATGTGGGGAAACTGGAAGGATAACAGTTACACTTAAAATGGATCTGAAGCTCCTAACTTAAAAATCCATCTTCTAGCCATTACACACTGCAGAGCATTCATTGTTAAGCCGCGTTTGCCACAGGAACTGATTCCTTAAATGAAAATTGCATAAAATAGCTTGTTTCTCAGTAAGACTTAGAAACATAGTTTATGCAATGTTAGCTTCTTGCCAGTACGGCTGATAACACTAAGTACAATCCAACTGTGCAGCAGCAGTATTTTTGCAAGAAGGAAGCAGAATCTGACCATTACACGCCATCAACCAGGCAACAGCGCCTCCTAGTGGCCATATGAAAAATAATAAGAACTATCTGAAGTCACAACATCTAAAATCTAGAAGCTAATCACGAAGGATTATATAAACTGGTGGAGAATTAAAGAGAATTTGTATTCAAGATTAAAAGATACTACCCAGAAGCTCCAGTCACCGCTCCAATTGTGTGTGCTTGGCCCTTGTTTTTTGGCCGATACTATATTATTCTCATCCACAACAGGGCTAGGATTTTCCTCAGCCTCTTCCTGTAGCTCCGTGGCAACTCTTGAGTCCCCTTCATTTACTACCTGCAAATAAACGCCAACAATTTATATATTGGCAAATGACATTTTGAAAGAGAAACATGTTCAAATATGTAAATTACTTTCAAAATTCTTGTTGTTGTTGTTTCGAGACAGGGGTTTCTCTATATAACTTCTCTGGCTGTCTTTGAACCCAATTTGTAGACCAGGATGGACTCAAACTCACAGAGATCGGTCTGCCTCTGCCTCCCGAGTGCTGGAATGAAAGGCATCCAACACCACTGCCTGGCTAATATAATTTAATATCATTTAAGTTTTCTATTTTAAAACATTTTAAATGGTGTGTGAGAGAGAAAGAGCGCTTGTACACACGGGCCATGAGGACAAGTGAGGATCAGGAGACAACTTCCAGGGGCCATTTTTCTCCTTCCATCATGTGTGTCCCAGTGAGCAAAGTCACATAGTCAGACTTGGGGTAGGCACCTTTCTTTACACACTAAACGATCCCACCAGTCGCATAAGCTAATTTGTTTTTTGGTTTTTGTTTTGTTTTTGAAACAGGGTTTCTCAGTGTACCTTTGGAACCTGTTCTGGAACTCACTGTAGAACAAGCTGGCCTCTGACTCACAGAGAAATCTGCCTGCCTCCGCCTCCCGGCGTGGGCCACCATTGCCACGCCCCATAAGTTAATTTCTAAAGAAAAATATCTAAACACTTAAAAGATGTAAATTAAGACTGAAGAGATGGCTCAGTTGAAAATGTGCTTCCTGAACAAGTCCCCCCTTAAGTCCCAGCACCCACATATAAGTTGGCCATGTGCCTGGTGCTGGGAGCTGGGACAGGGTGCAACAGGTGGACCTCTGGGGTTCAATGGCCAGGAAATCTTGTTGAATTGGTGATCGCTGTGGTCAGCGAGAGACCTGTATCAAAAAATAAGGAGGTGAGTAATTGAGGCAGACATTCCATATTGACCCGTACATGTATGCACACACCACAAACATATGTATGCATACAAAAAAACAGAAACAGATGTTTTGCTTCTACCATTCATCATTCATACATGTAGCAAATATCTCCCAACCACTGCCATTTTCTAGGTAGCTTACTTGATACTAGAAACACGAAAATAAGAAAAACAAAGTTCTTAAAGACCTCGCTAGAGGTTCATGGTCTGGGGAATAAATAATCAAACAATTTTAAAATACAATGTATTGAGAATATGGCCACTTTGGAGAAATATCTGTAATGCCCAGTAGGGTCTAATTTTAGGAATATATTACAATCCAGCAACTTAACACACACAACAAACCAAGGATGCCTTTAATGATGATAGAGTAGAAATCTCATCACCCATTGATGCATTAGTGAATAAACTAGATTATTGGTGTTAGCCGGGTGGTGGTGGCACAACACACCTTTAATCACAGCACTCAGGAGACAGAGTGTGAGTTCAAGGCCAGCCTGGTCTACAAAGCTAGTTCCAAGACAGCCAGTTCTACACAGAAAAACCTTGTCTCGAAAAACAAAATGAATGGGAGGGGGGAGGATGAACAAAAATTTGATGGTAAACTAATGAATACTATGTCTTGAGCAGGTCCAAGACTTCAGTCTAGAGGACTCAGAGAAATGATTTGTGCTTTTTGAAGGAAATGGGACCACTGGGTCGTTGTTCATGAAAGGGCTGTAATTGGAGGGGGCGGGGAGTGGTTGGGAGCAGGTCCCACGAACATCCTCACTGCTTGCAGTTACCTCTGCCTCCGCTATAACAAAACTGTTCCTCGGGGTTCCTCGGGGTTACAGGGAAAGGCACACAGGGCAACAGGCAGTGGATCAAAGGAGGAAGTCAACTCAATTTAAACTCAGAAGTTTTAAACCCATGGAAGGCCCTCACCCTGGTGATACTGATTGTGGCTCTCTGGAGAAGAGATTTATAAACCATAATAGCTAAGAGAGATCTCTTCTGCATGAACTACATCCACCACAAAAAGAAGGGATGGGTATACCTGGATACAGAGAGAAAAACAAGCGGAAGTACATAATTTGACCCCGTTAGAAACACAGTATTTATTAAAATAACTTTTTATATGACTCCTTCTCCCAAACCCTCAGAATTACTTGTCCAATTTATTTTCTGTTTTAAAAAAAGGCATTTATCTATTTATTTGCTTATTTATTTATGTGTGTGGTGTTTTGTCTGCATGTATATCTGTGCACTGTGTGTTGTGCATGCCTGGTGCCCTCAGATGTCCTAGGATTGGATTACAGGTGGTTGTGAGCCATCTTTTGGGCTCTGTCCTTAAAATAACAAAAAGGTGGACGTTTGTGTCTCCATAACATAGAATTTGAAGTTCTGGATTAACTTCAACAGCTCCTGAAATACACCCACCAGCAAATCTTCGTAGCTAATCACTAGTAGGTATCACTCATACTGTTTGGGAAGTTACTCAACACAAGACAAACAACAAAGGTTACTGGGCATGCTTCACTTTGACTTTGGTCATCAAAATCACTGCCCTGGGTTGGTGAATGGTTCAGCGGGCGATGACATTTCGGGTGGAAGAAGAGAACCAACTGTACAAGTTGTCCTCTCACACCTACACATGCAACACACACACACACACTCACACACACACACTCACGAAATATAAATAAATAAGTAAGTAAATCAAGCCTTATTAACTTCTTCGTGGTTATCTGGGCCCATGAAATGTTACTGCCCACACTCTAGGTGGGTCTGTCCAGTCTAGCCTTTCACGGACATGCCCAGAGCCTTGTCTCTTTGGTATTTTAGGTCTGTCAAATTGACAATCAAATCAGGTATGATACCGTCGAATGCAGAACTTTAAAGGCAAGAACTCAACTGATCCAAATCTAGGCTTTGTGGCTCAACTAGTGCAAAAGGGCATGGCCTCCCTGCCCTCATTGCTTACACAGAGACTAGAAAAAGGTCACTCCTCTCCCAGACTTTATCTTCCAGAGAAGCAACTTGGCTTCAATAGAGGGAGCAACAGCAGGCATCTGGACACTTTCTGAACAGCATTGGGCAACACTGTCACAAGGGTCCATGCTCTGTGGAGGACTATCCCTCTCTCCCTTAACTAGACATCCCCCTGGGAAAGGGCAGACCCTACGGGTTTACCCAATGGACTGAAACCTCAGGAAGTCCTCTTAACACTAACATGGAAATGTTCTGGCTAACGGTTGGCTGCATCTGTACATTGCACAGATTCTCAGGTCATTGCCTGAGTGGTGCCCCTCTGGAGTGAGCAGTCACACTGATCCCTAAAGGATAAAGCAAGGCCACACATATGAATGCACACACTAAATCTATAAAGACAAGGCCTCACCAGTCACTCCTGACCTCTTCGGAGTTCTAGATATACCCACCATGCCCAAGGCTTGGTTTCTCAAAATAGGACTCTGAGCTCTTGAACAAGGTTTTCCATGGAACTTTCACCTTCCTCTCTGGTCCCAGGCTTCAGGTCACAGAAGGAGCACTGGGGCTTTCTTAAGATAAAATCCAATTAAATAGTACTGGAGAGATAGCATACTAGGTAAGGTGCTTGCCATCAAGCATGAGGACCTGAATTCATGCCCCTGGATGCCACCTCCCCTCAAACACACACACACACACACACACACACACACACACACACACACACACACACACATAGCCCAGTGTGGTGGCTTAAATGGTGAAGACAAGAAGATCTCTGGGCTCCTTGGTTTCCTGACCAGCCAGGCTAGCCTAATCTATGAGCCCCAGGCCAGTCAGAGGCCCTAGCTCAAAATGTCAAGGTGATATTACCTGGGGAATGGCATGTGAGGTTCACTTGTGACTCCCATAGTGACTGAACACTTGTATAGTACATACAAGCATCTGCATACATGTAGGTACTTGCATACACACAACTAAAGTTCAAGTTTAAAAAATGGCACGTTTCAGTTACCCTCAAAGCCATGGGTGACTTAGAACAAAGTGATTTACTTTTTTGTTTTCCTGGGAGCTAGTTTTCCTCACCTCTCCCTCTCCCTCTTCTGGACAACTGGGTAAAGAAAGTGTGTGTCCTTTCCTGTGGTGTGGGAGCCACGGTCACACAAAGCACCCTGTTCAACTGCAGAAACTGCCGCTGAGGTCTCTTCCTTCAGTCTCGGTAGTGGAGCCTCTCTTTACCTTGTAAGCCTTTCCTGCCCTTCCCACCTGCCCCCTCCCCACTCATCACTCCACACCCCTGAGGCTTGAACAGCATCCGTTCTGTATCAGCTGTGTCATTCCCTCATGTTCAACCTGGCTCCTTAATTCCACAGAAGGGATAACATCCCCCAGCCCGATCCATTCGGTCAATAGGTTCACCATGTTATTCCTCAGTTGATGGATAGAGTTCACCTGTATCCTATTTCATAGTAATGTTTGTGAATCTAGTGAATAATGCATCTATTCATTTGCTCATCCAAACAATTGTTTGAACGGTACCCTTGGCTACGCTAAAATGCTTCTCTAAAAGAAAATATTTACACACAACCACCCCACCATAATGCTGTGAGGACAGTGTTGAGCAAGTATCCTGCAACAAACAAAAGGGTTTCACCTCAAAGACCAATCACCAACTCCTTCCATGTGCCAGATAAGGAGGTAAATGACAGTGCTAGTTGAAACCCAAACAAAGCGGTTGAGATCCTGGGGACTTAAAGTTTGGGGTCCTTTTAACCGAGAGCTGATAGTGAAGGGAGGCGGGCAAGAGAGATCCCACCTCAAAAATCACAACAATGGAACCAGACCCACCGGGGTCTGGGACTGGGACTGGGGCATTTCGGGGACCAAACTCAAGCCCTTGACACGTGGTCGCCCAGCCGGGAACAGGTTCGCGGGAGACACAGAAAACCGTTTCCTTGGTAACAACTTTCCGAATTACGCCCAAGAGTACCGGGGAAAGGGAAGGGAGGAATTCATTATCATAATCGGAGGGTTCAAACAGCTATGCCGGGGAAACTGCCGGCCAAGCCACCTCTCGGGGACCTGCCTGCCCCTCGAGGCCGCTTACCTGGCGGGCCATCAGAGCGCCCTCCATCGCCGCACGCTCCCGCGGAACCCCGCACGTGCGTCCCAGCGAGGCCTGGCCGCCAGAGGGCCGGCCAGGCGCGTGCCCGCTGCGCGCTCCCAGCTCCGGCCCTCCGAATCCCACCTCCAAGTTCAGCCCGGGAGCTTTGCGTCCTCTGGCGGCAAGTAGTGACTATTGCCTTTGGCCAAGTCCTTAAAAGCTAATTGTTAGCTAGGATGTCAACCACACTTAGTAGGGATCAGTGATGAGCCTTAATCCTGACACAGAGTCCTGTGTCTGCTGTGAAAAGCAGAGGGGTGTTATTCTTTGCTGGGACTGGATTGGGAAGCTATTATCTTGTACATAGAACGACTGTTCTCCTATATGGATGTATTCGACGTCACCGAACGTATGCTTAAAAACTAATAAAACAGGCAGGACAGGATAACACATGCCCATAAACCATGCAGTAGGAAGACAGGAAGACCATGAATTGGCCAGCCGCTTGGGCCACAATGAAGTACAAGGCCACATGAGACCCTGGATCCCAAGAAAAAAGTAAAACAAACAAAAATCTAAAAAGCCTCTGGTAAAATTTTATGTTTCTCTTGTATACCTATAAAAGTCACCAAGCACACACCAATAAGTACTAGAAGAACCAGAATTAGACACATTGTGCAACGTGGAGAGGGCACAGCCTGGCCTCTAGCATTGCCACACTATATTAAAAATACTAGGGAATTGGAGCCATAGTTCAGTCCTTGAGAGGCTCAGCTTTCATTTCCCAGAACCCTTGTCAGGCAACTCACAGCCTCCTGTCACTCAAGCTCTGTGGCATCCTCTGGCTTCCAGCAGCACTACACTCAAGTGCACAGCCCTGCCTGCACACAAACACACACACACACACACACACACACACACACACACACAGAGTCGCTTTAAAAAAATCAACATAAAAAACAATGGGAAGTGTTAGGATGAACGATGTTAACATCTAATTGGTGGAGGATGGGTGGTAACAGAGGTGATTATTGGAAAAAGAAAAAGAACTGGGATTAAGAGAAAAAGGAAGAGTGGGCGATTGACTGTTAAAGATGACCGAGGGAGGGGTAAGAAAAGCAGCAGCTTAGAACTGAATGAGAGTCTTCTTAGTTATTGAAACAACTCTTATTGAAAGAGTAAAACAAGTAGCAAAGAGGGAAAACAACATAAGCACGGAGCAGAGTTTTTCAATATGAAAAGAAACTTCAGCCCGAATTGGTGGTACACGCTGGCAACCATAGCACTAAGGAGGTGAAGGTAGCAAGATTGGGAGTTCAAGCCAGCCTTGCCTGAGCCTCCTTACATAATGAACTTGAGGTCAGTCCAGCTAGACCCTGACTCAAAACCAGCACTCCTCAAAAAACAAACAAACAAACAAACAAACAAAATTAAGTGTGAGCTGGTAGATGACTTAATAGAAGCAGTCGCAGGGACATTTCCAGGCATGAATTTCAAAGCTGGGATTTTAAGAAAGAATAAAGGAAAGAGAACTGCTCTTTCCATGGGTTTGGTGTATAACTGAGCGACTATCATTGTATGACACATCACCCAAAACCTTAGAATCTGAAAGTGAGAAAAGGCATTCACTATCTCTCGTGGTTTCCATTGGTCAGAGATATACAAACAGCACAGGTAGAAAGTGCTGGTCTCTCACAAGACTGCTCTAGGTGATCACATGGCACACCAGTCCTCAGACACCCTGGCTGAGCCTGGAGCATTCACTTCCAAAGAGCCTTACTTACAGCGCTGGTGGCCTGGTACTGGCTATTGGTCTGGGGCCTGGGTTCCTCTCCATTAGGGTTTTTCCACAGGACAGCTTGAGTCCTCATGTTGTAGATGCGGCTTTCCTCAGAATGTATGATCTGAGAGACATGGGTGAAAGCTGCAGTGCTTTCTATGACCTAACTTTAGAAGCTACACAGTTGCATTGCTTTCTACTGGGGCCAGCTTGCTTTGTGTCACCGCAGGATAACTATACTGGACGTGAGCACAGCTACCTCTGGTGACACTGGGGAGGAAACAACCTGAGTGACCTGAATGGCCTGCAGAGAGAACAAGATCCTCAGAAGAATGCCAGGCTGATGGAGTTTAGAGAACTTTCACAGGAAATACAGAGAACCTGGAATTAAGGGGATTGTGTAAATGTCTCATCTTGAATTCCATAGAACACTAAGGAAAGAGGTTGGGCTGGAATGGTCATAAAAATATGTTGAGTTGAAAGAACATGTGTGCACTGTAGTGAGAGATCCACCCGACCACACCTGTGGCACTGACCATGCCCATTTGGGCTTGTAGGTAATCGTGTGGTATTTAGTCTGGGGTCCGGGACAGGCTTGCTCTCTCTTGGTTCCGGTCAGGTCATGGAGAACAGCCTGGGTGTGGATCCTTGGAGCAGGAACTTGTGGTTCATTAGTTTCTCATATAAGTGACTTCTCCCAAAATAAAACATATAACCCATATTTTATCCTTGTCCTGTGTGTCTTAATCTGTATATCATTAGTGCACTGCCAGGACTGTATACAATCATGGGACTTCCCACTTACCCTATCCTGGAGGTCCACAGGCCCAGGTGGTATCTTATATGCCATAATTTTACTCTTTACTAAGTGACAGATCCCTGAAGTATGGCACTCTAGCTGACAATTAATTTTGAGAATAGTTTTAAGGAGTTTAGAAGCTTCACACTTTCTTTTAGAATTTACCTTTCTGAGACAGGTCACCATTACGTAGCTCAGGGTAGCCCCGAAAGACCTGGGAATCTTGCTGTTGGGATTACAAGGGCTCACCACTATACCTGGCTTCAAAGGTCCTTAATATTCAGTGTGATTAGCTTTGGTCCAAAGTTCTCAAGAAATGTCAGCAATAATTTTTAATCACATATTTCTAGTTTTGCTACTGCATCACAAGTGAGCAAATGCATGGGGCTAGAGGAATAATTAAGAGCACCAATATGTCAGCTTCCAATGGTCTCTAATCCCAATTCCAGGACTTCCGACACCTTCGTCTGGCCTCTGAAGGCACCAGGCACACATGTGCACATATATACATGCAGGCAAAACATTCACATACATAAAAATAAATCATTTTTAAAGTGAGAAGAATACAATCTGTAGATTAATTTTATTCCTAAAACATACCAAAACTAAAGAAGAATTGTACACAGACAGAAAGGACAAGGAAAGGTAAAGCAAGGGAATTTTGTAAACTATTGAAGCAATGAAACGATTGGCAATGGATTCGTACAACTGAGAAAGCCAAGCCCCAGACTGAGCTAGGGGAAGCTGAGGGCCCAGCTGACTTGTACCAGAGTGCTCAAAAGCCTGAGAAACAGCTGCATTAATATGCCTTTGAAGCTGGAGACAAATGGAAAGAGTTTTCCAGGTCATTTGCTCTCACCAGGCTCCCAGCAAACTATACTTTTCTTATGGACAGTTTCTCCTTAAGACCACTGAGTACCCTCCTTGAGAAATAAAGCACTGGAGAAACTGTTTATTAAGAAATAAATGAAAATGAAATGTGGAATGCAAACAATGGAAAATTTCAGCAGAGTGATGAAAATAGTTGCCAAGAGGATGCTGAAGCCAGTCCCCAGAATGGCCAATGTACACTGGCCATGGAAGGTGACCAGTCCAGACTGGAGCAGACCCACCCAAGAAAGAATCCAGGTGAGTAGATCTTCTCCCCGATACTGTTAGTCTTTTCCCTTCCTTTCTCAGAGGACAGAATCCTCCACAAGCCAGGATGGGGTCCTTCCGTTTCTATGTCCTTCACCCCACAGATTGCTTCCTGATTGCTCCCGAAAGCAGGAGGTAGCTGTAGAAGACTTAGAAGTAGAAAACACCAGACAATCCATTCTCTGGCCATATTTTTGCCAAATATGCATGTTTTGGTCAGTTGCTCCAAATACCAGGACCCTGTGCCTCCCAGGACAAGCTTAGGCCCTGCACACTGCCTTTCTTGGAAAGACACTTGTGAACCCTCAAGCAACTGAAGTCAAGTCAAGAGCACAGGCACTGGAAGGCGTTATTTTCTCTGAATGTCTCTAATGTTGGTGGCAACATTATAGTAAGATTGGTGCTTGCTATACAGTTCTGCTTTTTTTTTTCTTTACATGAGTATATTTAGAGATGCATGTGTGGATGACCTAGCTTTAAAACAACTACTGGTGAATACTAAAGTAATGTTTATCTTTGGGTGGAATAAAATGGAAGCAATTGGGTAGGAACAACATAAAGAGGTTTCTATATTATACCAATGTTCTATTTCTCAAGCTGAGTAATGGGTGCACACACTATTTTTAAATTGTTTGTGTAAATATATTTTCTACTTTTTATGGTATATCTCACATATTAAACAGTTAGCAAAAGCAATGGTCTTTTAATTTAGATATTGATTGGATTTGGGTGGGGTTTTTTTTTGTTTTGTTTTGTTTTGTTAGTTTGTTTTTTTGCTTTGTTTTGAGGCAGTTTCACCAAACTGGCCTGGAACATTCTATGTAGCCCAAACTGTCTTCCAATTCAGAGATTCACAGACCTCTGTCTCCCAAGTACTAGGATCAAAGGCATGTGCCATCATGGTTAGCCTAGATATTGCTTGTTGGGAGTTGATTGACAAAGTATTTTTATGATTTGGATAGATTTTGTAAAATGAAATTAGCCAAAACTTATTCATAACCTGATGGGAAAGGGCCAAGAAAGAACAGAGGTTTAAGGGAAGTCGAGTGGGCAGAGGTAAGATTTGTTGGGTTAGGGGCATGAGCACCACTGGACAGAATTTAAAATGCTGAAATAAGGTATGTGCGGAGCTGAAGTTAGCATTCGAGTAAAAAGAAAAGGAAAAAACGCACTTCGTAGAGTTCCCAGGTCACTTGCTGCAGGTTCCTCGATTCATGTTTCATTAAGATGTGAATTATTTAAATCCATCCCGAGCCAGTTTCTAAAATGAGATGCCTTATGCCATCTAATGCCACACTATGACATCTGCTTCTAAATAAACAGGCACAGCTAACCTGACTTGCCATTTCTTTCAGCCCTCTCCTATCCTATTACCTCAAAGAGTTCTATGAATCTTTTAAATAACTGCTTTACAAAGATATAAGCTAATGTTTCCCAATAAACTATCAATGGTATAATTACAGAGATCACTAAATGTGTGGAAATGTTTTTTCTAATTTTATTCATTCTTTGAAAATTTCATACATGTATACAATGTACCATGATCATATCCACCCCTCATTTCAGGTTTCAATGTCCCCCAAAACACCCCTCTTCATCTACCTTCTAACTTCATGTTCTATTTATTTTAGCTCACTGAGCCCCATTAGTGCCGCCCACATTCACAGGATGTGGGGTCACCCACTGGAGAATGGGGAACCTACGGGTGGCCACATTCCCAAAGACAAGTGACTCTCTCTCCCCCAGAAGCCATCAGCTGCAAATAGCTCCTTTAATTCAAGATTCTTCCTAGAGAGTAGCTGTCTTCCCAAACATGTGATCTGTTTCACTGGCTCTAACACGTCATTGAAGTACTATTCAATAAAAACCTCTAGAGAGACCATTAGCGATTTAGCAGTTAAAATTCATGGGTCAATGGGAAGAATAGAAATCATGTCCACAGGAGGAGGAAGACTGCTCTGTGGGTGAAGAGCTTGTTGTACAAGCTTGAGGACCTGAACCCATTCATAGGGTGGGTTCTGTCACCAATCAGTGGACCCCTCCTCTCTCTTTTGGTGTTAACCAAGAAAGGGAAACTTAAGGCAGACAAGATATGGAGACTGAGTTCTGTCTGTCCCCATTTTCCTTCTCCCTCCTGCTTTCTTTCCTGGGGTCCATGGATTTATTACCTACCTGCCCCCAATCTCCTCCACTACATTTTAAAGCAGAAATGTGCAGGTATTTGACAGAATTTGGGGAAACTAGAGAAAGAGGAAGATATCTGCACTTCCCTATCTCAGAAAGCTGTGATTAAAATGGCTTGGGCTTTCTGACCTTCCTCCGAAGCCAGTTATCTGAGAGGCACCCTACTTGCACCTGGAGGAAAAGAACGCGTTTATCTTTTGAAGGCAAACTGTCACAGAGAAAGCCTGAACAGATTGCAAAGCCTCCTCCGTTCAGAACAACTGGACCATCCTTAGGCCCACTTGTTTCTTCAGATCCTCGTGTACTTTTGAAGCCTCTTGCATTACATAAGACTTAAATATCCTCGCTCCCCCCCATCAATCCATATTTTGCTTCCCTACTGCTTAACGTACACAATGAATAGACTACTTCGCAAACATAATTTTTTTTAAATTCACGTTTGTTTGCATGTGTTTGTAAGTAGGTTTGTACACAGGCATGCAGTACCCATGGAGACCAGAAGGCACCAGATTCCCTGGAGCTGGTGATAGAAGCCAGAGTGCTGAGAAAGGAACGATGCGAGAGCAGAATGCACTCTTAATCACTGAGTCACCTCTTCAGCCTCTTCTAAAAGTGAATGTTAGGATACAGTACAGGAGATTGCCACTCACAGCACAGGCAATTTTCTTTCTTTTATCTGTCCTTTCCTCCCTACCTTCTTCTTTTTTTTTTTTTTTCTATTGTCATGATAAGACACCATGACTAAGGCAACTTATAAACAAAAATGTTTATTGGGGCTCATTGTTCGAGGGTTGGAATCCATGATCACCATGGTAAGGAGCTTGACAACAGACAGACAAGCATGGCTCAGGAGCATGAGCTGGGAGCTTACATCCTAATCCAAAGGCACTAGGCAGAGAGAGCTAACTGGGAAAGGCATGGACTTTGGAAAACTCAAAACTGCTCCTGCTAACACATCTCCTCCAATGAGGCCACCCCGCCCCCCAATCCATCCTTCCCAAGCAGTTCCACCAACTGGGAAGGATGTATTCCCTTTTGACAGTGCAGCCTGGCTTGAACTACCTCTGTAGCTGAGTCCAATTTTGAACGCCACCTCCTGCCTTCACCTCCCAAGTGCTGGGAGAGCAGACATGTCACAACGCCATGCTACAGGCCATTTTCTTCATGAGATCTGGTCAATCTGGACTGAGTATGATATGACTTAATGCAGGCAATATGGTTCATGTAACATTTCATCTGGGAAGTTTAAGGTACCTCCAACAGCAAAGCCAGAGGAGCAGGGGCAAGGGTGCATTTGGAGTTGTATTAGCTCTTACCTGAGGACTGCTACATAATGGGGTTTTTTTTTTTCAAGTCTAATTTAAAATTCTCCTGAGCCTGTGTGAGTGAATGGTCAAAGCTTACTTAGTAACAGTTTAACCAAAGTATTAGTACCATCCACAGGTGTTCCTACAAGAAGGAAATGGACCTGAAATGGTATCTGTTTATTTTTACTTTTAAAATTTTATCCCTTTGACCAACAATTACATGATTCAAATATCAAGAAAAATATCCTTAGTTTTGAAGTACCCTGTGTTAGAATTACTATTTCCACAAAGAAACACCATGACCAAAAAAAAAAAAAAAAAACAAGTTGGGGAGCACAGGGTTTATTGGGCTTACACTGCCATATCGTAGTCCATCACAGGAGGCAGGCAGGACAGGAACTCAAACAAGGCAGGTACCTGGAATTAGGAGCTGATGCAGAGGCCATAGAGGGGTGCTGCTTACCAGCTTGCTGCCCATGGCTTTGCTTAGCCTGCTTTCTTATAGAACCCACAACCACCAGCCCAAGGATGGAGCCATTTACAGTGGGGTGGGTACTCCCCATTGACCACTACAGCTGGATTTTATGCAGGCATTTTCTCATTTGAGGCTCCTGCCTTTCGAATGATGCTAGTCAAGTTGACATAAAACTAGCCAGGACATAGCCACATCTGAAGTTTTTAAGATTTTTTTTTTTTATTTGTGTGCATGCATACACTGGTCCTACAGAAGCCAGAAGAAGGCAATGGATCCCTGGAGCTCAAGTCACAGGCAACTGTGAGCTGCTGGACCTGGGTGCTTGGAATTAAATTCTGGTCCCCTGCAAGAGCAGCAACCACTCTTCACTGTGGAGATATTTCTCTAACTCCACGTCTGAAACAACATTCACCTGACAGCCTTCTAAATATATATTCAGTGAGCTCTTACATTTTAGCACTATTGCTGAAATTCTTGCTTGTGGCCTTTCATGACTCTGGGCCTCTCCTCTTATGATTTCTGTAACATGGGAATGAAAAGATAAGGAAAAACAGACTTGGCCTCTTCAGGATGAGTCTCAACTGTGGCAATACTTATCCCAGAGCTTGCACTGAAAGTGGCCACATATAAGTCAAGCTGCTATGTACACTGACTTCTCTTCTGCCTCTGCTCCCTCCCTTCCCTTCCTGAATTGTTTATTCCTATTGAGCAACTTGTACCCCAATTTCCATTATGGTATTTGCTTCCGAAGAGCCAGCCTGCAATGTAATGCATGGGAAATACAGCACTAAATCACTTTTTAAGGGACTGCGACAAAGGGGGGTCCATAACGACTTTAAAATAAAGTGCACGATTTGAAAATAAAGGCTGTGAGTATGGTTTTATGTGATTGAAGGCAATTTAGGGCTTTTACACAAGGTGTCCCAAAACTCTTACAGCAATTTTAAGTCATCAAGTAAATGCTAAATGTACTAGTTATTTGGGAGTCATAAAAATAGAAGAGCTATTCAGATGATGGTTAAAATCTGAACTAAAAATCATCATGATAGAGTAAAGAAAAAGGAATTTTAAATCCCGGACAAATTTTTAAAATGGGATTAAATTATACTCCGTGTAATTATATTCATGAACTAAGCCTTCAGAATTGTATCCCTTTTAAAATCTCCTGCTTCTAGAGACATGCGTGGAAGAGGAGCAGCTAGCCCATTAAGTGTATTCCCGAAACAATCATGGAATCATTTGAAATCCATAGGTATAAAAACACTGCTCAACTTTCATGATTTCAGAAAACTGTGTCCCGTTGCCAGACTGTTTTGAGTCTGAGCCAACACATGTGACTCAGCACAGAACTGTCGAGTGCTCGCACCAACAAATGTCAAGATAAATGGTAAAAGCGGTACAATACTGAGATTGTGATAAAACTAGCAAACGTTTCAGAGCATACTTATTTCAATTCAAGTCTCTTGTGTTACCCTTTATAGCTAAGTATGGAAGCTAGCACCTTCCCCCATCTTGCCCCATTGTAAGAGTTCCCTGAGGAATGTATTAACGTTGATTTTCCTACCCCTTCCAGAATTGAAAGGTACCCCGCCTCCTCCAGTTGGTTAAGGGTAGGGCCTAGGTTATTAACACAATACTGTATGCCTCTTATCTTTGGATAGCTAGGAAAACATCTAATTAAAGCATATACTTACTTAACACATTAACCCTGTTTTTTAACAATCCATTGTTACTTTGAGCGCTGAAGGACATATTCATAGTATGCCATAACTGTGTGGCCAGACTAGCTTCACTCTGTCCCAAGAACAGATGAGTTCTCAAAGTCTGAACAGTTACCAGATATAACAGGCTCTTGGTTGCAAACAAAACAGAAGGCTCCTCAATGGCTACATTTAGGGGTCTAGAGGGCAGCCGGGTGGGTTGAGCACTTGCCCAATACTCCAGGGCACTGAGTTTGATCCTCACCACTAAAATAAATGAGTGGATAAATAATTCAAACTTAATAAAGTTAAATTCTACTTCTGGTAGAAAAGAGCAGTGGTGGCACATGCAGAGGCAGGTGGATCTGTGAGTTTGAGGCCAGCCTGGTCTACAGAGCAAGTTCCAGAACAGCTAGGGATGTTACACAGAAAAAACCCTGTCTCAAAAAAAAAAAAAAACATAAAAGGAAAGAGAGAGAGAGAGAGAGAGAGAGAGAGAGAGAGAGAGGGAGGGAGAGTTAAAGGGAGGGAGGGAGGGGGAGAGAGAGAAAGGAAAAGAGGGTGGGAGGGAGGGAGAGAGAGAGGAAGAGGGAGAAAGGAGCAAGGTAAAAAGCCAATAGAAAGCAAAAACATTTTATTAGGCAAGCAACAGTATTTTTAAAGGATTGTGAGTTTGTGGGTGTGGGCATGCCACATTGCGTATATGAGGTCAATGCAGTCAGTTCTCTTCCCACCTTTATGTGGCTCTGTCAATCAAACTCAGACTGTCAGGTCTTCATGAGAAGGACCTTTTAACCTGCCCGCCATTTCACTGGCCTCTGATAGTATTTTTTGTTTTATTCCTTTTAGACCTATTTCTGTGTCTGATTTCACCTGCATGTGTGACTGTGTACCACATGCGTAGCTGGTGCTTGCACAAAGTCCGAAGGGGGTGCAGGATTCCCTGGAACTGGAGTTGCAGATGGTTACGAACCACCATTTATGTGGACGCTGGCTGACAACCCCAGGCCCTCTGCAAAAGCAGAAGGTACTCTTAACTGCTAAGCCATCTAGTAAGGACTTAAACCATGATGTTTCACAGGGGAAACTGAATGTAAAGGCTTGCAATCCTTTAGTTATGACTTTTTATTGTAAACTTACTGAAGTATACATACATGAAGACTTGAGTCATGTCATGCTTTAAAAATCTGTTTCTAAAATTATTTTTTGAGATTATAATTACATCATTTCTCCCTTCCCTTTCATTCTCCCAAACACCCTTCTTGCTGTTTCAAATTCATGGACTCTGTTTCATTAATTATTCTATACACATGCGTATTCATAAATATACACATATATATTCCTAAATTTCAAACACAACCTTCTCAGTCTATGTTACTGAATGTATGTTAATTGGTACATAATCATAAAAACTATCCATATTAATGGGGTACTCTGTTAAGTCTCGGTACATGCAATACGTGAATATTTACTAAGCAAACACTCATTTGATGGCAGGGCCCAGAATATCACTAACACCCTGAAACCCTCAGAGACATTTCTGTGTCCCGTGTCCCGTTCCATCCCCCCCACCTTTTCTCAGTGTGCAGCTGCTATCCTGACTTCAAATTTTGGTTTTGAATTTTATACCAACTGGGCATTTGTTTTGCTCTGCTTCTTCAAATACTATGGTTGTAAGAGTCATGCCCATCATGCTCAGTTTCATTTATCTCCGTGTGACGTAAGCAACTGCTAGGCATCCATGGTGTCTGTGGGAACAGCTTTCGTGGAAGATTGGCAGGGGCTGGCTGTCACCTCTGACTGATGTGCTTGGTGGATACCTGAGCTGTGTATCCTCTAGTTTTCAGAATCCCCCAGCAGCACTGTATCAGTATAGGCTGAGGTTTATAAACTTGTTTGATAATGACTTCTTATTGGTTTCTTTCTATTCTGTTCTCATTTTGGGCCCTCCCCCCCCCCACTGGTGTTCCCTGGAGATGCTAAAGTCAGATACTGGTTTCAGAGCCAACTTCCAATGGAAATAAACTCTCAGGCCAACTTCAGTATCATTTACCACTCGAGAAAACTGGTTCCTTCACTTGTACTCTGACAACTGTCGCAATGCATTAACATTAATACTAAAAATCCATTCTAATGAATAGGCCTACCCTTGGATTTCTAAGCATTTCTCTGTAAACTTGATAGTCAGTAGCAATTCGGTGTTATCCAATCCAAGTTGCTTCATTTGGAAACTGTTTAAAACTGCCCATATTCAAGAAATAAAATATGTCCTAATGTAATGGCTACTCTTGATTATCAACCTGACTACATCTGGAATTAACTAAAACTCTAGTGGCTCTGCACACCTGTGAGGGATTTTTCTTGATTGGATCATTAGAGTTGGGCAGACCGGCTTCAATCTGGGCCACACCTGGTGGCAGCCTATTTAATGAAGGAAGCGCTTACTCTGCTTGCTTGCTCTCACTCTCATGCCCATTCCTTCACACATGTTCTGGTATATTCTTAACACCAGCTAAGGCATCCGGCCTCGTGGACTGACTGGAATCTTTGGACTTTCCACTGGGAGACAGCCATGTTGAATAGTTGAACCGTAACCTGTAAGCCGCAAGTCATACATACATACATACATACATACATATATATGCATGCATGCTATTGGGTGTTTCCCCAAAGAACCCTAACTAATAACACCTTGTCTGATGGTTAAGCTTGGTGGTCAGTTTGACTGGCATTAGGATACACACGAGTCAAGCATGTTAACATACCCGACAAGAGGTTCTCCGGATTATATTAACTCATCTGGGCAGTGCGTTCCAGTGGTGACCCAGGAATGAGGAGGGGAGAGGTGCTTTTTTTTCCATGCAAGTAATCTGTAAAGTAAAACTTTCATGTTGTGCAGGAAAATTCATCTCTCCGCTGTTGCCATTGTCACTGTTGCTGCCACTCTTCACTGTCAAAAGCATTCCATCTCCTTGCCTTCCAAAGTGACCGAAGACTAGTGCACTCTTGAGCAATCCTCTGCACCTTCAGCACCAGACTAATGCTGAAGCTGCAGTCTGTGGTCTGGGCAGTTACCATATTCTAGGCATATCCAGTGTAGGGTACCCATTTTTGGACTACTCAGTGCATATTGTATAAGCCAAACCAAAAATCCACCCCTCCCCCCAATTTTCCCTCAAGACAGGAGTTCCCTGTGTAGCTTTGGAGCCTGTCCTGGAACTAGCTCTTGTAGACCAGGCTGGTTTCTAACTCACAGAGATCCACCTGCCTCTGCTTCTCAAGTGCTGGGATTAAAGATGTGTGCCACCACAGGCTGGTTTCAATAATCTCCCTTTATGTACATTGTTCCCCTGGAGAACCCTGACTAACACACAAGTTGAGAGATGCCTAAAGTATTAAGCACATTTCTTGGTGTGACTGTGCGACCATTTCCAGAGATGGTTAATATACAACTAAGAGGGAAAGGCTAGCCCTAAATGTGGTTGGCATCATCCAATAGGCTGGATGGAGGTCTTGGTGGAACAAAAGCAGGAGGAAGCCAGCTAGTGCAAACTCCTCTCTTCTTGAATGTCTGTTGCTGTTGCCATCACCCACAGATGCTAGACTCCAGCTTCTCTAGCCTTTCCACATGGACTCCCAAGGAAACTTCCCAGCTGTCAGCCTTGGCCGGGGGGTGTGGTTTCATCAGTCCATCTTGGACCGAGGCTCCCAGCTTCCTGGACTGAGTAGCTACTGGACATTGATTGTTGAACATGCAGATGGCCACTGTGGGACCATGCAGTTCCAACCATGAAAGCCAATCTAATAACTCCCACATATACACATCTAGATAACATACTGGAGAGCTACGATGGATGCTGGTAAACTGCCACATGGGCTCTAAGATTATTTGCATTGCAAACTACAAGACTTAGTTCAAACTGAACAGAAACTGAAATGAGCACCATGGATCACCTCTAAGTTTGAAAAAAAAAAAAAAAACAAAAACAAAAAACAAACCACTCAAGGCAGGTCAGAACGGGGTAGGATTCTGCAAACCTTACTTCCCCACCCACTGTGTGATATGACTGTAGGATGTTGTGTGACTGTTGTGATTGCCACACTCCAACTTCAAGATGCAAGTAGTCTATAAAGTAAAACATTTTCAAAAGGACATATTGTAACATTAAGTCAAAATAAAGGGTAGACTGTTTTCTAAGAGAGCTTGCCCCTCTTCATCCCTGCCCCCCCAAAAAAAGGAAAGTAAAGTTAATTTAAATCCACTTTTTATTTTTCATAGATTTTAATAATTATACATTACTCTTGACATAAAGACTGTGAAATCTTAAGGATAAGGAGGCAATTTATATGGCCTCTTCTATTTGTTGTTCAGGATGGAAGTTTCCAAAGGGTGTAGGTGTGAAATTTAACACTGGAAAAATACTTATGAAACTAGTTTAACTGGCTGCACTCAGGTCCAGGCACAGCATAATAAATAGAACTGCATAATCTTTTAAAAAGATCACTGTATTTTTAACATATCCTTACTAAAGAAACACTATCAGTGAACAATCCGAAACTCTACAATGTGGATAAAAGGAAAGTTACAGTGGAAATCTGAGCAACATTTCTCTAGCTTCTTCACACTCATACATTAACATTCTTAAGAGGAGGAATAATGCACATCCCAAATCCAGGACAACAAAAAACAAACTTGGTCAAGTAGTTTCTTTGGATCATTCACTCTCATCACAAGTCTAGTTTGCTGGTAGGTCTAAGTAGAAAGGTTTTGAAATCTTTCATTTCCACTAGTCAGGGCCTCTGGATACGAAGCCACACTGGAAGCAAACTGATTAAGCAGCACCATTAATCCATATCTCAACAAGTCATTGCATAATCCGTATCTGTCAACATTGTTCAATAGTTTTTAAAATGTTACATGGAAGAACACTCTTCCTGAACAGCAGCCCACTGTGTAAAGACATGACTGTGCAAGGATTTACACATTATGTCTGAACTGTATACTGACTATGTCTACCCAAAAGGCCAAAAGAAATGTACCACCTAATAATTTAAATAACATACCAAGGCTTAAAATAAATATTTTGTTATCACATTTGTGTACTTGAGAGTGTCAGACATGTTCAATAGCCTTCCCTGTCCTGAAGAGGAAGTATGGTGCCAGCGTTATCAGCTCAGAGAGTGAACAGGGGACTAGCTCTCCAAGCTCTCAGAAATGGGCCGCATTGTGCAAACATGGAAAATGTTATTAAACTGAAACAGAAATTGACTTTTTCCATTTTTTATGACCCGGTTTTTGCTACCAGTCAAATACAAGAATAAGTTCATCTCTGTAACAGAATGGAAACTGTCATGCTGCTATGACCATGGACCCTTTGAGAAGTTTTCTGAGCCAGTGAATAAAAATATAGAAAAGTAATCAATTGGTAGACTCACTGTTTTCAGAATTTCAACAAGCAAACAAACAAATGACACATGTACCTTGTAAAAATAATGCCACTCTGGCCCCAAGAAATTCTACAGCACAGCTGGTTCTTACCGGGGCAAACTGCCTATAAACCACCACTATGTTTCTTTGTGGCATGCCAATTCCCACTGCCACTCTGAGAAGCTTATCCACCTAAGTTTGAGGAAAAGAACAGCTATGATGTAGATCACATTTTCAATGATTTTTAAATTGTACTTAAAAAAAGATTTCTTGGTGATTAAGTATATAAAAGTCCTTGATATTGAATTTCTCTCAGTGAAATAAAATATACTTTAACAAGACGGTGTTAATTTAAGTTTGACCACCTGGCTCTTTTTTTTCCCCTCTTTCTTTCACACTTTCAGAGGGAACTGATTTATCTATTATGCTCAGCCTTGCAAATGCCTGTTCTAAAGATGAAATAGTTCCCAACTACCCCATAATCTCTCCTGATTGATAATGGGGAAGCTATGCATAATTAGAACATTAATCTTTTATGCTTCTAAATGGAAATATTTCTTGCAGAATGGTTACTCAACAAAACATTAAGTTGCTCCAACTCCAAACACAGAGTCATTTTCTAAGTACCTACCCATAGGTACAGAGACCTGGCCTTCCATTCCCAATAGAGTCATGCAGTAGTCCTGTTTACAGTTTAATGGAGATGAGGGAAGGGGTAGTCACCTTACATACAGGTTTACAGAAGCGTAGCCATTGTGTATCATATGCACTACGTTCACCACTCCAAACGAGGGTCAGGGAGCCCCTTCAAACACTGACACGGAGGAATGTATGTTTTACAGACCCATCAAAGAAACAGCAAAACAAATGACAACACACATACGCACTAGTCTCAAAGCTGCACAATATGGAAGCAAAGGGTTTGAGATGAGAGATTCAGGGAAATATACACATGAGCCTGCCGAGGAGGAGGAAAGAAACACAACAGTCTAATCTTCAAGGCTACGGAATGCATTCTGCATATCTTCAAGAAGTTGTGCGTAGTCCGCCTTGATCTTTGCCTCACCATCTTTCACTGGATCCTGAAAAGTAATGCAGATTTAATTTACCTATGGGAATTTTCAAGCTGTATAAGTGACTTATTAATACACAGTACCAGGTTATGTTGAGGTACACTGGTAAATCACAAGCAGTAGCCAAAACTACCCTATTTTCTTTTACAGTGGAAATGTGAAAATAAACTAAAACAAAACCAAATCCATTATTTCATTTTTGAATTTTGCCTGCAGTCGAAGCTCAATGATCAAACCTCAGGATTGTGTTATATTACTGGGAATCTTGTAGTATCATGTATTAGATGCATGAGTGTATACAAGAACTGGAAGTTAAAATTCAGCGAATTTCCTGTTGAAGGCCTGGATTATCACACGCAGATGGAGGAGTGAGACTGATACAGCACATTTAACTGAATCCAGGTCATCAGGTTTAGCAGCAAGAACCATTACCCACTAAGCCATTCTGTGGCCTCCAGGTCTGTGTTTCTATAGTATATATATATGCCCAAAGCATCATTTTCAGTGGGTGATTATTATATATTCCTATACATGACTTAGAAATAACACAGTATCATCCAATTCATCAAATATTTTAAAACCACTCATATATCTGGGTTTCTACTGGTCTGTTAAGTTCACTTAACTGGTTAAACATTGTTTATGAGAAAGTAGAGGCTAGATGAAATAATAGGCACTTTAGTAAACTAACTGCCGTCCAGCCAGCAATTCACTCTGAGCTGCCTAGTAGTTTAGACAGAGAGAAAACACACTAGGATTTATTTTAGACATGAAATTCTATATTCTTTAATGTGCATGTATGTGTGCCTCGGTATTTATCTATACAATCTTTGTGTACAAGAGCCCTTGGGTGTCAGAAAACAAACATCCTCAGAGTTTCAGTTGTACCCACCATGTATGTGCTGGAGTTGAATCTAGGCTCTCTGCAAGAGCAGTAAGTGCTCTTAACTGCTGAGCCATCTCTCCAATACCACAAACATGACAGTACAGTCTTTACCACTGGAATCCCTGCCTGAACATAACTTGGAAGACTGTTCTGGTTTTATATAACCTAAGCATTGTAAAATGAAAAATGTGAATTTCAGGAACACAGAGATGGCTCAGCAGTTAGACTTGCTGCTTTTTCAGAGGACCCAAGCTTAGTTCCTAGCACCCACAATGTGCATGCACCAGTTCCAGGTAACCCAACAGCTACTTCTGGCCTCCTTAGGTACCCACACGTGGCACATAACAAATGCATATATACACATAAATAAAAATAAATATTCAAAGAGAAAAATGCAAATTTCATACCTCAGGTTTGGAACTCAAATAGGACAGGAAGGAAGGGAAATTGGGGAGGAAGAGAAGGAAGGAAGGAAGGAGGAAGGGGAGGGAGGAAGGAAGGGAGGGAGGTTTCTCGCCAACAAAGGCAAGAGAAAAAAGAAACTATACCTTAAATTTCATGGAGGAAAGTTTGTAGAGGATCTCCCCCATGTGCTCACGGATAATGGACCATGTGATTTTATTGTCACTCTGGGCAGTGGTCTCAACAGCTCTACGGGCCATATCATAAAACGAAATCATGTTGGATAGCATCCCCACTGTCTTATAGAATGGACAGAACCTAGGGAAAATGAACAACAGGGCAATTAGCAAAAACAACTTAAAAAGCAAATGCACACTTTTATTATAAGAAACTTCATGAATTACAGCCATTAGTTTCTTTAAACAGATATTCTGCTTCTAGTTATTTAACAGAAAACAATGAAGCAATACTATCACTCTAATGACTTGTCAGCAGTCTGCTTTGGTACAGCAGTTAAATATGTAACTCAAGTGGTAAAACACCTGAGTTGTAAAGACTCCTTGGGATCAGAGACAAGGTTTAATGAATAACAGGAAAGCAGAGAACTGAAAAGTTGCTAAAGTTTCTCCCTCCCCCTCCCTCTATTCTCATTGTGGTGAACCCAGGGCCTTGGGTATGCCAGGTAAGCTATCACCCTCCTCCCTGGCCCCAGCATTCAGTTCCCTTTAGTATACTCATTTTTATCTACCCATACCTTTTAAAAGCATAGATAGGCGTGCAGTGCATGCTCGTGAGTGTGTGTGCGTGTGCAAACACACACACACACACACACACACACACACACACACACACACGAGAGCAAATACTCAATTCCATGTATCTTATTATAATCTTTCTGAAGAATTCTACCGTTTTCTTTAAGTGGTGGTTCAGTCAGTCCAGGGCAGATCAGACTTCTGAGGCTGACTGACACGTTGGCTTGTTTTTTTTACATGCACTGAATTCTGGCCAATCCTGTTGGTTCAGTTTTCACTTGGGTACCAGTCCTTGCCTTCCTCCTTCTCTGAGACAGTCTCTGCTGTCCACTGCTGTGTATGCCACACTAGCTAGCTTCCTTGGAGTCCAGTCTCCAGCATCCATGGACACAGATGTGTGCTCCTGTGCTTGGCTTTGTGTGGATTTGGAGGGCTGGAAATCAGGCACATTGAGCCAGATCCCTAGCTCTTTTTAAGTCTTGTATGGAGTCCAATAGGATTTAAGAGAGAGGAGGCTAGCTTAAGACAAAAGGCTCGAATTCTCAATGTTCCAGAGAAGCAGGTTTTCTAAATAAGCTACGGCACCGGCAGAGAAAATGAAAATAGGCAAGCACTGGGCATCCATGGAAGAAGGTAGGTGGGGCTTTCCACGGGTCTTTTGTACCAAGAAACCTGGGGCCCCTGAGAAACAAGGCAGGGGGCACACAGAATAAATACTTAGGCAAGGACAGTAGAAAGCAGCAGGGAAGAAAGATGAGGCGATGAGGCAGGAGATGTCCCCTAGGTCTGAGAGCAAAGCCATAATTCATGCTAATTATAGATGTCTGTGTGAGTGAAAACACTGTCAGATTAGATGTCTGCTATAAACACACAAAACAGACAATGTACTTGTATGAGTCAGAATTTACTTGTATGAGAAAGTTTTCAATGTGCAGGCAGCTTCTTTGCCAAAACACAACAGAAAGTCTTCAAATGTAACTCTCAGATTTGATCTCCACACACACACAAACACCAATCAATGCACACAAACCAACCAAACAAAAATACAGTAAAAAAAAAAAAGGGTGATTAGGCCTGTCCTGGTGGCTCACACCTTTATCCCAGGCACTCTGGAGACAGAGGTGGGTTCTCTGAGTTATAGGCCAGCCTGGTCTACAGAGTGAGTTCCAGGACAGTCATGGCTACAAGGAGAAACCCTGCCTTGGGGGTGGGGGGAGTTAGCACAGCTTACCTGTCATAAGGAGTGTATCCATTTTGCTGTAGGAAGTCATCTTTGATGAGTTTTGCTACCTCCAGAGTGATTTTATCTGTCTCCGCTAAAGAAGCCTAGAAAACAAAAGGATACTTTAAGAAATTTTATTCCATTGTGTGGGATCAAGAGCAACAAATCAAATAGCAAGCAGACATCAACACACAATCACTTATCACTAATAAGTGCATGATTTTTGATTGTGTTTTAATAGTGGTAAAACAACATGATACAACATTTAGCACCTTGAAGTTATGCATGCTGACTTCTGCCTACCTTCTCAGCACTTAGTTAACTGAGCAGGACCGCAGTGAGCTCCAGGCTAGGCTGGATGGCACAGTGAGTTTTGGGCAGGTCTGAGTTGTACCTGTCAAGGCTCGTTTCTAATATAAGCACTATCACATTGTTGTGACACATCTTGTAGACCTGAAATTCGAAGCCCACAAAGTGCACCACTCTTCTCCCTACTTTAGACATCTGATGTAGTAGAATCATACACTATTTGCTTCATGACTAGCTTATCTCACTTAAAATGTCCTCATGTTGTAGCGCGTGACTAATGTATGTGTCTACTCATTCACTAAAAGGTGGACATTTGAATCACTTTCACTCTTGGCTTTATGGACAATACTGCTATGAACATGAGTATGCAAGATAATTAAAGGCATGGCTGCGCATGCCTTTAATCCCAGCACCGAAGCAGAGGCAGACGGATCTCTGTGAGTTCGAGGACAGCCTGGTCTACAAAGCTAGTTCCAAAGCAAAACAATACAGACACCCTGTCTTGGAGAGAAAGAAAAAAAAAAAAAAAAGATAATAAATTAAAAAAAAAATCATTACTTATGTGAGTGCCTTGCCTGCATGTATGTATGTATGTATGTATGTATGTATATTTTATGTATGCCTGACTCTCAGGGGTCATAAGAAGGCATTGAATATGCTGGAACTGGAGTTACAGATGGTTATGAACCATGTATATATGTATGTATGTATGTATATTATACGTGTGCCTGACTCTGAGAATCAGAAGGAGGCACTGGATACCCTGGAACTGGAGTTACGGATGGTTATGACCATTATGTGAACACTGGTAACCGAATCGAACTGGTAAAGAACAAGTGCTCTTAGCCACAGTCACCTCACTAGTCCGGATTATTCTTTAAAGGCATCATGTGTGTGGGTGTACACCTGTGTGCGCTACCACACCACCTCCTGGCCCCACACCCACTTTATAAAGTATGTTTTCATACCCTACCTTGTCTCTATTATTTGAATTCAGTTTTTAAGCTTGATTGACAGTAATCTAACTAGTTCATAGTTACTTTGTTAACATTATAGGATGTTTAGAACAATGATGATAGTTAAGCAGTCTCTTAGCTGAGTGCTATTTTCTTGGTAAGCTAAGTTACAGAGCTGCCTCAACCTCTAAGTACCACTGCCTCAAATACTCTATTAAGCATGCTTGACAGTGTTCTTTTGCTTTAAATTATAGAGAAATGTATTTTTTCACTATTTGAAACATTCTCCAGTGTTTCTGACTGGTTGATTTTAAGATCTGCTATGTTGTTCTGTGCTACACAACTCACTTCTTTCAACTCTGGAAATTTCATTCTGTGTGACAACCTCCATTCTTTACCTTCTGTCTTTGCCCCTGTAGAGGGCACTGAACTGTCATCTATTTTCTACTACTTTAAACCCTAAGGACTCAAGGCACCCAGCACATCTGGCCACTCCAAATGATATATCTGCCAATGGTACACCAGTCCCAGCACCCACAGTACTTGGCAACACCCAACTGTACAATTTTTGCCACCCAAACTAGTGTAGATTGGTGTGTCATTGCTGTTTGAAGGATTATCCACAGGTATGTAATATTTCTGGCTTCCTTCTCTCAACTGTCTGCACTACCCTGTGGTTACCTTTTAAACAGTAGACCATTGATTTTACTTACTGAAAACATCTTTAAAACGTATTACATTTTAGGTATGAGTGTTTTGCATGCATATATGTCTGTTGTACCTAGAGAGGCCAGAAGAGGGCATCTGATTCCCTAGATCAGGAGTTGCAGCTATGAGCTGCCATGTGGGTACTGGGAACCTTTGAAAGAGCAGCGAGTGCTCTTAAACACTGAGCTATCTCTCCAGCTCCATCGCTGCTTTCTCTTGATGTTATACTTAAGGAAAACTGCCTCTAACTCGCTCCAGGGGGATCAGACACCACTGACTTCCAACAGCATATGCACTCTCATGCACATATCCACACAGACAGGCAGACACATACACAAATCTTTAAAAAATATATATATATTCTAGTAACACGAAAGTGTTTCCTCTCATACCTAAATTTTTTCCATACTTCTCCCACTTGATCTGTGACACACTATGCAGTATCTAGGGTCCATGTTTGTATAAGTCTATCCCAGCTCTGTGCACTGGCCTGTCTGTCTGTTAATCTTACCAATACCACCCTGTTTTTATTATTATACTTTTCTGTCAATATCCAGGAACACCCCCTCCCTACTTACTATTCTTTTCTGTTTTCCAAGGAGAGAACTCCAGGACAGCAAATGAACTTCAGAATGACTACTTATTTACTTGGAAGATTCAGCTACAGTGGGCTGAGATGTAGCTCAGTGGTAAAGTGTTTAGCACGCCTGGGGAACCATCCCCAGCATCGAGATCCGTAATCAACTAGAAATGTGGTTGGTACCATACTAACTTTATAGTTCAAACAGATGTTATATAGCCAAAAATGTATTTACTTACCTGCTTGCTTATTATATGTGCATGTGTGTGCCTGCACGTGCGCACGCATGTGTGTATGTGTGGTGTTGTGGTGTGCATGTGCATGTAGGCATGCTACAGAGAGTTGTGAGGTTGGAAACAACTCTGTGGTATTTCTTTTGTCTTCCACCTCTATGTAGACTCTGGGTATTGAACTCAGGTTATCAAGTTTACAAGGCAAACAGCATTACCTGCACTGAGCCATCTTTCTGACCCTTGAAATGGCACCCTTTAATCCACTCCCAAGTGTAGACTGCTTTCTGATAATCTTCTATAATAGTTTTAAAATACTTTTGATAGAAAAATGTATGTCTTTTTACTTAGTTCATACCGTCTATTTTTTTTTTTTTTTTTTTTTTTTTTTTTTTTTGAGACCTGAGTCTAAAACATAGAAAACATACAAAACTAGCTTCACCATGTAGCCTCTGGCTGGCCTGGAGCTATGTAGATCAGGCTAGCCTCTAATTCATGGATAAGTCAGCCTCTGTCTCACAAATGCTGTGATTAAAGGCATAATACCCTGCCTAGCTATGATCTCTATTTTTAATGGTTACTGTGAACACTATATGCATTGCTAGTATATAGAAACTTTTCTTGATTTGTTTATCTTGAATCAGGACCCCTCACCCAATTCTTATTAATTCTGCCTCTCTGTTATTTTTCTTGTTAGATGAGCACATTATTTACAAATAACGACATCTTAGTTTCCCCCTTTACAACTGTGTTATGTTAGCTCCTTTTCCATGTCAACTTGAAACAGGTTAGAGTAATCTAGGAAGAGGGAACCTCTGCTGGGGAAAAAAAAAAAAAAAAAGGCTCCACCAATTTGGCCTTTGGGGCATTGTTTTCCTATTAATGACTGTTGTTGCTAAGGCCCATCCCACAGGAGTATAGCCACCCCAGGTGGATGGTCCTGGATGGTGAGAAAGCAGGCTGAATAGGCCAGTAAGAGCCCTTTCCCATGTCTTCTGTTTCAGTTCCTGCCCTGACTTGTCTCAGTGATAAACTGTTACCTGGACAGGTAAGATGAAGTAATCCATTTCCTCTGCAAGCTGCTTTACTACAGCAATGGAAACCCGAAGACAGGAATTTTCTTATGTTATTCTTAGGATTTCCATACTCAACTGAACACAGTGACAGAAAGCATGCTAGTAAAAGAAAGGGTTTTCCCTGTGTGGCCTTGGCTGTCTTGAAACTCACGATATAGACCAGGCTGGCCTGGTCTACACAGAGATCCGCCTGCCTTTGCCTCCCACACGCTGGGATTAAAGGCATGTGCCACCATTGCCCCAGCTAGCCTTCTAGGCTTAATCTTGATTCTAAAAAGAAATATATCTGAAATCTCTCCGCTCTCTATTAAGTAAACCATTCCCGTATATTTTATACTCTTTGTATTTTCATTTATTTGTGTGTAGCACATATGTGGCTGCATACATGTCCACGTGGAAGCCAGAGAAAGATACTGTGTTTCTTCCTCTATCATCCTCCCTTTGTTCCCTTAAGACAGGGTCTCTCACTGAGCTAGAAGCTTGCCACTTTGCCTGGGATAGCTAGCTGGTAAGCTTCACAAATCTGTCTGTCTCTGCCCCTAAGAGTCCAGGGTTACAAGAGTATGCAGTCATACTTGGCTTTTTGCACGGGTGTCGGGAAGTTGAACTTTGGCACTCATGTTTTCACAAGCAAATGTTTTACCAACTGAACTTAACTCCCCAGCTCTTTAAAACATTTATTTCAACGTTTATTCGTGTGCATGTGTTTGTTTCTGCATCTGTTGTTATGTGTGGTAAGTACATGCAGAGGCCAGAAGATGGTGTCTAATTTCCTGGAGCTGGAGTTATAGGCAGTTGTGAGAGGTCTAACATGGGTGCCGGGACTGTACTCAGGTACTCTGAGAGCAGTGAGTGCTCTCAATTAACCATCAGTGCAGCCTTCCTGCCTCTATTTTATTATCTCTTTTTAAATTTAAAATAGGATTTCACTCCAGGCTACGGAAACCCACAGAGACAACTGACCTTATCAAGGAGGAGCTAATGGACTCCCAGACTGATAGTTGGGAAACCAGTATTGGACCGACTTAGACCCTCTGTACATGGGTCTCAGTTAGAAGGCCTGGGCAGTCTAAGGGACCTCTGACAGTGGAACCAGGATGTATCCCTGGTGCACAAAGATGTTGGGAGCACATTCCCCATGAAGGGATACTCCCTTAATCTAGAGGCAGGAGGGAGGGTCTAGTCCCTACTCCAAATGACTTGACAGATTTTGTTGACCCCTCCTGGAAGGCATCACCCTCCCTGTGGAGTGGGGGGTGGGGTGGGAGGATGGTGAGGGGTGCCTGCGAGGATGGAAGAGAGGGAGAGGGAACTGGGATCGATATGTAAAATAAGAAAAAAATTAAAAAAAAAAAGATAGGGTCTCACTATGTTGCCTGGGCTACTATCAAACTCCAGGACTCAAAAAACCTTTTCCCCTTTTATGTCCCCAGTAGCTATAAAATATAGGCACACACTAGCATGAGGAGCATTGCATATTACTTTTTATAGGGTTAAAAATTCTATTCCTTGTTTTGTAAGGGATATCTAAAATTATAATAGTAAACTTCAAATATATTCTACATGGGTTGAGATACCATTTTTCCTATTATATTTATTATACTGTTAAGTTATGATGCACTATGTTTTGTGTAAGGATGTGTATATGTTCGTGTGTGTGTGTGTGTGTGTGTGTGTGTGTGTACAATTTTGCATGTGTGCAGGTTTACATGCTCATGTGGATGTGGAAGCCAGAGGCTGATGTTGGGTGTCTCCCTCAATTGTCTTCCACTTTCAATTTTTCTCTCACTGAACTTGGTAATTACCAGTAGAATGGTGGCCCAGGGACCCTCCTGTCTCTGCCTCCATTATAGGCACATCTACCACACCTGCCTTTTTACATGGGTGCTGGAGATCTAACTAAGTCATCCCCCTAGTTCCTAATGACAAATTTTCTGTGTCACATTTGCTAATGCCCTACTAGGTCTAAGAAGTGAATACTTCATATTTTTATCGATATTCATAAACAAATATTTTCTTCAAGTTGCTTTTATCTGGTTTTGCAGGCCTACTTCTTGCTCCTCTGAGAGGATCACAATACTCTGTAAATATTAGCTATGTAATACATGCTATAAATGTTAGCTATCTAATAATATTATCCTTTGTTGGAAAAAAACATTTAAAAAAAAAAAAAAAAAAAAAAAAAAAAAAGCAATAGGCCCTGGCATGATGAGACATTGCAGTACTTGGGAGGTAGAGGCATCTGGATTATGGGTGTGAATGTAGCCTGAGTTATAGAGGAATAATCTATCTAAAAAGAGGGAAGCTGTTAAGTCCTCACTAGTCCTGTGTATGACCTGAGAAATCATTCACTTGTGAGATTTAATTTGACTAAGTTTATTTATGTCTTTCTTTGGAATATCTAGATATAGGCTCTAGAGTGTAAATCACTTACTGAAGGTCACATAGCTAATTATTAGAGGATTAGAATGTGGTCCTTTGATTCCCAGTTCTAGTGCTCCTACAAAAATAATGCTAACTGGACCTAATTCTATGTTGAATTGACTGGTGATGGGTGTCTCGTTTTTCACCTCTCATGAACCCAAGACCATGCTAACTGCTACATGGAATTTTAAAGGGTCAGTTGGTTTGAAAAATACTGCACATTTAAGTTTTTTGTTTGCTTTGAGACATGATCTCATACCCACAGCCCACAATAACCTGGAACTTACTAAGGAGTGCAAGCTGGCCTATTATTGTGGCACTCTCCCTACCTCAGGCTGAGTGCTAAGATTAGTCACAGGAGCCTCTGCATACCTACGTTTCAGCAAGTGGTGCGGTACCCCGGTACAGTACAGCCCCCACTCTAACTCACTTTCCCCACAAGCTGCACAATTTCTGCCAGGTCCTCTTCTTCCTGCAGAATCTCCTTGGCTTTGGTCCTCAGAGGAACAAACTCTGTGAAGTGTTTGTCGTAGTACTCGTCCAGGGCGCGCATGTACTTGCTGTAGCTGATGAGCCAGTTGACAGAGGGGAAGTGCTTGCGCTGAGCTAGTTTTTTATCCAAGCCCCAGAACACCTGATTGAAAAAAAAGAAAACTTATTCTTTTCTTTTACTAAGTACTGTAGTGT
Source organism: Phodopus roborovskii (assembly GCF_943737965.1). Classification (NCBI taxonomy): domain Eukaryota; kingdom Metazoa; phylum Chordata; class Mammalia; order Rodentia; family Cricetidae; genus Phodopus; species Phodopus roborovskii. The sequence goes on from NW_026126469.1 coordinate 28,109,220, forward strand.
ATCTATTTGTTCCCAATAAGTACTTTTTAAACTCCTTGGGCCAATTATGTATCATATTAGCATATATAAATATAATTGAAATAGAATAAAATGTGTAAAAATCAAACTTAACTAAAAAATACATTTCTCCATTTTCAGGGCAGGTAACATGTACAAACCAAACTTATCTCAATTTCCTTAAAATTAACTACATCAATGTGATAGTAAAAGGGGAAATGGGTGCAATTGAAGACTATTGTGGTATAATAAGAACAGAAGAACAAGAAAGGCTGATTGGGATGGAACAGACACTTACTTTGATTAAAATCCTTAAAATGTTCTGATGAATTCAAGTTCCCACCATCGTGAGTCAATTAAATAATATTCGACATTCATTTTCTGAGGTCAAACACTCACACACTTCATGCATCGATAATTTTGCTTCACTTCCCACACAATTTAAGATCCAAAATTTAGCAAATATTAAATACTTGATAACTATAATTTAGTTTTTACAATTTCATCTGGTCCTGGGAGAAACCCAGAAAGATTTTTCCTACATACAAGCATACTTAGGAACATATTAACATTGTTTTGCACTATAGCTCTGATTCACAGACATCTCTTACTTAGGCTTCTTTAATGACTAGCTCTCTTGTTAAATTTATGCCTTGACCTAGGTAAAAAACTGTCTAGGCAGAAACCACATTTTTTCCAAGCTTGTTCTCACCTGGTAGAGTTAACAAAGACAGCACAATGACCATATCACTCTGGAGCCCACATTTAAGCGTGGATATGCCTTTCCCACAGTTTTCCCTTGTGCAAGCCAGATGCAGGAGACTACCAAGAGCCAGGCTCCAGTCACAACTGAAGATGCCCACTTTCTGATGAGACCGACTGCCTCAGACTATACTTTAATAGTCTGCCATTATGTATCATGGGGCCTATTTAGTTCTATAGTTAGAGTTAGTTCAATGAGTAGGTAACTTTAACATAAAGAAAACTTTGCTACCTAGATTTATTTCCAGACTTCTGTACTGTTTATTATAAACTGTTTAGAACTAAAAACAGAATGTATTAAACTTTCACAATGTTAAGGATGCTACTAAAACTTTTTTTTAATTGCTATGAATTCTTTAGTGATTAAAAACTTGATGATCACTTAGTTATTAAATTATAACTGCAGTATGGCAGAGGGGTAAAACATACCTGAACAATACCTAGAGTAGCAGATGTGACTGGATCAGAAAAATCACCACCAGGTGGAGAAACTCTAGATTAAAAACAAATAGAATCATTAGAAATGTTTATGAGCAGGCGGTGTTTGCACATGCCTGTAATCCCAGCACTTTGGAGCTGTTATCTGTGGGTTTGAGGTCAGCCTGGTTTACAAAGTGAGTTCCAGGTTAGCTAGGGCTGCTACAAAACCTGAAAACACCCCCCCCCCCAACCAAATCAAATGTTTATGAAAAAACCCAACATTTGAAATACAAAGACATCCAAACACTTATAAAAATAATATTAACATCTTTGTTTTTTTTCAAGATGGGGTTTTCTCTGTGTAGCCTTGGTTGTTCTGGTCCTATAGACCAGCTGGCCTCGAACTCAGAGATTTCAACTGCCTCTGCCTCCTCCCAGTGCAGGGATTAAAGGTGTGCACCACCACTACCTGGCTGAAGGTCAACTTTTAGGAAAAGTTGATTTGGTTTGTTTTTGTTGCTATAAATGAAATCCAAAGCTTCATGCCTAAGCACCTAAGGTAGCTGCACACTAATCTCCAGCCCTGTCTAAAAAAGACAAACAAAAAACATAGTTTTTGAGCATGCAGATTTTCAGAGGTGGGTGTATGTGTACCAGGGAACACACACGGAGGTCTGAGGACAACTCAGGGGTCAGTCTTTGGCTTCTACTTTGTTCGAGACAGTTTTTTTTTTTTTTTTTTTTTTGTTTGTTTGCTGTTGCATATGCTGTCTTGGGGGCTTCTGGATTCTCCTATCTCTGCCTTTCATATTGCTGTAGGTGCTAGGATTAAACAGGTGTCCTACTAGTCAGGTAAGATGGTATACACCTTTAATCCCAGCACTCAGAAGGCAGAGGCAGGCCAATCTCTGTGAGTTCAAGGCCAGCATGGTCCACAGAGTGAGTTCCAGGACAGCCAGGGCTACACAGGGAAACCCTGTCTTAAAAAGCAAAACAAAGTCCCTTACTACATCCTGTTTTAAGTGGCCTCTTGGAATGTGGCAAACATTTAACCCAGTGAGCAATTCCCCAGATCCTAGCCTTAATGTTTGCTTATATATAAAACTTTAGAAGTAAATGACCCTTGGAAAGAAAAATCTTGAATAAAAATGACAAGTACTGAATGTCACCTAGTATGACAAATGAGAGAGTCACTAATTATAATTAGTTTCATATTCTAATCAAGAATATGAACTAGGAAAGTTCTGAGAATAAGTATGGCTTTATGGAGTAATCATAAATTTATACTGTGTCTTCAGCTTTATATACCTTATCTTAACATGTTTGCAAATTTTAAAGTCGTTCCTAGGATACAGTGATATGGCACTATTAAATCCGGGAAGTCACACCAATGAAACCCAAAGATACAGAGACAGCCTGAGTCACTTCTCAAAGTGCCCCTGCAGCTCTTCCTGCAACTTTACTTAAGAACTACCACTCCCAGAGGAAGGTAAACACATTCTCCTGCCTCCCTCTCCCCTGCTCCTGTGGGTACAAGTGGATATGCATGGGAAGGCCAGTGGATGACTTCAGCCATTGTTTCCTGGGAGCCACCCACCTTGGTTTTTGAGACTAGACTCTCTCACTAGGCCTGGAGCTTACCAAGTAGGCAGGGCTGGCTGACCAGCAAACTCCAGGGATCTATCTGTTGACACAGCCTATCCCCGGCTTTGGGATTAGAAGGATGTGCCAACATGATTAGCTTTTTTTCTTTTTTAATGTAGGTTCTCAGGATCAATCTCAGGTTCTCATGCTTGTGTGGTAAACACTTTACTGACTGATCAATTGTTCTAGCCCCTCTCTTTCTAATGAATAACTTTCTTGTTCTTTTGAGAAGTAAACAGCATAAGCTGGGCATGATAGTACATGCCTGTATCTCAGTACTTGGTTGGCAGAAGCAAGCTAGCTAGTCCCAGGCTAGTCTGTGCTACATAGTAAGCCCATGTCTCCTTTGAATAAATAAACCAACAAATAAAGGACAAACAGTTCAGCTGCTTACGCGCCAACAATGCTGACACTCCCTTCCCTCTCAGGATTTCCAAGACATTTCACTCTGCCTGCTCTTTCATAGAAAGAGGCCAGCCGGGCACCAAGATATGCAGGGTATCCACTATCTGAAAGAAAAAAGATAAGTTTAAAAGGGAGCTCTCAGCTAGCAGCCTCTAAATTCCATCAGTGAAAACCAACACAAGACTTACCTGCAGGCATTTCTGCTAAGCGACCAGAGATTTCTCTGAGGGCCTCAGCCCACCTAGAGGTAGAGTCAGCCATCATACTGACGTGGTAACCCATGTCACGGAAATATTCTGATAGTGTAATTCCTAAATTGAGAAGAACACTGTTGAGTTACACTGGCAGAATTCAAACTACTGACTGTTTTGTCCCTAAGAACATTAAAACAATGGGCATATTAAGTATCTCATTAGCCATTTCCCCAAGTTTGTTCTTCTAGGTACACAGCTTAGCCATATTTGCAAGCATTTTCTCCATTTAGATAATGCCATGTAACTGATCCCAAGCTAATAGAATGTGATTAAAAATTATATGTTCCACAGCCGGGCAAGTTATGCATTTCTTTTAGACTTCCCAAAGCCCTCAAAACATGGCTGTACCAAGGAGGCATTTTGGGCCCAGGCGTCAGCACAGAAAGGAGTGTCCAGCCACTGGGAACAGCATCTACTACGGTAAACACTGTAACTTGAGGACTTTTAGATGCCACAGTCAACCCTTCTCTATACAGTCTAAAGACCAGGAAAAGGGTTCTCTTTCATACAGTTAATTAAAATGAATTTCCAAGTACAATTTGTCTGCACCATACATCAGGCATGCATATTTAACTAAGCTTGTTGACAGGAGGGATATCTCAAGTCTCTAAATGTCTGATGGGCAGATCCAGCCCTGTCCTAGAAAATAAAACACCAAGAAGTGTCTGGATTGTTGCTGTTATTTATCTCAGCCAAGCCTTTCTAAACTAATGTATTAAAATGGAATAAAACCTATCCTATATACTTATATATTTTAAAGGAAAAGGAAATACATATAAACAATTTCCAAAAATATATATTATATACAACTCTAAGGTAATAGTGCATGATTCAGAGTAAAAACACTAAGTATAACATAAAGTAGTTTTAGAAACAAGTCTTTAAGAAATGTGACTTATTAATATTATGCTTAGAATCATATCAACTATTCTAACCTCAGTTTAGAACTGACTTTTCATATCAGCACAGATGTGTGGCAGGCCTGTGATGAAATGCTACTAATACTTGAATGTTTATATCAGATACTTCAGAGAGAAGATAAACAGAAACAAGTCATCAAGACCTCTCTCATGACCTACATACACATTTCAGAGCTTACAAAGAAAAACCAAAAGTAAAACTACACACAACTCAGACAAAAACCAAAGGAGGAAGCGGGGAATAGTGCTGAGGTAATCCGATTTGGCCTGCAGCACGGGGCAGGAGTAGGAGTGGGGAGTCAAAAAAAAAAAAAAAAAAAGAGTTGCACTAACAGATTTAGATAAAAAAGCAACATCTTCATTGATCAAAGAGCTTTCATAAATCATTATGAAAGATAACCATTGTCCAAATGAAAAACTGACAGCAGGCAATTTTTAAATGGTTATCGTACATGGCAAAAGAGGTTAGTTCATTTTATATTATAGGCTGACTAGGATGTAATAAGCTACAATTGGTAAAATGTCAGCCATCAATCCCAGGTGCTAAGTATTTAAGTGTTCACTTGCTTCACATTTTCTATGTGTTTCCTAACCAAATTAGCACTGGTGAAGATGAGAGACAGGAGCTTCTCATAGTTATATTGTACCACCTGAATGGCTATCAGAATTAAACTATAATCCAGAGTTGACCACAGAGAGGCTAGAGAGATGGTGAGGGTTAAGAGCACTTACTGCTCTTGCAGAGCACACTGTTTCAGTCTGTTTATTCCAGCTCTGAGGGATCTGATGCCCACTGCAGGCATTGCACCCAAGCACCACCATCCCATAATTTAAAATACAAATATCTTTTAAAAAGGATTATGTTTATGCTCTGTCCATCTAAGCATCTAAGGAAAAGACACATTTAATCCTGTACTGAAATAATGAGGAATAAGATCTAAATAATAAAAACAAATACAGACGTGAGGGGGTATCAAGAATTCACCTGAAGCTATACAAACTCAAAATGGGCCCATTTTGGCACAGAGAAGTAGAAAGACCGAGGCAAAACCCAATACAAGTAGGCACTCCCTATCTCCATTACATAAAATGGGCGAGGCAGGTTAGAGGAGAAAGAACTCACTATCAACGATGGCTGTTCACTGAAGAGAAATAGTAAAATAATTACACAACTGCATGCCATAACAAACTTCACAGGTAACTGAAGAATTCCTGCTCCCCTGCACCAGTCATAGCCAGTTCCACCCGTCTCTTAACAAGACGAGTAATGGTAACAAGTGTCAGTACAGGAAACTTAAAGGAAACCATTGAAGAAGGAAGTACAGTGATGGCAAAAGAACCTGTCAAGGATGCAAAGTGTGACCACAGTGAATTAAGAAGAAAACCTTAATCACGCATCCTTCCTTCCACAGTGTAAGATCTCAGGGTACCGGACAAGAGGAGCTGTTTTATAGACTAACAGAACTCAACAAAGACCTGGAAGAAAAATAAAACTACTATAGAAATGAAAGTGTGGTTAGAAGCAACACTAAGAACAAACACCATTACATTGTCTACATATATATGAAAGTCTAAATAAAAGGGCAGGATAGGAATGGTAGAGCCACAAAACAGAAGAAGGAGGCCCAAAATGTCTAATGGAAAAAAAGGTTTAGATATAATTCTTAAAAGCCCTTAAACAAAAAAGTTCAGAGACTGACAGGGTTTATGGCCTAGAAAGGCGGCATCGGTGCTGCCGTATGTCAAGAAAGCTATGAGACTTCAGATGTATGGAGAAATTCCTTGAACCAAGTAAAAAAGTCACCTCCAAAGGGGAGAGACTCAGTCTTAGATTTTTGTCCCCAATATTTAATGCTTGAATAAGTGTTCTCAAGCAGAAAAAAAAAAAAAAAAAACTGATCCAGAAATTTTACACTATATTCAGCCAAAGCATTGTTAAGGTTTGGAGAAGTATTCCCTCTACTTTAGACATGAAGCCCACTTTTCCAGGAAGAAGATAAATGTTACTAAATTAACCCAGCAGATCATAAATTATGGAAGTTTATGAAAGTAAACATATATTAGTAAGAACTACCAGGCCACACAAAAAAAAAAAAAAACAAACAAATATTGGTTCAATAATTTTAATTCAGAAAATAACTGTTAAAGGCAACAGAAAGAAAACCTGGAGACTTAAAAAGCAAGAGTTTAAAGAAAATAAAGATTTCCATGAGTCTTTCTTGCAAAAACTTCGAAAAGACAGGTTTAGTCAGATAAGAAATAAGGAGAGAAACTAGCCACAGGGTAGTCAGGGAACCCTGGCTCCAGGTATGGAGGCCAAAGTCTACATGATTTAGATCTGTTGTTTTAGAACAAAACAGAAAGGTATTAATTCCTGAAAATTGAGACATGAAGGTATTAAACAGTATGATTGAAAGAGCAAAGATGAAAGGTTAGTGCCTAAGTACACCAAATTTCTTATCTTTTATGTCCCCTAAAATAGTTATAGAGGCATAGATATATTTAAATATAGTACAATATGCAAAAAGAATATAAAATGAATCATCAAAAAAGAAGACAAATGGATGATGATGGTGGCACACACCTTTAATCCTAGCACTTGAGACGCAGAGGCAGGCAGATCTCTGTGAGTTTGAGGCCAGCCAGGATTGTTACACAGAGAAACCCTGTCTGGGGGGTGAGGGGCAGAAACAGGAAGAAAAAAAAAAATAATAAAAGAAAGAAAAAAAGGCAGATGTATTGTTTTATCATTAAGAGAACTGGATGCTTGGCTGTAGCTCGTAAGTGCGTGCCTGGCGTACGCTAGGCCCTGGGCATGCTGAACAGCAGGGGTGGGGATGCATGGGGGTGAGGGAGAGGAGGAGGTAAAGAAGACAACGATGATGCTGGGCAGCTTTACAGCCACCTTCTGTTTGGGGCTGGAGAGATGACAAAGATTGAGAGCTCCTCCTGCTGCACAGGACCCAACTTCTGTCCACAGAACCCAGATGTCACAACTGCCTGTAACTCCAGAGGACTGACACCCTCCTCTGTCCTCTGAGGGTGCACGCACACACACACACACACACACACACAATCTTTTAAAAAATTTTATGTTCAATTATTCTTATGATACACATAATAAATTAGATATTTAAAAGTTAGCAATGTGACTGTACGGGAGTTTTTTAGAATGAAGTTGTAAAAAAGGAAAGAAAAAACTGGGTGCTAGTGTTTTAAATATAGGTGCTAAGTTCTTTTATTCCAACTCCTGACTCACCAGTGTAAATAGAGGCTTCTCTTGCAGCCACGGGCATATTGGAGGTATTGGCTACCAGTGCTGTCCTCTTCATGATCGACTCCACCTTACCATCAACTTCCATAGTGAGCTAAAGGTATAACATCCATTAGTGATCCTCCAGTTTCTAAGCAAAACATTCTAACATTTAATTCCCCCCCCCCTACTTTAAAAATAGCTTGCTCATGTTTAATCCTTTCAGTCAAAACTGGCAAAGAATATCCCCCATTACGCCAACCCCTCTTCCCTAGTCTACAGCGCTGTTTGACAAATGCACAATTTCATTTGGACATTTCAAGTGAACAAAAGAAATCCATTATTTTGTGAAAAAGGCAATGTTACTACAGTAATTTAGATCTCAAAGCCCATGTAAAGCTTAGACATTTAAATGTTTGGTTTCTTATTTAGACACTGTCTCATGTAGTATAGGCCAGCCCAGACTACTGACCCTCCTGGCTCTGCCTCCCAAAATACAGGAATAAATGCTTTATTGTTTTATCCCTCTTATCTTTCTTTAAGTGAGATCAAAGATGAGAAACTTTTAGGTGTTTAATTCTGAAGAATTCATTTCATTTTTTAGAAATATACAAATTAATCACAAA